>NC_077228.1:267797203-268537280 GCF_027887165.1 Monodelphis domestica | reverse complement strand
ACACTTTTCCTTTTTTTATGGACAAGCTCTCCAGACCTGTTTACATGGGAGTTCCTTAAGGTTCAAATTAACTCTACAGACCTTGAATTTTTCTCACATTTTACTTTCTGGGGTTGATTCATGCTGTTGGTTTCACACTTACTTTCCTTCTGATGTTCTGTTTCCTCACCTGAGCTCAGGCCAACATCTTCAGCTGCCTGCTAGACATCTTTTTCACCTCAGTTCAACCTATCCCAAATCAGGGTCATCACATTTCTTCTCAGGCTGTCTACAACAGACTTATCACTTCTCCTCAATCCTATTTCAATCCCTACTTCCTTATATCCATTTGTGGCATCATTATTCTGTTTACTGACTATCAGAACTTTAGGACATCTTTGACTTCTCCCATCATATTCCAACTGAGTCTTGCACATTCATTATACATTATTTCATTACAATTTCTGGTTTCCTTCTCTTCTTTCCATCCCCACTGCCACTGCCCTAGCCTAGGCTCTCATCACTTCATGCCTGGATTGCTTCAAGTCTTCTTCCTGGTGTTCCTGACTCTAGTGACGCTCTCTCTTTTAATTCATACTAAATACTTAGATTTATTTTCCTGCAACCAAATTTTTATCACATCCATCTCTTCCTCAAAAACTTTCATCCTTCTTTTGCCTGGAGGGTCACATCAGCTGACAGTATGGTCCTGTAAGAAATAATGTAACTCCTCCCCTATTTTGATTAACCCTTGCCCAGACTAGATCAATTATTTTATCCATGTTATCCAATTTAATGTAATTCCATAGGGGTAGTGATTAATTTCTTGAGATTTCTTTTTTTTTTAAAGTTCTTACCTTCCATCTTAGGATCAGTACTGTGTATTGGTTCCAAAGCAGAAGAGCAGTAAGGGGCAGTTGGGGTTAAGTGACTTGCCCAGGGTCACACAGCTTGGAAATATCTGAGGCCAAATTTGAACCCAAGACCTCATTAGATATTTCTTTTAAGGATAATCAACTAATCTTAAAGAACAATATAATTAGAAGTAATTAGATGTAGGTTATAGTTGAATAGGTTGTTTTCTCTCAAGTTAACCTTATGCTAAAATTTATAGCTCATCAGCATGACTTGCAAGATTAGAAAAAGAAACTCTCATCCAAGCCTGAACATTTAGGCACTATATGTGGAAAGTCCTGACATATATTAAGAGCACCTCCATCCTTGGGTCACTTCTTTCCGCATGACCTATTCTAGGTGGGCCTGGACAAGAGACTGGACACAAGACCCAATAACCTTTACTCATTCAAATCAGCTCAGGGTCTGTTGCTAGAGTACCCAGGACCCATTGCTAAAGTAGGTGTCATAAGGATGGGGTATAGATGGGCTGGTTGCCTTGTGCCCATTTTATGGTTTGGTAGCAACATGACTTCAGGGTATACCAAGGGTTTGGAACCAACAGATGAAATAACACATGACTACCTGGTCTGCCAGGGTATATAAGGATAAGTTTGGTCCCTAAATGGTATAAAAGCTATACTGAAGAAAGGAGGGCTCTCAGACCCAGAGGAAGGCCTGGGATCATATTTGTTGAATGGAACTAGGTCCCTCTAATAAGTAGTTACTGGCTCGGAGCTCTGCCACAGTTGTTTTATTGCACATTGAATTCATTTCTGGTATTACACAGTCCACTCTTTTGTCTCTCTTCTCCCCACTGAATACCCTCTGCTGCAATCAGGCAAGTTTCCTTACCATCTCTTAAATATGCTTTGTTCCTTCTCACCTCTGTGCCTTTCTTTGAATGGATTAATGAATGACTTAAGTGTTTAAAGGCTGGCTATGTGAGAAGCACTGAGATAAGCATTGCAAATACACTTAGAAGAGTAAGAGAGTCCCTTATTTCAAAGAGCTTCCATTCTAGTGGGAGAGAGAACATTTCAGCTGCAAGTCAGATGGAAAGGTTCTTGGAGCATAGCCATGAAGCCTTACATATCATTTCTGGGGGATTCTTCATGATATTGTGTAGCTCTTGGTGTATAAAGGGTTCCATCTTGGAGTGAAATTGATTCATCAGTCAAAAAATAGTCTAATTCTATCACTTAACTGTTTCTGATAATAAGAGGGGGCAAAGTGTAAGCTCTGCAAAAGTGGTCTCTGGGTAGAGTTTCAATTTCTCAAGAAGCACTGAAGTGAAAGAATGACACTTTGAGCAACATGTCCTTTTATCTCTATCAACCAGATCATTTTGTGGGGGGGACTTGAATTAGTTTATAGAAGCATCATTTCACAGAACTCATCCAGTTCTGTGCTTTCATTTTTTCTCTCTATTTTTTCTCTTTCTTTCCTTCCCTCCCTCCCTTCCTCCCTCCCTCCCATCCTTCTTCCTCTCACTAAAATTCAGAAGTATCTTCCATCCTCACCAGAGAAGACATCATTTAACAAGGAGATGTTGTTTCTATATTATCCTCAGTGTTTGTTTTCTTTTGGCATCTCAATAAGACTGAGAGACAGCTAAGTAGTACAGAGTACAAAGCAGTGAGCCTGAAGAACTGAGTTCAAATGCAGGCTCATATACCTATGAGCTATGTAACCTTGAGCAAGTCACTTAACTTTTGTTTGCCTCAGTTTCCTGTAAAATAGAGATAATAGCAATAGTATCTAAATCTCAAAGTTTTATTAAGGATAAAATAACATTTGTGAGAGCACTTTACAGTTCCCAACACATAGTAAGTGCTTTATAAATTTGGCTTTCATTATCACTATTTATTGGGGGGGGGATTTTCTTTCATGTCTTTGTTGAACTAATAGGAAAGGGAGTTTGTTTTCCTTATGTGGGTAGAAAGAAATCCTTAGGAACATGGTGGGCAGTTAATCAACCAAGTCAATAACTCAGAGAGCACCAGGAAAATTGAGGTAGGGAATAAGAATCTTGGCTAGTCAGATGAAGTATATGTGAGGGTCCCTTTCTGATGGTTCTATGTCATCATACCATATCCTTCACTTTTCCTACAGTCCCAACAATCTTAAGTGATGAACCAAACACCAAACAGGAATTCATTAGGTCTGTGGAATTGAATTTTACTGTCCTCCTCCTACTCAAGTTTCCCCTGTTATGTCTCTCCTTCATCCCAATCCATCCACTCCAGCCACCTATTCTTTCTGGTGCTATTTCCCCAGGTTTGCCTCTTTATGTCTCTCTCGCTTATATCCCTCCTCTTCAGTTGATTTTCTCCTCTCTTCTTCATCCATTCTTCCCATGATTCTTCATGCTAACTCATTTCCACCTGCATTTCTCCTCATTCTTTTGTCTTTCTCATCCCTTAGCTCATTATCTGCAGGTTTCCGAGGAGGTTTCTTCATGCTTGTCCTCTCTCGGATCAACCTGCGCATTCGGCGTCTGCTCTTCTCTTCTCTGCTACACCAGGACCTCAGCTTCTTCCAGGAGACCAAGACAGGTGAGGTTCAGAGTCTGGCCCTTTAGTTTCTTTGGGCTTTTCCTCAGGTCCCCTTTCATGTTACACTGAGCTGAGTGCCTGTCAGAATGGGTGGTGGTAACCTCATCCCTTTCCCAATAGCAATGGGGAGGAGGCAGGGTCTTAGAGGTGGAATTTTGAATTTTGATGACCCTGATTGTGAGTTGCCCCAACTGTGGTTTCTGGGTCTGACCCATGTTGGAGCATAATCTCATTCTCTCCTCCCCAGGTGAGTTAAATTCACGCCTGTCTTCAGACACCAACTTGATGAGCCGTTGGCTTCCTTTAAATGCCAATGTATTCCTGCGGAGCCTAGTGAAGGTTGTGGGACTGTATGGCTTCATGTTCAGTCTCTCACCTCGACTCGCTGTCCTCTCCCTGCTGGAAGTGCCCCTTTCAATGGCTACTGAGAAGATCTACAATGCCCGACGTCAGGTGTGTATGGGCAGGAGCACAGCTTAGAGGAGAGGCATGGAGTGGCGCTGGTGCCATGGGCTGCAGGAGGAGCCTTGAGAGAGAGAATGGAGGCCAAGGTGGGGGAAGCAGGGAGCTGGGGTTGAGGTGGGGAATGGCTCCAATATGGGAGGCAGGAAACTTGGGTGGAGTGGGGTCTCTTATCTCTTTGCCCCACTCACCTTCCCTCTGAAACCTTCTCCCAGACAGTGCTCCAGCAGATCCAGGATGCTGTAGCAAAGGCTGGACAGGTGGTGAGGGAGGCTGTGGGAAGCCTGAAAACCGTGAGGAGTTTTGGAGCAGAGGAGGATGAAGCCCAGCTCTATGAGGAAGCCTTGGAGCACAAGCGTCAGCTGGAGTGGCGCCGGGACTGGGAGAGAGCGGCATACCTGCTCCTCCGTCGGGTGAGCCAGACCTAATAGTGTAGTGGGACATAGTGTAAAATGGAGATTTGAACCCCAAACTTCAATCCCCAGAAGTCCTTGGTACTTCCCAGAATTCCCTATAATCTCACCTGAGTTTCCACCTGGAAGAGATCACAAGGAGTATTTAACTGGCAGCAATGCCTACTTTGCCCTCTTCCATTGCAATGATGTAGTGGGCAAGCTAAGCACAGGGGTTTTGAATGGGCTAATCAGTCCTAGGCACTTGGTTTTCTATTTTGTATTCTTAATTCTAATAATCCTTAATAAACCTCTTTTAAATATAATACTTCTATATATTAGAGACTAAAATTAATTTTACAATAGCCAAGGAGGTTCAACAAGTGTAAGTGCATCTCCAGGTGACACTTTTCTCAGAACTCTGATCTTTGATACTTGACCCTTCATCTTCCATTCCTAACTCCTTGGTCCCTTCTCTCCTAATCAGTATCCTCACTATTGGTCTCTCCTTGTAGAGAGAGGAAAAGGGATATGAGTTGGAGAGGGACCCCCAGGTGAGGTGCTCAGCCCCAGCCTCATCCCACTTTCCCCTTCTCCAACAGGTTCTTCAACTGGGGATGCAAGTGTTAATGCTGAATTGTGGGCTAAGGCAGATCTTGTCTGGAGAGCTCTCCAGGGGAGGCCTTGTCTCCTTTCTGCTCTATCAGGGGGACGTGGGGAGATCTGTACAGGTAAGGCAATAGATTCTCTGCCTTTATTTCAGATTCAGGCCTGCTGGGGGTAGGATGTAAATTTTGGAAGAGTGGTTTGCCATATACCTGATTCTGTGTTTACGAGGAAATAGGAAGGACTCTATAACTCTGTTGTTGAAGTCTCTGTGACTCTACTTCATTGACTCTGTATCCTCATGTTTCTCCAGACTCTAGTGTACATCTGTGGGGACATGGTGAGCAATGTGGGTGCTGCAGAGAAAGTTTTCCGCTACCTGGACTGTGAGCCACAGATGCCTCGTCCTGGGGTACTGGCCCCTCCTTCCCTCCGTGGCCTCGTGGAATTCCAAGATGTCTTCTTTGCCTATCCCATGCAGCCAAACAAACCTGTGCTCAAGGTGCCTGAGATGGGAGGAAACCAGGCATCCAGTCCTATAGCCCTCAGCTTTCTTCTGTCTGAAAGGGGTGATGGGTCTGACCCTGGTTTTCAACCCTGATTCTCCTGAGCCACAAGGAAGCGATTCCTTCAAGGCGAGAGAGGAAGTCTTTGGCTACTTTCCTTACTGATTATTGCCTCCTATTTCCTTCCTCTTTAGGGAGTGACATTCACCCTGTACCCCGGGAAAGTGACAGCCCTGGTGGGGCCCAATGGGGCTGGGAAGAGCTCAGTGGCTGCACTGCTGCAGAATCTCTACCAGCCCACAAGGGGCCAGCTGCTGCTGGATGGGGAGCCCCTGCCCCAGTAGGAGCACAAGTACCTGCACTCACAGGTGACCATGGATCAAGAGGAGAGGGAGATGAAGTTGAGGAAGGAAGCCCTGGGGAGAAGAAAATCAGGGGGTGGATAGTGCTGGGGAAGAGAGAAATTTCTTCTCCTGTAGACCTTTGGAGTGAGGGAGGGTCCTTTGGTCCCTGCCCTGGGGTAGCTCACCCCGTGTACCATTTCCACATAGGTGTCTGTGGTTGGACAGGAGCCTGTGCTCTTCTCAGGGTCTGTAAGGGACAACATTGCTTATGGGCTGGAGAGCTGCAGAGATGCTGAGGTGATGGCTGCTGTCCGGACAGCTGGTGCTGACGGATTCATTAACAATATGGAGCACGGCCTGGACACAGGTACCTTTACCAAGCTTTAAGACTCTGGCAGTGCTTACAAAAGCATTATTATATTATTATTATTGTGGACAAAAGGGAATTGACCGTTTGCTGATGAGGGTGTCCGGGCGGCATTGGGTGTATTAATTCTAAAGCTGGCACTGTTCCCTGTACTTCCTTCTACCCTGGGGCTTCTCATTTATATAAAAGTTCTTTGGGCCTGCTCACCCAGGCTTTTTGCCTCGGATACTATGTGATTTGTGTGAGACACAGGAGTGATGCCGCCTTTCCCAGGATGGCACCATTGGGCACACATCCCTAGGATTCTCTTAATCTGATCCGAGAGGAGATGGTGCAGGGCAC
This sequence comes from Monodelphis domestica, assembly GCF_027887165.1. Lineage (NCBI taxonomy): Eukaryota > Metazoa > Chordata > Mammalia > Didelphimorphia > Didelphidae > Monodelphis > Monodelphis domestica. The sequence goes on along the minus strand of NC_077228.1, from coordinate 268,530,830 downwards.
GACTGGAGACAAAAGTGTTACCTCTGCACGGAAGGGTCACCGACCTCATCCCTGACGAAGGCATGTTTTCTGTTTCTTCAGCTGTGGGGGAGAAGGGGAGCCAGGTGTCTGCAGGACAGAAGCAGTGTCTGGCCATTGCTCGGGCCCTGGTGCGGAATCCCCGAGTCCTCATTCTAGACGAGGCCACCAGTGCATTGGACACGGAGTGTGAGCAGGCGGTAAGGGCGAGGTGCTGGGCAAGAGCCAGAACTCTTGAGGCCAATGAGGCCAGGCCTGAGCCACGTATGGCAGGGTTGGTAGGGAAAGACAGCTCTGCAAGGGGTTATATGGGGCAAAGGAGATGGGGGAAGCCCATCTGGGTTAGGTCCCTCCAGGCCTGAGGATGGCTTCAGATCCTGGCAGTGAAGAGGATAGTAGGGACATTGCGTTTGTATCTCTTCTCAGCTTTCTACCTTCCGGTCAGTGGAGCACAAAGGAGGCTTCTGAGTAGATGCTGGATATTGTGATAGTGGTGGATCTCCATGGTTCTCTCCCCTTTGCCTTACACATTCCACCCTAGAAACCGACGGGCCGCATTTCCCTTATTGTCTTAGGTGCAGTAAGCAGTTCTGGGGTTGGCAGAGAGGTTTTTATGCTTGTTTTTCTAACACCCTGCCTTTTCACCCCCAGCTTCAGGAGAGCATGCTGCAAGGGCATCGGACAGTGCTGGTGATTGCACATCGCCTGCAGACAGTGCAGGCTGCTGACCACATCCTGGTGCTGGAGCAAGGGAAGCTGGTGGAGCAGGGGACTCACACTCAGCTCATGGCCCAGAGAGGCCTCTATCACCACCTGGTACAGCAGCAATTTGAAGCCTGAGTCCCTGAAGGAAGGTTGGGGGTGGGGAGAAGTTTTTTATATTGGATTTTTAGGATCCACAGCAGTCCTTAATTTGAGTGCCTCTAGACTGGGCTCCTGTACAATAGCTAACATAACTGGAGAGAGGAGAGGGGTTTGGATAAGAGGTAGCTTCAGGGCTGTCCCACTTGAGATTAGGTGGTTTCCTTGCTCCTGTACAGAGTCCTGCAAACCCCTGTGTGTGAATGTGTTAATAAATGGTTTTTCTTTTTTTAATTGAAAATTTTTATTTAATTAATTAGAATATTTTTTCCATGGTTACATGATTCATGTTGTTTTTCCCCCCTCCCCCCCATAGTCAACACAGAATTCCACTGGGTTTTACTTGTGTCATTGATCCAGACCTATTCCCATATTATTAATCATTACACTAGAGTGATCATTTAGAGTCTACATCCCCAATCATATCCCCCATCAACCCATGTGATCAAACAGTTGTTTTTCTTCTGTGTTTCTAGTCCCACAGTTCTTCCTGTGAATGTGGATAGCGTAATAAATGGTTTTTCTAAGGATGTACATGATGGTGAGGAGAGGACTAACTTGATATTAGTACTAGACTCTATGCACTTATGGAGAGAAGGTCTGGACTAGTCTTGGTGGAACTTCCTTATGGTGTTAAGTGCTCTTTTATTCTAGGTTTTCAGGGATAATTCAAGATGGAGTCCTGCCAGCTCTCAAAGTTGTTTGATCTAGGGTAAAGTCTGATTGATGCCCCTGACCCATAAATAAAAGGTCATGAATTTCTAGAAAAATAATGAAGAAAATGGGAAGGAAGTTGCCTAATAGAAACAGATCTCAAACTATACTACAAAGCAGTATTCATCAAAAGTGATTTTCTACTGGCTCCATCAGAGGAGGAGATTAGGTACCCAACATACAGGAGCAGGCATGGTATAACAGAGGGTTTGATAAATGTAAAATTGCCAGTATCTGGAGTGGGAACTCATTTTTTTTTAACAAATGCTGGAAATACTGGGAGGTAGTGTAGTGGTGGACCTATGGCACATGTGCCACAGGTGGAACACAGAGACCTCTGTTGGCATGCCAAAGCACAGAATTTGTCAGTTCTTTACTAGAAAGCCAGAGGGAGGCAGGCCTGGGCTGATCCTCTCCCTCTCTCCATGCTTACCTGAGGATGTCACCAGTCCCTCTGCCCAACAGCCCAATAGGAGCCCTTTCTCCCTCCCCTTTCTGGGATAATGGAGGGTGGGGCAGGGCACTCCATCACACACACTATATATAGTATGTGTGAAATGTTGGTATATATATATATATATGTATATATATATATATATATATATATATATATATATATATATATGACAAGATAAGCTCCAGTGGAGTCCATGGCTTAGACATAAAGAATGTCATCCTAAGCAAATGAGAGGAGCAAGGAAGAAATTACTTTTCTGATCTTCCTGAAAGAGGAAAAGTTTTTTACTAAAAATGGAGAGGATCACAGAGGTTAACTAGATAATTCTGATTACATAAAATTAAAAAGACTTTGCATAAATAAGATTGATGCAGATAAAAATAAATTGGGAAAGAGGTTAACTAAGGGAAAATGTTCATATCAATTTTTCTAGTTGCTCTCATTTCCAAAATATATAAGGAATTTATTTAAATTCATAAAGTTAAGCACCATCTTCAACTGATAGTCAAAGTATATGAATGAGTAGTTTTTTTTTTCTTTTAAAACCCTTACCTTCTGTCTTAGAGTCAATACTGTGTATTGGCTCCAAGGCAGAAAGAGTGGTAAGGGCTAGGCAATGGGGGTCAAGTGACTTGCCCAGGGTCACACAACTGGGAAGTGTCTGAGGCCAGTGAGTAGTTTTTAAAGGAAGAAATCCAAGCTATCAATGGTCCTGAAAAAAATGCTCCAAATTATTAATTAGAGAAATTAAATTTAAAGCACCTCTATGGTTCCACTGCACATTCATCTATCTAATTGACAGGGTTGATAAAAAAGTGCTAAAAGTTGGAAGGGTTGAAACAAAGAAAGCATGTGAATTACTGCTAATGCTGCTATATGTTATATAGTCACTCTGGAAAGCCATTGAAACTACTGTTTAGAAAATAAACTTTGCTTTAGCAACATTACACCTAGGCTCATAGTTTAAAGCAGTGATGGCAAACCTATGGCACATGTGCCAAAAGGATACTCAGAACTTTCTCTGTGGGCACACCTATAGCCACTGGCCAGAGTTGGTTATTAGAAAGCCAAAGGGTCTGGGGCTGAGCTGATCCCCTCCCCCTCTCCATGCACTTGAGGACATTCCTCACTTCACCCACCTCTGCCTAGCAGCCAATGGGATCCCTTCCCTGTCTGAAATAAGGGGGTAGAGTGGGAGAGGTGGGGTGGGGAATAGGGCTGGGCACTTAGTCTCTGGGGAGGTGGGGCCTGGCCCACCATCTCCTAAAAGTTCTCCATCACTGCCCTAAAGAGTTCAAATAAAGAGGAAAAGATCCTATCTGCACAAAATATTTGTAACAACTGTTTGTCTTATCAGGAATCAAAATCAATTCCCCATCAATTGAGGAATGACAAAGTAATTATGGCATGTTAATATAATGGACTATTTTATTCTAATCACAATATATTATTACATACATATATAGGTGATTGCAAAATAATTATAATATAGTAAAATACATTTATGGTGTATAGAAAAACTTAGGTCTGAGTAGGTGAGCTAATTCAATAGTCACACAGTGAGGTGGAAGAAAAGGAATTAGACTCCAGGAGTCCTGGATACCAGCCCAGAAACCTTGTCTTTTTAACAGACTGTCTGTCTCAGCCAGGACCTTTCTTGTTATTTTAGTTTGATCCTTTTTTAAACCACCAGCCAAACAAGGAAGCAGAACCGAGATTCATGGGGTGGGGGTGGGGGTGGGGGGGAAGGGTGGCGTTTCTACCCACACATTCCCCCCAACCAATGGGACTTCGAGATGTTGAAACGTCACCGGTTACTGCCCCATTAGGTTAGGGAAGATTCCTATTCTAGGAAAAAGAAACTCATGTTTTCCCTTAAAGCTGGGACTTCCCAGTCTGTGGCCAAGTCCCGTGATCATAGCCTGATCTGAAAACCCCGGCGCCTTGGAATTTTCTTTGCCCTGTGCGGGAGGAGGCAGGGATCCGATGGAAACTGCCAAGAAAGGGTGCTTAAACCTTTTTTGGTGTCATTATGGCAGTCTGATGACGACCTTCTGGGAATAATGTTTTTAAATGCACAAATAAAATACAAAGGATTACAAAGAACATTCATTATATGTAAAGATGTGACTCCCCACCCCACCCCAGCCAAGTTCACGGACTCCCTGAAATCCATCCACAGAGCCCGGGGGTCTTGGACTTGAGGTTAAAAGAATCCTCGCTTAAAAAGAATGATAGATAAGCACCCCAGAACCCCTCCCGGGTTCCTAACCACCAGCGTCCTTCATTGAGGAATGTTATTTATCTGCAAGCGCCAACCCCGCTTTTTGAACAATCCTTACAATCCTGGCCCTAGTCCACTTTTGGAGATCGAGCCCCGGCGGCCCGGGGCGTGGTCTGGGAAAAGGCTCCAGCGCCCTCAGAGGAATGGAGGACGATCTGGAAGCCAAGGGACGGGGTAGAGGCTTCCGCGTCTTCGGGCTGAGGTGAACCCTTTCCCCAGGATCCATCGTGGGGGTGAGGTTGAGGGACAGGGATGAAGACTCTTCATTAGGCAGGAAAAATTCAGGCTTACGGATCCTTGGTCCTCACTTTCCCGGAGTTCAATGGCCGAGTGCCTTCAGGGACGCAATTTACAAATCAAGCAATTCTGTCCAGGATGTGCGTTAGCTCTGAAGTCGAGAATACCGGTTCCCCCCTGAGATTTCCTTAGACTTTCTAGAAAAGACCTCCTGCCGCTTTCCTCTCTTCGCCCCATCTTTGGGTTTCCCTTTATTTCCTGGCCCTACGTCACCCCCAGAATCACGGCTTGTTTTAGAGGCTCAGAGAGAGGACTGTGCCCTGGGCTTTCCTCCCCAAAGAGCTTCACCCCTTTGTAGCCTTTTCGTTGAGAGGAGGGAGCTTTCCAGTTAACTGGAGGCAGGAGGTGGAGCGGAGCTGAAAGTCTTCCAGCTAAGGACTTTATGGAACTTCACTCCCTAGAGGAAGCAACGTTTTGAATTATTGATCCTTCTTGTCCTATGCCAAGGGAAGACCAGGACTAAAGAACTCAGTCAGCCCCGCACTGAATCTTGACAAGTTTAAAGACTATATTCGCAGATAATTGTTTGAACTTGGTTCCCTCTGCTGGTCAAAGAAAGTCCTGTTTGGACTCCTTGTTCAAAGTTCTTAAAAACACACACACACAGAACCTTCTGTCTTAAAATTTGTATATTATTAGTTCCAAAGTAGTAGAGCAGAAAGGGTTAGGTAAATGGAATAAGGAGGCATGCCCACGGACATACAGGTAGGGAGTGCCTGAGGCCACATTTGAACTCAGAACCTCTGCTCTTCAGGCCTGAATCTCTATCCACCAAACCACCCCAAAAGTCTGGTCTTTGAAAGGGAATTATTGGACCTTTGCTTCCAGAGGCAGAAGGAAAAGTACCAGTGGTGAGATCAAAGAATGCTCCATTTCTTATTTCTTATGCATTCATCTTGTTTGTACAGAAGCTTTGGTTTCATACAATAACAATGATCAATTTTATCTTTCATAATTGCAAGGAGATCATCTTTGTTTCAAAGACCGGCTTAGGGGTTAAGAATTCACCTCCTGGGGGCAGCTGGGTAACTCAGTGGTTTGGGAGCCAGGTCCAGAGATGGGAGGTCCTGGCCTTAGACACTTCCCAGCTGTGTGACCCTGGGCAAGTCACTTAACCCCCATGTCCTAGCCTTTACTACTCTTCTGCCTTGTGTGAAAATTTATAACTACAGAGAGACTTGCAAGCAATGGAGGCTTGAAGATCTGTAAACCAGGAAGATTCCCAAGGAGAATGTGACCAGGTGGAAGGTAGTATGAACAAGCTGGCACAAACTATTTTTACTACTTCTTTTTCTTTCTTGAAACTCTTAGGAAGAAAGTTGACAGAGAGACTTATTTTGTAGTTTCTGGCTCCTGGTTTCAACTTGAGGACTTGGGTTAGCTCTGAAGATCCTTTAAAATTATTAGCAATATTCCCTTAAGAGACAATTCAACTCTACTTTCTTAATATTGAATTTATAATAGATTAGGGAAACCCCAAATTTCCCTTTCTCCTATCCCCATTCCTTTGCCCTTCTTCTTTAAAAATAAATCCCTGTTTTCAGTACTATAGAGTGAGATTTAGTCTGTTAAAACTTGCAGTTAACTTATCATCTCTGAATCACTGTTGAAACCAACAGAAGGAAACAGGAAGTGGGTGTGGGGAGGAGAGTTGAGAATTCAGTCTCTCCTGAATCTTATTTCTTAGAGTTATTGTTCCAGTTTTCTCTTTACCTTAAATACCCTAGTAATTGAGCCTCTAATACACTTGGAACCAATACAGGGTATTAATTCCAAGATGGAAGGTAAGGGCTTAAAAAAAAAAAAAAGAATTCACCTTCTACCCAGGTCTTTGAAACAATGATGATCTCTTCCAAACTGAAAAGGGAAAAAAAAAGAAATGATATCAACTATTCAGGTTTGTGTCCATTTTGAACTTATTATGGATTATGGTATAAGCCATTGGATTGAGACTGATTTCTGATAGACTGCTGACCACTTTCCCCAGTACTTATCAAATCTGGAGTTCACTCCTAGATAATTTATGTTTTTAGGTTGATCAAACATTGAAACATTGAGCCCTTGCCCTCAGGGAGTTTACATTCTAAATGAAGAAACAACATATACCATCAATGGCATGTTATCAAATTTGTGTATGACCACATAAGCTGGAAGGAATAATTAACACCATGAAGGGCAGATTTAGAATTCAAAAATGTCTTGACTGGATTAAAAAAAAATTTAGAAAAATTTTCAGAAGCAAAAGATGAGGAGGTCAAGCTTGATATCAGTTTGTCTGAATCGATATCTGGAGGTCTAACTTACAACTTAATGTGTGAAAGGGCAGCTGGAAAAGCTAATATAAATGTAGGCTGTGCCCACAGTGACATAGCTTCAGGGAGAGGGTGGGGATGGTTCTGTTGGGCTCTGCCCTGGACAGACTGCATGAGTCTTACTAACAAAGACCACATACCTCGTAAAGCACTGTCTTTATTTAACCCAAAGATTTTATTTTAACTTTATCTAATGATAAAGCAGGGGGTCTCCAACAGGAGTCCTTTAAGATCTTGCTACTAAGGAACAGGAGATTATAGAAGCAACATACAAGTAATCTAGTTGAGACTCATGTCAGTAAGACTGGTGGGTCCCTCCTATGTTGGCTCATTCTTACCTCCCAAAGCACAGCAGTGAAATCATCCTTAAGATTTCACTGATCCAGGGAGTTTTGCTTCATTCCAATAGGATGTGAGTGAGTGAGAGTGTGTGTGTGTGTGTGTGTGTGTGTGTGTGTGTGTGTGTGTGTGTGTGTTTTGAAGGCCTATGTAAGGTTTCTTAGCCATTTTTCAGAAAGGCCTTAAAATAATCTTGAATGTCTGACAGAGGCCAACACTTGAATCTGGTGTTATCTTTATTTCTACCTTATCTAGCTGGGAAATAGCTAACTGATGAAATTAGTGGGTTTCTTCTGAGTAGAATAGAGAGAAAGGGTAGCTGAGAATTTAATGCCAGTAGCATTGTTAAGAATCTTTAAGGGTCAGCTATGTTGAGGTTAGCATTTTAGGTCCCCTTCTGCCCTTTCCTGAAGCCATTATCCCCCCCTCCTCGTGCCCTTCTTGTTGTTTTTTAACCTGTGCTGTTGTGAGCTTTTGGTGTTGTGTTCTTTTGTGAGGGTGAATTTGTTTTTTGTTGTTTTTGGTGGGGGGGGGGGTGACAGGTAATTCTGTAATGTTTGCTTTTTTTCGTTACTGTGAAATTAAGGTGTTGTTTTGTTGTTGTTTATAACTAAATGTTATCTCTCTCGTTTGAGAATAAATTCCGAACAATCAAAAAAAAAAAAGATTTCACTGATCCATTAATACATTGCTGGTGAAGTTGTGAATTGTTCCAACCATTCTGGAGGGAAATTTGGAACTATGCCCAAAGGAAGCTAAAAGACTGTCTGCCCTTTGATCTAGCCATAGCACTGCTGGGTTTATACCCCAAAGAGATAATAAGGAAAAAGACCTGTACAAGAATATTCATAGCTGCACTCTTTGTGGTGGCAAAAAATTGAAAAAGGAGGGGATGCACTTCTATTGGGGAATGGCTGAACAAATTGTGGTATATGTTGGTGATGGAATACTATTGTGCTCAAAGAAATAATAAAGCGGAGGAATTCCATGGGAACTGGAACAAACTCCAAGAATTGATGCAGAGTGAGAGGAGCAGAACCTGGAGAACATTGTACACAGAGACTGATACACTGTGGTACAATTGAATGTAATGGACTTCTTTACTAGCAGGAATGAAATGATACAGCAGTAATCGGAGGGACATATGAAAAAGAACACTATCCACATCCAGAGGAAGAATTGTGGGAAAAGAGACACAGAAGAAAAACAACTGCTTGATCACATGGGTCAATGGGGATATGACTGGGAAAGTAGACTCTAAAAGATCCCCGTAGTGCAAATATTAATAATATGGAAATAGGTCTTGATCAATGACACATGTTAAACCCAGTAAAATTGCACATCAGATATGGGAAGGGAGGGAGGGGAGAGAAAGAACATGAATCTTGTAACCATAGAAAAATAATCTAAATTAATTAATTAATTAAATTGTTTTTCCCAAAAAAAGACTTTACTGATCCAGAGGACTAAGGCTGGAACAGCTGCTTTACCTTCTTGGGCATCTAATAGTAATTGGTCTCTCAGACTTGACAAAATTCCCACTGACATTAGAGTTCCCATACCTGTCTAAGTAGGTGTGTATGAATTTGAAAGTAGCCCACTGTTCCAAAGCTGGGCTTCTGCTGACTATTTCCATGCTGTTTTTGAGTTAATTCTTCTATTATGTTCTACAAGTGTCTCCTATTGCAATCCTGAACCTTATGCCATGGTCCAGAGCACATAGGAGATTTTTCTTTTGGGTCCTAGCAGCAAAACTAAAAGCATGATATAGAAATTAAAAAGAACAATGGAGGTTTGTCATCTTGAAACATTTCCTTGATATTGTTGCTTCCCCAGAGTGGAAAGGTTTCCCCAGGAAATAGATTTCCCCCATTGAAGGTCTTCAGATAAAGACTAGATTGACCTTTTTCTTGTTATAGAGAGAGATATTTTTCCAATCTCTTTAATGGACCAGATTGGCTTTTTCCCTTTTTTTTTTGAAAATAATTAATTAATTTAGAATAATTTTCTATGGTTACAAGATTCATATTCTTCCCCTTCCCTCCCCCATCCCTTCCCATAGCTGATGCGCAATTCCACTTGGTTTTACATGTCATTGATCAAGACCTAATAGACCAGATTAAAGGGCCATAGTTGTCCCTTCCAACTCTGAAATGTTGTGATTCTTCCCCTATCTTGTCTCTGTATCTCTGTGGATCCTGGACTAAGTCTCTCCCCACCTTTCTGGGGCTGAGGTTCCTCCTTTTAAAAAGGAAGATGGGATGATCTCTAATCTCCCAGGAATTTAGCACCTAGGAAAACAGGGCCAGGCCATGTCTCTGTATTTCCAATGGCTCATTTCCTGAGGAACTGGAAAGAAGGAATCATCAAAGGTCCTGTCCCTGCCTATCCTTCTATCCTTCAGCCATTTCCAGCTATCGAACATGATCCTGGTCTCCTCTCTTCTGCTACTGAGCCTCTGTGAGTCCATCTAGCCCTCCTCCTTATCCCCCACTCTCCCTTCCACTCCTTACCAGTGATTGAAGGAAGCAGGAACTAGGATAGTTGAGTGCCCAATAAAAGAACTGGGGGAGGGGGGTGGGGCAAGCTGTGTAGCTCAGTGGATTGAGAGCCAGACCTAGAGACAGGAGGTCTTAGGTTGAAATCTGGCCTCAGTCACTTCCCAGCTGTGTGACCCTGGGCAAGTCACTTAACCCCCATTGCCTAGCCCTTACTGCTCTTCTGCCTTGGAACCAATACACAGTGTTGATTCCAAGATGTAAGGTAAGGGTTTTAAAAAAATAAAAAATAAAAGAGCTGGGAAGATGGGCTTCTGGGACTTTGGGGAAGCATAGGCTGAGGGACAGACATCTACATCCATGAAAGAGTCTCAAGTTATGAGATGGACACTTAGATCATTCAGTGGTTAGGGACTGTCTCATTGAGGGTTCAATTTGACTGAAGGCAAATTGGAAGCTGACCTCCACTCACTTTCATTGTAGGGCGTTTGGGTCACATGGCTGGCACACCACCTGGTGAGTAACTGCATCGATTCCCTACTCTTCCTCCAATCTATCCCCTATTTCCCTTCGAATCCTTGCAGTCTTCAGTCACTAATATCTTCTAGGGACCAGGCATCAGCTTGTCCTTGGATCCTGTCCCCCATTTCTTGCCCTTATCCTGTTGTAATCTATCCTTACTCCCTCTCCCTTGACCAGTCCCTAAGAATCACAGAAGGAATGCAAAGGAGACATAGAGACCATTAATTCTAATTCACCCACCCTCGACTTTACAGATGGAAAAATGGAGGTGTAAAGACCTCACCTCACTCCAAATCCAAGCTTCCTGAGCCTTAAGGCACTGGCATTTACTGAAAGTATTCACTCAAATTCTTCTCTTTCCTAGGAAAAGATTTTTACCCCAAACCCACTCTCAGTGCTAAACCTGGGCCTGTATTGGCCCCAGGGGGAAACTTAACTTTGTGGTGCCAAGTGCCAGTTCCAGCCACAAGATTCATCTTGAACAAAGTGGGAGAGGTCCAACCAGTCCAGATTCAGGAATCCTCGGAGTTTGGAGCTGAGTTCCTCTTTGAAAGGGTGACCCCCACTCATGGAGGCAGTTATAGCTGCTGCTACCAGACTTCTTATAACGTATGGTCTCAGCCAAGTGACTCCGTGGAAGTGTGGGTGACAGGTGAGGCTGGGGAATGGGAGAGAAGATGCATGAAACCTAGTAAGAGTACAAAGGTAGGTGGAGGGAGAGGAAATGATCAAACCTTAAAGAACCCGTGTAAATGGTCACCTCTCTTATTCTGCCATAAAAAAGTGAGCCAAATGTGAAGGATTGTGTCCATTCTGAGCTGGGGGCATTCATAGGAGGGGTAGAGCTGCCTGGGGATCAGGAGACTCAAATTTCAGTCCCGATATGGGCACGAGCGTGGATATGGACAAGGCAAGTTATGTCCAGAAAGGAATGACTGGAATAGGAATGTAAACCAACTCATAGGAGAAGCAGTCGAAGGTGTGGGAGAAATTTAGGATACAAAAGAGGTCCGTGGTGGCAGAGGGTGACAAATGGTTGCTGTTTCTCAGTATTGTAAAGGGGTACTATGGGAAAGGGGGGATTCTTATCCAAAGGAGCACCTGTCACAGCTTAGCACTTGAAAGTGTTAGAACCTAGAGATGGGGCCCAACTATGTCATCTGTTTAATGGGTAAATTGAGTCTTTAAAAAACAGTAAGACAATCAAAGTATCAGAGTCTAAGATAGAGACATACATGGAATAATAGTCACAAATGTTCAAGATGGAAGGGACTTAGAGATCCAGTCTAACTCCCTCATTTTACTGATGAGGAAATTGAGTCCCAAAAGAAGGAAAGACATTTACCTGAGGGGACACAGTAGGTCAAGCAGAACTGAACCAGCATCTTCTGAGGCTCTTTCTATCACTTCATATTGGGACTAGACAGAAAATCGATCTGGGGGCACTGGGGGCAGAACTGGAGGGCTAGAGGGCCAGAGGGGCAAGAATAGAGGGGAACCTAAGCTTTTCCTCTTCCTTCTACAGACATGTTACCAAAGCCCTGGCTCATAGCAATGCCAGGACCCGTGGTGGTACCAGGCACCAATGTGAGCCTGCGCTGCCATGGCCCACTAGGGGGGATGAGCTTTGCTCTTTATCGTGTGGGCTTCCCAGGGCCCCTACAGTACCTCAGTTCCGCCCAGCCTTGGGCTGACTTTTCCCTTCAGGACTTCATGGCTCCTGGAACCTACAGCTGTTACTACCATACACCTTTTGCTCCATACATCTTGTCTAAGAGGAGTGACCCTTTGATCATCAGCTGGTCAGGTGAGGGGACCCAGGAAGTTGAATGCCATCTCTCTAACCCTTTCACAAAGTCTAGTATCCTGTCCCATAGACTTCTCAGGGACCTTAATATATCCCATTCCCTGGCCTTGGGCTTTTTATTTTTGGAATCTAGGCATCTTATCCTTACATCTCCTTTAGCCAGGTATCCTACTACACAATTCTTTTGGGAATGTGTCATCCTTTCTAGCTCCCAATGCTTTTTGAATATCCAGGCATTCTTCTCTTAAAAAAAAAAAATTAAACCGAGCTAAGAATCCATCTTGTCCTTACCTCAGACTATGCCCCCTCAGAGATTCATGTAGTCATTCTCCCAGTTTCCCCAATACTCCTGAAGTTCTACTCATCAATGGATCTGGGTAATCCTTTCTGCCCTTTCAGGTTCCACTCCCCAGGATTATACTACAGGCAACCTCATTCGAATGGGCCTGGCTGGACTGGTCCTCCTCACCCTGGGGACACTGGTGTTTCTAGACTGGAACAGAGGAAGGGGCTGCCAAGACTGAACCTAGAGGTCCCCTTGAGCAACAGAGTTAAAGTAAAGACACTGGGTCTTGAGATGTGGAATGGGGTGACATGACCTGGAGATATGAGGGTTCTTTGGAGAAGGATGAAAAGGTATTGTGGGAAAGCTTGATGGGTTTAACTTGTATTATTGGGACTAGAAGCTAAAGTAATGGAATGGAATGGAATGGGCCTCTGCTGTTGGACTTAGAGGTTGGGATAAAGGATGGAAAAATTTGCAAACTTTTCCATCCTTTATCATAAGGTGTGATAAGTTCCTGACAGTCACATGCTACATTATTACAATTAAACATCCACATTTATGTCCATATTGTATTTTGAATATTCAAAGTTATATATGTATTTATATATCTACTTTTTGTGCATTCTATGATCTAGTAATTTTCTTTCTGCAAGCAGAGGTTTAAAAGCATGATATATGTGTATATATATGCATATATATATACATTTTAAAACAAACTATATATCTATCATGAGTGAATGACCAAACAATGACAATTCTCTAAAGCTATCTATCTGTGGGTTTTAAAATTAGTAATCAATAACTAAGTATTATATTTTATAAAGTTTTATTAATAATAACTAAAACAAAAGAACTACCTGACTTCAGCCTGATTGCAGGTTCAAAAGAGAGAATGAGGGAGGAGTTACAGCCACTTAAATACAATCATGAATAATGTGGGGATACAGGAAAATGGGGAATATTAAGGAACTTCTGGGGGATGAAATCCAAAGGCTCAAAATCTCCATTTATACATATCTATCTATCTATCTATCTATCTATCTATCTATCTATCTATCTATCTATCTGTAACAAGTTCACATTTTGGGACCAAATAGAATAATCCAATACCTTAATCACTTAAAATCTTAAACATAGTAATAACCAGTGTATATGAACTAGATATGAACTCTGACTGTTTTGTTCAAAATCCAAGGTTCTTTCTACTATATTGTGTGGCCAGAGGGAATATAGCAAATGCTAAACTACCTTCCCTTCTTTGCCCTCCCTTCCCCAACTTGTACCCACCCACTCGATCAAGTTATAGATTCTACTATTTCTCTCTCTCTCTCTCCCTCTCTCTCTCTCTCTCTCTCTCTCTCTCTCTCTCTCTCTCTCTCTCTCTCTCTCTCTCTCTCTCTCTCTCTCTCTCTCTCTTTCTCTGTCTCTCTCTCTCTCTACCTCTCTCTCTCGTCCTCTCTCTCCATCTTTGTGTGTGTTGCTGAATTTCTAAAACTGTTCCTTTTGAGCCCCCTGATAACATATTTCCTGTTACAAATTAGTTGCCTACCTCAATTAGCTCTTAATAAGAGGCATTTACTCAAAAGGAAAAGCAAGAACAATAATTGTACAACACTATTCCCAGAAACCGGGGATGCAAGATGCTACCAGTGCACACAAGTTTGTGGGTGACAGTGAACACAAACTGACATTACCATGGTAATAAACCATTTGTGTAGAGAATCCATGCATCCAGAGAAACTAACAACTCCGGAAGTGCAGGATTTGATAATCTTTTACGTTCTTGGGATCATTCTTCACCAAGGTCACTGATAGGGATGGTGGCTATGCAGTCCTCTTCTTGTGATACTGTTTGCCCTTCTATGAACCTCTCTTTCATTCCTCTCGGATGCTACATTAGGCTAAGTTTCCTTCCAAAAGGGCAGATCTCACAGGAAAGCTGCCACAGTGTCTTCCTTCATCATACATCCCTTATACATTATTGCTAAAAGTGTCCACAACTTGGCATGTGAACTAATAATGAATTTATGCAATTTTGAAAAGGGGAAAGGCATACTTGGTTCTTTGAGTAATTGCCAGGAAAGACCATGATGGCAAAGGGAAGTGAGGCTTCAATTGCATTTTAATAAGGCACAGAGGGCATAGGGACAAATGGAACCAAAAGTACAGAAACAAGTGGTAAGAAGGGAATGTAGATGCAGATGTTGGACTGAGGGATAGAGTGATGAAGGAAGATAATCCTTACCAGGAAGAGGATGAGGCATTGGGAAAGGCACTGAAAATCAATCCTATATCCATGGATTAGACTTTAGAGCACTTGGCAGCATGGACACAGATAGAGAAGGAGGAGTGCTTGGGAGTCCAGTTTGAAGTCTCATTTTATAGGATTTTTGAAGGAAGAGACTAATCTTATCTGTGCCACCTTGGGGTTAGTTAATTAACATATACTAATCATTGTTTAAAGAAAAAATCTTGATTAGGGCTTTGCCCTAATAAATCAGGCAAGTTCAGGAAAATGAGGCAAAATTTTTTTTATTATCATGTACAAGGCATCCATATTGTAAGGGGTAGCCTCAAGCTCAAGATTCGGACCATTTTTAAAGATGTATTTTTGTAATATAAGAAGAAAATCAGAATAGGTTCACATTTCTTTTTTTAAACCTTTTAAACCTTTAAACCGTTTAAACCTTCCATCTTGAAGTCAATACTGTGTATTGGCTCCAAGGCAGAAGAGTGGTAAGGCCTAGGCAATGGGGGTCAAGTGAGCCCAGGGTCACCCAGCTGGGAAGTCTTGGAGGCCAAATTTGAACCCAGGACCTCCCATCTCTAGACCTGGCTCTCAATCCCCTGAGCTACCCAGGTGCCCAGGTGCCCCCTAGGTTCACATTTCTTAAAGGGGATGAGCTACTATATCTATCATGGACGATATCCAAGTAGATGTTGATTTCTAAAAAAGGCATCAAGGCAACTGTGACTTCCCTTTCCTATGTTTGAGTTGAAAATGTGAGGGTTGCCAGTACACCCATGAAGTCCCCCTTATGAGAGGGCTGTTACAGATGCCTGTGTAGCTCCATACCTTAAAAGAGGGCCAAAACATAGATTCATTAAAGAAGGATGGGAAATCATGGGTTCATTTGAATTACCTTCATAGTAGTAGATAAATTCTTCACAATAATTCAATATCATTTCAGAGCTGTTTGTAAAAGTTTAAAGTTTACATATCTATATAATTTAAAAATTATCAGCACCATGCAGTGTTCTGTTGGTCTTCTGAAGCTTTTCTGAGATGAAAATCTAATAAAGGACCAAAAGTCCCTGATAGCAAAGCTTATATTAACAGGATATGGTTTTTGTTTTATATATAACAACATATATTACAATAAAGTTAGTAAATTATGTTCCTTTGATCTTTGAGACAGATTATATGTGACTTTCAGGTTTCCCTTTGCAAATTATATTGGCTACTTGTAAACCTGTTATACTGATTGGTGAGGGGTGGTGGTTAAGGGGATCAGAACAAGATAAAATTTTCACACAGTATAAAATCCTTGCTCTATCTTTATTACAGTCAACATATTCCCCAAGCTAAGCCTTCAAAGAGTCCTTCCTCTAAAACCAGTCCTCCAGTAACAAGAGTCATTGTCTATTGATCCCTGAAAACAAATATATAATGACAACTGAACAATGGCATCTTACCAAACACCAGCCAGTTCAGAATTAGACAGGGATATGATTGGAAAATAAAGACATTAGACCAAGAAAGTAGAAAAGACAAATGAAGAGCTGAATCAGAATGTAACAAGATTGGGGTATATAGAAGCATAGGGGTGTTCAGGGAGTACTAGAAGCCCTGGTATGAGGACTTGCTAAACCCTTTTTAGAATTGCTCATCCACCTTTGGTGCCCACCTTTCACCCAATTCTCATCTGTGGCTCAAAGAATCTATAAAACGGACATTGGCCATAGCCTGGTAAATCATTCCAGAAAGGTGGGCTAAACCATTTTGAGGTTAACCAATAAACCCCAAACCCATCAGTGACTTAGGGGAATGTCAGCCCCACATGTGAAGAATTCCTTTGGTAGAATGAGCAGATGAAGACGATTTGTTCCAATAACCATGAAAGTGGCTGAACTAGGGAGCTGTGGAGTACTTACAGTGTGGTCAGACTTGGACTGTATCCTGGGACATCACTAGTCCTTTTCACTTTTGTCCTGTCACTGGACTTCAAAGATTTTGTAAGAGAAAATGAGCCTGACAACTTTGCACAATTCTGCTTTATTTAAATTGGATCTACTAGACCACTCTGGGATGCCATTGGTCCTCTTTGGAAAAGGAGGAAAAAGAACAACAAATAGTTAAAAACTGACTCTCTTTGGGGGAAAATGAAAACATTGTTAGAGGAGGGAACACCTCCTGGACAACTCATGACACAAATTGAGGAACCATTGCACCTCGTCTGCAACACATTTCACAGATTTGTCTCCAACATCTGGCAGTACTCCCTTCCCAGATTTGCTTCTTGAAGCTCCCTTGGCCTGGCCTCAGAGTTCCTCACACTTCAGCTCTGCAGTCAGCATTCAGTGAAGTCCCATCCTCTGATACTGCTGTCTGAGTTTTCTCTACTTATTGCCTTCTGTTTAAGCAGTGATTTGCTTCTATGTTAGAAAGGCCTGGATCATACCCAGATGCCACCCCAAAGAAAGGCTCATGTAGCTGTCCAAAACTCCCCAATTTCCTTCTCTTAGGAGCCTTCATCAAAGAGTCCCAAAGTGTCTCTCCTAGCTTTTTGAGGGTGATATACTCAAAGGTTGTTCTGTCCCATGGTCAAGCTGTGTGTTTCTTGTCCAACAGCTCCCCAATAAGGTTTTCTTATGCTTCAGTTAAACTCGTGTACTAATTTTTATTTTCCCTTTCAACTCCCATCACGCTTTTCCTCATCCCATTTTAGCTCCAAATAATGTAACAAGCCATGAAGCTTCAATGAGCTTCAAGGAGACACGTGATAATGGGGGTGGGGGGAGAGAGAAAGAGAGAGAGAGAGAGAGAGAGAGAGAGAGAGAGAGAGAGAGAGAGAGAGAGAGAGAGAGAGAGAGAGAGAGAGAGAAAGAGAGAGAGACCCCTTTCCTAAATGCCTTCTTGAGATCTATTGAAGTTCTGGAAGAGCTGTCTCCTCTTTCTTCTGGGCTGGCAAAAAGTCCTGGTGCCCTTACAAATGAGTGACACTTCTGTGCCTCATTTGTTTTTTCCAATTGCATGCTCTGGCGTCCCCTTCTTCAGCACTGAGTGACATCACAGCTTTTTTTTTCCCTCTTTATGTGGCCTGCCAAATCTTTGTTCCCCTAGCAACCCAAATCAGTGTCTGCCCTAGCCCAAATTTCAAATCAAGCCAAAACAACAAGCATTTATTATTGCTTCCTCCATGCTTTAATTACTAGAGATATAAGGAAAGGCAGCAAAAATGACTGCCCTCAAGGAGCTCACATTCCAATGGCAAAGGCAAAATGTAAACATCTATATGAAAACAAGATTATACATACATACACATATATAAAGTATACATGTGTTATATGTAACACATATAATATTACATATAATATATACATATGTATGTGTGCATTTTTAATTGGAAGTGATATCAGAGGGAATATATTATATTAATATTGAGGCTAAATTGATAAAAGGGAACAGTCACCCTGGGCTTTTTGGGTACTCACAGGGAAAGGCCATGATTGTCAGTGGGAAATGGGGTGTACCTCAAAATTTAACAAGGCACAAACTGGGGAAAGGTAGAGAGGGATATAAAGGCAGACTAGGTGGAGATAGAGGATGGAGTGGGGGAGAGAGGTATGGAGAAGAAGCATGGGGAAGAGGGTAGGGAGGAGGAAGAGACAGAAAATTTCACCTACGTAACCATGGATTAGGTTAGGATCACTTTGTACCCAGAGGAGATGGATGAATGCTGGGAGCAGGAGTTTGAGGTTACATTTTTATAGTTCTTTTTTGAAAGCAGACTGATTCCTATATGTGCCATTTTGGGATTAGTTCATTAACATATCCACATCAAGTCAAAGTTATCGGTATCTTTTGAAGTTCTGCTACTCCTGAAATATGGAGGTCTGGGATTTATTTGGAATTTACATACAGAAACCTTGACAGCAGCACCTAGATGGCTTTTGTTGATTTAGCACATTCCAACAGTATGTAAAATTTGGTTAATATGTGATATAATTTACAAATTATGCTCCTTTGAACTTTGGGATGATTGTGTGTGACTTCTATGTTCCCCTTTTGTGCTCTCATTTCCTGCTAGTGCCCCTTGATATTCGCTACATATAAATTTACTTACTATACTGACTAGAATTGGGAGGGAGTTGTCATTAGGACCAGAACAAGATCTAATTTTGATACAATCCACCCCCTGGTTCCCTGGACATGATTATACACTACCACATCTACAAAGTAATGTAAACAAACAAGCAAACAAAAAAAAAAAACCACAACCAAAATCATAGCAATTTACAACAACCACAATAACACCAAAAGACCATTGCAGGAATCTTGCATATTTGTCTAGAAAAAAGGAAAAAGATCAGAAAACATATATTAGCCTTGCCAAAATGTTTTTGAAATCTGTGATGAGAGCATCAATAGTTTCTTTTCTTGGGTGCTCATATTGTCCAGGATTGGAGCTCTTTTTTTAAAAAATGGGATCATCCCACACCAAACCACAAACTTCTCATTGGCTATATCATAGATAGTTCAAGACTGGCCAGCGGTCCCATCACTATAGCTCCCAAAGAATGGTGTCTTTCTATCAAGTTCTCTGATGGAATGATCAATTTGATCCTTTAGTTGCTCTGCAATTGCAAACTATGCATCATTTAGCTGCCTATGGACCTCTTCCTCTACAACACCCCAGAGGCAACACGTCCAATAAGAGTTCCCAGACCTATCAGGAAACGTCCTACTGTACTCCAGTCACAGTGCAAATTATGGAGCATTTCTATAGAAGGTAAGGCCCACCTTCTATAGAAGGTAAGGTTTCATAGTGACTAGAACACATGATCAAGTTAAACAAGAAAGGTATCCAAAAAAATGCTCTCCAATTTGCATATGGATAGAGTGTTGAGCTAATTGGCTAAAACAGGTAAGTTTCAGGCACCATGTGCCTTTCTAAGTGTCCCCATGTTCCCTAGGTTGATATGACAAAAGGAATGAATGAGGCTGTGTAGGCTGTATTTTTCTGTGTTCAGGGTCCTGGTAGCCATACTTTGGTCGGCAATCTTGGAGACTAGTCCCATATATTTTGTGGGATCTTTGGGCTTGACTCTGGGTTTTAACTGATCCATTGACCCGGTACCTCAAATGACTGGATATCCAGTTGTTGAGGCTTGTGACAAGGAAATCACTTTAAAAGACTGATATATATTTATTTTAAGGTCGCCAAGGAATTCAGCTATGTAATTCCCAAATGAAAACTCAAGTCATCAGTCAACCTATTATGGAGTTTTTAGTTACAAACAGGAGGAAGAAAGGTATTAGAGATAGAGATAGAAAGAGAGAGGGGGGGGGAATAGGGATTAAATACCCCCTCTGTTTAGGCTGGGCCAAAAGGCTCAAGCCCTTAGATAGCTGAGGCAAAGAAAAGAGATCAGTCCCTATCACTCACGTGACCAAAATGGAGAAACAGTCTCAGGGGCCTCCACCTCCAGGCTCCTTCAGAGCAAGCTTCTCAGAGCACAACCTCTCAGAGCAAAACCTCTGGACCCTCCAGTCCTCAGTCCCCACTATCTTTAAGGAAACCATCTAAGTTCCCTCCCCTCAGTTCTCACATTTACCAATCACTGTCCATGTCTTCCCTGTGCCAATGGTGGCTCTAGCTTAACCCTGAACCACCCAGAGGTCTGTGGCTTTGCACATGTCTGTTGAAGGTCATATTCTCAAATAATTAAATCTTGATCCTTTGCTGCAGCCCTTCCTAAATCCTTTTACTCTGAGTAGGTTGGAGATTGCATTTTCTAAGACCTGGTTCTGTCATTCCAAGTATCTCTATTGTATTAATTCTAAAATCAGTCATGACTCAAAGGACTTCCTGTTCTATGCTTAAGCATAGGTCAAAACCCTTTTCATTGTTTAGCAAAAGGTTTCTGTCCTAAAGTAGTCTTAGGTATGGAGGAGACAGATCCTCCCATGCCAAGGGGGTTCACATTCCAATAGAGTTCTTTACTATCAGTAGGAAATTTTTCCAGTATGAGATTTCCCAATGAGGAAATTTCCAACATTCATAAGTCTAAGAAATTTTAAGGTTTACAATCCTCCCTGATGATCATTGGGAGACTAGTCTCCCCATTGATCATTTAACATAATCATTTTGTAGTTCTAAATGCACTTCTAAGTATAGACATACACAATATTCAATTTTCTAAGAGAATTAGAATAGTGAGAGAGAAAATAGAAAAGAAAAGAAAGCAAAACCAATGTTTTGCTAGGCGCATTGACAGAAAGCCAAATTAGGGGCAGTCCCTTTTGGCATAAATGTGTACAATTACAATAAATGTTCAATCAAAAGTTCAGTCCAATCAATCATATCCAAAGTTCATTCTTGATCTTCTTGATGAAGTGTGGGGTTAAGGCATCTTTCTGCAACAGTTCATTCTCTGGATATAAAAGTTTCAAGCTTCTTTCGTGAAGATCTTTTCTCGAACAGAATCAAAATCTTTGATTTTTTTATAAATGTAAAATCTTAAACAAAATTCAAAATTCTTGGATTTTTATAAAAATATAATCTCAAACAAAAAAATTCAAAATTCTTAGAATTTAAATTAAAATACAATCTTAAACAAAAAAAATTCAAAAATAAAAAAAATTCTTAGATTTTAAATTAAAATACAATCCCCCCTGAAGTAAGTATTAAAAAAAATATCAAGTTTAGCTCAGAATGCAATGTTCAGTTATGGGGGTGTATGTGTCAATTATCAAAAGAATAGAAAAATAATCAAAAACATAAGAAAAATTCAAAATAGGCCTTGTATAGGTCCAGTTTAAAGTAATTTCTATCCCACAAGTATTTAGGACAGAATGTAGTAATATTTCATTTAGCCATTTGTAGCCAAGACTACAGGAAGTTGCCATAATATAAGAAGAAAAGAATTAGAATTCTATTTTGATGGGGAAATGTCATTCCCTCTTCTGATTTTTTTCCCTCAGGGATATAGGGAGCCAGATATAGGATAGTCAAGCTTTGTACTTGTTTGAGTACTTCGAAAAGAGTGTAGATACAAGGAAGTCCTACGACTTAAACATAAGTCAAGCTTCGCAACCTCGAGTCTCACTTTAATATTTCTTGTGTGCTCTATTGGCACTATTCAGGTTTAGTCTGTGCTCCTTGTTTTTATCCCTTTTCCTGGAATCAGACACAAACATTAATCACAGTCCTATAACATTTTATCAATAAATGGCAGGTTCCCATAGTTTCAAGCTTTTAGGCATATATTGATATTATAGCAAGAGTATATATATTAACTTGTATTACTGCAGGAAAAAAAATAATATTAATATTAATTATGTGTACTTTCAGTACAAAAAATGAGAAAAAATTCAAATATTCTGATAAAAAAGTAAAGAAAAGAAATAAGAAAAATAAGAAAAAAATCAGTAATTCAATATATTCTTGAAAAAAACAGCATCCATTTGTCTATGGATTATTATCTCCAATTCATACGATAAGATATAGTCACAATTCATATGATAGTATACAGTCAATCAGTCTCAGCAGAAGATGCTTTCTTCACATGTGAGCAGTGAATCCAAGAGTCTCTTTCTCCAATCTTTATAGATGTTGGAGTAGTTAATAATATTTGGAATGGTCCTTCCCAGGAAGGTTCAGTTGCTCCAGTTCGCTTGAAATTCTTGATATAAACTTTATCTCCTGGGTTCAGGTCATGCAGAGAAAAGTCGAATGGTCCAGCTTGTACTGCAGCTCCGGATTCATGAAGTTCACCTAGTTTGTGCTGTAACTCCTGTATATAGGAAGCAATAGTAATATCTCCCCCTAATAGGGATGTATAAGCCGGGAAGAAAGGCTTAGCCTGTATAGGCGGATGTCCAAAAAGCATCTCAAATGGTGAAATATGTAAGTCTCCTCTAGGCCTGCTTCTAAGATAAAATAGGGCCAGAGGGAGAATTTCAGGCCATTTTAAATGGGTCTCAGTGCATAATTTGCCAATCATAGTCTTAAGTTCTTTATTCATCCTCTCCACTTGGCCTGAGTTCTGGGGGTGATATGGAACATGGAATTTTGGAGTTATCCCCAAGCAAGAATATATTTGGTTTAAGACAGAATCAGTAAAATGACTCCCTCTATCGGAGTCAATACATGCTGGCAGGCCAAAACGAGGAATAATTTCCTTTAAAAGTATCTTTGCAACAAAATCTGCTGTGGCTCGGGTCGTAGGAAATGCTTCTGGCCATCTGGTTAGTTGATCTACAATTACTAGACAAAATTTATAACGTCCAGCCTCTGGCATCGTTATGAAATCTATCTGTAGATGTTCAAAAGGTGTGTAAGCCAGAGGACGCCCCCCAAAGGCTTTTCCACGATATGCATGGTGGTTATATGCCTGGCAAATGGAGCAGGCTGAACATACTTTAGAGGCTATAGTAGTTATACCAGGGGCTATCCATACTCTCTTGACAGAGTCCATGATGCCCTGGGTGCCAAAATGACCATTTTTGTGAATAGATTGGCAAATTTGGTTATAGAAACTTCTAGGGAGCAGGGATTTTCCTTCAGATGACACCCATACTCCATTAATCTGTTTTGCTTTAAATTTTTGTTTCCATTTTTCTACTTCCTTTTCATTATAGGAAAGTGATAAATTTAAATTATCAGTGGTTGTTAATGTTAAAATTAATCCAGGTCCTTCTATGGCTGCTAGTTTTGCAGCGGCATCTGCTCGGTCATTTCCTCTAGAGACAGGGTCAGAGCCACCTGTATGGGCAGAGCAATGAACTACAGCTAGGGCTTTAGGCAGTTTGAGAGCAGAAAGAACTTCATTAATAATTTCTGCATTAGCTATGGATTTTCCAGCTGAGGTTAAAAATCCTCTCTGGAGCCACAGCATCCCGACTGAGTGACAAATGCCAAAAGCATATCTAGAATCCGTATAAATTGTTGCCTTTTTATCCTTGGCAATTATACAAGCTTGTTTTAGAGCTATTAGTTCTGCTCCTTGAGTGCTAATGTTAGAAGGTAGTGAAGCTGACCACTCAGTGGCAAATTCTGAGACTACGGCAGCTCCAGTGTAACGTATGCCATCCCTCATAAAAGAGGAACCATCGGTAAATAAAATCAAATCTGCATTGCCTAAGGGAGTGTCCAAGAGATTATCTCGAGCCTTTTCTGCCATGGACACTAATGTTTCACAGTAATGTAATGGTTCTCCTGAAGTAAATCTGGTAAATCTGGTAAATCTGGAAGCAAGGTGGCAGGTTTAAGAGTTGAACAGCGTTTCAAGGTAATATTTTCACTATTTAATAAGGTTATTTCATACCTTGTAATTCTCTGATCTGAGAATGCCTGTGTTCTATGTTTTATCAATAATGCTTCTATCTCATGTGGGCACATTATTGTTAATGGACATCCCAATACTAAGTCAACGGTTTTTGTTACTAGTAAGGCTGTAGCAGCTACACCTCTAAGACATGGTGGTGCTCCTGCTGCTACTGGGTCTAGTTGGGCAGAATAATAAGCAATTGGGCGCTGAGAAGGTCCCAAAGTCTGAGTTAACACGCCAGAGGCTACTCCTCTTTGCTCATGCACATATTAAGATGGCTTGTTGTAATCTGGGATGCCTAGAGCAGGGGTAGACATGATAGCCTTTTTTAGATCTGATAGAGCTGACAGGTGTTCAGGCTCTAATTTGAGGGGTTCAGGAACCGAATCCTTTGTTAATGCTATAAGGGGTTTAGTAATTTCCCCATAGCAAGGATTCCATTGTCTGCAAAACCCTGTTGCTCCTAAAATTGCTCTCAGCTGTTTCTTAGTGGTAGGAGCACTCAATTTTTGAATATTCTCAATTCGTTTTGGAGAAATATAACGAGCACCTGCAGTCAAGATGAATCCCAAATATTCTACTTTTTGGAGACACCACTGAACTTTATCCTTAGAGATTTTATGTCCTCTTTTGTGCAATTCCAAAAGAAGGTGTTTGCTATCTTCTTGACATGTTTTTTATCTGTTGAAGACAAGAGTAGATCTTCTACATATTTGATTAATTTGCTATTTTAAATGTTGTATTGTCTGTGTCTTGGCTCAAATTTTGCTAAAATAAGCTCGGACTTTCGACATAACCCTGTGGCAGCCGACACCAGGTATATTGTGAGCCCTTCCAGGTGAAAGCAAAAATATGCCTGGAGTTTTCATGTATTGGTATGGAAAAGAAAGCTGAACACAAGTCTACTACTGTAAAGTATGTAGCTGTGCTAGGAATAGATGAAACAATAGTATGTATGTTAGAAACTACAGAGTGTCTTTTTATAACGTGATTATTCACTGCCCTTAGATCCTGTACGAATCTATAGAGGTGCTTGCCATCGGGCCCTCTTTTTGGTTTTTTAATTGGCAGGATGGGCGCGTTGTATTCAGATTTGCAAGGGATTATTATTCCCTGTTCTATTAATAAGTTAATAACTGGTGTAATACCCTCAATTGCCTCCTTTGAGAGGGGATACTTAGGGATAGAAGGAGGTAAGCTAGATTTAGTTTTTATCTGCACAGGAACAGCCAACTTAAGTAAACCTACATCGGAAGAAGATGTGGCCCAAAGAGACTCTAGTATATCTTTAGGTATTACAAAGACGGGATGCTCTTTTTTCTCCTGACTCTCTGAGAGAATTACAGGGAGTAAATTTAAAGATTCCTCTGGTACTTCTAATGATAATGAGCCATCTGGGGAGCAGGTTATTGTGGCTCTGAGTTTTCATCGAAGGTCCCTCCCCAGCAAATTTAAAGGGGAGTTAGGCATCAAAAGGAAGGAGTGTTGTACCTCTAGGGGTCCTACAGACACCATTCTAGGAGGAAGTCTTTTAAAGCTTTGGGTTATTCCTGATACTCCCATTACATTCTCTGAGCCAACAGAATAACATTGTAAATCAGGTGTTCTCTTTAATACAGATCAGGAAGCTCCAGTGTCTAATAGACAATCATAATAGGTGTTACCCACCTTTAAGGTAACATGGGGTTCTTTAGTATGGGGGGGCAGTGGATAGGGACAACGGGTAGTAGGACATCAGGGTCCGGGAAATCAAAGCTTGTATCCTCTGATTCCTGTGCCCCAGGCCCTCTCCAGACACCATCATTGTGTTTGGGATATTCCTTGGGCACCCCCCTGAAGGGCACCTCTCTGAGGGTCATTAGTACCTCGAGTATTTTTTCGACGAGCTCCATTTCTCATATATTGTTGTTGTTCATTATCATTATAATTTTCTTCATTTGGAGCATTGTCATTATTTTCCCAATTCCTATTTCTATAATTCTGGTTTCTAAAGTTCTTATTTCTATATTCATTATAGTTATTTCCATAGTCATTATTATAATTTCTAGAATTCTGGTTTCTATAACCATTATCATTATTTCTATAGTTATTATTTCTAAAGCTATTATTAAACTGTGTATTCCTTCCAATCATCTTAAGAAAGGTTCTACATTCCATCATTTTGTGGCCCTTCTTCTCACAGAAGTGGCAAGTAATGGATTGATAATTGGATTTCTGGAGAGGGGGCAATTGTCGTTGGTTCATTGTCATGCCCACTTTCTATTTTAGTTATCCTATCTATTAAATATCTTATTTTTTTCATTTCCTCCATGTCATCATTATTTTCTTCCTCCTTTTCTTTGTTTCCCTTTAAAACATATATAGCTGTTTTTCGCAATTCTTCAAGGCCCATATCTGACCATCTTGGGCATTGTTTTCTAAAATAATTCTTAATTGCTTTGCAAGAGTTATTTACAAAGATCCTTCTAACTTGTCTTAAACTACTCTCTTTAGTTAGGTCCCAATGGAAGTATCTGTCCCCAAACTCGATTATTCTATCCATAAATCTGGAGGGTGTTTCTTCTTCCTTTTGCTTATTTTTTTCAAGTTCCATCCACTAATCTGTACTGTCTGTACATTCCTTCATTGCCGTGAGGATGGCCTCTCTACAAAGGTATAGTTTCAGATAATCCTCAGGGTTGTTATACTCCCATTCGGGATCCTGAGATGGCCAATGTGCCGCATTACTCCCCCGGGTTTTGTTGACACGAGCAATTATTTTATTTTTTTCACGTTCAGTTAAAAAAGCCTGTAGTAAGTTCTCAATGTCCTTGTAAGACAGATTATACTGAAAAAAATATGTCTCCCATCTTTTTTGTTACTAGAAAAGGATCTTGTTCATATGTGGGGATATTTCGTGTAAATTCATTTATTTCTTGGGGAGTAAACGGTATCCTATGTCTTAAAGTCACCACATCCCCATTCCGTCCTATTTCAGGTACTTCTCTTAGAGGAAACAGGCCTCTAGTTGAATTTTGTACCTGTTGGTCAGTTTGACAAGGACAGGTTTCTCTAGGAGGACAAGATCTCCTTTGCATTGGAATTTGGTTTTCTGTAGGAGAGGGAACATGAGAAACTGGGATTGCAGAGGAAGGGTTTTGGGGATTAAATTCAGTCAAGATTTGCACTGCATGAGAGAAGCAGTCTGTTAACTGGGCTATAGGGAAGGTGTTTTCCATCTCTATTTCAGGGAAGGAAATTTCCTCATTCAAAGGTTCAGAAACAGGTCTGTTTCTGGTAGAGTGGGTGTTTGCCCATTGATCCTGTAAGAAACATTTTAGATCTTCTAATTGGGCTTGCATTTTATCCTCAATTTTTTTATTTTAGCATCTCTAAATATAGTATTTGAGGAGTACAAAAATGACAGTACCTATTAATTTAAAAATTTGGAGGTATCCTGCATTCCTCAATGCCCCTAATTCTTCAGCTGCCATATAAATGTCAAAGAATGTAGTACTCATTTATATATATATATATATATATATATATATATATATATATATATATATATATATATATATATATATATATATATATTGTAATTTCACAAAACACGTGGGGAGCAGGGCAAAGCAACAAACTTTCCACAGGGTTTTTTTTTTCTAATCCAGGAAGTTGTTCCTTAAGGGAAAGGATATTTAGAAACAGCTCTTCCAGCCAGGACTTTAGGGTCCTGTTGCTGAGTTTTAAAACAGCTGTTTTCTCTCTAACTATCAGAGTCACACAGCTGGGAAGTATCCGAGATCCGATTTGAACCCAGGATGTTCTGTCTCTAGGTCTGGCTCTCAATCCACTGAGCTACCCTTAAGATTAAAGGGAAGAAAAAGAAAAACTGCTGATTCCAATATAACTTAAAGCGATAAGAGAAAAGAGAAAAAGTTTTTTATACTCACGTGTTCTAGCAGCTGTGTCTTTAAGCCAAGTTTGCTGTTAAAAGGGACTAAGTGGTGAGAAGGTAGAGTAAAAAGGCAAGGAATTTCAGAAGTTTATTGAGAGAATTCTTTAGACTCCCGTGTGGTCAGCCACAATGTGACAAGGAAATCACTTTAAAAGACTGATATATATTAATTTAAGGTCGCCAAGGAATTCAGCTATGTAATTCCTTAATGAAAACTCAAGTCAGCAGTCAACCTTTTATGGAGTTTAATTACAAACAGGAGGAAGAAAGGTATTAGAGAGAGAGAGAGAGAGAGAGAGAGAGAGAGAGAGAGAGAGAGAGAGAGAGAGAGAGAGAGAAGGGAATAGGGCTTAAATACCCCCTCTGTTTAGGCTGAGCCAAAAGGCCCAAGCCCTTAGATAGCTGAGGCAAAGAAAAGAGATCAGTCCCTATCACTCAGGTGACCAAAATGGAGAAACAGTCTCAGGGGCCTCCACCTCCAGCTTTTTTCACAGCAAGCTCCTCAGAGCACAACCTCTCAGAGCAAAACCTCTCCCACCCTCCTCAGTCCTCAGACCCCTCTATCTTTAAGGAAACCATCTCAGTTCCCTTCCCTCAGTTCTCACATCTACCAATCACTGTCCATGTCTTCCCTGTGCCAATGGTGGCTCTAGCTTAACCCAGGACCGCCCAGAGGTCTGCCCCTTTGCACATGTATGTTGAAGGTCATATTCTCAAATAATTAAATTTTGATCTATGCTGCAGCCCTTCCTAAATCCTGTTAGGACTGAGTAGGGTGGAGATTGTAAGTTCCAAGACCTGGTTCTGTCATTCCAAGTATCTCTATTGTATCAATTCTAAAATCAATCATGGAGCAAAGAACTTCCTGTTCTATGCTTAAGCATAGGTCAAAGCCCTTTCCATTGTTCAGCAAAAGGTTTCTGTCCTAAAGTAATCTTAAGTAGGGAGGAGAAGGACCCTCCCATGCCAAAGGGGTTCACATTCCAATAGACTATCAGTAGGAAATTTTTCAAGTATGAAATTTCCCAATGGTGAAATTTCCAGCATTTATAAGTCTAAGAAATTTTAAGGTTTACATTGTGGAATAACTTTTTTTTAATATAAATTTGCCTTAATACCATATATATTTAATAATGAGGGCTTTATCAGATAAATTTGCTGTCATTTCCCCACATACACACACTTTCCTGCTTTCCTTTTAATTTTGGCTGCATTGATTTTGTTTATGCAATTAAAAAAATTCATGTTGAGGTTTTTCAGTCCTGTGAGAAGCCTCAAGGTAGGAAGATAGAAAAAGGATAGAAGTTCTGGATGCCGTGAAGGGCGTGAGGGAGCCAAATTTGAGATGTCAATAATGAGTCAGAGATTAGTTATTATTAATATCTTGGAGCCGCAGCCAAGCCCCAATCAATGAATGTCACTGGGAGGCTATTTCCATCCAGAGATCCCAATTTAACACTTCACTGGTCAGAGGATGATATAGCTCAGCTAGGAGAAGAAATAGAGACTAATAGAGAGAATTAGAGAATACTAGGTATTAGCATTGGAAAAGAAAGAGACACCTGGCCGAAGGCCAGGCCTCAGGTAGAGATAGAGGGGAGAGAGAAAGGAGGAAAGACAGTGTAAGCAAACCTGTGAGATAGTCCAAGGAGAGAGAAAAGAGCTGGCCACAGCTCCTATTTAATCTCTTTGATATGCAAATGTACTCAATACATATTGATAAGTTACACAGTGTCTCAATACATATTGAAGAGTTACATAGTGTATTGCCATTGGATAATTGCAAATTATGACAAGGTGAAGGTGGAGTTTTTATCCTCAGGTGAGTGAGACAAAGGGAAGCAAGGTACTGTCATTTTTGTACTCCTCAATACTATATTTAGAGATGCTAAAATAAAAAATATTGAGGATAAAATAGAAAAAATTGAGGATAAAATGCAAGCCCAATTAGAAGATCTAAAATGTTTCTTACAGGATCAATGGGCAAACACCCACTCTACCAGAAACAGACCTGTTTCTGAACCTTTGAATGAGGAAATTTCCTTCCCTGAAATAGAGATGGAAAACACCTTCCCTATAGCCCAGTTAACAGACTGCTTCTCTCATGCAGTGCAAATCTTGACTGAATTTAATCCCCAAAACCCTTCCTCTGCAATCCCAGTTTCTCATGTTCCCTCTCCTACAGAAAACCAAATTCCAATGCAAAGGAGATCTTGTCCTCCTAGAGAAACCTGTCCTTGTCAAACTGACCATCAGGTACAAAATTCAACTAGAGGCCTGTTTCCTCTAAGAGAAGTACCTTAAATAGGACAGAATGGGGATGTGGTGACTTTAAGACATAGGATACCGTTTACTCCCCAAGAAATAAATGAATTTACACGAAATATCCCCCCATATGAACAAGATTTCTAGTAACAAAAAAGCCACTCTGGGTACAGAGTTCATTGCCATGAGCAAAATGGCCATGTGCCCACTCACAATCCTTGCCTCTTAATTATACATATGGACTGGACTGCTACACATGTAATCAAAATTATTCATTTTTCATTTTTGTTCCCATGATCTTATCTTTTATATGATCATAAACTCTTTAATCTATAGAGCTGAAAAGTAAAATTTTCTTTTCTTACCTAATTTTCTTATGAAAATCCCTCTTTATGTCTAAATCATGTACCAATTTTGATCTTACTGGAATACAGTGTGAAATCTTGGTCTATGCCTCATTTCTTCCTAGTTTTCCTAGTCAATATGATAAATGACAATTCTACATAAATTAATATACTTTTAGAGTACTATTTTTGAGTAGTATGCTAATCAAACTATCAAAGGATTACTTTCCAGAACTTATAAAAACAATAAGAAAACCCAAACAGAATAACAAAAATGTCAAGACTATCAAGAGAATCCATGAAAAAATTGTGAATGAAAATGGGCTAGCACAATGAAGGTAAACCTATGGCACATGTGCCAAAAAAGACACATAGAGCCCTCTTTGTGGACACACCTGTTGACATCCATCAGAGTTCATTATTAGAAAGTCAGAGGAACTCTAGGCAGAGCTGTTCCTCTCCCCCTCTCTACACTCTCTGAGAACATTGCTCATTTTCCCCTACCCGTCTTCCTAGCAGCCAATGGGAGTGCCTCCTCCCTCCACTATCTGGGGTAAGGTGTTGGGGGGCTCACTTGATCCATGAGGGTGAGGCACAGATGGCAGCTTGTTGAGTCTGTGGTAAAGATGATTTCTGTGGTGAGGTTGGAGAAGAGCTAGGTTGGAGGGGAGCATAGCTCACAGAGCTAGCTCACACTGGGCATATAGCTGGAGTAGAGCTGAGCACTGGGGCCTCTCTCCTCCCCCTCTCCACATGCACCTCTCATTATCTGCCATTTTACCCAATAGCCCAATGGGAGTACTTCCTCCCTCCCCTGTCTGGGGTAAGGGGGGAGCCAGGGGTGAAATGGGAGGTGGTGTGGCACTTTGTCTCTGGTGGTGGAGTGGGGTAGGGGCAGGGCCCGGCACTATGTTTCTGAAAGGTTCACCATCATTGGCCTAGTAGTACCAGTTTTCAGACTATTTTTCAAAGTAATTATCTTCAAAACAACTTAGTACTGGCTTATAAATTGAGAGGTGGATTAATGGAATAGTTTAGGGTCATAAAGCACAGGGACAAATGACCATAGTAATGTAGAATTTGTTCAACCCAAAAATCTAAACTTTGGGATAAGAACTCATAATTTGACAAAGACTATTGAAAAAACTGGAAAGCGTTTTGGCAGAAGCGAGGCATAGACCTCTATATCACTCCATAATCCAATATATGTTCATAATGGGTACATTATTTAGACATAAAGGGTGATATCATAGTTTATTATTCCTTTAAGCACAATAGTATTCCATCACCAACACATACTATAATTTGTTTAGCCATTCCCCAATTGAAGGGCATCCCCTCATTTCCCAATTTCTTTTTGCCACCACAAAGAACACAGCTATGAATATTCTTGTACAAGTCTTTTTCCTTATTATCTCTTTGGGGTACAAACCCAGCAGTGCTATGGCTGGATCAAAGGGCAGACAGTCTTTTATCGCCCTTTGGGCATAGTTCCAAATTGCCCTCCAGAATGGTTGGATCAATTCACAACTCCACCAGCAATGCATTCATGTCCCTACTTTTGCCGCATCCCCCCCAGCATTCATTATTTTCCATAGCTGTTATGTTAGCCAATCTGCTAGGTGTGAGGTGATACCTCAGAGTTGTTTTGATTTGCATCTCTCTGATTAGAAGAGATTTAGAATACTTTTTCATGTGCTTATTAATAGTTTTGATTTCTTTAACTATAGCTAAATATATTTCCTTTTCTGAGATGGTATCATTTAAGATCTCTTTCTGGACTTCTAATCATTTTAGTATTTAAAATTTTTGAAGTTATACTTCTATTTGTTTTGTGTTCTCAGTTTTGTTAGCATATACTTGTATGTTTTAATTATTTGTTATTTCTTCTGGTTTTGCCGTGATATCACTTTGTCACTGAGTTTTTAAAAATTGATTTGGTATTCTGCCATCTTCTTTTTAATCAGATAAGGTTTTTAAAAATAGCTTTTAATTTTTTATAATTTCTTTGGTTTTTCCAATTTGTCTGTTTCCCCTCTAAGTTTTATTATCTCCTATTTTATGCTCATTTTTTGTTGATTCTCTAACTTTTAAAAATTCACATTCAGTTCATTAATTTTCTCTTTTTCTATTTGTTAAAATATGATTATCAAGATATGGTTTTCCCTCCTGAGGACTGCTTTAACAGCATTTCAGAAATGTTGGCATGCTGTTTCAGCATTATCATTCTCTTTTACACAGTTAGTAGATTTTTCTATGATATTTTTAACTCACTCATTCTTTAATTTTTCATTGTCAATTCTCTATTCATGTATATATCTTTTGTTTGTGGTCCTTAAACCAGTTTCTATTCTTGTTACATTATGGTTTGTAAAGAATGTAGTGACTATTTCTGCTTTTTTTTACATTTACAATATGTCTTGCAATATGCCTGTAACCCAGTACATAGTGTAAAGGTTAAACTGCTTGATTACATGGATTGAGGGGGATATGATTGGGGATGTAGACTCTGGGTGAACATCCTAATGCAAACATCAACAACATGGAAATAAGTTCTGATCAAGGACACATGTAAAACCTAGTGAAATTGCACACCAGCTATGCGAAGGGTGGGGCAGGGGAGGGAGGGAAAGAATGATTCTTGTAAACAAGGAATAATTTTCTAAATTGACTAAATAAAATTAAAAAGAAATATATTTAGCTATAAATGAACTATTAAACAGGGGACAAAACCTTGGACCTCGTGGATTCAAAGGAGAATTTTACCGAACTTTTAAAGAATAGTTAATTCTAATACTTCACAAATTATTCTTAATAACTGACTCAAGTTCAGATTATAGTAGTTTATGTAAGAATTCATTTGTTATGATCAAGTGAGATTCATTATAGAGACATAAGGATGGTTCAATTATTAAGAAAATAATAATCATATTAAAAACACATCTCGAACCACATGATCATCTTACTAGATACTGGAAAAATCTATGGCAAAGTACATTCTTTTATGCTAAAAAGCCTACAAAGTATAGGGATAGAGGAATCTTTTTCTAATACCATAAAAAGCATCTGTCTAAAACCAAAAGCAAGCATCACATGAAATGAGGATACACAAGAACTATTTCCAATAAATACAGGAGTGAAGTGAGATTCACATCCTCCTGACTATTATTTGATAGTAATGGAAATATTGTCAATAACTCTAATTAAAGGAATAGGTAAAGAGAAAGTAAAACTAAGCTTATTTACCTACATTTGGTCATATATTTGGAAAACCCCAATAAATCAACAAAGATAATGAGACAAGAGCTTCAGCAAAGTGTCATAATATAAAATGAATCCTCAAAAATCAATAACATTTCTTTATAATAATAACAAAACACAAGAATCAATAATTAAAAAATATCTTCCAAATACTTACAAAATGTGTAAAATATCTAGAGATTAACCTCCCAAAGTACACAAAAGTCTTACATAGATTCAATCATGAAACACTCCTTGAAGAATTAAAAGACAGTCTGGGAAGACGTATATGAACTAATGCAAAAACAGGTGAACAAAACCAGGAGAACATTGTATATAACAACAGTAATACTGTAAGAATAATCACCCATGAAAGGTTTAG
This sequence comes from Monodelphis domestica, assembly GCF_027887165.1. Classification (NCBI taxonomy): domain Eukaryota; kingdom Metazoa; phylum Chordata; class Mammalia; order Didelphimorphia; family Didelphidae; genus Monodelphis; species Monodelphis domestica. Next base: position 268,496,711 of record NC_077228.1, on the reverse strand, counting down.
CTACTCTGATGTCAACTCGAAAAAAGACACAGAACTATTAAATAGACAGAAAAACCAATCTTTAATTAAGGAAAGGAGTTTAGCAATAAAATTAGGCCTCCTCACAGATCTGTTTGATATCAATCCATGCAGAATCCCAGACTCTGGCAGCTCTGGTCACTAAACTCCTGGGAGTACCACTAGATGACAACTCCAAAGAGTCATTACAGTGGGAAGCTTAAATACGTTTCTAGGGTATCATGGGGACTGAGGATGAGAGGGATACTTGATTGGCTTTACAGTGGTAACAAAGGACAGGCTGATGCTTTCCAATGGACACAGAAGGGAAAGATCCAGCCAAGGGCTGGGCTACGTTACTAGAAGGGGATCAGGAACCAAAGCTTGAAAGGTCTAAGAGAAGGAGGGAACAAATAAATAGAACCACTACTTCCTCTCCCAGGCAGAGCTACACAAGGGAAGGTGAGATTATATCAATGTCCAGAGCTGAAAGGTAAAGAGGAAATCCCCTTCAGTCTCTGGTTTCTGTTTTCTTCCCTGGATGGATATTATCTTGATCTGCTTAGTACATTAGAAGAATGAGATGTTCAGTTCTTCTGAATTAATAAGATCTATTTATTGTGTTGATATTCAGGAATGGTAGGTTTAGGGAAGAGGGAAAAATAGGAAGTCCCTAATTCTATTTCAACCTAAATTTCCTTCAGGGGTTGAGAGCTCAGGTCTGGGGGCCTGAGTCCCTGAGGACATTGTGGAGTCAGGTTGGTATAATTTCCTAATAGAGAGAGATACAGCTATTGAAGATATTAATGGAAAATCTTCTTGTGTGGATAGTCTCTTATCTTCCCCAAAGGGAAAAAAGTCTCTATCCACCAGTATTGAGGAAAGATGGCTAATTTGATTTCTTCAAATCGATGAGCATATTGAGCTCAGTAAGATGCCCTTCTCCCTTTCAGTTCAGAAGAGAAAAAGAACCCCTTTTCAACTGTCCATCTGCTTTTCTTGGCTAGAAGTTCTAGCCCCATTGCCTGTTGCCAACAAAGTTCCATTTTCTTCCTGCATGAAGCTTACTTGTAAACCAAGTCCTTTGAATGCTAAAGCCAATCAACTATATCTCTCATCCTCAGACCCCATGTACCCATAGATAGGTACTTAAGTTTCCCACTTTAATGGCTCTTGGAAGTTGTCAATCTAGTCTGGTTGGTTCTCCCAGGGGTCAGTAACCAGAGCAACCAGTCTTGGGACTCTGTATGGGTGTGTAGCATACTACTTGTGTGCCTTAAGGAAAGCATTGAACCCTTTTCCTTAATTAAAGAGTAGTTTTTCTGACTATTTAGTAGTTTCTGAGGGTTTTTTTTCCCTGTTAATACTCCACCAACAATTCATTTAATTTTTGTGTGCTTCTATTTTGAGTGAACCTTTTGTAAACTGTTGGATTCTGGTTTCTAATTCATTCTATCTGCTTTCATTTTATAGATGAGTTCATCTTATATTACAGTCACAGTTATGATTATAAACTGTGTATTTCCCTTCATTCCATTTTCATCTGCTCTTCTTCTCTTTTTATTCTGTCCCTTATGATTACTCTTTCACCTTTACATTTTTATGTTTCTCTAGAATCTTTTGCTCGAATGTCAGATTTTCTATTCAGTTCTGGATTTTTCCTCAGGAATGCTTCAAAGACCTGTATTTCATTAAATATTATTTTTTTCCTCTGAAGGATTATACTTTTTTTTTCTAGGAAGATGATTCTTGGTTGTAATCCTGGCTCCTTTGCCCTCCAGCATACCATATTCCAGGACCTCCAATCCTTTAATGCAGAAACTCCTATGGGGACAGCTAAGAGGCTCAGTGGATTGAGAGCCAAATGAATAAACAAACAGATAAAAAGAAAACCTGACTCTTGGACTCTGGCCAATACAAAATCTCTCCACTTCTCTACAGAAAAAAATATCGCTGCTCAATAGTATAGTGGTAGTCTCTCGTTAACCGAGGATGACGATTGTCTTCGTGCGTTTTCATCTATGGTGTATAGATGAGTGTGCACAAAGACACTTGTGCATGAAGGAGATTTAAGTGGAAAAGTCATTGCACAGAGACAGTCCCACTCTCTCAGCGTTGGAAGCCTGGGTCCAATGGCACAAAAAATCTTTACACCTGGAGACTTCCTCAGCTGCATTGGATGGCCATGTTGTCTTTTGTGCTCCAACACACCCTAAGCACTCCACAGTGCTTTGCTGCGTCGCCATCTCAGCCGTTGAACCTTCTTATTGGTTTCTTCCATCTGTTCAGCTGAAGCAGTCTTCACATGCTGGGTGAGCAAAGCCCTGGTTCACCAGGGGTCGAGACCCAATGGCTACCCTCACAAGGTTTAGCCGGCCTGTCGAAGCCATTGCCCGGGGTGTGGCCACTGCCGCATGCTAGCAGCTACTAGGAGCCACAAGTGAAAGGTGGGTGTCAGGTGAGGGTCAGAGGCTGGAAAGCTGCCCTAAGAGGGCATGACAAGCCCTCCATACCAGAGATGCTATCCTTCCCTGAGCACCCCATACACCCCAATATGCTCAATATTATATAATAAACAACTGTGAATTGCCGCGGTCAGGGTCCAGCCTCACTCGTGACTCCAGGGTTCCCGACAGGTGGTGAACGATCAGTCAAAATAAATAACAAATGGAAGACAGCTTAATCATAACAGCCATGGGATTGCTTTGCATCTGATAGCTGCTCTGACATTCCCAGGCTTGGGATTTATTTTTATATCCATATTTTTGGCATGCAGATACACAACATCAAAGAGAGATAATTGGAAAAGTGATACATTAACCTTTAACAAATCACTTGATTAACATTCTATATTTTTGTATTGTGATTACAGACAGAATACAAGATAAATGATTTTGTCACAGGTGGCTTACTAGGGAGTTTGAGTTAATGATTTGTGTAATTGAGTCACTGAGGCATATTGAAGTTTAGTGTACCTGTATGTATTGTATGGGCCTCTATGATTGATTTGTGTGCTGGTTTCATGAGAAAGTTTTGGGCTTGGGCTGTAGCTGCAGTTTTGCTGGGAATTATGTACCTAAGTAAAAGATAACCCATGATAGTCTTTTTGGGACTGGGTTTGAGGGACTGGTCTTTTGGTGATGTTTTGGAGAATTAGGGTACAGGTGTTTTGCCCTTGCATTATTTCTTTTGAGACTAGGGGGAAGAATAATCATGTCAATTCATAGGTAACGGGCATTGATGAAAGGTGTCATGCAAGGGGGATAGAGTGGGCAGTCACATCTCACCAAGGACCATTCTGTGGTCTCCCCAGCTACCACGTGTGACTCTGTCAAGGCATTGTGGACTGATGGTCCCCAGCAGTGAATGACTTGGCTATTCAGGGGAAAATAATGATCCAAGACAATTTCAAAGGATTCATGATGATGTTCTGGGGTTAAATATTATCTTAGACATTTCCTACATATGTGGACCTAGATGTTCAAGTCACTTAATTCCCATTGTTTAGTCCTTACCACTCTTCTGCCTTGGAAACAACACATAGTATTGATTCTAAGATGGAAGATAAGGTTTTTTTTTTTAATGTAGAAACTGCCAAATTTTGTGTTATCTTGGTTATAGCTCCATGATATTCGAATTGTATTCTTTTTGGCTGCTTGCGGACCTATCATAGTCCTTCTTTGATCACTGTAACATGGAATTGGTATAGCCTCTCCACATTGCTCCTAATATAGTACCCATTGTTCAACCTTATAATTTCTTAGGGAAATTTCCTTCTATCAGAAAATGATGACATAGAACAAGTGTCCAGACCTACTGCTAGAATGAATAGTTAAAGCAATGATTTTTATCATTCTCTTAACTACCTCATTAAGAATCTCATTTCTAAGAAGTCTTGTCTAGAAATTGTTCCACCCTAGGAAAGGGAAGAGCTCTTTAAACTAGAAGTTTATCAGATCTGACCTCCAAGAAGATTTAACTGAATAAACAAATTAACTATGAATGCTTCTGGAAAGAATGTGTAAATCAATTGATCTATAACACTACTCACCAATCCTATGATTTTTCAGACCCAAACACCCTTTCTTGCTTATTTCTTCTTTATATGTCTTGTTTGACCACATTAGAATGTAAATTACTTGAGAGCACAGATTCTTTTGCATTTGTATCCCTAAGACTTGTCAAATTGCCTGGGATATAGTTAGTGCTTAATTTATGGTTATTTCCTCATTCATTCAATTATTCATTCATTCATTCAATGAAAAAAACATTTTTTAATTAAAAAAAACTAACAAAACTAGAATAAAAAACTTTTTTTCCCTAATCAAAGTTCTTTTATTCTTTTTTTTTTTCCCAAGACTAGGTCTCTCTGCCTTGCCCAGGCTGAGGTTACTTAAAGCCAGATCCCATTTTGATCAACCCAGAAATTTTGACTTGCACTGTTTACATCCTAGGTCATCCTTCAGTGACCTATTGATCTCCTGTATAGGTGTTTCACAGTATTAAAGCTTTACCCAGTACAGACATTTTATCAGCATGCCAAGAATTGCAGTTCAGAGCTCTCAAAGTCAAGAGATCCACTAGCCTCAGCCTCTCCATGATTGTGATTAGAGAAATGCTGTCACCAAGTATAGCCTTTGGCTGGACTTGTGCAAGGTACCAAATTCCCACTAATTTTTATTTCTTTTTTGGTAAGACACTTGGAAGGATTGGCTTTGTAGTAATTGTTTATCAAATCCACCAAACCAGAAGCTAATTAACTCTGGCAGTCTAACTGGTAATGAATGTGGAATACATTAGTATAGTCCCATGAGTGATACCAGAAAAGCACTTAATCTCTCAGGGGTACCTTAGGAAAGCAGTAACCCCCTCCAGGGATCTAAACTGCCAGGGAGAACACTAATTCAGGAGTAAGCCCAGAAGGGGCATTATAAATGCATTCTATAGTTATAAGAATAGAAATCAAGTTCACTGGTTTTAAAGGGGTTTTCCCCCCCAAGTATTTATTTTTTCAATTCATTTTCAATCAAATTCATTTTCAATTTCAAATATCAGCTTTCTTACCTTTTCATCCCCAAGTGAGAATGAAAGAAAAACAAGATCCATGCTACAACCATATTTAGCTAAACAAAATAAATTTCTATATTGGCCATGTAAAAAATAAATATTTATCTCATTCTGCACTGAATCTTTCACCTCTCTATCAAGAAGTGGGTAGTGTTTCATCATTAGTCTTCTGAAATTGTGCTTAATCCTTTCACTAATCAGAAAGTTATTTGCTTTTACTTGTACTGGTTCTGTTTACTTCCCTTACCATCACTTCATACAAATCTTCTCAAGTTTCTTTGAAACTATCTTCATGATCATTTTTTACATCACAATAGTATTCCATCACAATTATATACCCAAATTTGTTCAACTGTTTCCCAATCCATACACATGTCCCCCAATAGATTCCCTTTTTTATAACCACCTAAAAAAGATTTATATTTTAATAAACTAGAATTTTGTTTTTCTTAGGATTAATTAATCCTTCCTTTTATTTATCACCCAGCAAACTTCCCCTCTCTTCCCTTTTCATCATATTTTCCGGTGGTGTGAAATTTATTTCTGTATCTAACTATGTGTTCTTTCATTTAATCAGTTCAGATGAGAGTAAGGTTCAAGTGTCAGATGCTCCCCCATATGTTCCTTCTTATGTGTATAGATGTTTACTTGAATACTTTTATTGAGATAATTTTCCCTAACATTCTTTACTTCCCCAGCCCCAGGGTATTGTTCTTTCATTTTCTTTCTATTATTTTATTAAGATCATCAAACACATAACAAAACCACTCCTATTGCCTTGTCTAATAAAATGCTTTTTATGACCCACAATGATGTTTGGATTCAAAGAGGACACATGTATCATTTTCCAATATTAGAATATCAGCAGTTTATCCTTATGATTGTTCATTTAGGTTTACCATTTATGTTTCTTTTAGGAGTTTTTGAACTCCTAAGTTTCTATATAGCTCTTTTTTTCCCCCTCAGGAATGTTTGGACGATCTCCATTTAATTAAAAATACACTTCCCCCCTATAGAATTATACTGAGTTTTTGTGGGTAAGTTATTCTTGGCTACAAGTCTATATATTCTATGCCTTCTGAAATATTGCATTCCAAACTTTCTAATTTTTATAGTGGGTGTTGCTGAATTATATATAATTTTTAGTGAAGCTCCTTGGCACTTGCATTCCTTTTTTCTGGTTGCAATTTTTCTTTGATCTGAGATCTCTGGACTTTGGCTATGATATCCTGACAAGTTTTCATTTGGGAAGATTCTTTCAGCAAGTAACTAGATTATTTCTATTTCCACTTTGCTCTCTGGTCCTAAGAAATCAGGGCAATTAAAAAAAAGAATTTTTGAAGTAAGGTAACTAGGTTCTTTTCTGGTCATGGCATTTAAGGTCAATTATGATTTTTAAAATTTTTATTAAATGTTTCCCAATTACATTTTTAAAACACATATAACATTTACTTAAACAATTTTTGAGCTCCAAATTCTCTTTATCCTTCACCTGCCATACCCATTGAGAAGCCAAGCAACATGATATCAGTAATATATGTGAGGTCATGTAAAACACATCTTCATATTATTCATCCTGGAAAAAAAGCAAGAAAAAGAAAGTGGGGAAAGTATTCTTCCATTTATTCAGAATTAATCAGTTCTCTTTCTGGAGACCTTTTTAATCATGAGTCCTCTGGAACTGTACTGGATGAATCTTGATCAGAGTTGTCTTTCACAGTTAATCATCATTACAAAACTGCTGTTAATGTATACAATGTTCTGGTTCTGCTGTTTTTAATTTGCAACAGTTTCCATAAGTCCTCCAGTTTTTCTGAAACCATTCTGCTCATCATTTTTATAGCACAATAGTTTTCCATCACTATTATAAATAGTTCATGTATATGGACAAGCAATTTTCAGAAGAAGAGATCAAAGCTATCAATAATTATAGAAAAATGCTTATTCAGTGATTCCCCAATTGATGGATTTCCCCTCAATTTCCAACTCTTTGTTATCACAAAAAGAACTGCTAGAAAAATTCTTATTTCTTATTTATTTTTTATTTGATTTATCTAAATTTGATAGTGGTAGGTTCAGGTCTCTCACTAGTATAGTTTTACTATCTATTTCCTCCTATAGTTCTCCTAGTTTCTTCATTAGAAATTTGGGTGCTATATCATTTGGTGCATACATATTGATTAGTGATATTTCCTCATTATCTATACTCCCTTTTATTAGGGTGTATTTACCTTCCCTATCCATTTTAATCATGTCTGTTTTTACTTTGGCTTTGTCAGATACCATGATTGCAACACCTGCCTTCTTTCTGTCAGATGAGGTGGAGGTCTTGCTCCACCCTTTAATTCTGATCTTGTGAGTATCTACTCACCTCATGTGTGTTTCTTGTAAACAACATATGGTAGGATTCTGGATTCTAATCCACTCTCCTATTCATCTACGTTTTATGGGTGAGTTCATCCCATTCACATTCAGAGTTATGATTGTCACTTTTGAATTCCCTAGCATTTTGATATATTCTCCTGGTTCTGACCTTTCTTCTTTTGCTATATCCTTTTAAACCAGTGGTTTACTTTTGGTCAACCCCCCTATTCCCCTCCCTTGATATGCTTCCCTTTCTGGCCCCTCCCTTTTTGCTCCCTTCTTTTTTTTAGGGTCTGTTAAATTCCCTCCTCCCTCTGTCCTTCCCTCCCCCTTTTTTATCTCCCTCTCCCCTACCTCCCTTTGTTTTCCCTTCTTCCTTACCTTGTAGGATAAGATAGACTTCAAGATCCGAATGGATCTAGATGCTCTTCCCTCTCAGAGTTGGTTTCACTGAGAGTAATATTTGAGTATTACCTATGAGCACTCTCTTCCTCTCCCTCTTATAAGAGCATTCTTGCCCTCCCCTTCCCATGTGTATCTTTGTGTGACAAAGATTATTCTATTTATTTTATTTCTTCAGGTATCTCTTAGTACCATCCTCATTTCCCCCTCACCCTTTATTTTCATATCATTTTATATCCTTTAATGCCCCAATCTTTTCTTATGAATGATTATTCTATTTACTATAATAATGAAAACATTTTTGAGAGTTACAAATAACATTTCCCCATATATTAGCATATATAATGTGATCTAATTGTAGCCCTTAAATAAGAGAGTTTGAATAAAAAAAAGAAAAAACATTTTCCTCCTTTTCCCTCTCTTTCATATTTACCTTTTCATGTTTCTCTCGATCTTTGTGTTTAGATATCAAACTTTCCACTTAGTTCTGGTCTTTTCCTTACAAATACGTGGAAATCTTCTATTTTGTTGAATGCCCATACTTTCCCCTGGAAGTATATAGTTAGTTTTGATGGATAGGTGATTCTTGGTTGAAGGCCCATTTCTCTTGCCTTTCTGAATATTGTGTTCCAGGTCTTGCGGTCCTTTAGTGTGGAAGCTGCCAGGTCTTGTGTGATCCTGATTGGTGCTCCTTTGTTTCTGAATTGTCTCTTTTTGGCTTCTTGCAGGATTTTTCTCCTTAGGTTGAAAGCTCTGGAATTTGGCAATTACATTTCTGGGGGTTGTTTGGGGGGGGGTTAGTGTAGAGGGTGTTCTATGAACTCTTTCAATGTCTATTCTGCCCCCTTGTTCCAGAAATACAGGACAGTTTTCTTGGATGATCTCTTGTAGTATGGTGTCGAGGTTTCTGTTTATTTCTGGCTTTTCAGGTAGATCAATGATTCTCAAATTGTCCCTCCTTCCTCTGTTTTCCTGATCTGTCATCTTGTCAGTGAGATATTTTATGCTTTCTTCTATTTTTTCAGTCTTTTGACTTTGCTTCATTAATTCTTGCTGTTTTTCAATGTAACAGTCCACCCATGTGTATGCACAAAGAAGATGACTAATCTATAAGGATGGTATTAGGAAAGTGCATACTCAGTCCTGCGCATGGCAAGAAGGGCACTGACCTTTGATCCCAGCATTCTTAAGATTGTAATGCTAACTCAGGTTCCTTTGTGCTCACCTGGCTGAGGAAATCCAGGCCTCTGCCTTGTTGTAATTTTACACCTGAACCAATGGCAATCCACTGTGTCTTCATTAATATGTATTCCATATCTTTACATCACAATGTCAATAAATATGAGCAGCTCACAGAGAGACACCCCTTTTTATCTCTTTCATCTGTCCCTCTCCTACCTGGAGTTTGGCCTCTGGCAAAGAACAGCTTTTCTTATGGAACTCCCTTTATCTCTGTAGAGGACCTTTCCTTCTTAATCTCCTAACCTCAAGCCAGTATGATCCATGCTTAAAGCGCCAGATCTAAGCAATCAGAGACTGTCCTCTCAGTTGTTTTCTATTCTCACTCTGACTCCCGTGTTGTTGATTTAAGGTTATCTAACTGCCTCATGTCCTTGAGAAGTTAGATAGCTGGGGCTCGCTGTGTAGCTCACTCATTGTTAAAATTGCATTGGTGTCTGTCTCTATTCTTATCCATTTCCTCGGCTCCGGCTCTTCCCTCAAGGGTTAATCAACTATCATTCCTTTCATATAAGGGCTGCTGGACAGCACCTTATATACAAGATCATTGGTTTCTAGTTGCTCAATTCTGGTCCTTAAGGCCTGGTTTTCTGTTATAATCTTTTGGTTTTCTGCTTTAACCTTTTGGTATTCAGCCATGATTTCTTCATTTTTTAAAACTGTTTCCCACTTCTCTTTCCAGAAGACTTCCATCTTTTTGATAAGCTCCAGTGGATATTCTTCCAGATCTTGTAGACAATTTCCAGGTTTTTTGTTTGTTTGTTTGTTTTCCTTTGATTTTCATCCATTATTTCCTCTGTAGCCTGGGTTTTTCCTCCGTAAAAATGCTAGAGAGTCACAGCCTTCTTTTTAGTTTTTTTTGGAAGGATTTTGAGGTTCCTGTGCATGATTAGCCATTTTTCTGGATGTTTTCTCTGCCCTCTTTAGTCAGAAATCTGAGTCAGCATGGCAGGTTCTCTGTGTATGGAGTTAAAGAGCAGGGATTTTGCCTGGGGCAGGCTCACGATTCTCCACAGTCCTTTGCAGCTCTTCTTGGTGCCACTCTCCCAGGGGAGCTCAAGGTCTGCACTCTCCTGCCTGCCTGGGTTTCTGATCTAGCTGCTTTCAGGGGTAAGTCCCCGGGGGGTTCTAGTCAGCTCCCAAGGACCCAGAAGTGCCCCCTGCTCCCTCTAGAAGCACTCCTTGCTCCCTCCCTGGCTCCAGCAGGCGCGCTGGCTCTGGGCACCTAAGGTCTGTGCTCTCTTGTGTGCTAGGGTTTTCCACCTAGCTGCCTTCAGGGGGTGTGTCCCATGATAACCTAATCAGCTCCCAAGGACCCAGAAGTGGCCTCTACTCACTCCAGAAGTGCCCCTTACTCATTCGTCTTGGCATGTACTGGCTCTGGCTCTGTAGGTGGGGGTGGGGGAGGGTGGATCAGCTCGCATTTGGGTGGAAGCCCTTTCACCCTCTTATAGACTGGAAAAGCCCCAATCCCACACACCTTCAATGCTGTGCCCCACTATACAGCTCCTCCACTCCTCTGAAAATGATTCTTAGGGTTTTGGGGGGTAGTCCTTGTCGGTATGTGTTGGGGAAAGTAAGTAAGCCACATTTAGATTGCTGCCATGGTTAACTGGAAGTCCCTAGCTGGTTAATTTTTTAAAAAATTAAAAAGACAAAATTATGAAGAGTAAAATGAGCAGAACCAAGAGAATCTTATGTACAACAATAAAAATAGTGTTTGAAGAATAACTTATATATGTCCACCTTCAGAGAAAGAATTGATAAACAAAAACAAGCAAGACTTAGTTTTACAAAAACATATATATTTTGTCAAATGCTTTCTGTAGTGTGGGGAGGAGAGAGAGAGAGGAAGATACCTAGGAATTTTAATGTAACAAACTAAGTAATTTAAAAAGAAAAAAGTAATTATTCTTGTACAAATAGATTCTATTCCTTTTCTTTTATCTCTTTGGAATATAGTCCTAGAAGTGGTATTAGTGGGTTAAACAATATGTTCAATTTTATAGCTCTTTGGGCTTCCAATTTGTTCCTTGGAATGTTTGGCACAGTTCATAACTCCCATCAAAAGTGTATCATTGTCCTTATTTTCCCATGTTGTCTCCAGAATTTATCATTTTTTCTCTCTTATGTTAGCCAGTCTCAATGGTATGGTGTGACACTTCAGAGTTGTTTTAATTTACATTTCTTTAATCAGTAGTGATTTAGAACATTTTCATATGACTACAGATAACTTTGATGTCTTCTAAAAACTACCTGTTGATATCTTTTGACAATTTATCAACTGAGAAAGGATACATATCTCTACAGATTGTAGAATGTGGTAGAGGCAAAAGAGAGAGAGAGGACTTGTGGGCCAAGATCCAAGAACTAGGGCTGGAGATGTCAATCAAGAACCAGAGTTTCAAATGGAATGTTCCCAGGAGTTAACAGTTGAGCTGACAGATGGAGGGGTCTGAACTTGGAGTCACTCTCCCTGGAGGTTGAGAAACCTGCTCAACTCTCTCCAAGAGACAACCAATTTAAAAGCTTCTCCTTCTTGTTAACTTCAACTGTTCAAAGTCAGAGAATCTCAAAACCAAGTCAGCTCCATCCCGGGTCTTTCAGCCAGGTTTCTCAACCTCCAGGGAGAAAGTGACTCCAAGTCCAGGCCCCTCCCTCTGTCAGCTCAACTGCCAACTCCTGGGAACATTCCATTTGAAACTCTGGTTCTTGATTGACATCTCCAACCCTGGTTCTTGGATCTTGGCCCACAAGTCCTCTCTCTCTCTCTTTTGCCTCTACCACAAGAACTATATTTGGCTCAGTTCCATATGTTTTTGAAAAGTCTTTACCAGAGAAACTTGCTGTAAACTTCCCCTCTCCCCCCACCCCAGTTTCTAGCTTTCCTTCTCATTTTGGCTGTATTGGTTTTGTTTGTACAAAACTTTTAAAATGTTATGTAATTGAAATTATCCATTTTAGTCCCCATGATCCTTTCTGTCTCTTGTTTTGTCATAAACTCTTCCCTTATTCATAGATATGTAGACTCTAAATGATCATCCTAGGGCAAACATCAATAACATCAAAATAGATTCTGATCAAGGACACATGTAACACCCAGTGGAATTGTGCATCAGCCACAGGAAGGGTGGGGAGAAGGGAGGGAGGGAAAGAATATGACTCTTGTAACCAAGGAATAATGTTCTAAATTGACTAAAAAAAAAGATAGACAATAGAGTAAAGAATCTCTTTCACAATAGTTGACTTTTGTAAAAGTTCTATGTGGCATAGAGAAATATGTGTGTTCATTCAGTGCCCCATTTAGGTGAAACCATAAAACTTTTAACTATAGTTTCTCCACATAGTTGTTCAGTTCCATATTTTCCCTATTATCTTTCTACTTTTCTTCTAGACTTCATCAAAACTGACATAGGCATATTGAATTCTCCTGTCACTATTGTGTTACTGTTAATATCTTCTTGAAGTTCAAATCATGTTTCCCTTATGCATTTGGATAAACTAAGGCTTTGATACATGTAAGTTTATAAATGGTACTGTTGTCTATGTTTCCTTTTAAAATAATATAGTTTCTTTGGTCATCCCTTTTAAGTTTTTGAATATTTGTTTTTGCATTGCCCAATAATTTGATGGCAATTCCTGCTTTCTTTTATTTGTTTGATGCATTATACAATTTTTCATCCCTTCAGTTTTAATATACATACACACACAATCTTTTTTAAAAAATATTTCTTATAAGCAACAGATTTTAGGGTTTTGTCTATCTGTCACTCTTTTTCATTTTATTGAATTTTGTAATCGATTTGCATAAAAAAACCCTTACCTCCTGTATGTTAGTTGCAAGGCAGAAGAATTGTAAAGGCTAGGCAATGGGGGTTAAGTAACTTTTCCAGAGTCAGACAGCTAGGAAGTATCTGAGGTCACATTTGAACCCAGGACTTCCTGCCTCTTGCCTGGGTGAAATGCTAATTGTCATCTGTATCCTTCCTTACTATTTAGAGAGGAAAAAAATAACTGATGTAATATGAAGCAACATGTAAACAGCTAGTAGATACTGATTCTCTAGGGAGATTCTCCCCTTTACCAACCTCTGAAGAATCTTCCCAAGGATCTGGAGGAACAATGTTAATTATCTGTGAGTAAACCTGAGTCCTAGAAACTCCATGAGGAGAAATTCATCAATGTCTCCAAAGTCCTAGGATCCTCGGGGAAAAATAGTTCACCCTTTTCTTTTTGCTATTTTAGGCAGTTTCATGCTTGCTAAAGTCTAAAGACTACTTTCCAAGCTAAAACTAAAGGAACAATATTCGTTTTTGTTTCTAACAGGACTTGCTGAATCTTATCTCAACTCTTTCTGCTCACTAATACTGCAACTGGCTGCAAGAAGTTGCCTTTTCCAAACTGAGATGAATAGAGGTATGTCCTCCTAGTTCTGTTCCTCCCCCTTCAGACTTGCCTTTAGTAGCAATGTATTTTCTTGCTAAGAAGGAGCTAGAAGTTGAAGTTTTGAGATCAGTTGGCAGGACAGAATAGCCAACTGGGTCAGATAAAACCTTAGGCTAGCCAACTTAGAGATAGAGTTTTCAGGGATGATGACCATTGCTGACCTCTTCTATCCTCAATCTTTAAAAAAGCTTAATTGATCTGTGTAGGAGCCCACCTATTAGAGGGTAGCCCTGACTTGCCAATTTTTGAAGATTCTCATCCAAATTTGACTTTTAAAATGTTTCTTGGACTTACACATGCTTCGTGATCTCCCTCCTGGTCAATAGTCATATTTGACATGAGTGTCTGATGATTTTTTCTCTGAAAGTAGCTGTGCCAAGTGACCTTGACTTAAAGAGCAGACTCTCAAGATTAGAGCCAATTAGTTCAACTGAGACTATACAATTATTAGTTAAAATTTCTAATAGATGGCTAGAAATTCCTTGAACACTATCAATCTTACACCATTTAAATCCAACTCAGTATCTATTAGGTGAACATTATTTCAAGGAGACACAACAAAATCAAATAACTGTAATGTTATGAGTTCTTTGATGGTTCTATGTGAATATCAAATATGTATCCATTTCAATTCTTCCCTTTTGTGAGGAATCTTTGCTTCCCTTTGGGTTGTAGAAAATGAAGTATAAACTAGAAAATAGCAAAAACCTGTGTAAATTTGTAATTCCCTTGTCATAAGTAATTTTGTGTAGCTGAATTCATAGTCATTCTGCCAAAGGGGAGAAATAAATATGTTCTATTACAAGTTCTAGAGAACTAGATCAGAACTAAGGACATTTTCACTTTTCCTGTTGGAGGGAGACTTTTCAGTCAGCTAAAAGCCATGATCCCAGTACAAGGCAGGGTCCATTATGGCTATGTTCCTTGGATCAGAGTTTCAAGGCTCCTTTTGGAGCTGGCTCCCGTGCATCTAAAACAGGTTGGGTTTTGAAGGCTTGTGGGTACAACCAGGGAAGTGACATTAGGGGGAATTTGGAGGTGGAAAGTGAAGTAGATGGGTGGGGATGTCCAATTACAAATGAACCTTTCAAAAACGTTAATAGGACTTAGGCATTCCAAGGGTCAGCATCCACACTCACAACAGCAGTTTGCAAGTTCATTTCGATGTAATTAATTTTACCACCCATACATAGAACACATTAGTTGAAAAAACAATGACAATTTTATCAACTAGCATAGCAAATAAAGTGATAAAAAAATTTATCCATTCACATCTTGAGTATACACTTAGGGTACACGATCCTACCATTTGGCATATGACTAGGGGGAAAGGCACACCAATAATGGAGAATAAGTTTGAACAGGAAATATACATCCCAACTATGCATTTAGAGACATATGACCAAGCAGCATGTGTGAAAAGATACCTTCCAGGAACTATGTCTAGAGTAAGTAAATGGAGAGCACAAATACAGAGGAAGTAGTTGGGGTGCTACTGAGGCTGGGGTAACTCATACTTCATCCTGCTATCCATGTTTGCTATTACATTGCTCACTGCTCTCTTCCAGATAGTGTTTTTGATCTCTTCTGGGCATCAAATTGTCTCTTGAACATCTTGGATGGTTTGGGGGTTACTACATAGTCATATAATGTCATATAGAGCCTTTTCTCCTAAAAACAATCTACTAAGCTGTTTGTTCCTAACTAATAAAATTATTTCCTTAGTAAGGGTGTACCTGCCTTTTTCTAATTTAGCACAAAGCTATAAACCATCAGACCTAGCCAGGAAAAGCTAACAAAGGATGGAAGAATACCTCCAGGATAAGAATAGATTTATCCTCATTTTACTCAGTGTTTTTTAGATTGGTTTGAAGGTCATGGTCCCAGATTACTATCTGACTCAGGGTTAGGAAATGCCTTTTAATTAATACCCTATTTCATTCTGAATGGGAGCCTGTATCTAAACAGTACTGGTAAAACAATATGAATATTTCTCTTCAAACTCCCTTTTCAAAATATTTTAAACTATTTTTTTATTTACTCTTCATCAACCTTGTATTTTCTTTAAAGGTCTGATTATTTCAAGAAAAGAACCTTCAGTAGATTAAAATATTTCTTCTAGTAAATCGTGATTTTAAAATTTTCTTCCTATGATGGATGGTATGCTTGTACTTGCTACCTCGCTTAGGAAAGCAAATATCTGAAATTTTAGTTCTCACATGTTTCCATTGATTTTAGAACTTTTCCTGCCCTACACTTTCTATCATTCTTGTCTTTATTGATGCCATCAGGTGACTCCCAGCAAAGTGACATGCAGTACATAAATGGAAGTTTTCTGGATAATTTCATTCTAATGGGTTTCTTCAACTACCCATGGCTGGATCTATCCCTTTTCCTCATCCTTTTCATTTCCTACATCTTCACTTTAATAGGGAACATTGCTATCATCCTTGTCTCTCAACTTGATACGCAACTTCACAGTCCAATGTATTTTTTCCTCACTAATCTCTCTTTTCTGGATGTCTGTTTCACCACAACTACTGTGCCCCAGATGCTGGTCAATTTAGGAGGTCCAAACAAAACAATTACTTATGTGGGCTGTGTAGCTCAAGTCTATGTGTTTCAGTGGCTAGGATGTACTGAATGTGTCCTTCTAGGCATGATGGCCTTGGATCGCTATGTGGCTGTCTGTGAACCTCTGAGATACTCTGTTATCATGCATGATCAGTTCTGCCTACAATTGGTCACCACTGCCTGGCTTATAGGTTTGGCCAATTCATTGCTGCAGTCCACGCTCACAATCCAGCTACCCCTGTGTGATCACAGAGCACTGGACCATTTCTTTTGTGAATTGCCCAGTCTCCTTAAAATGGCTTGTGTAGACACCACAGTCAATGAGATTACCTTGGCATTGGTTGCCACCTTCTTGGTTTTTGGTCCTCTTTCCATGATCTTCATCTCTTACTGCTACATTATTCAAGCTGTGCTTAGAATCCCCTCTGCTGATGGAAGGAACAAGACCTTCAATACCTGCTCTTCACACCTATTAGTAGTGTTTCTTTTTTATGGTCCTGGCATCTACATCTATATGCAGCCTTCAGGAAGTGGTTCTCAAGATTTGTCCAAGTTCTTGACTCTTTTACTGTGTCATCACCCCCTTGGCTAATCCCTTCTGAGGAATAAGGAAGTAAAGGGAGCACTGAGGAGACTTCTGAAGAAAGGCTTCTTGATCAAGCAAAGATAAGAAGAGAGATGTATTTTTCATGAATCTGTGATGTACCTATGGCCATCATCCCAGGAGACCAAAAGGCTTCATTTATTTCCCTTGTCAATTCCTTCACTTGACTTTCTTTAAAATCCTGAGAAAACCTCATTTCTTTGAAGAAAACTTTCTGATTAACAATATGCACAATATTGCTTAATTTATTAATCCAATACTATGTATCTTAAGCATTTCATACATATATTGTATTCAGGATGCAGACAACCACTAAAGATATTGTATAGGACTTTTTTTTGTCCGGACATACTTTTGTATACATTACTCTGTGTTTCTAACTAATTAAAACGTATTACCTATCTCTCCTATTAAATTGTGTAACCTCATTAAAGCTAGAGCATATTTCATATTTTTTGTGTGTTGTCCAAATAGCACAATTCATCTGGTTCTAATCTTAGATCATTCCCATTATCTGTTGATTTTGCTTCTTTTAATTTGATGCAGAATGGACCTGGAAAAATAATGAAATTTGGTAATACATTTACATGGCATAATCTCAACTGGACTTTTATTATAGCAAAGCAAATATTTTATGCCCCACCCCTTAATTCACTATCCCAGTCACTATAGAGGCTATTTCTGCATAGGCTCTAGAGAGGAATGATCCTTTTTACACTATGCCTAAGCTGATTGACCAATTACAGAGCTTCATCCTGCATCCTTATAGCAACCTGTCAATGTCCATATACCAACTTACCTGCATGGCAACCCACCTGATTCCTCCCTTCAAATAACATAGGGTCAAGAACCTGGATTGGGGCAAAATCAGTCTTCTGGAACTACTTCCTGCTGAATAGGGGCACAGGATCAGGGATGGACATTCTGTTTTATTGCTGGAGTGGGGGTCATCATATGGCTTCTGGGAATAATGGAAGGTGGCAGTATTTGTGTCCAACTGTCAGAGGTGTGCTTGTCATTCAGTAGTATATAATTGAAAATCTATTACCCTAAAAAAGAACTACATTTCCTGGGAGCCCACTGACTTCCTGTTGTTATGTACTTCCAGTAGACAGGGGCTATTAGGCAGGAACATGGAGGGTCCTGCCCCTTTTGGCATGATGATGGCAAATTTGGTGGCTCTAAGTGTGGGGATTTGAAATGGGCTAATCAGCCACAGGTATGTGGTTTTTATTTTTGTATCCCTTTATTCTTTTATTTCTATTGATCATTAATAAATCTCCTAAATATATATTATTTGAGATTTAATTTTAATTTTTACATTTATGGCAACCAGTAGGGATGAGAAAAAACTCTCAATTTTTTTAAAGATAGCCTAGATGAATTTCTAAGCCACATTTCTCCTGCTAAGGCTTTTTGCCCACCCCACCCTCACAAACTCTGAGAGAACTCTCAACTTCATTTGGAGCTGCTGCCTTTTTCTTTCCCTGATTTTTGCCCAGTTGCTCTCCCTATTGGCCTGGCTATTTTTAGCTGGTAGACTTGGTGAAAAGGGGATAAGTCACTGCTTCCTCCTGATCTCTTGTCCTCAACCCTGATAGCCCTAGCCCTGGATCCAAGACTGCTGGTAGCTGCCACTGTGTCTTTGGAACTCACAAACTTGGATCCACTCTCCAGGCTAACTGGTAAAAATGGGGGTGTATTTTCCTTAGGCAATGATTAGCCTCCTAACTCCCTCTCCATGTGGAGGGGAAACAAACTGTTCCCTAGCATTTTACCTGGGGAGGGAGGGGAAGGGAAGAAGGAAGTTACTCTTACAAATAGGAAGTAAATTACAAGCCTGGCATACTCTATGAAAGAGCAGTGTAATGAATGAAAGATTTGGTGTTCCAGTATAGATAGATAGAAAGAAAGAAAGAAAGAAAGAAAGAAAGAAAGAAAGAAAGAAAGAAAGAAAGAAAGAAAGAAAGAAAGAAAGAAAGAAAGAAAGAAAGAAAGAAAGAAAGAAAGAAAGAAAGAAAGAAAGAAAGAAAGAAAGAAAGAAAGAAAGAAAGAAAGAAAGAAAGAAAGAAAGAAAGAAAGAAAGAAAGAAAAAGAGTGGAGGATTTTCTTCTTAAAGCAAGGTTCAGGGGAGACAGCTGATGTAATGGAGAAAAGGTTTGGGCATGGTAAAGGAAACAGGATTTAGGAGAGGACAGCTGACATTTAGGATTGGTTCAGAGAGAGGAGAGGGAGTTTGAAGATTTTTTCACCCTTCTGCCTTCCCTCCTTAGCTATGGCTGCTCTCCCAGATTTGCTCTTGTACCTCTTGTCCCCCCTCCACTACTTGAGATCAAAGGATTTCTTCTAAGAAGATCCCCTTGATCTATTTACTCACATTTGATTAATCACTTGGGGGAAAAGTAACTACTTTAATGTCAACTCAATCAAGGATACAACAAAGGAATAACTGGCAGTGAAAGAATGGGAAAGGAAAGTGGAAAAAAGGTGTCCCTGTCTCTATCTAAACTCCTTTTCCCTCCCTCCTCAAGTTTGAGGGGAAATGCAGGCCTTGGCAGCCTGATCCCCTGAGAGATAGTCCACTTGGCTGACCCTGGGTTTGGGCCTTTGGCCATAATTCAGACCCAGGGCAACAGGAGCTGAGGTAAAGTCTGACAGAGATTCAAAATGCCTTTCTCAGATTTCTCTTCAATTGTCCTTTCAGTTGAAAAATGTTGGGGGGAAGGATTTCCAGTCTCAAGCAGGAAAAAGTGGGTAACCCTCAGGAGAAAATCTTATTCAACCTTCTCTCTTTGGCTTCTCCTGACTGAGAGACCAACCTCTCTTTAGAAGGAACCTTCTCCCTCTCCTCAAGATTCCAACCTCCTCAGGTCCCTCCCCTGTCAAGTTGATCAGATCCACATACTCTTCAGTCTGACACTTTTTTTTTATGTCCAGCCTCTGTCACAGCAGTACCTTGCCTATTTCAAGCATCTTCTACCATTCATGAGTACACTATTCCTTTCAATTACCTTGCCGGAGATTCAGGGGAGAAATTCATCTCCCTACAACGCTTTGCCATTTGGGCCTGCCCAGTGTCTAAGAATCATCCAGTTTGGGATTACTCAAGCCCAATCCTCACTATGGGAGATACCAAGGAAAGCAATTTAAAGAGATTGGAGGGGAAAATGTTAAGCCTTTTCAGACTCTATTGCTTTATGAAAGTCTCTGTATTTTATAGTATTTTGCTGATTGTTTTGTTTATGATTTAATCTTGTTATTTATAGTTCATAGATGAATCTGATCAATACTATTCTGTTAAAGTGAATCATTTTTATCTACTGGGTTTTAACTATTAGATATGTTCTGTTACTTTTCCTATATAACTATACTGAACAATATATATGTTGTAAAAGCCCATAAGCAGGTTTTTTTTTCCATTTTGCATTTATTAATTGTCACATAGATGATGTATGGACTCAACCTGGCTAACAACCTATGAAAAATTTAATGAGGTAAATATCTCAAATTAATTTTAAGGGGTCTTCAAACATGAATTTTAGATTTTTTTCAGCAACTCTGACTGATCATTTTGCCTATCTCTGAGTTATTTGTAACAAGAAGTAATGGGTCTATTTTAGTAGCTGAAGTGAAGTATAATTATAATCCCCACTTCCCGCATTTGTAAAAATGTGAATGGATGAGTCAAGGCAGAATCAAGATGGCAGCCAAGAGGGAGCAGAAGTTCAGACCTCTGAATACCCTTCCTTACCTATAACAAATCAAATGTTCCAAGAGGACTGAAAATCAAACCTAACAACAAGATGGAGCCAAAGAATCCTCCAGCTGGACTCAATTCAAAAGGTATGCACCCCCCAAAAGCCAGAAACTGAGAATACGGGTTTAAGGGGAAGGAAGAAGGAAAGTCCCAGGACTCCTCCCCCACCCAGCGAGAGCACTGAGCCTCCAGCGGCAGCGGGAAATTCTGCACAGGCAAAGGTGCTGGTCTGGAATGTGTACTTGAGGGCAGGGCTGTGCCAAGCTCAGAGCATTGAATACAGATGGTGGGGAAGGAGCTAGACAGGGAGCATAGAGCTGTCAGCCTGGCCAGAGCTGTGGAGATCCTCCATATTTGCTCCAGCCTTCCAGGAGGTTTTGGACTCAGAGCACACCCAGCCCAACCCAGCTGAACTTAATTCCATCAAAAGTCTTCAGAAATCAGGGAAGCCCAAACTCCACACCCCTCCCTTAGGGACTGCTGGGCTTTAATCCAATCAAAAGCCTCTAGAGGTCAGGGAAGCTAAAACCCCAACACCCCTCCCCCACAGACTGCACCAAGACATCTTTTGTCAAAGCTCCAAGAGGGGAGAATGACAGAAGCCCCCAAAACCAAAAAATTGAGAGGATCAAGAGCACAGACAAATACGGGGAGCAAAGAAGGGTTGAATATGAGCAAACAACAGAAAAAGAAGAAAGAAATTACAATAGACAGCTTCTATACAGCGAACTGAACAGAGGAGGAGGGATCAGCAAATGATAAATCAGAAATCCCAACGAATTGGATATAGGCTGTAGAAGAACTCAAAACACAATTCAAAACACAATTAAGAGAGGCTGAAGACAATTGGGAAGAGAACTTAAAAACTAAGATAAATCATCTGGAAACAGAGGCACTTGAACTAAAACGAGAAAATAGTGTCTTGAAAGCCAAAATCAACCAGCTGGAAAATGAGGCAAAGGAGATGAAAGATGAGGCAAAGAAGATGAAAGATGAGGCAAATGATGTGAAAGATGAGGTAAAGAGGATGAAAGATGATCTCCAAAGAAAATCAGTCCAGAAAGAGAAGAAATACCAAAAAGCCAGGGATGAAATCCAGTCTTTAAGAACCAGAATACAGCAACTAGAATTAAGTGACCTCACAAGGCAGCAGGACACTATAAAACAAAACCAAAAGAATAAAAAATTGAGGAAAATATGAAGCATCTACTTCACAAAACAGAAGATTTAGAAAAATGTTCAAAGAGAGACAATTTAAGACTCATTGGTCTACTAGAAGACCATGACAAAAGAAAAAGCTTGGACACAATACTACAGGAAATTATTCAAGAAAACTGCCCCAGTATTCTAGAAGAAGAGGGAAAAGTGGAAATTGAAAGAATCCACACATCACCTCCTGTACTTAATCCCCAAATGACAACACCCAGGAATGTTATAGCCAAATTCAAGAACTATCAGACCAAAGAAAAGATATTACAAGCTTCCAAGAAGAAGTCATTCAGATACCATGGAACCACAGTGAGGATAATGCAGGATCTGGCTGCATCCACACTGAAGGATCAAAAGGCATGGAATATGATATTCCAGAAAGCAAGGGAACTAGGTCGACAACCAAGAATCAACTACACAGCAAAACTGACTATATTCTTGCAGGGAAAAGTATGGCCATTCAACAAAATAGAAGAATTCCAAGAATTTGTAAAGAAAAGACCAGACCTGAACAGAAAATTCCATGTCCAAGCACAGAACTCAAGAGCATCATCAAAACGTAATTAAAAAAAGGAAAAAAAAGAAAAACAAAACAAAACAAACAAACAAACCCCTCTCCTTTTTTTAAAGAGCCTCAATAAGTTAAAATATTATGTATCCCTATAAGAAATGAGGTCACTGGTAACTCTTAAAAACTGTTGTTATCACCTGGGCAGCTAGAAGAATTACACTTAGAGGGAACAGTGACAAACTGTATGAAATAAAAGGACAAGACATAAATAGGTATATAGATATATGCATGCATAAATACATATACATGTGCATGCATATATACACAGATATATACAACTAGAGCCAAAAAAAGGCTAATACTAAAAGAAATGGGAAAAGAAACAAATGGGGTAAATTTATATGTCACAAAGAAGTTCATGACGGGAGGGGGGAGAACATCAAGAAAAAAACAAAATTGACAGTATCCAAGATGAAAAGGGAGACCTCACCTCTAATGAAGTCGAAATTAAGGCAATCATTAAAAACTACTATTCCCAATTATATGGCAACAAATATGGCAATCTAGGTGATATGGATGAATACTTACAAAAATATAAATTGACTAGATTAAAAGAGGAAAAAATAGATTACCTAAGCAAACCCATATCAGAAAAATGAATTGAACAAGCCATCAAAGAACTCCCTAAGAAAAAATCCCCAGGTCCAGATGGATTAAAAAATGAATTCTATTAAACATTCAAAGAACAACTAATCCCAATAATACACAAACTATTTGACAGAATAAGCCAAGAAGGAGTTCTACCAAATTCATTTTACGACACAAAGATGGTACTGATCCCAAAGCCAGGCAGGTCAAAAACAGAGAAAGAAAGCTATAGACCAATCTCCTTAATGAATATAGATGCAAAAATCTTAAATAAGATACTAGCAAAAAGACTCCAGCAAGTCATCACAAGGGTTATTCACTATGATTCATATCAGGATTCATACCAGGTAGGATTTATACCAAGAATGCAAGGATGGTACAGTTTTAGGAAAACCATTTACATAATAACAAGCAAAGTGACAAAAATCACATGATTATCTCAATAGATGCAGAAAAAGCCTTTGATAAAATACAACACCCATTCCTATTGAAAACACTAGAAAGTATAGGAATAGAAGGGCCTTTCATAAAAATAATAAACAGCTGTAAAAATAGACTCGAATCCAGGACATCAACCCCTAGAATTCCTTGCTCCACTTCCCCAAAATGCCTTGTAATCTCACCTGGGCCGAGAGCGAGATGAAGTATTTAACCTGATTGGAAAGGCTTTTGGGGCTCTTTTGGACTTCCTTTTTGGAGCAGACACGGCTCTTTTTATAACGTAGGTGAGGTTGTCTAGGCCCCTGGGCCTAGACACGTGCTTTCTTATCCTGTATTTCCTTTAATCCTTAATCTTCAATAAACCTCTAAAAATATAGTACTCCTTGCAGAGAGAAACTAATTTCTACTTGCCTCAGTCTCCCCCAAATTTTAATCTTTACAGTTGGTGACCTAATGGGAGAAAAGCCTCTCAATTTTTTTAAAAGAAGGATAGCCTAGATAATGATTTCTAAGCCACATTTCTCCAAGCCTTTTTTTAGCCTTTGACTCATCTGACCTCTGTGGCTCCCGGATGCCTCTTTTTGAATTCTCAGTGATTAGCCCAGTACCTGGCATATAATAGGTATTTAATAAATGTTTACTGAATGACTATTTTTTTCAAAACCTGGTGCAGAGAACTGTTGGTCTTGGGACTTAGAAGAGACCCTATCTAACCACTGTGCTATCTTAGGCAAGCTGAATCATCTTTCTCAGCCCAATTTCCTCATTTAGGTATTAAAAACTTCCACCTTTTTTGTTTATTAAACTCCTATATTTTTCTTTATTAAAATGATATTTTTCCCAATTACATGTCATGATTTTTAACATGTTTTCCAAAATTGTGAGATCCAAGTTGCTCCCTCTCCCTTTCCTTCCCCCTGGGAGAGATGCTAAGTAATTTGATCTGGGTTTTCCATGTATTATCATGCAAAACATTTCCACATTGGTCATTGTTGTAAGAGAGTACTAATATAAAACTAAATCCCAAAGTAAAACCACAAATAAACTAATGTGAAAGTCTGTGTGCTTTCATCTGCATTCTTTCTCCCACAGTTCTTTCTCTGGAGGTTGATAGCCCTATTTGTCATAAATTCTTCCAAATTATCTGGAATAATTGATTGTATTGCTGAGGATGGCTAAATCTTTCACTGTTGATAATCCCACTTTATTGTAGTTACTATGTACATTGCATTTGCTGCCCACCTGGCCCCTGGCTGCTAAGTTCTGCCTTCCTGTTTCTCCTGCTTGCTGCTCCTGACCTCCTGGCCTCTCTCTGCCCTCACCTGGCTGCCCGCTCTGGCTCCCGGCCCTACTTTCCTGCCCCGACCCACCCCAGTGGTCTCTCGCCCATCTGGCCCAGCTGATCTCAATCCAGCAAAAACTGGCCTCCAACCCAGATGGCTCATTGCCCCAGCCCCAGCCCCAGCCCCAGCCCCAGCCCCAGAAGTGCGGCTGCTGGTAGCAGATCCAGTTTCTTCAGGATCAAAAACCAGCTGGTAAAAACAAACAAACAAACAAAAAAAAACGGAGGTATTGGCCACGTGGGCGGAGGGGGGAGACAAGAGGGAAAGGAGAACAGATAATTTTCCCTTAGGCTAAATCTTCACGTGGATGGGGGTATTGACCACGTGGGAGGATCATAGGAGGAGAGAGAGAAAAGGGAGAGAGAAGAAACAGACTTTTTTCAAACAGGAACTTAAAAGCAATGGCCTATTTAAAAGGATACCTTTTGACTGTTCTGGTGATTTTATTGACTTCACCTGTGTGTCACAGAGGAGACCCAGCTCCCTACAGCTCTTGGACTAACTTTGAAGGGGCAAATGGGTGGCTCAGCGAACTGAGAGCCAGGCCTAAAGATATGCTGTCCTGGGTTAAAATCTGGCCTGAGACACTTCATGACCTTGTGGCCCTGGATGGGTCCCTTAAACCCCATTGCCTAGCCCTTACTACTCTGCCTTCGGACAATAGACATTTAAATGGATAATTAAAAACAAAAGAAAAAAATATATACCTAAGGAACTTTAAAGACTGGGGGTTCTATATTTTAAGGCATTTCAGACTCCAATGGTTTATTTAAAAAATCTCTGTAATGGACAAAAAGACTTGTACTAAAATATTCATAGCTGCGCTCTTTGTGGTGGCCAAAAACTGGAAAACGAGGGGATGCCCATCAATTGGGGAATGGCTGAGCAAATTGTGGTATATGTTGGTGATGGAATACTATTGTGCTAAAAGGAATAATAAAGTGGAGGAGTTCCATGGAGACTGGAACAACCTCCAGGAAGTGATGCAGAGCAAGAGGAGCAGAACCAGGAGAACAGTGTACACAGAGACTAATACACTGTGGTATAATCGAACATAATGGACTTCTCCATTAGTGGCGGTGTAATGTCCCTGAACAATTTGCAGGGATCTAGGAGAAAAAAAAAACACCATTCATAAGCAGAGGATAAACTGTGGGAGTAGAAACACTGAGGAAAAGCAACTGCCTGAATACAGAGGTTGAGGGGACATGACAGAGGAGAGACTCTAAATGAACACTCTAATGCAAATATTATCAACATAGCAATGGGTTCAAATCAAGAAAACATGTAATGCCCAGTGGATTTACGCGTCGGCTATGGGGGGGAGGGGAGGAGGAAAAGAAAATGATCTATGTCTTTAATGAATAATGCTTGGAAATGATCAAATAAAATATTTTTTAAAATCTCTATTTCTATTGCATTTTGCTGTTTGTTTTGTTTCAGATATAACTTTGTGATTTTAAGTTCATATATTACTGGATTCAATATTATTCTGTTATACTGTTCATTTAATGTACTGAGTTTTAAAATTCTGTTGCTTTTCCCCTATAACTATTGAACAAATATCATTGTAATTAAGCCCATATTTAAAAAACAAACAAACAGCTTTTCTATTTCTGCCTTTGTAAATTGTCACATAGAGGATAGATGGACTTCAGAACTGGTTACAATTGCTATAACAACCTTTGGAAAATTTAATGTGCTAAATATCTCAAATGATTTTAAGAGTTTTTTAAAATATGATTTTTGGAATTTTTTTAACAATCTCTGGTCATTTTTGCCTGCCCCTACCACAAGGTCAGGCCCATAGCTGAAGTGAAATGCAATTATAACCCCCAACCTTCCCGCATTTCTAAATATATGAATGGAAATTGGGGCAGTTAATCTCAGGGCATTTGTACCCCTAAATAAGCCTCCCAAAAAGGAGCACCCCTTTATTTATACTCTTCAGCTCATTATTTTACTTCCACCAGAATGATATATAGATTTCTTCATGATGTTCTAAACCCAAAATGAGTTTTACTTTGTTTAAAAATATGTTTATTACCAAGGTTGAAAGATTTGCTATGATTGTAAAAATTGTGACAAATATCCATCAATTCATAGATTTAAAAATGCCATACAGCAACTTACGTGAAATATAAAAGTGTGTTTGTTTGCTATTGTAATTAATTGGGATATTGAGAATTTGGGGGATATTGATATCTACATATTTGTACTACTGTTCTTTAACAACGAAAAATTGTTACCTTGTTCAATTCATTTGCCTTATACTCACAGTGGAGCATGGCCAGACATGAAGAGGAAATGGATCTTATTTTTGGTGAGAAAGCCTTGCATTTTATATTTTCTTAGCTGACACAGAGTGTCAATGATTATAAGCTACATTTTTGAATTCTTTAAAACTTTTATTATTATATTTTCTTGCATGTGCAATATACTATTTCAGTGTTTTTTTTAATTTTTCTCTCTTTTTTATATTTCAAGCACATGTCACCAGCATTAAGATTTTCTTCAACTTTTTGACTTTTCAGTACTACAAGTTTAAAATACATTTGCCCCAAAGCTTGTGACTATAAAAATGATGCCACTAATTATTTAAAAGATTATGGGACTTTGCTTAATGATTCTGTCTGATTCTAGGACAAGATATACACACAAGAGCCATTTCACAAAGCAAAAGAAAACCCAATCCAGGATGGATTGATACACTTCTAGGCCAATGCAAAGGTTTTGAACCTAGTGTGAGACTTGGTGTTGTTGACACTTGACTTATGTTAAGATGTAGGCCTTTGTGTCCACACTCACTTTGAAAATACTCACAGATGAGTATCCCCCAAACCTTGGCTCCTATAATCAGGTCCCTTTTCTGCCTTTCATAGTGTGGTACTTTTCTGTAGTCCTGGCTACTGACTGGGTAAATGCATGATTGCTTAGATCATTTGATTGGGCCCTGATTCAAGGACCTGTTATAGATTTATTTTTCTTTTTTACTTGGAATTTTTATACATAAGATTTTGAGAGTCTATATTTTCATCCAGAATTTTTTCTTTCTTATTTAGATTTTTCTGATATCTTTTTAATCTCTCTTGCAAATTGATTCATATACCTCATACCTCAACCATGCATCCCTAAGTGATCCTGTATTTTTCAATCACCCTCTTAACAGGGGAATGTAAAAAATATCATTATTTAAATTGCAAAGTTTAAAATTCCTTTTGAGAAGATTTTAGGTAAAGAAACATGATACCTCTCTGAATCCAGAAACTGAACTGTTGGAGAAGATACCATGAAGAAGCCTCCAGACCATAAGCTCCACAAAAATGAACTTTGGGTGTGGTTGATTGAACATTTATTTGTATGTATACTCTCATGCCAAAGGGTACTGCCCCCTAACTGGCATTTTGTCAATGCACCCAGCAGTTATTGTTTTTTTTTCTTATCCTCAAATTATTGTAATCTTTAAAATTGATTATGTTTTTATGATCCTTTGGGGAAGTCCTCCCCAGAGGATCAAACGTGGGGAATGTAAAAATAGACTCGAATCCAGGACTTAAATTCCCAGAATTCCTTGCTCCACTTCCCCAAAATGCCTTGTAATCTCACCTGGGCTTAGAGCGAGATGAAGTATTTAACCTGATTGGAAAGGCTTTTGGAGCTCTTTTGGACTTCTGTTTTGGAGCAGATGCGGCTCTTTTCATAACATAGGTGAGGTTGTCTAAGCTCCTGGGCCTAGACACGTGCTTCCTTATCCTGTATTTTCTTTAATCCTTAATCTTCAATAAACCTCTAAAAATATAATACTCCTTGCAGAGAGAAACTAATTTCTACTTGCCTCAGTCTCCCCAAAATTTTAATCTTTACACAGCATATATCTAAAACCATCAGCAAACATTATCTGCAATGGGGATAAACTAGAAGTCTTCCCAATAAGATCAGGAGTGAAACAAAAATGCCCATTATCACCTCTATTATTTAACATTGTACTAGAAACACTAACAGTAGTAATTAGAGAAGAAAAAGAAATTGAAGGTATTAAAACTGGCAATGAGGAGACCAAACTATCACTCTTTGCGGATATGATGGTTTACTTAAAGAATCCTATAGAATCAACCAAAAAGCTAGTTGAAAGAATCAACAATTTTAGCAAAGTTGCAGGATACAAAATAAACCCACTTAAGTCATCAGCATTTCTATATATCTCCAACCCATTTCAGCAGCAAGAATTAGAAAGAGAAATTCCATTTAAAATCACCCTAGACAATATAAAATACTTAGGAATCTATCTGCTAAGACAAACACAGGAACTATGTGAACACAATTACAAAACACTCTCCACTCAATTAAAACTAGATCTAAACAATTGGAAACACATTGATTGCTAATGGGTGGGAAGAGCTTACATAATAAAAATGACAATCCTACCCAAATTAATTTACCTATTTAGTGCCATACCTATTGAACTACCAAAAAACTTCTTTACTGAATTAGAAAAAAACATAACTAAGTTCATTTGGAAGAACAAAAGATCAAGGATATCCAGGAAAATCATGGAAAAAAAAATGCAAGGGAAGGAGGACTTGCAGTCCCAGGTCTCAAACTATACCATAAAGTAGTGATTATCAAAACAATTTGGTAATGAATAAGAGACAGAAAGGAGGATCAGTGGAATAGACTTGGGGTAAATTACCTCAGCAAGACAGTCTATGATAAACCCAAAGATCCCAGTTTTCGGGACCAAAACACACTATTTGATAAAAACTGCTGGGAAAATTGGAAGACAGTATGGGAGAGATTAGGTTTGGATCAACATCTCATACTCTACACCAAGATAAACTCAGAATGGGTGAATGACCTGAATTTAAAGAAGGAATCTATAAGGAAATTAGGTGAACACAGAATATACAAGTATACTTGTCAGACCTTTGGGAAAGGAAGGACTATAAACCAAGCAAGAGCTAGAAAAAAATCACAAAATGTAAAATCAATAATTTTTATTACATCAAATTAAAAAGGTTTTGTACAAGCAAAGCTAATATGCCCCAAATTAGAAGGGAAGCAACAAATTGTGAAACAATCTTTATTACAAAAACCTCTGACAAAGGTCTAATTTCTCAAATTGCTAAAGAGCTAAACCAGTTGTACAAAAAATCAAGCCATTCTCTAATTGAAAAATGGGCAAGGGACATGAATAGGCAATTTTCAGTTAAAGAAATCAAAACTATTAATAAGCACATGAAAAAGTGCTCCAAATCTCTTATGATCAGAGGAATGCAAATCAAAACAACTCTGAGGTATCACCTCACACCTAGCAGATTGACTAACATGACAGCAAAGGAAAGTAATGAATGCTGGAAGGGATGTGGCAAAGTTGGGACATTAATTAATTGCTGGTGGGGCTGTGAATTGATCCAACCATTCTGGAGGGCAATTTGGAACTATGCCCAAAGGGTGATAAAATACTGTCTGCCCTTTGATCCAGCCATAGCACTGCTGGGTTTGTACCCCAAAGAGATAATAAGGAAAAAGACATGTACAAGAATATTCATAGCTGCGCTCTTTGTGGTGGCAAAAAATTGGAAAATGAGGGGATGCCCTTCAATTGGGGAATGTCTGAACAAATTGTGGTATATGTTGGTGATGGAATATTATTGTGCTCAAAGGAATAATAAAGTGGAGGAATTCCATGGGGACTGGAACAACCTCTAGGAATTGATTTAGAGAGAAGCAGAACTAGGAAAACACTGTACACAGAGACTTATACACTGTGCTACAATCAAGTGTAATGGACTTCCCATTAGTGGCAATGCAGTGATCCTGATCAAGTTGGAGGAACCTACAAGGAAAACAACTATCCACATACAGAGCAAACACAATGAGAGTAAAAACACCAAAGAAAAACAACTGCCTGAATACATTGGTCGAAGGGATGTGATTGGGGATGTAGACTCTAAATGAACATCCTTGTGTAAACAACAACATGGAAATAGGTTCTGATCAAGGACACAAATAAACCCCAATGAAATTGCATGTTCGTTGCGGGAAGAGTGGGTGGAGGGGAGGGAGGGAAATAATGTGATTATTGTAACCAAGGAATAATATTGTAAATTGACTAAATAAATTACTTCAAGTGGGAAAAAAATCAACATACCCCCAAATAAATAAATAAATAAATAAATAAACAAAAAAATATGAATGGATGGGACATAACAATCACCTACCAAAGGAGCTGGGAAGTTGATCCCAGGGCATGGTATTCCTGGATGGCTCCCACGAGGGAGCATCTCTCATTTGTAACTTGTCAGCTTACTCTATCCCTCCACCAGAATGATCTAGATTCTTGGTAACATTTTTTTAGACCCAATATCAACAGTACAGAGATTTGTTTTTTTCTAGACTACTCTGCCACATTTTTGTAATGATGACAGTAATAGATTTTTAAAACTATCTCAGCCAAGATTGTAAGATTGCTACACCTGAAAAACTTGTGACAAGTATCCATTAGCTTTAAATGTCATACAGCAGACTCATGTGCATCCTAATGATAATGGATTTGTTTGCTATTGTCATTAAATGTGCTATTATAACTTTGGGGATTTTGATAGTTTTTGAATGTGCATTACCTGTTGTATTACTGTTCTTTATAAAAAAAAAACTGTTACTTTGTGAAAATCATTTGCATTCACGGTGGATCATGGCTAGGTTTGAAGGAGGACATGAATCTCATTTTTGGGGTGAGAAACCGTTGTGTTCTACATTTCCTTAGCTGACACAGTGTGTCAATGATTGTAAGCTACATTTTTTTTATTTTTTAAACTTTTATTATTATTTTTGCTTGCATGTGTGATATGCTATTTCAGTTTTACTTTTTTCTCTCCTTTTTGTATTTGAAGCACATGTCACCAGCAAAAGTTAAAATATATATTTAATAGTAATAGTATAGTGGCAGTTTCTCGGTGACTGAGAATGACAATTGTCTTTGTGCATTATCATCTAGCAGGTTCTTCTCTGAAACAGATGACAGGAGTCTGTTGAGTATAACATGGGCGAGGATCTTTCCAGCCGTGGAGAGTAGTGAGATGCCTCTGTAGTTGTCACAGGCTGCTCGTGCGCCTTTGTTCTTGTATAGGGCTATGATGGAGGCATCTCTGAGTTCTGGGGGCATGTCTTCCTCTTTCCATATGCTGGTCAGCACTATGTGGAATGCCTGGAGCGCCTTTCCATTTAAGGCCTTGTATACCTCAGTTGGGATCCCGCCTTTACCGGGTGCCTTGCTTGCACTCATTTGTTTAATGGCTTTTTGGACTTCCTCTATTGAAGGAGGGACATCAAGTTGTTCAATGATGCAGTTTTGGGGGATCTGGTCAAGGGAGCTTTGGTCGACTGAAAAGGGTCAGTTGAGAAGCTGACTGAAGTGTTCTTTCCACCTGTTGCTGATGCCTTATTTATCTTTTATGAGAAAGTCACTGTCAGAGGATAGCAAGGGAGTGGTGGTGGGTTTTAATAGCCCATAGACAGTCTTGAGTGCACTGAAAAATTGTTTGTAGTTTTTTTGTATCAGCAAAGCACTGGATTTCTTCTGCCTTTTTTTCCCACCATCAGTCTTGCATCTTCCTGATCTCACGCTGTGCCGTGGCTTGGAGAGACTTGAATCTGTTCTTTTTAGGAGCAGAGTTTGGGTTATTTTGCCCCTCCATAAAGGCTTTGTTCTTTTTGCTCAATAGGTCTTCAATAGCAGTGTTGTTCTCATCGAACCAGTCCTGGTGGTTGTGTTGTTTGGGGCCTAGGACTGCCCTTGATGTTTCCTTCACTGCATCTCTGAACTGGTTCCATTTCTCGGTTGAGCTTCCAGTGAATGGTCCCTTGGCAGACAGCTTGTCATCCAGGCAGGACTGGAATGTTTGCAAATAAGATGGATCTCTAAGACAACTCACATTGTAAAATGCACTAACTGTCTGGGCGTGTTTTGGATGATGAGGAGCAAGGCATATTTGAAGAGTCACTCTCATCAATTGGTGGTCTGTCCAGCATTCAGCTCCTCTCATGGATCTGGTGATCTGTACATCCTGGATGTCTCACCAGCGTACAATGATGTAGTCAATGAGATGCCACTGTTTTGATCGTGGGTGCATCCATGTTGTTTTATATTTGTTCACCATTCTGAACACAGTGTTCGTGATGGTGAGTTCGAACTCTGAGCATTTGCTGAGTAGCAGTAGGCCGTTGTTATTCATTTTGCCCACGCCGTGTTTGCCGATCACTCCTTTCCATCTTTCATGGTCCTGGTCAACGTGGGGTTGAAGTCTCCCAATAGTATCAGCTTGTCATTTGTGGGCACTGAGTGCAGGATGGCACTCAGTTCAGAGTAGAACTGCTCGATGGTCTCCTCTGTGCTGGTCAGTGTTGGGGCATATGCACTGATGACTGTGGCATACTGGTCTTTGCTGAGAGGTAGGCGGATCTTCATGAGCCTCTAGCTGATGCTCACAGGCAAGTCTGGCAGCTGTTTGATCAAACTGGTCTTGATAGCCAGGCCACCATGGATTCTGTCTTCATTTGAGGCTCTACCTTTCCAGAAGAAGGTGTATCCAGTGGTGGGTTCGCTGAGTGATCCCTCTTCTGGTAAGCGTGTTTTGCTTAAGGCTGCGATGTCAATGTTATATCGCGCCAGTTCTTTACCGATTAGAGCTGTTCTTCTCTCAAGTCTTGGGGTATTCTCTCTGTCAAGTAATGTCCTGATGTTCCATGCTCCTAGTAGGAGTTTCTTTGTATTTTTTTCTTTGATTTTGACTGCTTAAATGGATGACCCACCAGCCGTGGTGTGTTGACCGGGTGTTTGTAGGGCAGGCAATGTTTGGGACACCTTTTCTAGTCTCCTCCCTTGATTAGGGTGAGCAGTGCTGTCCTAGAGAGGGCTGCTCAGTCACCCAGGATGCTGCCGAACGTCCCTGCTGCCCTAAAGGGCCGAGTGACCACTGGCCCATGGGCCACCTACATGCAGGATCATGATTACAACTGCCAGTGGTCACCTCCACCTGTTGCGTCGCCACTCCCCCATCGCCGCAGGTCTTGAAGGTCTTGAAGAGGGTGGACGGGGTTAGGATAGATGAGTGTGCACAAAGATACTTGTACGTGAAGGAGATTTAAGTGGAAAAGTCGATGCACAGAGACAGTCCCACTCTCTTGGCATTGGAAGCCTGGGTCCAGTTGCATGAAAAGTTGTTACACCTGGAGACTTCCTCAGCTGCATTGGATGGCCGTGTTGTCCTTTGTGCTCCAACACGCCCTAAGCACTCCACAGTGCTTTGCTGTGTCGCCATCTCAGCCGTTGAACCTTGTTATTGGTTTCTTCTGTCTGTTCCGCCGAAGCAGTCTTCACATGCTGGGTGAGCAAAGCCCTGGTTCACCAGGGGTCAATGACCCAATGGCTACCCTCACAAGGTTTAGCCGGCCTGTCGAAGCTGTTGCCCGGGGTGTGGCTGCTGCCTCATGCTAGCAGCTCCTGGGAGCCACAAGTGAGAGCTGGGTGTCAGGTGAGGGTCAGAGGCTGGAGAGCTGCCCTAAGAGGGCATCACAAGCCCTCCATACCAGAGATACTACCCCTCCCTGAACACCCCATACACCCCAATATATATTTAATATAATATTAATACATACCCAAAAACTTTAGACTATGGAAACCTGCTGCTTATTTATAGGTATTATGGGACTATGATTAATCATTGTGTCTGATTCCAGGAGAAGGGAACAAAAGAGCCATTATACAGTGCCAAGAAGCATAAGGTCAAGAAGATCAACCAATCCCAATGGGCTTGATGAATATCTCCACAGTGCCAAGGAAAACATGGTCAAAAAGGACCAATCTAATCCAGGTAGGATTGATGAACTTCTAATCCAATAAGAAAGGACTTGTACCTAGTGTGAGACTTGATGTTGCGGCACCTGATATATGTAAAGATGCAGGATGCCTTGTATCCACACTCTTTGTAAAATACTCACAGACAAGTACCAAAGTTTGACTATCATCCTGGCTTCCCCTATCCCTGAGAATGAAGGTAAAATCAGACCAGTGAATGACACTTTCTTATCACACACAAATCTAGTCCTTTTTTCTCTCTTACAGTATAGCAACTTTCTGTAGTCCTGGCTACTGATTGGATCCTTATTCAAGGATCTGTTATAGGTTTTTCTTTCCTTTACTTACATTTTTTTTCACATAGGACTTTGATAGTCTATATTTCATCCAGAAGTTATCTTTTCTCTTTTATTTGGATTTTTTTGATGTTTTTTTTTATTTCTCTTGCCAATTGATTCATATATCTCATAACTCAGTCATGTATGCATAAGTAATACCTGTGTTTTTCAACCCTCTTCAGGGGTGAATGTATAATTATTCTAAAATGCAAAATTTAAATTCTTTTTGAGAGTAATTTTAGGATAAGAAACATGTTATCTCTCTGAATCCATAAAGTAAACTATTTAGAGAAAGCACCATGAAGATGCCTCCACAAACCACACACTGCACCAGAAGATCCAGAGTGAATTTTGGGATGTGGTGATATGAACTGTGTGGGGTTGAATGCATGTTTTGTATATATATTCTTATGCTGAAGGGGACTGTCATCTAAATGGCTTTTTGTCAATGTGTCTAGCAATCAAGGTTTTGTTCTTTTCCCTTTTATCCCCCAAATTATTGTAATTTCAAAGTTGGTTATATTTACAAGATCCATTGGAGAGACTAGTCTTCCAGAGATCTTGGGAGGGGGGATGTATTATAATTGAAAATCTGTTACCCTAAAAAAGAACTACATTTCCTGGTTATATGCCTGGCAGGTAGAGCAGGCTGAACACAATTTAGAGGCTATAGTAGTTATACCGGGGGCTATCCATACTTTCTTAACAGAGTCCACGATGCCTTGGGTACCAAAGTGACCATTTTTATGAACAGATTGGCAAATTTGGTGATAGAAACTTCTAGGGAGCAGGGGTTTCCCTTCAGATGATACCCACACTCCATTAATCTATTTTGCTTTAAATTTTTGTTTCCATTTTTCCACTTCCTTTTCATTATAGGAAAGTGATAAATTTAAATCATTGGTGGTTGTTAATATTAAAATTAATCCAGGTCCTTCTATGGCTGCTACCTTTGCAGGGGCATCTGCTGGGTCATTTCCTCTAGAGACAGGGTCAGAGCCACCTTTATGGGCAGAGCAATGAACTACAGCTAGGGCTTCAGGCAGTTTGAGAGCAGAAAGAACTTCATTAATAATTTCTGCATTAGCTATGGATTTTCCAGCTGAGGTTAAAAATCCTCTCTGGAGCCATAGCATCCTGACTGAGTGACAAATGCCAAAAGCATATCTAGAATCCATATAAATTGTTGCCTTTTTACCCTTGGCAATTATACAAGCTTGTTTTAGAGCTATGAGTTCTGCCCCTTGAGCGCTAATATTAGAGGGCAGCGAAGCTGACCACTCAGTGGCAAATTCTGTGACTACAGCAGCTCCAGTGTAGTGTATGCCATCTCTCATAAAAGAAGAACCATCAGTAAATAAGACCAGATCTGAGTTGTTTAAGGGAGTGTCCAAGAGATCATCTTGAGGCTTTTCTGCCATGGACACTAGTGTTTCACAACTATATGATGGTTCTCCTGAAGTTGGTAAATCTGGAAGCAAGGTGGAAGGGTTAAGAGTTGAATAGTGCTTCAAGGTAATGTTTTCATTGTTTAACAAGGTTATTTCATACCTTGTAATTCGCTGATCAGAAAATGCCTGTGTTCTGTGTCTTAGCAACAATGCTTCTACCTCATGTGGGCACATAATTGTTAATGGGCATCCCAATACTAGATCAACAGTTTTTGTCACTAGTAAGGCTGTAGCAGCTACTCCTCTAAGACATGGTGGTGCTCCTGATGCTACTGGGTCCAGTTGGGCAGAATAATAGGCAATTGGGCTCTGAGAAGGTCCCAAAGTCTGAGTTAAAACACCTGAAGCTACCCCTCTTCGCTCATGTACATACAAAGTAAATGGCTTGTTGTAATCTGGGATGCCTAGAGTGGGGGCAGACAGCCTTTTTTAGATCTGATAGAGCTGATAGGAGTTCTGGTTCTAATTTGAGGGGTTCAGGGATGGAATCCCTTGTTAGTGCTATAAGGGGTTTAGTAATTTCCCCATAGCAAGGAATCCATTGTCTACAAAACCCTATTGCTCCCAAAATTGCTCTCAACTGTTTCTTAGTGGTAGGAGCACTTAAATTTTGAATATTCTCAATTTGTTTGGGAGAAATCAAGTGGGCACCTGCAGACAGGATGAACCTCAAATATTCTAATTTAGGGAGGCACCACTGAACCTTATCCTTCAAGATCTTATGACCTCTTTTGTGCAATTCCAAAAGAAGGTGCTTGCTATCTTCCTGACATGTTTCTGCATCTGTTGAAGCCAAGAGTAGGTCATCTACGTACTTGATTAATTTGCTGTTTTTTAATTTTATATTATCTGTAGCTTGACTCAAAATTTGCTCAAATAAGCTCGGGCTGTCTACGAAACCTTGTGGCAGACGACTCCAGCAGTATTTACGGCCCTGCCAGGTGAAAGCAAAAATATGCCTGGAGTTCTCATGTATGGGAATGGAAAAGAAGGCTGAGCACAAGTCTACTACTGTAAAGTATGTAGCTGTGCTAGGAATAGAAGAAATAATAGTATTGATATTGGAAACTACGGAGTGTTTCTTTATAACATGATTGTTCACAGCCCTCAAATCCTGCATGAATCTATAGAGGTGTTTGCCATCGGGCCCTCTTTTTGTTTTTTTTAACGGGCAGGATGGGCGTGTTGTATTCAGATTTACAAGGGATTATTATTCCCTGTGTAATTAATGAGTTAATTACTGGGGTAATTCCCTCAATTGCCTCTTTTGAGAGGGGATACTGAGGAATGGAAGGAGATGGGCTAGATTTAGTTTTTATCTGCACAGGAACAGCTGTAAATCTTGAAATTTCTCAGACTTGTGAATGTTAAAAAATTTCTCCATTGGGGAATCCTCCATTGTAACAATTCCCTACTGGATAACATTCACCATTTTGATGTGAGAACTTGCCAGGATCAGAAATGGGAGGACCTCTACTCCACCCATACTTAAGACTCCTTTAGGGGAGAAAACTCCTTGCTAAACAATGAAAGTACTTAAACCCATACTTATAATGAGGCAAGGAGTTCTTTGAGCCATGCCTGTTTTTAGAATTGATACAATGGGGTGCTAGGTACCTATAAAGGTCGGGCAACTTGTAAACTTTCCAGGAGCAAAGAGGTGAAAACTTATTCAGAGGTTTTCTCTTGAGGGGATTAGTCGACTCAGCTGTGTTTTCTCTGGTTCAGACTTACTGAGGGGTTTAGTCGACTTAGCTGGGAATTCAGAATGGGCTGTCCTTTAGAAAATGCCTACGGTGGGGGGCAGCTGGGTAGCTCAGTGGATTGAGAGCCAGGCCTAGAGATGGGAGGTCCTAGGTTCAAATCTGGCCTTCCCAGCTGTGTGACCCTGGGCAAGTCACTTGACCCCCATTGCCTAGCCCTTACCACTCTTCTGCCTTGGGGCCAATACACAGTATTGACTCCAAGATGGAAGGTAAGGGTTTTAAAAAAAAAAGAAAAGAAAACGCCTACGGTGATTGCTAGATGGAAGGACTTAGGGAGGTGACATAAGAGAAAACCCCCTATATAAGAAAAAGACAGCCTGCTGAAAGGGAGAGGCTTTGGAGGCTTTTGAAAAGGAGATCTTTTGGAGATCGCTTGAGAAGGAGCTCTTGGAGGAATTCTCTTAGGAGGTCTCTCAAGGGAGACTGACTCTGGCTGGAACTCCCTCTGGGGATACTCTGTCCCTCTGAATCCCTTACTTGGACAAATCTTATGGTGAGTGATAACTGATGGGTTTCTCTCTTAAGGCTTAAGCCTGGGTTGGCCAGGCCTGCCCTGGGCCAGCCTATTTTTTCTCATTAATTTCTTTTCTCCCTCCTTCTCCTTTTCTTTAATTCCTCATTGTATTAGTAATTAAAATTCTCTATAAAACCCAGTTGACTTGGGCATATTCATAATTGGGAATATATTCCCTGGTGAATACCTTATATTTGATTTAAAAACCAAGACAATGTAGTTAAACATATTTTCTGCAGTCAAACTTACTCACCCACTCTTATATCTATCACAATTTATATCTTCCACTATTTTACTCACTATAGTTTACAACATTAACCATTTTAATTGTTACACAGCCAACTTAAGTAAGCCTACATCGGAAGAAGATGTGGCCCAAAGAGACTCTGGTATATCTTCAGGTATTGCAAAGGTGGGATGCTCTTTTTTCTCCTGACTCTCTGAGAGAATTAGAGGGAGTAAATTTAAAGATTCCTCTGGTACTTCCAATGATAAGGAACCATCTGGGGAGCAAGTTATTGTGGCTCTGAGTTTGCAGAGAAGGTCCCTCCCCAGCAAATTTAAAGGTGAGTCAGGCATCAAAAGGAAAGAATGTTGTACCTCTAGGGGTCCTACAGACACCATTCTAGGGGGAAGTCTTTTAAGTCTTTGGGTTATTCCTGATACTCCCATTACATTATCTGAGCCAACAGAATAACATTGTAAATCAGGTGTTCTCTTTAATACAGACCAGGAAGCTCCAGTGTCTAATAGACAATCATAATAGGTCTTACCCACCTTTAAAGTAACATGGGGTTCATTAGTATGGAGGGTAGTGGACAGGGACAATGGGTAGTAGGACATCAGGGTCTTGAAAATCAAAGGTTGTATCCTCTGATTCCTGTGCCCCAGCCCCCCCCTCCGGACACCTTCATTGTGTTTGGGAAGTTCCTTGGGCACCTCCTGAAAAGCGCCCCCCTGAAGGGCACCCCCCCAAGGGGCATTTGCTCCTCCAGTATTTTTTGGATGAGCACCATTTTTTATATTTTGTTGTGGAGTTATTTTATTTGAGTTATCACTTTCCCAATATCCATTCCTATAGTCATCATTCCTAAAGTTGTGGTTTTCATTGTCATAATTATATTTATTTCTATATTTATCACTTCTGTAGTTGTTATTAAACTGAGTATTCCTTCCTATAATCTTGAGAAAAGCTCTATACTGTACCGTATTGTGGCCCTTCTTCCCATAGAAGTGGCAGGTAATGGATTGATAATTAGATTTCTGGAGAGGGGCAAGTGTCATTGGTTTATTATCATGCCCACTTTCTAATTTAGTTATCCTATCTATTACACATCTCATTTTTTTCTTCATTTCCTCCATGTCATCATTATTTTCTTCTTCCTTTTCTTTGTTTCCCTTTAAAACATATATAGCTGTTTTTCGAAATTCTTCAAGGTCCATATCTGACCATCTTGGGCATTGTGTTCTAAAATAATTCTTAATTGCTTTGCAAGAGTTATTGACAAAGATCCTTCTAATTTGTCTTAAGATATTCTCTTTAGTTAGGTCCCAATCCAAGTATCTGTCCCCAAGCTCGATTATTCTATCCATGAATCTGGAGGGTGTTTCTTCCTCCTTTTGCTTAATTTTTTCAAGTTCCATCCACTTATCTGTACTGTCTGTACATTCCTTCATTGCCGTGAGGATGGCCTCTCTACAACGGTATAGTTGTAGATAATCCTCAGGGTTGTTATAGTCCCATTCGGGATCCTGAGATGGCCAATGTGCTGCATTACGCCCCTGGGTTTTCTTGACATGAGCAATTATTTTATTTTTCTCACGTTCAGTTAAAACTTGTAGCAAGTTTTCAACATCCTTGTAAGATGGATTATACTAAAAAAATATGTCCCCCATCTTTTTTGTTACTAGAAAAGGATCCTGTTCATATGTGGGGATATTTCATATAAATTCATTTATTTCTTGGGGAGTAAACAGTATCCTATGTCTTATAGTCACCACATCCCCATTCCATCCTATTTCAGGTACTTCTCTTAGAGGAAACAGGCCTCTAGTTGAATTTTGTACCTGTGCGTCAGTTTGATAAGGACAGGTTTCTCTAGGAGGATGAGATATCCTTTGGGCTTGAATTCGGTTTTCCGTAGGAGAAGGAACATGAGAAACTGGGATTGTAGGGGAAGAGTTTTGGGGATTAAATTCAGTCAAAATTTGTACTACACCAGAGAA
Organism: Monodelphis domestica; assembly: GCF_027887165.1. Classification (NCBI taxonomy): domain Eukaryota; kingdom Metazoa; phylum Chordata; class Mammalia; order Didelphimorphia; family Didelphidae; genus Monodelphis; species Monodelphis domestica. The sequence goes on along the minus strand of NC_077228.1, from coordinate 268,455,958 downwards.
GCAGTCTGTTAATTGACCTATAGGGAATGTATTTTCCATCTCTACAGGGAAGGAAATTTCCTTATTCAAAGGTTCAGAAACAGATATGTTTCTGGTAGAGTGGGTGTTTGCCAATTGATACTGTAAGAAACATTTTAGATCTTCTAATTGGGCTTGCATTTTATCCTCATTTTTTTTTCATTTTAGCATCTCTAAATACAGTATTGAGGAGTACAAAAATGACATTACATATTAATATAAAAAATTGGAGGTATCCTGCATTCCTCAATGCCCCTAATTCTTCAATTGCCATATAAATGTCAAAGAATGTAGTATTCATTTATATATATATATATATATATATATATACTTTGTTATTATTTCTCTAACAGTCTTCACAAAACACGTGGGGAGCAGGACAAAGCAAAAATTTTCCATAGGTTTTTTTTTTTACTCCTAATCTACACAGTTGTTCCCTAAGGGAAAGGCTATTTAGAAACAGCTCTCCCAGCCAGGACTTTAGAGTCCTTTTGCTAAGATTTTAAAACAGCTGTTTTTTATCTAACTATCAGAGTCACACAGCTGGGAAGTATCCGAGATCCAATTTGAACCCAGGATGTTCTGTCTCTAGGCCTGGCTTTCAATCCACTGAGCTACCCAGCTGTCCCTTAAGATTAAAGGGAAGAAAAAGAAAAACTGCTGATTCCAATTTAACTTAAAGAGAAAAGAGAAGAGAGAAGTTTTTTATACTCACTTGTTCTAGCAGCTGTGTCTTTAAGCCGAGTTAGCTGTTAAAAAGGACTGAGTGGTGAGAAAGTAGAGTAAAAAGGCAAGAAAATTCAGGAAGTTTATTGAGGGAATTCTTTAGACTCCCGTGGTCAGTCACAATGTGATATGGAAATCACTTTAAAAGACTGATATATATTAATTTAAGGTCCCCAAGGAATTCAGATATGTAATTCCTAAATGAAAACTCAAGTCAGCTGTCAACCTTTTTTATGGTGTTTTAATTACAAACAGGAGGAAGAAAGTATTAGAGGGAGACAGAGAGAAAAAAAAGGGAGAGAAGGAAATAGGGCTTATATACCCACTCTGCTTAGGCTGAGTCAAAAGTCCAAAGCCCTGGATAGCCGAGGCAAAGAAAAGAGATCAGTCCCTATCACTCACATGACCAAAATGGAGAAACAGTCTGTGGGCTCCTCTACTCCAAGCACCAGGCTCCCACAACCACTTTCCCTCCACACAGGAAGTCCCCAGAACTCCTGAGCTGTCCTCTATCTCACTTCCTCTCTCACATGTGCCAATGGTGGCTCTAGCTTGACCTAGGACCGCTCAGAGGTCTGTCCTTTTTGCACATGTCTGTTGAAGGCAATATTCTCAAATAATTAAATCTTGAGTTTTGCTGCAACCCTTCCTGATCTTGTTACCTTGAGTAGGGTGGAGATTGTAGTTTCCAAGACCTGATTCTGTTATTCCAAGTATCTCTATTGTTATTGATCAGGAAATAGCTAAATCCCATCTTCTAAAGAATGGTTTGAGTAGGGTTGAGTAGTTTTGAAATTCACATCTGTGATCCTGATTGTAGCTCCATGGTATTTGAATGGTTTCTTTCTGGCTGCTTGAAGAATTTTATCCTTAGCTTGGTGGTTCTTGAATTTAGCTATTACATTCCTAAAAGTTGTCATTTGAGGATTTTTTTTCTGAGGTGATCTGTGAATTCTTTCAATTTCAATTTTATTTTCTTATTTGAGGATCTCTGGGCAGTTTTCTTTGATGATTTCTTGTTGTGCAATATCCAAGGTTTTTTCTTGATCACGACTTTCAGGTAGTCCAATAATTCTCATGTTGTCTCCCTTAAATTTATTTTCTATGACAGTTTTAAAAAATAAGATATTTTATATTTTCTTCTGTTTTTTCATTCCTTTGATTATGCTTTATTGTCTCTTGATATCTCATGAAATCATTCATTTCTAGATGGTAAATTCTGATTTTTAAGGTCTGATTTTCCTCTATCATTTTTTTGGATCTCCATTTTCAGTTGTTCTGTTTCTTCTTGAATCACTTTCATTTCTCCTTGCATCACTTTCATTTCTCTTTCCCACTTTTTCTCTGCCTCTTTTAATTGGTATTTGAAGTGTTTTTTGAGTTCTTTTAGAAACTGTGTCCAATCCACATTTTTCATTTGGACTCTGTGTGTGTTTCCTTTGCTTTTGCTGTCCCTTTCTGTGACTATATCTTGCTTTTTGTCTCCATAAAAAAATTTTAGTTAGGTGTTTTGTTGTTGTTGTTCTTGTTGTTTGCTCATTTTTCCTGTCTAATTATAGGTATGTTTAGGGGATGATGTGATGGTCTGAGGACTGAGAGCTCTGAGATCCCCCTACCCCTGCTGATTCAATTGACCCTTGAGATGCTGATAGCTTAAAGACTTGCCTCAGGCTTAGGTGAAAGCATTTGATCTCACTCTTATCTTTATCAGTCAGGTCAGGAGCTGATCAAATTCTAGTACCAGGCTTCACTGAAGTTTTTGGTCTCACTGTGTACTCTGATCCAATCAGGCACACCCTTGATTGATGGAGCTTTAGGCAAAAAGATCAAAACTTAGTACTTAGTACTATCAGTCACCACAAAGTGTAAACTATGTCCTTATCCCAAGCCCAGAATAGAATTCCCTGGGCTGGGCCATGGATATGGGTTGGCTTGTACCACCATTTGCCCAGGCAGGACCTCAGGGATCTGGATGTTGGCTTGGATTTAGGCTCTGAACCTTTGACAGCAGATGAGGTATGTGGGGGAGTGGGTATGTAGCTTGCTCTTGGCTTGCTCTTCTTTCCTCCTACAGCTTCTTGTTGGCTCTGTTCTCCTCTCACCCCAGTGCCTGTAAACCTTAAAATTTCCCAGACCCTACTTTATAAGATTGGATTAAGACCATTCCCCATTTGGGCAGTGAACTCTACTTAAAACAGGAATGTGAGAATTCTACTTTACCTACTTGGGTCTGCCCTAGGGGAAGATAAAGTTGTAAACTCTTTTCTGAACAATGAAAAGTACTTAAACCCATACTTTTCTTAAGCTAAGTACTTATAAAGGTCAAGCAACTTGTGAATTTACAAGGAACAAAGAACTAGAAAACTTACTCAGAGCTTTCCTGGTGTGAATTACTCAAAAATCCACACCTTCTTAGGTATGGACTAAGAATGGGTGGTCCTTTAGAAACATCTACAGTGATTGGTAGATGTAAGGACTTAGGGGAGGTGACAGAGAAGATTTTGCCCTTAAAAATAAGAGCTCAGGGAAGAGCTGGGAAGTCATTCTGAAACATTCAGATTGGAGAGACTCATTCTGAGGAGACTGATTCTGAAACATTCAGATGGAGGAGGGAGCTGGTTAAAGCAGCTGAGATGATGCTGGCCTGGTGTCATTAGAAATCCTTACTTAGACAGATCTTATGGTGAGTTATAAAAAACTGACTGATTTCTCTTTTAAGACTCAGGTCTAGGCCATATTGGCTTGAGGCCTTTCATACTTATTCCTTTCTTACTCTCTCTCTCTCTCTTTATTTGATTACTCATTGTATTGTTAATTAAAATCTCTATAAACCCCAATTGACTTGGGTATTTGAATAATTGGGAATATTTCCCTGGCAACCACCTTATATTTGATTTTAAAACCCAAGACACTGTAGTGAAACATATTTCTGTGGTCAAATTTATTCACCCTCTCTTATATCTATCACAATTTATATCTTCCACTATTTTAATCACTACAGTTTAAGACCTCAACCATTTTAAATCTCACATGCCTCAGATGTTTTTGCCTACATTTTGGGTTTTTCTTTTCTTGAAAGTCATTTCATTCTGTCTCCTTGTTGATTCTTTCACTCTTTATTTGTTTTGTGGCAATATTTTAATCTTGGTCAGAGAGGCTTCTCATGCTGGCACAGAGCTATGCTAGATTACTCCACCATCTTGGCTCTTCCTCTAAAAGTCTCTCATCTCTTACTCTTCAACTGTGCCCAGAGAGTCTCTATCAGAGGTTTGCTGACTCAAATCCTCTTCTGTTGTCCTCCTTCCAGAAAATTCCTACTTTCCTCCTTCTCATTAGGTTGCTGTCCTCTCTTTCATTTGCTTGACTTTCATTGAGAGAGTCTGATTCTTTTTTCATGGAGATTTCTGTTGGAGGAAAATGAAAAAAATGAAGACTCTTTTCATGTCATGATTTGTGTGATTTCCAACGAAATCATACTTTACTTAGAGTTATTAGAGGGAAAAATTAGAGGAAATGCCCAAGACTGGACATGGCAGGAAAAGTAGGTTTTGCTTCATGGCGTCTTTCTCTTCCTTTGTAATGATAATATTAATAATTTTCTAAGCTAATTAATTCATAAAACTTTAATCTTTACAAAACATTTTTTTTCAGGGAATCATCCTTTGCTCCAAAGGCAGCAGTCTTCATATCAAGACCATTTTAGAGCTACAGGAAACTTTGGAGATTATTTAATTCAAGCTCCTCATTTTATGCAGGAGGAAAGAGAAACTTAGAATGATAATGCTATACCTAAGGATTGTTTGTAGTCACATTGTAAGTGGACAAAATTCCAACCCTGGCATTGTGTTGGTGAAATTCAATCCAAAAGTGATTACTGATTTTACTCTTAGTTGTAGAGTAAAAGCTTGCCCAAGCAATGGACCAGATAGCTTCTAAGGAGTAGCTAATAGATGATAGGAGGATAATTAGACAGAGACAAAGAAACATAGATGATTGACCAACAGGCTTATTAATGATAGATGGTTGAACAATGAAAATTTAGGTTGGTAGATCTCTATCTATATCTGTATTTCTATATATACATCTATATGGTAAAAGCAACTTCTTAAACTAGCTATGGCCAAAAATGTATCTTCAGTGAAATTTAAATTCATCACCTCTCTGGCAAAAGAGTAGCATGTTTCATTTTCAGTCTTATTATGATTTATCATTACACTGATCAAAGTCTTAGAGTCTTTCAAAATTGCTTTCCTTGGTAATGCTATTCTGCAATTTTTTTCCTAATTCTGCTTGTTTTGTTTTGCATCAATTTATAGAGGTTTTCTCAGTCTTCTAAAACAGTTTATTTTGTCATTTTTTATGGGAGAGTAATATTTCATTATATTAATATATCATAATCTGTTTAGCTGTATCATGATAGGATATCCTCTCCCTTACTTTCTCATTATTGATAACTACAAAGAATTGCTATATTTTCACACATAAAAGTCTTTTGCCTCTTTCTATGATCTCTCTCTCTCTCTCTCTCTCTCTCTCTCTCTCTCTCTCTCTCTCTCTCTCTCTCTCTCTCTCTCTCTCTCTTAAGAAACCTTTACCTTCTGCCTTACTTACTAAGTACTGGTTCCCAGGCAGAAGAATGATAAGGGCTAGGCAACTGGGACTAAATGACTTGCGCAGGGTCATACAGCTAGAGTGTGTCTAAAGCCAAATTTGAACCCAAGAGCTCCCATCTACAGGTGTGGGTCCCTGTTCACTGAATGACCCTAGATGCACCTCTATGATTTATTTAGGGTATAGGACTAGTAGTGGTATAACTGGGTCAAAAAGCATACAGAATTTAGTAACTTTTGGGGAATGCTTCCAAATTATTTTCCAGATTGTCTGACTCAATTTATTGCTCCAACAACCGTGCTCTAGTTTCTCTTCAGCCTCTTAACTCTAAAACTAATTTTTAGCCTTTATTCAGGAATTGAGGTCTTTGGGTTTATTGTACACTATACTATTCTGCTTTTGTATGCTTTTATAAATAATATGTTCCACCTATTGATCTATTTTTAAACCAACTTTGTACTTCATTTTGTGGGTACTGATAGATAACCCCTTTCCACTTTTTAAATGATTACCTTTGAGATTCTGGACCTTTGGTTCCTTTATATGAATTTCATTATTTTTTTTCAGCTCTATAAAATATGTTTTTGGTAGTTTGATTGTACAGTATTGAGCAAGTATATTAATTTAGATACTATTTTCATATTTATTATTTTACTACCAATGAGAAATTAATGCCACCAATTATTTAGTTCTCTCCTTATTTTTACAAAAAGTGTTTTATAATTGGATTCATGAAGTTCCTTCATTCACCTTTATAGATGTATTCCCAAATGTTTGATTGCTTCTGTAACTATTTGAATATCATTTCTTTTTCTAGCTCTTCCTGCTGAGTTTGGTTGGTAACAGTGAAATATTGATGACCAACTACTAATATAAATTCATTTTTGGTTGAGGCTCTATAATTTTCTGTAGAAATCATATCACATCATCTGCAAAAGTGATACTTTTATTTTGTCTTGGCTGATACGTATTTCTTTGATTTTTCTTTCTTGTCTTACTAATATACCTAGAATTTCTAGTACTCTGCTAAATAGTAGCAATGATAATGGATCTTATTGCTTTATCTCTTATCTTACTGGAAAGGCCTCTAATTTTTCTCTATATCATATATTTGTTTTAGGATATAGACAGATAATGGCAGCTAGATGACATAGTGAATAGAACCCTAGGCATGAAGTTAGGAAGACAAGTTCAAATCCAGTCTACTAGCTGTATGACTATAGGCGAGTACTTAACTCTATTTGCCTCAGTAAAAAGAGATGAGAAGGGACTGGCAAACCATTTCAATATCTTTGTCAAGAAAACCCCAAAATGGGATCAAGAAGATTCAAACATAACTGAACAACATAGATATTATTTATTATAATAAGGAAAAATAAATTTATTATTTTATCTTCTTGAATAAAATATAGAATAAATAGAAATAGGTGCTTGATTTTGTCAAGACTTTCCCTCATATACTGTTATAAAAGTGTCCATTTACATTATTAATTTATTATATTTTAAATCTTCTTAATGTCAAATAAACCCTAATTCCTCATATCATATAGGACAGAGTTGTCAAACTCTCAACCCTTGGAGAGACCCAAATCAGTTTACAATGAGTTTTTGTGAGGATGTAGTGAGATAGTAATTGTAAAGCACTTAGCACAGTGCCTGGAATATAGTTAAGTGCTATGTAAATATTAGATATGATTATTAATAGTCTGACTCCACTGAAGTAGAAGGCAGGGTGTTTCCAGATGTCTCAGACTTCCAGCTTATCTCCTTGGAGACTTTGGGGAATTTTTCTTTGGGTGAGAGCATCAACACTCCTGGATGGACTGAGATATCTCACATCCAATGAGAGAATTCATATACTCTGCTTCCTTTCTGGCACACAGTAATTGATATGACTTTTCTGATTTCTGTTTGCTGTCTCCTTAGATAAGTCAGCCTATTTAGTATTCACTCTTTGTGAATAGTAAATCTTTTGGGTATCTAGCATTTCATGGGAAGTAAAATAAGACTTCATACATAATCTTGGGTAAATAAAATAGTGACTAGGAAAGGCACTTAAACCTAAATCATTTATTCAGGCAGAGAAATATAATTCTGGTTTTGTAAGTCCTCTCTGAGGAAAGCTGAACAGTTAGCCTAGTGATCCAAATCTTTGGTCCCCCCCAGTTAGGAATCAAAGTCTTTCTTTGAGAGGGGTGGACCAGATTCATTCTCCCCTATCCCTATGAACCACATCTAGATAAGCCTATATGGACAAATATTATCTATATGGACAACACACACATCATAAATATGTTCCCAAAAGAGGAATAGAAAGTCCTGAGAAAACTCTTCTTAGAGAATAGGAATGTTTCACAGATTCTACAAATAGTTTTGATGAACAGAATTGAGTATGGACTAGGAACATTGACTGTTATACTATTGATAATATGCAAGATATAATTTAAAAATCTAGAATGTGTGTTCTAGGATCATTCCAGGTATACTATTACTAATCTTTTTTGGAGCATGAAAAATTCATAGTCATTCCTATTGGTGGTGGTGGATTATTACAAATGGTAGAACAATGTGGTACCAACAGGGAAAGAAGATATGATTCCTCCCAGTGGTAAAGTGCCAGTATCGTGGATTTTACCATGAAGATTAAAAATAAAAAAACTTTAGAAGATTCTGTTAATTTACAACTTATATTTATTATCTTATCATCCAAATCACCCTGGCAAATGGTATTCATGAGTTATACCTTGAATCATGAGCTTCATTAACAGACTGGAAAAAACTTAAGAAATGAACAGAGCTAGAGTATGAGGATCTGGGTGTCTAGTGATAGAGGCTTGATTTCCCAGGTATAGACTTGGAGGGAGAGGGGGTTACATACCACAGACTCAAAAAAATCCCACTTTCATAATCCTAGGTTAGAAGGACCTTATATAACCATATGGATTCATATATTGTCTGGTTAAATGAACCTTAAAATCTATAGCAATAGGAAGTCTAAGCCCAACTCATTAGAAGCCAGGTTGTTAGAACATTACCTGATTGGGCAGCTAGATGGCTCAGTGGATAGAGAGTCAGGTTTGGAGTCAGGAGAACTTGAGTTCAAATCTGGCCTCAGATACTTCCTAGCTGTGTGACTCTGGGTAAATCATTTAATCCCAGTTGCCTAACCCTTACTGTTTTTCTACCTTGGAACTGTTACTCAGTATTGATTCCAAAACAGAAGGTAAGGGTGTAAAAAAACAAACAACAACAAAAAAACCAAAACAACTGTACCTGGTCCAGACTACATTCTGACTTCTGTGGGCCCAGTGACAGTTTTAGTTAAGAAAGTATTTAAGTACCTAGCATATGGGAGTCACTGTGTAAGGTACTTGAGATACAAAGATAAAAGTGAACAGTCCCTGCCCTCATGAAGCTGACACTTTCCTGGGAATAACATAAGATGCTCACTTTGAGCTCCAGTAGCCAAAGAGAAAGGAAGAAGAGAAACTAAACTGCAGGGAGTAGCAAAAAAGAGTAAACAGAAAGGTTCAATTTTAGTGGACTCAAAGGGGCTGAAGAAGCAGCAGTCATATAAGATTGGGGGAAAAAAGAAGGAGGAAATGGATAGCACTACCTTGGGGCCTTGATTGGAAGAAATGACTTATTACAAAAGCATGTTGCAGATCAAGAACTTGGTATTTCTTTCCATTATTTATCTTTCTTGAAAAAAGGTTCTTACTTGGAATAGGAAATACCAGGAGGCTGTTGGAGTCTGGACTCTTTCCCCAGGCCATAATCTTCCCCCTCCCAGTTCTCCACCCAACTCAATCCACTGCTATCACATCTTAGAGTCTTCTTTCTCCTTTCAGTAAGTATTCCTATTTTCTCCATTATCTAATATTCTCTGAAACCTTCCCTAATGCCTTATGGTGACTCATAGGGGCTCTTGAGGCCAAGGGTGGGAGAAGCTGTCCCAATCGTGCTCCTGGCAATAAGGATGGTACCAACAATAATGCCCAATAGACCCACAGTCAGATCTAGGGCACAGGTAAGAGTCTCTGTTGTCTCTGGCAGAGGGATTGGCATCAGGGACTCTGGAAAGAGAGATAGTCCTGGGGTGAGAAGGCACAGCAGTGCATATGGTGAAAGTGGTCTGGGAAGAGAGAATGTTAAGTGTCCAGGAGTTGTAGATTCTGAGAAAAGGGTATGACCTGTCAACATGGAATCTAGAAGCCCCCAAACTTGAAAGGCTCCAAGTTTGACCTTGTCTTGTGAGAGTCTCTTCTGGAGGGAAAGTCCAACCTCAGGAGTCTCAGACTAACAATGGACCTTAAAGTAGTTTAGGTGGGGAGGGCTAATCCCATCAGGTGTTAAGTATCTCTTTTGTCCTAATGGTTTCTCCCCTTAGGCCAAAGTCCTTTACTTACTTAGCCCAGCCCTTGGAAGGTCTTTCCCTTTTATGACCATTGTAAAGCATCAGCTCTTCACTGTGATTCCTGTCTGGAACTCCTCATTTTCCTTTGTTACCATTGTAAAGCCACTCAACTATCCCTCTCATCCTCAGTCCCCCTGTTCCCCTAGAAAGGTATTTAAGCTTCCCAATTTTAATGACTCTTAGGAGTATAGGAGTAGTAATCTAGTGACACACCCAGGAGTTTAATGACCAGAGCTGCCAGAGTTTGGGACTCTGCATCATGGGCTGATAGTGCACAGCTCTGTGAGGAGGCCTAAATTTAGTGCTAAACTCCTTTCCTTAATTAAAGAGTGGTTTTTCTGACTATTTAGTAGTTCCATGTTTTTTCCCAGTTATCAGACCCAAGGTAGGTTACTTACTTCTTAGAGAGAGGGAAGAATATATCAATTTTGGACGTAGGGGGAGGAAGACCATTGGGAGGGCAATTGAATAAAGGACTCCTTACCCCAATGTTTAAGGAGTGACTTCTCAAAGCCCCAGTGCTCCACCTTGCAGCCATAGGCATCTTCAGTTGAAGGAATGAAGGTGAGGTAGCTCAGTTTCTGAAAAGAGTTGTCAGTCTGGGGATAGAAGTTGGTCTCCATCACACCTGTAGTGACTGTCTGTCCATTTTGAAGCCATGTGATGTTGATTACAGGTGGGAAGATGTTGTTTATAAAACAAATGAGTGTGTTTGGCTGGCCCAGTTCAATGGAAGTTCTTGAACACAATCACCTCAGGAACTTCTAAAATGGACACATGACTTTGATGAGAATTTCCTTCAATAGCCTCGTGCCATTGAACCAATTCCCAAAGCAAATCCCCAAGATGAGCTGGAAAGACTTCAGCATTCTCTGCTTTTGTCCTTCTCATCTAAAAAAAAAAATCTAGTTATGATATTAGTGAGAACTCTTCTCTTGTTTGGGGAGAGAGCCATGGAGAATGTATGTACATATTGTGCTCCAGGGAGAAAAGGGAATATGTACTTCTAGGAAGGTCATGACTTAGCCAAGGTACTAAGGAGGTTCTGTGACAGAACAAAATTTACTAGAAAGAGAAAAAGAAGCATTATTGATTCTGGCTTCAAAATGCAAACTTTTGTGGCTCTTCCCGGAAAAGGGGGAAGTCATCTGTAAGATGGGAGAGAATTTCTCATTCATGGAGCTAAAAAGGTAGTGAGAAAAATTGGGGGTGATAGAGAAAGTGGGTATCATCAAGATTACTTGGGTACCATTTGTGGCAGCAGTGTAATTAGATTCTCTCAGCAGTAAGTCCAAGATATTCTTCATCATAGCAAAGTTTCTCAGTCCTCCCTGGGGGTCAAACTTGGCAAAATTGCCAAACTCAGGTTTTCACCACACAGTCTCCTTCTTCTTGAGATCCACATAGAATAGTTCTTCCTCATCAAAATCATTTGTGTACTGGCCTGAGGGCCCATAAGACTGGTAGACAGTTGTGCCAAACGTGCCCACGTGGTCAGCTGGTGGGAGAGGGAGAAGGGGGAAAAAATGGGAATGGGAAAGAAAGTCACTACTTGCATGATGATCAGAACTTGAGGCCCAGAGAGTGAGGGTACAAATCAGGAGACATTCTGAGAATAGAATTTTGGGCTGTGTTCAGTTTCATGGAATTGATGGATTTAGGAGACACATACAGCATATACAGCAGGAATAGTACTGAAAAATATCACAGATACATAAAGATTCCTGCTATTATTAGGGGCAGCTAGATGGTAGTAGATAGAGTAATAGGCTTGGAGTCAGAAAGACCTAAATTCAAGTATGACTTCAGATACTCACTCACCAGGTGTGTGACTGTTGGTTAGTCAAATTTGTATTTGCTTCAGTTTCCTTATCTGTTAAAATGGGGATAATAATAGCACTTGCCTTCCAGGATTGTTGTGACAACCAAATGAGATAATAATTGTATAGTGCCTAATACATAGTAACACATAGGGATTTAGCCCTCTAGAGAGCTGGTAAATTTACTAAAATTTACTAAATTGACTACTAGAGTAAATTTACTAAAAGCAAAGTGCAAAGCAACTGTAGTAGGTAGTAAAAGATGAGAGAAAAGAAAGAATGAAAATGAGAAAAAAAAGAAGGTAAATTCATCCCTAAATTCCTCTTTCTCAGTATTCTCTCTTCTGATCATGAAGAACTTAGGGATGAATTTGGAAGGACAATAAAGATAAATTCACAATTAAAACATTTTGAATTCAGATTTTATGTACAGGAAAGGCCTAAAAACTTTCTTGATAGATCTAGAAAGTAGGGGCAGCTAGGTGGCTTAGTGAATTGAGAACTGTGCCCAGAAATGGGAGGTCTTCGATTCAAATCTGGCATCATTCACTTCCTAGCTGTGTGACCCTGGGCAAGTAATTTTACTCCCATTGCCTAGCCCTTACCACTCTTCTGCCTTGGAACCAATACACAGTATTGATTCTAAGATGGAAGGTAAGGGTTTAAAAAAATTAAGTAAAAAAATAAATCTAGAAAGTAATATTTATACTATGGCATGCATGATCTATATGCTGTCCTAACTAGTCCCCAGCTTTACAGATTTGGGAACTTTCATGTTGTAGTAGAAAGAACATCAAATTCGAAGAGCTGTGGCTTCAAATCCTACTTCTGGCATCTACTAGTTATATGAATATGGATAAATCACTTGACTTTTTAGGGTCTAGATTTCTTTATCTGTAAAATGGGTAAAGTAAAAGTAAATACTATATATGTATATGTTATATATAATATATCTTCACCAAGCCCACAGGTATTATTAGTTCAATTTTATAGATGAGGAAACTGTGTCAGAGAACTTAAGACTTGCCCATGGTCATAGAGCTTGTAGTAACTTAAAGGAACATTTGAATATTTGTCTTCCTTTTTACAGACTCTGACATATCATACTGCCTTCTACTATAGGACTTACCTTATACATTGTGATGAGACTCAACCATAATGATACATGAGAAATACTCTGTAAATGTCATTATTACTAATAATATTGACTGGGTCTTTTAAAACATGATGCCCAATTTTACACTTGCAACTCTATTTTGAATTTTTACCTCTCCTGAGCTCCTGGTCCCCCTTTCCTCCCACACTCTTATCCTATTCAATTTGACTCAGTTCAGTTCAATTCAAAATTTACTCAAAACAAAGTGCATAACAACTGTATTAGGTAGTAGAGAAAAGGATGAGAAAAAAGAATGAAAATTAGAAAAAATAAAGTAATAAAAGGAAAAGAAGAAAGGGAAAAATAAAGGAGAAAGAAAGACCTGTATTTTAAAGGATTTTACATTCTTCAGAGCATGTTTATAGCATGTGTACAGATAAGGAAACACATTGTAGGGTGGCTCAAAACCCTAGAGATATATGTCCCTGGATCTACATAACTAACAAAAGCAAGAATGTAGGCTAGAAGGATGCAAGCTAGTGATTTTACCATCTTAGCTTTTCTGATTGCTCAGATTCATGTAATAGAAAGATTTCAAGAATCTTGGGATATGAGGGTAGAATAAAATCATAGTACCTCAAATCCAGACAGCCTTTTCAGGCTTGTTGAAAGTCCCTAGCATTACATCATGGAGATGTTTCTATCTGTAGGGTTTGAATTTTATTATGAGCTATCAAGTCCTTTCCTAGACTACATCATCAGGAAATATATAGAATAAAAACCAGCATTTTAGCCTGTCTGTAATAAAAATAACTAATACTTACCTAACATTAGGTTTACAAATGCTTTATTTATGCTATTTTATTTTATCTTCAAAACAATCCTGTGAGGTAGGTATAATTACCATCCCCATTTTACAGAGGAAATAAAGATAAACAGAGGTTAAGTGGCTATTCAGGCTCACAGAGCTACTTATGTATTTAAAACTGAATTTGAACTCAGATCTGGATCTGGCATTCTGACCATTGCACCACTTCTACAAAATCTTGAAATATTGCACACAAACATCGATGTATTTCAAGAAACACATAGAAACTGGAGAATTGGACAAAGAAAATCATAATGATCAAAGGGTTAGACACAAAAAACTTTTTTGAGTCTCTTCACTGTAAAAAGATGAAAATTGAAAAGTGATAGTAGGATGGGAACACAAAATGAAATAATGAATGCTATAGAAAAATGAAGTTGTTCCCAAATCCACAATTTATAGAACTGGGTTCCCCTGATCTATCTCTATAACTTTCATAGTTTGTACTTTGAAAATACTCTAAAGAGCATTTCCCACCTAAAGGTGGGGAAAATGCTACATTTCATGCTTCTAGACACATAATTTCCTCTAAGATAAAATATAAATTCTTTGATTTGGATTTAAAGCTCCTTAGCAATCTAATTTCAGCCTCCCTTGTGAGATTTAATTATTCATTACTCTCTACACATTTTACCATCCAGTCAAATTGGCCCATTGGCTGATGCTTCACTCTTGGTTATTCCTTCTCCCATTTTGATGCCTCTGTACAGATAATAGTTCAACTCAAGTGCTGCCATATAGAGGAGGCTATTCCTGACCCCTCCATTTACTGGCATCTCCTCCAGCTTCGATTTCCTCATATTTATTCTATATTCATTTTAATCTCTCTCTCTCTCTCTCTCTCTCTCTCTCTCTCTCTCTCTCTCTCTCTCTCTCTCTCTCTCTCTCTCTCTCTCCCTCCCTCTCATAAATCTACATATATGTATATATTCTTTCCCACTGAGAATATAAGCTCCTGGATGTCAGAAACTGGTTTATTTTTTTCTTTGTACCTATAAACTAGGACATACTTAATTCATGCTCTTTGGTTGAATGACTGAAAGAGAAAGTTCATGGAAATCTTGGGAACTCATAAAGAAGACAAAAACTAAACACTAATAAGCTTAGATAAATTTATGGTTAACGAATTGATAAATAAATTAAAATTTAAAATTATTATAAATAAAAACTACAATTCCAGGGTATTCTAATAAATTTCACCATCATCTTTGGAATCAATTGCCAATATTGATTTTGATATTTGACTCAATACCTGAGGGGGGGGAGAAAGGGAGTCACAGCATCTTCCTCACTTCGCCCATGGAAAGTGACAATTATTCCTTAGTATACCTTCTCCCCAACATTTCCCCCTCCCCACACACACTGAGGAGATATTTAGAGTTATAGTAGCCTTTGCTGACTAGTTCCCATCCCTATCCCCTTTACTAAGCTCTATATCTCCAATACCCTCACCTTTTAATGGCCCTGACTTCCTGGGAACTCAGCAGTGTAGCCAAGATGAAGGTTCCTAGGACCAGGATTCTGTTGTGAATCATTTTCTTCCTAGGAGCTCACAGGATATTGAATCATAGCAGTGACTGCCCAGAACAGGAGGGACAATGACAGTGATGGGGCAGGGCTGGAGCTTTGGGAAGAAGGTCTTTATTGTTGACTGTGGTGGGTTACCTGAGGAGGGTTAAAATTTGACCCAGAGAGATTCAGCCAATTAAAAAGAAAATCCTGAGATGACTCCTCTATTCCTTGGGAAGCCTTTCTTTCCCCTTCGTGCAAAGTATAACTTCCTGTTATGACTTTAAGGGACTATCCATGAAGGTCAGGGTAAGGGGAAATCCTGTTAGAGGTTACTCTCCTTACAGAACACTTCTACAGGGGGCATTTGAGGGAAGTGACAGTCTTACTTTCAGGTTACTTATGGAGGTGGCCTTTGATATAATGTGATAGGAGGGGTATATGGTACCCCCAAAGCATTTTTCCTACTGGTTTACTATGGTGACAGAAATCTATCAGTTATAAACTCCTGCCCTTTTAGCATGTAATCTCTAAGATTATTTGTTTAGGATCAGAAATTAAAGAAATTGGAAGAGCAATTAAAGCCTGTTTTATGTAACTGGCATCTCCAGCTTCCATTTCCTCATATTTATTCCATATTCATTTTAATATCTCTCTCTGTCTCTGTCTCTCTGTCTCTGTCTCTGTCTCTGTCTCTGTCTCTGTCTCTGTCTCTCTCTCTCTCTCTCATAGATCTACATATATGTATATATTCTTTCCTTTAATAGGTGAGGAACCTGGGTCCCAGAGAGGTTAAGTGACTTGCACAAAAGGGCTAATTGACAGAAGCAGGACTTTGACTCAGGTTCTGTGAAGTAAAATGGTTAAGCAAACCATTGGCAGTCATTTCTGCTATTGCAGAATCACAGAATCTAATAAGTGGGAAAGATGTCAGAGATCATTTAATCCAACCCATAATTGAAGAGGAATCTCCTTTACAACACATCCAACAAATGGTCATCTAACCACTCCCTGAAGACCTTCAGTGAAGTAGAATAGATGAAGGAGGAAAGGAAACGAGTCTTTATTAAAGTGCCTACTATCTATGCTGAACACATTACAACTATCTTATTTGATCCTCACAACAATCCTGAGACGTAAGTGCCATGTTGTTGTTGAGTCATTTAAGTTCAACTCTTCATGGTCCCTGTGTGGTTTTCTTGGCCAATATACTGGAACAGTTTGCCATTTCCTTCTTCAGCTTATTTTATAGATGAGAAACTGAGGCAAACAAGGTTAAATGATTTGCCCAGGATCACACAGCTAGGAAGTATCTGAAGCCAGATTTGAACTCAGGAAGATGAGTTCTCCTGATTCTAGGTCTGACACTTTATGCCCTGGACTGCTTAGTAACCTAGGTACTATAATTATTCCCATTTTATAGTTGAGAAAACTGAGGTTAAGTGACTTGACAGGGTAAGAGGGCTGATAAATGTCTGAGCCTGGATTTGAACTTAGGCCTGCCCGACACTCTTAGTCCAGGGCTCTAACCACTAACCCATCTAGCTGTCTCAAGAGAGATGACTAGAATGGGAAATTGACTTGAGGTCATGCTATATAAGGATCTATTGAAGAAATTGGGAGTATTTAGCTTAGGGAAGAAAAGAATGAGAGGGGATATGATGGCTATTTTCACGTCTTTATAGGTATTATATTGAAAAGGGATAGAACTAGCAGCAAAAGTTGAAAGTCAGTATTTGTCTTGAAATACAGAAAAACTTCCTAATCCTCAGAGTTATATAAATGTGAGGATAAAGGATATTGTATTTCTTGCCTTCTCAATGAGTAGAGGAGGGGGTAGAGAGAGAAAATTTGGAAGTAAAAATAAAATAAAATTGATTTTTTTAAAAAAGAAGCATAATAAACAAAAATTGGAGTTAAATCCAAGCAAAAATAAAGACAGTATCTCCCTCAAGGAGCTTGCATTCTAAGAAGACTTTACACATACGTTGTGGACTTCAGCTTATTTTGAGATTTTAAATTCCTGACTTTATTGTCACAGGATTGAGTCATTCTTCTGTATTCTTCCTGAGTCATCTCACTTTGTGCTTATCTTCTTAAATATGTCTTTAAAAATCTAAATTGGTAGATGAGTTTACTGCACACACACACACACAAAACAATTTCTTTAGACAGTTCTTCCTGTCCTTGGAACCTCACTGGCATTATGCATGACACTATGATTTCCATCTTGAGAGCTTCCCATTCCTTTGAGATACTCTCTAGGTTCTCTCTGAACTCTGACACCTGTTCTCCCACAAGCTAGAGTGTAAATCCAATTATGCCTCAGAAGAGTGGTGGTCTTCTTCATGAACTCTCTTGATAAAGGTAGACCCAAATTCCTCTTTTTTTTTTTTTTTAACCCTTACATTCTATCTTGGAGTCAATACTGTGCATTGGCTCCAAGGCAGAAGAGTGATAAGGGCTAGGCAATGGGGGTTAAGTGACTTGCCCAGGGTCACACAGCTGGGAAGAGTCTGAAGCCAGATTTAAACTTAGGACCTCCCATCTCTAGTCCTGGCTCTCAATCCACTGAGCTACCCAGCTGCCCCCAAATTCCTCTTTTGCAAAATGTCAGTAACAATACTTGAGTTGTTTACATTTTTGTGTTCTTATGAGGAAGTTCTCACATTTTTACTGCATATTTCCCTTGGTCTGGAACTAATTACCATGCTTTACATAAATATAACACTGAATAGATTAAATTTAAATATTATGACTACTTCAGGAAATTTATTATTTGCACTAAGACTATGTACTATGCTGAGTATAAAAGAGGGTTGTTCTGGTGTCCCTATCTCTTTGAGAACAGGTTCAAAGAGACTCTCTCTTTTTATGGGGGGGACAAGACTTCTCTAAAGAATTAATGACTCGGGCAATCCCTTGGTGAGGAAACAAGCTTTATTGAGAGAGGGAGGCAGGTGGTGGAATGGCTCTGGTGATGGAGTGACCATGGTGATGGAAAGGCTTGGTGATAGAAAAGTTTGATGATGGAAAGAAGTGGTGATGGAAAGATCATGGCAATGGAAAGAACTGGTGTTTAAAAGGCCCTCAAAGTTTTTCAGGAATACTTTTTATCTTGATTAGTTAATGAGGAAGGGACCATTTGTTTGGGCAGTTATTGCCTGTGTTTCCAAGGAACTGATGCCACTTTACCCCCAGTTCACTTTGGTCTGCATGGCTCACCTTGTTTCCCCACTGGGGGGTGGTAGTGAAAATTGCAATGTAAATGGGATGCTAATGATAATGTTGGTCACCCTAATATAACTTCAGGTTACTTTTGACTGATTCTACAAAGATTTCAAAGGAATGAACCTAGTCCTATGTGATTGGGAAACTGAACCACCCATACTTGCTGCTCAGAGACTTCCAACCAAGGACTTAAGCTTAGGTTATGTCTAAAGATTGATGTGAGGAATTCCCTCATAATTGTGAATCTTAGCCACTCATATGTCTTATCTGACAGGTGGCCCCATGCTAATCATCGAGTTATTGTTTCCATTTTCCTTTGCTTGTTTTCAGCTATTTGGCAGTGTTTAGTAGCACACTTCATCCCACAGCACTCTTTTTCCACTTACCTTTACCTGATGAAAGCACTCAAAGATTTTAAAGCTTTTTAAATAAAATAAAATTTAAATTTAAATTTTTTTAAAATTTTAAAATTTTAATCTGGGTGTGAGTGAGTGAGAAGTAACAAAAATCACCTGGGACTCATTGCTTAGACACCATAATAAGTGAGAGAAACTGACTCTCATCTGAGATGTGACCTTTTCTACAGAAAGGGGACATCTGGATAAACATCTTAGGGAGTGACTAAACACCTAAACTCATAAATTACATCCAATGTCACAAAACACCTTATTTAGAGAGACATCTATCAAAAGTAAGAATTAACATGGGTAGAAGAACTTGGTCATCCATTTTTCTTTTCATTTTCAGGAAAAAATACTTTGACACTAGTAGAGGATTAACACTACTTAAGGTAGGACAGAAGAGCAGGATCAATTTAAGTGATGCCATTAGTGGAACTAATTTAGGGGTATGGAATACAGCCATTCACACCTTGCTTTGTCTTGATAAGATATCTAATACTGATCTCTCTCTACCTTGATGGAGAATTCTAGTCTCACATCTACCTTTGGGACATTCCTCAATATAATCATGTATTTAGTTCTCACTATGTACAAAACTGTACAAAACCTTGTGCCATGCATATTCAGGGGTGGAAATAAGATTATTTATTTGAGAAGTGGGCTGGAGTCTATATCCCTGTCTTAAATGGGAGCACAGTGCCTGATCTGGACAACCAAGGGTCAGTTCAAAGCAATGCATTTGCAATGTTGAACTTACGTATGGAAAGAAAATCCAATCGAGTACTCCTTATGCCTTTCTCTTCCCTCCCATACCCTACACAACATTTTGGAGTCCTCAGAATTTATAGGTCTATGAGCTTTTATCAGCTGCTAGCAAGTTTCTAAAAGGTATCATTAAAAGAATGATTTGAGAACATTGGAAAAGGAAGCAGTGAATAGGTAAGTATACACAGATTTACCAAGAACAGGTCAGACCAGATTACCCCTATTTCCTGTTCTGTAACAGGATTATAAAATTGGTAGATCAGAAAAATATGGCTGAAAGTTTAATTTGATTTTATTGAATAATTTGAGAAATTCTCTGATGCTTATCTTGTGAGCAAGATGAAGGAAGAGACGTGGTTTAGATCATGAGTTTGTAGTTAATAAGTGGCCAGATGCAAAGAATAGTCATCAGTAATTTGATTTACCCTTGGAACTTTGGTTATCAAACTTTTTTTCTTGCTTATACCATAGTATCCTTGGTTATGAGAAATTTTGGCACCCTGAATGTTTACACTGTCAACAAAAAGGAGTTCCTGGACAGATGGTGTTCTTGATCTATTTCCTGAACTTTGAGATTTTTATACCCCTTTGTCTTTTCTCCCTAAACTTTCCCTTCCCCCCCTTTCTCTTTGAAGAACTAATAGTGAAAATTGAAAAAAAAAACCACATTTGTGGTTTTTTGGATAAAACTATTTACTATGGTACCTTATTATCTGTGCTTACCCAGGAAGACCAGGCCGAAACTGTAGCTTGGGGAGTAGGAGGGTTGTAGAAAGAAGGAAGGATTGGGGCAAGTTTTTAAGTTGATCATACCAAGTCAGAGAACCCCTTACTTAGAAAGTTCCCTATTTCAGGGAACTATGTTTGGCACTATGCTATTTAACAATTTTATCAAACACTGTAAAAGGGAATTCTTTGTTCTCTTTGAAGTTACACTAATGAAAAGGGAATCATTTATTCTCTTTGCCTAGTTGGAGTTAACACTTTGGTTAACAATAACTTTGAATCAACACAAGTTTGAACTAGGTGGAAGAGCTTGCAAACCACTTAGTGAATCCACACCCTACCTAGTGCTAGGTGAAAAGCCAGCAAGATACTTGGAGAGTTCCACCCTTTTTTCTAAATTAAACAGTCAGAAACTTGTGAATTCTTTTAAGAGTTCACACCATCAGAAATTGTGAACCCTTTTGATTAGTATTCACCTCACCAGAAGGTGCCAACTAGTTCCCACAAACACTGCCCTCTGGACAGTGCTAGACAATTTGGAAGCTGTAATTGACCCCTGTGAAGAGGGGAGGAAACAAGAAGTCACCATAAAAGGCCCTGAATTTCTGAGGCTAGGGGATTGGACTCCGAGAGAGGACTCCAAGAAAGGAGCTGACTTCAATAAGGTCGGCTCAAAGAAGAAAGTTGGACTCCAGAGTCACCTTTAGCTCCAGTCATTGTCTTGTCCTGCTTCTTGGAGGGAACTTGGGTAAGTGGATAACTGGCTTTCTCTTTGTCTTCCGGAGAGAGTTTAATTCCAGTTGAAGGTTAACAAGTCCTGACTGAGCC
This sequence comes from Monodelphis domestica, assembly GCF_027887165.1. NCBI lineage: Eukaryota > Metazoa > Chordata > Mammalia > Didelphimorphia > Didelphidae > Monodelphis > Monodelphis domestica. Next base: position 268,434,942 of record NC_077228.1, on the reverse strand, counting down.
AAGCCTGGAAGCAGAAAAATGCAATGCTACAAAATGGATAGAGATTCAAAGCAAAGTTGAGAAAAATGAAAGATTTTTGAGACAGATCAAAGAGCAAAGCATCTAAGAATCATGGATCCTTTAAGCTTACTTAAAAGTAACCAGGTCATAAGTTTGCATTGTTACTATGGGATTTTTATTTATTACTATTATTATATTTTATTTGATCATTTCCAAGCATTATTCATTAAAGACGAAGATCATTTTCTTTTCCTCCCCCTGCACTCCCCATAGCCGATGTGTGATTCCACTGGGTATCTCATGTGTTCTTGATTCGAATCCATTGCCTTGTTGTTAGTATTTGCATTAGAGTGTTCCTTTAGAGTCTCTCCTCTGTCATGTCCCCTCAAACCGCTGTAGTCAGGCAGTTGCTTTTCCTCGGTGTTTCTACTCCCACAGTTTGTCCTCTGCTTATGAATAGTGTTTTTTCTCCTAGATCCCTGCAGATTGTTCAGCGACATTACACCACCACTAATGGAGAAGTCCATTACGTTCGATTATACCACAGTGTGTTTGTCTCTGTGTACAATGTTCTCCTGGTTCTGCTGCTCTCGCTCTGCATCACTTCCTGGAGGTTGTTCCAGTCTCCATGGAACTCCTCCACTTTATTATTCCTTTGAGCACAATAGTATTCCATCACCAACATATATCACAATTTGTTCAGCCATTCCCCAATTGATGGGCATCCCCTCCTTTTCCAATTTTTGGCCACCACAAAGAGCGCAGCTATGAATATTCTTGTACAAGTCTTTTTGTCCATTATCTCTTTGGGGTACAAACCCAGCAGTGCTATGGCTGGATCAAAGGGCAGACAGTCTTTTATCGCCCTTTGGGCATAGTTCTAAATTGCCCTCCAGAATGGTTGGATCAATTCACAACTCCACCAGCAATGAATTAATGTCCCTACTTTGCCACATCCCCTCCAGCATTCATTACTTTCCTTTGCTGTTATGTTAGCCAATCTGCTAGGTGTGAGGTGATACCTCAGAGTTGTTTTGATTTGCATCTCTCTGATTATAAGAGATTTAGAACACTTCTTCATATGCTTATTAATAGTTTTGATTTCTTTGTCTGAAAATTGCCTATCCATGTCCCTTGCCCATTTATCAATTGGAGAATGGCTTGGTTTTTTGTACAATTGATTTAGCTCTTTATAAGTTTGAGTAATTAAACCTTTGTCAGAGGTTTCTATGAAGATTTTTTCCCAATTTGTTGTTTCCCTTCTGATTTTAGTTATATTGGTTTTGTTTGTACAAAAGCTTTTTAGTTTGATGTAGTCAAAATTATTTATTTTACATTTTGTGATTCTTTCTATATCTTGCTTGGTTTTAAAGCCTTTCCCCTCCCAAAGGTCTGACATGTATACTATTCTGTGTTTACCCAATTTACTTATGGTTTCCTTCCTTATGTTTAAGTCATTCACCCATTTTGAATTTACCTTGGTGTAGGGTGTGAGGTGTTGGTCAATACCTAATCTCTCCCACACTGTCTTCCAATTTTCCCAGCAGTTTTTATCGAATAATGGATTTTTGTCCCAAAAGCTGGGATCTTTGGGTTTATCGTATACTGTCTTGCTGAGGTTGTGTGCCCCCAGTCTATTCCACTGATCCTCCTTTCTGTCTCTTAGCCAGTACCAAATTGTTTTGATGACTGCTGCTTTGTAATATAGTTTAAGGTCTGGGACTGCAAGGCCCCCATCATTTGTGTTTTTTTTTCATTATTTCCCTGGATATCCTTGATCTTTTGTTCTTCCAAATGAACTTTGTTATGGTTTTTTCTAAATCAGTGAAGAAATATTTTGGGAGTTCAATGGGTATGGCACTAAATAGGTAAATAAGTTTGGGTAGGAAGGTCATTTTTATTATATTGGCTCATCCTATCCATGAGCAGTTAATGTTTTTCCAATTGCTCAAGTCTAGTTTTAGTTGTGTGGAGAGTGTTTTGTAGTTGTGTTCATATAGTTCCTGTGTTTGTCTAGGGAGATAGATTCCTAGGTATTATATTTTGTCTGAGGTGATTTTGAATGGTATTTCTCTTTCTAGTTTTTGCTGCTGAGCTGTGTTGGAGATATATAGAAAAGCTGATGACTTATGTGGGTTTATTTTGTATCCTGCAACTTTGCTAAAGTTGTTGATTATTTCAATTAGCTTTTTGGTTGAATCTCTAGGATTCTTTAAGTAGACCATCATGTCATCTGCAAAGAGTGATAACTTGGTCTCCTCCTTGCCTATTTTGATGCCTTCTATTTCTTTTTCTTCTCTAATTGCTACTGCTAGTGTTTCTAGTACAATGTCAAATAGTAGAGGTGATAATGGGCATCCTTGTTACACTCCTGTTCTTATTGGGAATGCATCTAGTTTATCCCCATTGCAGATGATATTAGCTGATGGTTTTAGATATATACTGTTTATTATTTTTAGGAATGACCCTTCTATTCCTATGCTTTCTAGTGTTTTTAATAGGAATGGGTGTTGTATTTTATCAAAGGCTGTTTCTGCATCTATTGAGATAATCATGTGATTTTTGTTAGTTTGCTTGTTGATGTGGTCAATTATGTGGATGGTTTTCCTAATATTGAACCAGCCCTGCATCCCTGGTATAAATCCTACTTGATCATGGTGAATGATCCTTCTGATCACTTGCTGGAGTCTTTTTGCTAGTATCCTATTTAAGATTTTTGCATCTATATTCATTAGGGAGATTGGCCTATAGTTTTCTTTCTCTGTTTTTGACCTGCCTGGTTTTGGCATCAGAACCATGTTTGTGTCGTAAAATGAATTTGGTAGAACTCCTTCTTGGCTTATTATGTCAAATAGTTTGTATAGTATTGGGATTAACTGTTCTCTGAATGTTTGATAGAATTCACTGGTGAATCCATCAGGCCCTGGGGATTTTTTCTTAGGAAGTTCTTTGATGGCTTGTTGGATTTCATTTTCCGATATGGGATTATTTAAGAATTCTATTTCTTCCTCTGTTAGTCTAGGTAGTTTGTATTTTTGTATATATTCATCCATTTCTCCTAAATTGGTGTATTTATTGCCATATAATTGGGCAAGGTAATTTTTAATGATTGCCTTAATTTCCTCTTCATCGGATGTGATGTCCCCCTTTTCATCTTTGATGCTGTTAATTTGCTTTTCTTCTTTCCTTTTTTAAATTAGATTGACCAGTATTTTGTCTATTTTGTTTGTTTTTTCAAAGTACCAGCTTCTTGTCTTATTTATTAAATTAATAGTTCTATCACTTTCAATTTTATTAATTTCTCCCTTAATTTTTAGGATTTCTAGTTTGGTTTTCTGCTGCGGGGTTTTAATTTGATCTCTTTCGATTTTTTTAATTTGCATTTCCAATTGATTGATCTCTGCTCTCCCTAGTTTGTTAATATATGCACTCAGGGATATTAATTTACCTCTGATTACTGCTTTGGCTGCATCCCAAAAGGTTTGAAAGGATGTCTCATCATTGTCATTTTCCTCAATGAAATTATTAATTGTTTCTATGATTTCTTCTCTAACTAATCGATTTTGGAGTATCATATTGTTTAATTTCCAATTAGTTTTTGATTTGGTTTTCCATGTGCCATTACTGATCATTATTTTTATTGCTTTATGATCTGAAAATGCTGCATTTATTATTTCTGCTTTTCTGCATTTGTATGCCATGTTTCTGTGACCTAATGTGTGGTCAATCTTTGTGAATTTGCTATGTAGTGCTGAGAAGAAGGTGTATTCCTTTTTATCCCTATTAATTTTTCTCCATATGTCTATTAATTCTAATTTTTCTAAGATTTCATTCACTTCTTTTACCTCTTTCTTATTTGATTTTTGATTTGATTTATCTAAAATTGATAATGGTTGGTTCAAGTCTCCCACTAATATGGTTTTACTATCTATTTCTTCCTTCAATTCTCCTAGTTTCTCCATTAGAAATTTAGGTACTATATTATTTGGTGCATACATGTTGATTAGTGATAGTTCCTCATTATCTAAAGTCCCTTTTAACAAAATATAATTACCTTCCCTATCCCTTTTGATCAGGTCTATCTTTGCTTTGGCTTTATCAGATATCATGATTGCCACTCCTGCCTTCTTTCTGTCAGTTCAGGCCCAGGTCTTACTCAATCCTTTAATTCTGACCTTGTGAGTGTCTACCCGCCTCATGTGTGTTTCTTGAAGACAACATATGGTAGGGTTTTGGATTCTAATCCATTCTGCTATTCGTCTACATTTTATGGGTGAGTTCATTCCATTTACAATGTTCAAAGTTATGATTGTTACTTGTGGATTCACTGGCATTTTGATATCTTCCTCTGGTTCTGACCTTTCTTCTTTAGCTATGTCCTTTTGAACCAGTGATTTACTTTAGGTCAGTCCCCCTAGTCCCCTCCCTTGATATGCTTCCCTTTCTAGCCCCTCCCTTTTTATACTCCCTCTCCCCACCCCCTCCTTAATTTTCCTTTTTTTCTTGCCCTTTTGGATAAGATAGAATTCAGGATCCCACTGGATCTAGATGTTCTTCCCTCTCAGATTTGATTTCACTGAGAGTAAGGTTTAAGTAATTCCACTTCACGCTCTCTTCCTCCCCTTCTCATATGAAAGTTCTTCCCTTCCCCTTCCCATGTGTATCTTTTTATTGGAAAGATTATTCTATTAAGTCCCCCCTATTTCTTGAAGTAAATCTTAGTATTATCGACGGTTCCCCCCTCCCTTTCCCTTTCTTTGCCCCCACTTTCACCAAACCTGCTTAATGTCCCAATCTTTCCCTATGCATGTTTCTTCTAACTACTCTAATGATGCATACAATTTTTGAGAGTTACACAAAACATTTTCCCCACATATTAATATATATAATTTGATGTAAATGTAGTCCTTATAGAAGAAAGTTTGACTTAAAGAAAAAGATAAGATTTATCTCCTTTTTCCTTTCTTTCATATTTACCCTTTCATGTTTCTCTTGCTTTCTGTGCTTGGATATTGAATTTTCCACTAAGTTCTGGTCTTTTCTTAGCAAATGCTTGGAAATCTTCTATTTTGTTGAATGCCCATACTTTCTCCTGGAAGTATATAGTTAGTTTTGCTGGGTAGTTGATTCTTTTTTTTTTAAAATATATTTTATTTGATCATTTCCAAGCATTATTCGTTAAAGATCATTTTCTTTCCCTCCTCCCCACCCCCCATAGCCGACGCGTAAGTCCACTGGGCATTAGATGTTTTCTTGATTTGAACCCATTGCTTTGTTGATAGTATTTGCACTAGAGTGTTCATTTAGAGTCTGTCCTCTGTCATGTCCCCTCAACCTCTGTATTCAGGCAGTTGCTTTTCCTCGGTGTTTCCACTCCCATAGTTTATCCTTTGCTTATGAATGGTGTTTTTTTCTCCTGGATCCCTGCAAGTTGTTCAGGGACATTACACCGCCACTAATGGAGAAGTCCATTACGTTCGATTATACCACAGTGTATTAGTCTCTGTGTACAATGTTCTCCTGGTTCTGCTCCTCTCGCTCTGCATCACTTCCTGGAGGTTGTTCCAGTCTCCATGGAACTTCTCCACTTTATTATTCCTTTTAGCACAATAGTACTCCATCACCAACATATACCACAGTTTGTTCAGCCATTCCCCGATTGATGGGCATCCCCTCGTTTTCCAGCTTTGGGCCACCACAAAGAGCGCAGCTATGAATATTTTTGTACAAGTCTTTTTGTCCATTATCTCTTTGGGGTACAGACCCAGCAGTGCTATGGCTGGGTCAAAGGGTAGATATTCTTTTGTCGCCCTTTGGGCATAGTTCTAAATTGCCCTCCAGAATGGTTGGATCAATTCACAACTCCACCAGCAATGAATTAATGTCCCTACTTTGCCACATCCCCTCCAGCATTCATTACTTTCCTTTGCTGTAATGTTAGCCAATCTGCTAGGTGTGAGGTGATACCTCAGAGTTGTTTTGATTTGCATCTCTCTGATTATAAGAGATGTAGAGCACTTCTTCATGTGCTTGTTAATAGTTTTGATTTCTTTATCTGAGAACTGCCTATCCATGTCCCTTGCCCATTTATCAATTGGAGAATGGCTTGATTTTTTGTACAATTGATTTAGCTCATTATAAATATGAGTAATTAAACCTTTGTCAGAGGTTTCTATGAAGATTTTTTCCCAATTTGTTGTTTCCCTTCTGATTTTAGTTATATTGGTTTTGTTTGTACAAAAGCTTTTTAGTTTGATGTAGTCAAAATTATTTATTTTACATTTTGTGATTCTTTCTATATCTTGCTTGGTTTTAAAGCCTTTCCCCTCCCAAAGGTCTGACATGTATACTATTCTGTGTTTACCCAATTTACTTATGGTTTCCTTCTTTATGTTTAAGTGACTCACCCATTCTGAATTTCTCTTGGTGTAGGGTGTGAGGTGTTGATCTATTCCTAGTCTCTCCCACACTGTCTTCCAATTTTCCCAGCAGTTTTTATCAAATAGTGGATTTTTGTCCCAAAAGCTGGGATCTTTGGGTTTATCGTATACTGTCTTGCTGAGGTCGCTTCCCCCAGTCTATTCCACTGATCTTCCTTTCTGTTTCTTAGCCAGTACCAAATTGTTTTGATGACTGCTGCTTTGTAATATAGTTTTAGGTCAGGGACTGCAAGGCCCCCATCGTATGTGTTTTTTTTCATTATTTCCCTGGATATCCTTGATCTTTTGTTCTTCCAAATGAACTTTGTTATGGTTTTTTCTAAATCAGTGAAGAAGTATTTTGGTAGTTCAGTGGGTATGGCACTAAATAGATAAATAAGTTTGGGTAGGATGGTCATTTTTATTATATTGGCTCGTCCTATCCATGAGCAGTTAATGTTTTTCCATTTGTTCAGGTCTAGTTTTAGTTGTGTGGCGAGTGTTTTGTAGTTGTGTTCATATAGTTCCTGTGTTTGTCTCGGGAGATAGATTCCTAGGTATTTTATTTTGTCTAAGGTGATTTTGAATGGGATTTCTCTTTCTAGTTCTTGCTGCTGAGCTGTGTTGGAGATATATAGAAAAGCTGATGATTTATGTGGGTTTATTTTGTATCCTGCAACTTTGCTAAAGTTGTTGATTATTTCAATTAGCTTTTTGGTTGAATCTCTAGGATTCTTTAAGTAGACCATCATGTCATCCGCAAAGAGTGATAACTTGGTCTCCTCCTTGCCTATTTTGATGCCTTCAATTCCTTTATCTTCTCTAATTGCTACTGCTAGTGTTTCTAGTACAATGTCAAATAGTAGAGGTGATAATGGGCATCCTTGTTTCACTCCTGATCTTATTGGGAATGCATCTAGTTTATCCCCATTGCAGATGATATTAGCTGTTGGTTTTAGATATATACTGTTTATTATTTTTAGGAATGACCCTTCTATTCCTGTGCTTTCTAGTGTTTTTAATAGGAATGGGTGTTGTATTTTATCAAAGGCTTTTTCTGCATCTATTGAGATAATCATGTGGTTCTTGCTAGTTTGCTTGTTGATGTGGTCAATTATGTGGATGGTTTTCCTAATGTTGAACCAGCCCTGCATCCCTGGTATGAATCCTACTTGATCATGGTGAATGATCCTTCTGATCACTTGCTGGAGTCTTTTTGCTAGTATCCTATTTAAGATTTTTGCATCTATATTCATTAGGGAGATTGGCCTATAGTTTTCTTTCTCTGTTTTTGAACTGCCTGGTTTTGGAATCAGTACCATGTTTGTGTTGTAAAAGGAGTTTGGTAGAACTCCCTCTTTGCTTATTATGTCAAATAGTTTGTATAGTATTGGGGTTAACTGTTCTCTGAATGTTTGATAGAATTCACAGGTGAATCCATCAGGCCCTGGGGATTTTTTCTTAGGAAGTTCTTTGATGGCTTGATGGATTTCAATTTCTGATATGGGATTATTTAAGAATTCTATTTCCTCTTCTGTTAGTCTAGGCAGTTTGTATTTTTGTATATATTCATCCATTTCTCCTAAATTGGTGTATTTATTGCCATATAATTGGGCAAAGTAATTTCTAATGATTGCCTTAATTTCCTCCTCATTGGAGGTGCTGTCCCCCTTCTCATCTTTAATGCTGTGAATTTGCTTTTCTTCCTTCCTTTTTTTAATTAGATTGACCAGTACTTTGTCTATTTTGTTTGTTTTTTCAAAGTACCAGATTCTTGTCTTATTTATTAAATCAATAGTTCTATCACTTTCGATTTTATTAATTTCTCCCTTAATTTTTAGGATTTCTAATTTGGTTTTCTGCTGGGGGTTTTTGATTTGATCGCTTTCGAGTTTTTTCAATTGCATTTCCAATTGATTGATCTCTGCTCTCCCTTGTTTGTTAATATAAGCTTTCAGGGATATGAATTTGCCTCTGATTACCGCTTTGGCTGCATCCCAAAAGGTTTGAAAGGATGTTTCGCCATTGTCATTTTCCTTGATGAAATTATTAATTGTTTCTATGATTTCTTCTTTAACTAAACGGTTTTGGAGTATCATATTGTTTAATTTCCAATTGGTTTTAGATTTGGTTTTCCATGTACCATTACTAATCATTATTTTTATTGCCTTGTGATCTGAGAAGGCTGCATTCATTATTTCTGCTTTTTTGCATTTGTGTGCTATGTTTCTGTGACCTAATGTATGGTCAATTTTTGTGAATGTGCCATGTGGTGCTGAGAAGAAGGTGTATTCCTTTTTATCCCTATTTATTTTTCTCCATATGTCTATTAATTCTAATTTTTCTAAGATTTCATTCACTTCTTTTACCTCTTTCTTATTTATTTTTTGATTTGATTTATCTAAATTTGATAATGGTTGGTTTAAGTCTCCCACTAGTATGGTTTTATTGTCTATTTCTTCCTTCAATTCTCCTAGTTTCTCCATTAGAAATTTGGGTGCTATATTATTTGGTGCATACATGTTGATTAATGATATTTCCTCGTTGTCTAGAGTCCCTTTTAACAAAATATAATTACCTTCCCTATCCCTTTTGATCAGGTCTATTTTTGCATTGGCTTTATCAGATATCATGATTACCACTCCTGCCTTCTTTCTATCAGTTGAGGCCCAGAAGGTCTTACTCCATCCTTTAATTCTGACCTTGTGGGTGTCAACCCGCCTCATGTATGTTTCTTGAAGACAACATATGGTAGGGTTTTGGATTCTAATCCATTCTGCTATTCATCTACGTTTTATGGGTGAGTTCATCCCATTCACGTTCAAAGTTATGATTGTCATTTGTGGACTCCCTGGCATTTTGATTGCCTTCCCTAATTCTAACCTTTTCTTCTTCGGCTCTACCTTTTAGTCCAGTGATTTACTTTGAATCAGTGCCCCTTGTCCCCTCCCTTGATGTTTCCCTTTTTAGTCCCTCCCTTTTTGTTCCCTCCCCCTCCCCCCTCTCTTTCCCTCCCTTTTTGTTCTCCCTCTCCCCTTCCCCCCCTTGGTTTTCCCTTCTCCTTACCCTTGTTGGGTAAGATAGAATTCAAGATCCCAATGGATCTGGATGTTTTTCCCTCTCAGAGTTGATTTCCCTGAGATTGAGGTTTAAGTAAACCCCCCCCCTCTCTTCCTCTCCTTCTTATAGGAGTTTTCTTCCCCCCCCCTTCCCATGTGAATCTTTGTGTGAGAACCATTATTCTATTTGGTCTTTCTTTACCCCCTATTTATACATTACATTTTCCCCATATGTTAGTATACATAGATTGATATAAATGTAGTCCTTATGGAAGAGAGTTTGAGTAAAAGAAGAAGATAACATTTTCCCCCTTTCCTTAATATTTACCTTTTCAGGTATTCCTTGCTCTTTGATTTTCGGTATCAAACTTTCCACAGAGCTCTGGTCTTTTCTTTGCAAAAAGTTGGAAGTCTTCTATTTTGTTGAATGCCCATACTTTCCCTTGGAAGTATATAGTCAGTTTTGCTGGGTAGCTGATTCTTGGTTGGAGACCCAGCTCTCTTGCCTTTCTGAAGATCATGTTCCATGCCTTACGATCATTCAGAGTAGAACTTACAAGGTCTTGTGTGACCCTGATTGGTATTCCTTTATATCTAAATTGTCTTTTTCTGGCTTCCTGTAGGATTTTTTCTTTTGTTTGATAGCTTTGGAATTTGGCAATTACTTTCCTGGGAGTTGTCTTTTGGGGGTTTAGTGTAGAAGGTGTTCTGTGAGCTCTGTCAGTGGCTGTATTGCCCCCTTGTTCTAGAATCTCTGGGCAATTTTCTTTGATTATATCTTGTATCACCATGTCCAGTTTGGTGTTTATTTCTGGCTTTTCTGGGAGTCCAATTATTCTTAAATTTTCTCTTCTCCCTCTATTTTCCAGATCTATCACCTTGTCGGTGAGATATTTTATGTTCTCTTCTAATTTCTTGGTGTTTTGGCTTTGCTTTATTAGTTCTTGCTTTAAAGCCTGGTTTTCTTTTACAGTTTGGTCAAACTGGTTTTGTAGATGCATGAATTTCTTTTGCATTATTTCCCACTTTTCCTCCCAGAGGGCTTCCATCTTTTTGGTCATTTCTGATTCAAATTCTTCATGGGTTTGTAGAGAGTTTCTATTTCCTTTGGAAGATTTTGGAGAATTTTCTTGTATATCTTCTTCTATCTGCTCTGTATTTTGTATTTTGGCTCCATAGAATGTGTCCAAAGTCACCCCTTTCTTCTTATTTTTCTTGGTATTTTGAGGCTTCAGTGCTTCTGTGGAGTTTGTCATCTCTGAATGTGGAGGATTAGCTTTTCTTATCTCTGTCTGGTGATCGGAGGCTTTAGTCCGGGGCAGATTGTCCCTTCTATGAGCTTTCCCTGGGTGAAACTGAATAAGCCTCACTGGAACTGGAATGGAAGGGTCGGACCACGAGGCCACACTCTCCCCCCGGCTCGCTTTCCGGAAGTTGCCTTCAGAATCGCTGGCCGTGAGGCTGTTTCGTCGGCCTGCGGGGGGGGATGGGCTGCACAAGCTCCGAGGGCAAGGACTTTCACTGAGACTTGGATAGCAGGATCCAGCCTGTGAGGCTGTCTTGCCCGCCCTGAGGGTTGCTGTTGTTTAGACCAGCTCTCTGCAGGGGAAGCCCCAGGCAGTAACTTTCACTGGGACTCGGGTAGAAGGCCCTGAGGGTTCTGCTCTCTGAGCCCGGCCGGGCTGCGGCTTCCGGGAGCCTTGGACTCTGTGCTCCTACCCCTGAGGTCCAAGTGATCTCGGGTTCTGGCTTTTGAGGGGAGCCGTACCTTTTGAACCGGGTCCAGGTCCAGGAGGAGGGTTCCCAGGGTCTGTGCTGTTGATCGTTTTGAATTTCGGCGCCTTAGGAGCTTATAGTTTGAGATCGGTCGGGAAGGGTTTTCAGGAGATCTGAGCTTTAGCTTTCTCTAAGCCGCCATCTTAACCGGAAGTCCTGGGTAGTTGATTCTTGGTTGGAGACCCAGCTCTCTTGCCTTTCTAAATATCGTGTTCCATGCTTTGCGGTCTCTTAGTGTGTTAGTCGCTAAGTCATGTGTGATCCTTATGGGAGCCCCCCTAAATCTGAAGCTCCTCTTCTTGGCTTCTTATAGGATTTTCTCCTTTTCTTGGAAGCTCTTGAATTTGGCAATTACATTCCTAGGGGTTGTCTTTTGGGGATTTAGTATAGAGGGTGTTCTATGAACCCTTTCTATTTCTATTTTGCCCCCTTGCTCCAGAACATGCGGGCAATTTTCTTCTATAATCTCCTGTAGAATAACATCAAGGTTATTGTTTATCTCTGGTTTTTCTGGAAGATCGATAATTCGGAGGTTGTCTCTTCTACTTCTGTTTTCCAAGTCTGTGACCTTTTCAGTGAGATATTTTATGTTTTCTTCTAATTCATTAATTTTTTGGCTTTGCTTTATTGATTCTTGCTGTTTTATGATCTCACTTTCTTCCATTTGCTTAATTCTGGTCGTTAGGGACTGGTTTTGCTTTTCAGCTTTGTCTGCCCTTCTATTGGATGCTTCCAGCTCTTTTTCCAATTGAGCAGTCTTATCTATCAGACTGCTGATCTCTTTCTCCCATTTTTTTTCCAGAAGGTTTCCATCTTTTGGGTAAGTTCCAGTTTGAGATCTTCCAGAGCTTGTTGATAGTTTCCATTTTGGGAGGCATGTTCTGATTTTTTTTTGGATTTCATCCTCATTCTCTTCTTTTCCTTGGGTACTCTCAACCTAAAAGTTTTCAATAGTCACCTTTTTCCCTTTCTTCCTGGAGGCTTGATTTTGGGCCATGTGAGCCATCTTGGTGGATTTATTCCCCTTTCCTTTTTGGTCTGGGGTCTGGGTGATACGGGCGGGTTTTCTGTGAATTTAGGTTGCCTCAGACTAGTTCTTCCCAGCCTCCAAGGTTTTTTAGAGCACGGGGCCCCTGATCACAGCCCAACCGCCTAGGTGATCAGCTCCGCCTGGATAATCAGCGTGTGGTCTGCCCCTGGTGTTTAGCTCTGCCCAGATGCTCAGTGCAATCGCCCGGAGTACAGCTCCAAGGGCCCCCTGTCCTCAGTGCAGGATTCTCCCGTGAAACCGCCCTGAGATGTTGTTTTCTGGCAGTCCCCGGATCCTAAGGACCCTGGAGTGCCCCCCCGGACAGAGACGTTCTCCACTCACTCGCTGTCCCAGTGAGCACTCTGGTAGCTCACTCTGGTTTGGTGGGGGAGGTGGGGGGGGGAAGGGCAGCTCAGTTCACGTTTCTGTGCAAGCTTTCCCTCCTTCCTATTATAGTGTGGAAATGTTCAAACCCCACGTACCTTCGACTCTGTGGGGTACTGGGGTGTCCTTCTGTTCCTCCAAAGGTGATTTTTATGCTCCTTTGATGTAGTCTATTTTGTTCGGTGCCAGGGAGAGGAAGCTGTGTGGTGTCTAAATTGCAGCCATGTTTACCCGGAAGTTCCCTACCATGGGATTTTTTATTATTGCTTAGTTGTTTTAGATGTGTCTCACTCTTAATGACTCCATTTGAGGCTTTCTTGGTAGAGATGCTCAAATGATTTGCCATTTCCTTCCTTGGCTCATTTTTCAGATTAAAAACTGAGGCAAACAGGTTTAAGTGACTTGTCCAGGCTCACACACATATTTGAACTCAAGAAGATGAGTCTTCCTGACTTCAAACCTAGTGTTCTATTCACTGAACCACCTAGCTTCCCTTACTGCGGGATATTGTTCTCCAAATTCTGACAACTAAAATTGATAGTATTGCAATGGAATTTTTCTAAATTGATGACAACTTGTAATTCTTGACTCTTATTAACCTCGTTCTTTCAATGTTATAAGTGCTCATATTGAAAAATGTTCAATTGGTTCTCAGAGTCAATATGAGCTGGTTCTACTTGATGCTGATGTCATACACTCTTCTAAGACCTGAAGACAGCTCCAAAATTATCTTTTTGTGTCCACTTTACTCTTAGCTATAATAAGTAGCACTGCTGCCTTAGTTAATGTGTCTTCATGATGTCTCTCATTAGACATTTAGTACTTTTTTCTCTATCACATTGATTCTTTTTCCTTAGGAGTTATTGAATGTCCCAGGCTTTCTTCCTTAGCTGTTTTTTGGGCCTTTTCTCATGTGATGTAGAAAGATTTTTAATATCTCTCTCTGAGCAATAACTGAACTCAGCCTCTTTGAATTTTCTCTCTTTTAAAAAAAATAATTTATTTTCAATTATAAAAGGGAATACTTTGTTCTCTTTGCCTAGTTGGAGCTAACACTTTGGTTAACAATAACTTAAGTACCCCTCACTAGACTATTAAGACAAGATTAACTCTCCTTTGTCTACCTTTTGATTGAACCAACAAAAAAGATGGAGGAGTTCACAAGTCACTTACTAAAATGGGTGACAACTCCAGAAACTTGTTAATCCTTTGATAAGTTTACACCTTCAGAGATTGAGAGGTATGTGAATCCTGAGATCAGAATTGACATCTTCAGAGGCCTTTGATAACAGTCGACACCTTCAGCATCATAAAAGCAAATCCCAAATTCCCTCAGAGCAGATTGTCTTTGAGAAGATAGTCTAAAGAGAGTGTCTTCTGGAGATAGTCTTTGAAGGAGCTTTGCTGTAGACTTTGATTTGTATCTGGGCTTTGGAGCTTGGCTTCAACATGGACTCTGACTCTTGGACTACTTCATGGGGTGAGTGAAAGGCTGACTCCTTTCCTAGTTTCTGGAAAGACTAGCTTCTATCTTAGAGGAGGCCACGTGGTTACTCATTACTGGCCTTTCTGGTTGAGAGCTAATTAATCTCTGCCTGGATTAAGATATATAACTCCTATAACCTTTTCACATTTCTCTACTTTATTGTTTCCTCTCCATTTTGTAAATAAATTTCTGACTCAAGATATAATAAATGTTGGTGACCACATTTATCCCTTACACAATTAGCAAAAAAAAATGTTTTTCCCCTAAAGTTTCTCCCATTGGGGAAAAACTGTAACACTGATATTTCTTGCTAAAAATGCCCTTCCTAGTTTTGTAGAAGACTTAGAGCCTGACCCTCTATTTCCCTCCACTTCCCATAACAAAGGTCAATGAACCCTGCTACTATAGATTTAGACACAAGTGATGGGAATATAAGTATAATGGATACTAGTGAGATATATATGTGTGTATATGAATGCATAGATATGCATAAATGTACGTGTATCTCACATGTAAGATATATCATAGGTTGTCTTAATGTAAAGACATCAGTAGATATGAGGTGAAATATGGCTCACTCCTGTGGAGAAAAGGAGAGTGAAGGGTCATGTGTGCACTGCTAATATACTAGCTTTGCAAATGTGCCCAGGAACATTGCCAAGGTTAGGTGTTCCTTTCTCTATTTTACAAGTGACATTTTGGGCTATTCCTATATCAATATCTGTCTCTTTTAGATATTGATAGTCTTAGGGTAGTTTCAAAACAGAAGTTGGTTCTTTGATTGCGCTCAAGGATGGTGACCCTTGGTTACACTCACTAGCTCAACTCAGTCCTAGTGAATGCTAGGTATGCAAATGACCATTACAAAGAATTAATAGCAAGCAAGCCCATGTATTTATCCAAGCAAAACAGCAAATAGAAATTGGAAAAACACTATGGACTAGACTGTGCCAATTAAGACAGATATATAAATGAATTCCTGATCTCTAAGTGATTTATAACTATATCTTAGTTCAGACTGTGACAAGGAAATCACTTTAAAAGACTGATATATATTAATTTAAGGTCACCAAGGAATTCAGCTATGTAATTCCTAAATGAAATTCAAGTCAGCAGTCAACCTTTTACGGAGTTTAATTACAAACAGGAGGAGGAAAGGTATTAGAGAGGGGGGGGGGAGAAGGGAATAGGGCTTAAATACCCCCTCTGTTTAGGCTGGGCCAAAAGGCCCAAGCCCTTAGATAGCTGAGGCAAAGAAAAGAGATCAGTCCCTATCACTCACGTGACCAAAATGGAGAAACAGTCTCAGGGGCCTCCACCTTCAGCTTCCTTCAGAGCAAGCTTCTCAGAGCACAACCTCTCAGAGCAAAACCTCTCCAACCAACCCCCAGTCCTCAGACCCCTCCATCTTTAAGGAAACCATCTCAGTTCCCTCCCCTCAGTTCTCACATCTACCAATCACTGTCCATGTCTTCCCTGTGCCAATGGTGGCTCTAGCTTAACCCAGGACCGCCCAGAGGTCTGTGGCTTTGCACATGTCTGTTGAAGGTCATATTCTCAAATAATTCAATCTTGATCCTTTGCGGCAGCCCTTCCTAAATCCTGTTACCCTGAGTAGGGTGGAGATTGGAAGTTCCAAGACCTGGTTCTGTCATTCCAAGTATCTCTATTGTATCAATTCTAAAATCAATCATGACTCAAAGAACTTCCTGTTCTATGCTTAAGTATAGGTCAAAGCCCTTTCCATTGTTCAGCAAAAGGTTTCTGTCCTAAAGTAATCTTAAGAAGGGAGGAGGAGGAACCTCCCATGCCAATGGGGTTCACATTCCAATAGAGTTCCCACTATCAGTAGGAAATTCCCTACAAGCATGAAACCTTCCAATGGTGAAATTTTCAACATTTATAAGTCTAAGAAATTTTAAGGTTTACAAGACTTTGAGAGATAAATAATTATTTTGCTGAGAGGAGATCCTTTCTCATCACTTTTTATAATTTGAGGCCAGGAGAATCAAGGAGCATGTATATGGCTATAGTCGACTGTTTGGAATCTTCTTCTCTTAACTGCTGACCAGGAGGTCTTTTATTTTTACACAGAGCTTCATAAAGGATGCCTTTGAAACCAACTGAATAAATTCTTTACAAAGTGTCCCTCCCAGCTTTCCCTCTATGAATCAGAAGCCACATCTCTCTCTGACCTCAGAGCATTTGGTTATCTATTTTCCATTCTATTTGGAAGAAAGACTTGTCACACAAAGCTCTTTTCACTTTTTCCTTTCTCACTTTTGTGTGACTGGGGAGCATAGATTGCATTTTCAACTGAAGACATGGATGCTGATGGTTAAAGCTAAAAACTCAGAATCATAGTCTCTACTAAATGGAAGAATTTAGAAACCATCTGGATCCACCTGTATCTGAACAACAATAATACTGTCTATGCCATCCTCAACAAGTGTTTGTCTAGTTCCTACTTGAAGACGTCCATGGAGATAAAACTTCCTATATCCATTTAGCCCATTTGACTTTTGGATAGTTCTCATCCTTAGGAACAAAGAAATCCTTCTTAATCCTTTGCATTTCATTCTTTATATTAAGGTGAAATCAGATACGTTTTGACTTTCACGTGTTTCTTTTTCTATTTTCTTTTTTAAATCCTTACCTTCTGTCTTAGAATTAACACAAAGTATTGGGTCCAAGGCAGAAGAACAATGAGGGCTAGGCAATTGGGGTTAAGTGACTAGGCCAGAATCACACAATTAGGAAGTGTCTAAGGCCAGACTTGAACTTCCCATCTCCAGGCCTGGCTCTCTATCCACTGTGCCTCCTAGCTGTCCCTTTCATTCATTTCTAAATGTGTCCCAAAGGAATCATTTAAATTTGTTTCTAAAAAAACGATCCCTAAACTAGTTGAGTTTGATGACATCTCTTGGGTAAACATTTCCAGTTACTCTAAGTGATCCTCTATGGTATGTTCTTTAGATTTATCATTCTGGTCCTTTTCTTCTGGACAGATCCTTACTTGTCCATATCTTGTTTGAAATGTGGTATATCAAAATGATCATTTTCCAGACTGACCATATTGCTCCTTGACTTGACTAAAGCACAGTATTGCAGAACTCCAGGAGACTGGAAAAATTGCAGTAGCACCCCCCCCCAAAAAAAAAGAAAGTCAGAGGGATGGGAATATGAGGAATTGAAGTAAAGGTTGAAGTCTTGTCATCCTTATTTCTTACAGGGAGATGTCACTGAAAGAATGAACAACTCCTAAAGACTTGTCCTCACTTTTCTTGGAAAATTTAACATACCTAACAGTTGTACTATAAAGCAATACAGAAAAATAAAAAAGATTTTTTGTTTTTCTTGGGATAAGGATGTTTTATAATTATATCAAAATAAAAAGAAATATTAAAAATGGGATAACATTTCTGGGTTGAATGGTCTAATAACATAAAATGGCTAGAAGTGGCATTATTTAAATATTCTATGGTCAACACTCTCTAAAGGTAATGTTTCATCATCAGAGGCTTCATATTCAGAATTATGTCTCTGGATCAGTGTAATGTGGAAAGAGGATTGAATTTGGAAATACATTCAAATCTCAATTATGCTACTTATTTCTTGGGACCCTGAACAAGTCTCTTAACTTCTCTTGTTTTCAGTTTTATAATTTATAAGACAAAAGATAATCTCTAAGATTCCTTTAGGTGAAAAGTCTATATTTTCTGTATAATTTTGTGATTGATGGTTTCTTAGTAGGGGTTATCAAACAAGAAAATCCCCTAAAATGTGTTCAGGTTCTTTGTTTTATGAGTATTTGATACAAAGGTTACTGGGAATGCACACTTTCATATTCCAAAGAGTTCATAATCATCAACCTTAAGATTGGGCTTCTTTTTTTTTAAACCCTTACCTTCTGTCTTAGAATCAATACTAAGTATTGGTTCCAAGGCAAAAAAAGTGGTAAGGATTAGGCAATGGGGATTAAGGGATTTGCCCAGCATCACACAGGAAATGTTTGTGGCCAAATTTGAACCTAGGACCTCCTACATCTAGGGGTGCCTCTTAATCCACTGAGCTGCCCAACCTGATTGGGCCTATTCTGAATTAGCAGTCCAGTTTTAGTAATTAATCCCTTGTCTTTTCCTTTCTCTAAGTCATCTACTCTGTATTCAAACTATAATTAATTAATTCTTGTTTAATATTTGTTCTTAAATCTTTTCTCTGGTTTCCTAAATAACTTACCTGGAAAGATGAGTATATAGCAGGCCTAGAAAGATGAAATGTCTTGATAAACATCAGATCAGGCCCCTTGAAAACCAGGAATAGATGTCCTGTTGATAAAATGCAGTACTAACTTACCTTCAAAAAATTTCAGCTGTTTTCAGTTGCCAGGTATTATTATGAACTACTTTCTAAAACCTGGAAAGACTTACATGAACTGAAGCAAAGTAAAATCAGGACAACAGTATACACAGTAACTAAATATTGTAAGGATGATCAGTTCTGACTTAGCTATTCTCAGCAATATAGTGATTCAAGACAATTCCAAAAGAATCATGATGAAAAATTCCATCCCATTCCAGAAAAAGAAATAATGGAGTCTGAATGCAGGCTGAAAAATGATATATTTTATTTTCTTTCTTCATTTTTTTGTTATCTTTTGATTTAAACTTTCTTGCACAGAATGACTTATGTGGGAAAACGTTTTACATGATTGTACATACAAAATCTATATCAGATTTCTTGCCCTTTCAGGGCATGGAGGGAGTAAGAGAATTTGGAACTCAAAATAGACAAAAAAAATGTGAAAATTTGTTTTTATGTGTAATGGTGAGGGGGGAACAAAATGTTATTAAAAAGAAAACAAACAAAACTTCTTTCTGGACATCCAAAGAAGGGAAAAGGCCAATCTAAGGATGGCTGGAGGTAGGAAGGCAGCAGGAAAGAGGACTTGGGAAAATGGTTGAGAGGATGTGATCTTATGTGATGGTAACTCTTTGGTTAAAGCTAGGAAGGGGTTATATATGCATGATGTGGGCGAGGGAAGAAACAGTGCTTCATAGAGTTTGGGATGGTCTGTGGACGAATGAGAAATGTGAAATTTTTCTCTGTAATCCTGAAGATTTCCTTCATGTCAGTTTTGATCATTTTTCTCAAAATATGTCCATGTTGCTTATACTAATTCCCCAATGACTTTTTAAAAAACAATTTCCTGTTGATATTGAGTGGTAAAGCCTCTGTCAAGGAGTAAGTCAAGGAGTAAAAGATCTTTACCCTTTCTCTCTCTTTTAAGAGAATTCTGGCTATGAGAGAGGCCCAGGTAAGTAAATGGTAGGGTAGGCTAAAAACTGGATAAAATATTCTGGGTTTGATAACTGGATGGAGGTCTCTGCTGCAGAGAGCTCCCCTCATTTCAGGCCTGGGTTGAGGGGTGGGAGAGCTCCTTAATCTCAGGTGAGAATTAGAATCCATGAATTACGAATTATGGGAAAAGAAGGAGTCAACAAAAAAGTACTTGTGCTATAGCCATCCATCCATTAGCTGTGCTTGTGGGAGGAGGAGGAATCTAGTGTTAGTTTCCTTAGTTTGTATGAGGATGGATTGGAAGCTATGTGACAGATAGATCTGAGGCAGGGATAGGAGGCTGAACTTCTAGGGAAAATGAGAAGGGAACAGCCCAATCTAGTTAGGCACATGAAGTACACAAGAGGAGGACAAAAAAATGGGCAACATCATGGATAAATATCCTCACAGGGGAATGGATCTTCAGAGAGGACCTTAAAACTTGATATAAATGGGAACGACTATTATTAGATTGGCCAACATGGGCAACAAGCAATGTTGGGAAGGTCTGGGATAGGGAAGTATCTCTGAAAAGGTAGGAGGCCAGAATGGGGAATAAGAGTCTCAGAGGAGCTAGGGTAGGGGTAGGAAGGCAAACCCACAGTGGGGCAGGTTTGTTCTAAAAAACCTTGGCTTTGCCTCAGAAACTTCTGAGTCATGGCTAGGGTTGGGACAGGCAGCTCTAAGGCCTTGTTCTGAGCCCTCTGAAACTAGGCCAGTGTTCCTGATGTCTTAGGATCTAATCTCCTGAGATATTTCAATATCACTATGTCCTGGCTCACTTGGGGAGCTGGATCCACAAGCATGGTGGATACACATGGACTAGGTAGACCTGTGTAAGGGTGAAATAGAATCGACTATGAGCCAAATTAATCTGACTCTTTGGCCTAGCTTGCTGATGTTATGTAGTAGTCCTTCTGGCAAGATCTGGGCTTGTCTTAAACTGTTGGACATCTTGAGGGTTGTTTCCTCACAGTGAAAGAAAACTAACTAGAGATTGTAACTGAAGAGTAGGTATTTTTTTTTCCTGCTTTGATTTGAGTTTAACTCTTCAGAAGAAGGATGTTAATTAATCCATTTCATTATTAGCTATATCATAAAGATTTTTTTTAAAGATTAGACAATGCAGAACCTGCTCAAGTCACTAAAGGATTGAACCTTTGACAAAAACAAAAAAACAAAAACAAAACTTCAGCAAACTTCTTGAGGGACAGCAAGTAATAGGAGGTGAGGAGAGTAGAAGGATGAGAGCAAAGTTACTCCATTTTGCTTGACTATATATAAACTGTGTATAAACACTTTTTGATTATATCAAACGATAAGAATTGAGTGTGAAGAGAACCTATTCACAGCCTTGGATCAATCAAAAACTATTGTGGGAAACTGAGGTGAAACCTAAGCAATCTGGGTAAGAGTGAGATGCTGTTTTAGAAAGGAGGAAGAGGTTAGGAGATGAGATTGTGAGTATCTGGATTTGAGAGGTTGGAGGAAACTTGGAGTAAAGACAGGACTGAGCTTTAAGGAAGAAGGGAGATGTCAGTGAGAGTCACTTGCTCCACAGGCATCTCAGAATAGAGGATCTAGGCGTAGGAGAGTTTGAAGGAAGGCCACTTTCCCCCCCTAACTTCCCTTCCCAGTGCCACAATATCCACAGACATTACACTGTAATCTCTTCTTTTGTTACCCAAATATTTCCAAGAAAACTGATTTTTTCCCCTCAACCACAAGCCAGAGGTAGTAAGAGAGAGAGATAAATATAAAGTTAGACAGAGTCCAATTTCTGTCTAGCTTTTAGCTATTTTCCTAACTGAGGATTCAGGGCAGTTAGGATGGACATCAGAACTTTTCAACTAAAATAAAGTCCTTAAAACTGAATAGAAAGTGATTCAGTGAACCTTAGGGGACATTTTATGGCCTGATGTGCTTAAAACAAGTGAATTACTGTAACTGATGTTACACTAAGACCACTAGAACAAGATATCAGAAGAGAAAGACCACACTGACTTTCTGAGTGAACTGTAAACAACCATAACCAGAGAGAGAGAAAGTGTGTGTGTTTTTCCCTTAGCAAAAGTTTCCCAAAGGACTTCAATAACTTTCACCTATTGCCTGTTATTGAGTTGTTTCAGTTGGTTACAACTGAAACAACATGGCCCCATTTAGGGTTTTCTTGGCAAAGATACTGAAGTGTTTGTCATTGTCTTCTCCAGTTCATTTTAAAGATGAGGAAACTGAGGCTAACAGAGTTAAATGATTTGCCAGGGTGACACAGCTAGCAAGTGTCTGAGACTGGATTTGAATTTAAGTCTTCCTGACTCCAGGCCTGGTGCTCTATCCATTGTGCCACCAACAGTGCCCAGAACAGATCAATCAGGTGCTCAAATAATGAAAGCCTCAATTTATACTACCTCACCCTTCAAGGATTCCAGAGTATAAGTTTCTTAAACTAATAGGATGTTAATCTTTACATATCAGCTCTTATAGTTCCAACTGGAAGCATTCTTGAGCCATACACTTGAATCTAAGGACCTCCTCAATTTTATCCAAATTTCATTACACTAAATTTGGTTTCAGATATATAAGTTTTGTTTAGGAGTTGTTTTCATTCTTTAATGAGGCTGCTGACAAGTATAAAATAAGGAGATTGTCTCAATTATAAATCTGAGGAACCCTTGCTTAGAGGCTTCCAGTGTTCCATGTCAGGAGAGCTCAGATCCACATGTGACCCATGGGAATCAGGGGCAGTGAAGCTAAAATGGAACTGTAGGAGCCCTATTGGGAAATGGAAAGATCTTTGGACTGGGAAGGGGGGATGTGGTGTCACATCTCAGCCTCTGTTCTGCCACTTACCACCTGTCTGACCCTGGACTAGAGGCTTAATTTCTCTGAGTCTCAGTCTTCTGATCTATGCAAAGAAAGTGTTGGACTAAAAGGGTTCTGTGGCCCCTCACAGCTAGGCAACCTGCTGAGGAACTGGGGGGCCCTTCTAGTAGGAAGGGAGGAGACCAGAGAGGGAGTAAATGTCAGAACTGATTGGAGATGCTGCCTCCCATAATCTCTTTTCCTTCTTTAACAGGTAGCTCCTTGCTGAAGCCTTGGAAAAGTTCCCCTTCTCCTGACTGTCCTGACTCTGCAGTGGCTTTTGCAGGGACTGGGAGAGCCCTTTTCCTTCTGGGGTTTTCTGGGCTCTTCTGGCTGAAAGGAGAATTTCAGATGGAGGTGCTGAGTTTATTGGGAGGGCTTGGGCAGGTGGGGGTACTACCTCCTCCCTTGTGTGTGAGAATCACCTTCCCCCCATTTTTGTCCCTGAGAGCCTGGTTCCAGGGACCTTAAGTGACCTTCCTGTGCTCCATGCCTCAGCCCCAAAGGTCTAGATGCTGGTGGCTTATGGAGGGGTGAGACTGGGCTGGGCTGTGTGGAAGGTGCTGAACCCCTCAGAACGTTCAGCTCTTTTTCTGGTCTTGTCACAAAACTTCAGAGAATGGACATGCTTTCATTGCCACAAAAAGGGGGCATTTTCCCTCCTGTAGAGATTGCAGGGGGAAAAAAAGAGAATAAAAATGGGATGCTGGGAGGATCTAAACAGAAATGTATAGCGTGAATGTGGGGCTAAGTGTCTGTCTTAACTTTCCTAAATTATAAATTATAACTCTTTCTGGTTCTGGCAGATGATTCATTCTGGGTTATACATTATTATCATGCAAAACATGTCTCCATATTCTTGTGCTAATTGTGCTAATCTGTACCAGCAGGTGTTTCCAAGTGTTTATTTTGGTCCAGGTCCTGATAATTAACCTAGACTTTTCCCTGGATCTGATAGGCCAAGGAAAAAAAAGATTGTAAATGTCTTTAGAAAATACAATCCTTTGTTTTCTCTCTATTTTTCCTCATACTGAGTACATCGGAGATTGCAAAGATAAGACAAATATAAAAACAAATTAGGTTAAATTTGTGATTAAGATGCAATTTCTGTATGGAAAATGTCTAAATTGTGACTTGAATGTTTTATGAGTATTTCGATGAGTTTTGAGGTAGCATTCTATGGAGATTGCTTAAATAGGAGTAAAACTATAATCTGGTGAAAACTGAAAAATTAGCAAATTAGGTTACTTCAAAATAATCATGAAATCTGTTCAAGAGAGATTAAATGAAACTTGGACAAATGTTAAGATAAAGAGAACTTAGAAAATAGTGCAAGAGAAATTAGAGCAAGATTCCTGTGAATTTAAATAACTGCAAATTAGAACTTAAATTGTAATATGTTTGCTATTTTACATTAAAGCAATACATTGGAGAATTAGAGATCTTGAAGGGCTCAAGTCTCATTTATACAGTAAGAGCAGTCAGTTCTTTTTTTGATTAATAGAATAATACCTAAGCAGTTTCTGTTAGCTTGCAAGTCTGAAGTTTTTTGGTGAATAGTTTCACTTACAAGCTGTACTTAAAGAGAATAACAAATTTATTGCAAGATGTACATGAGTTTTAAATTTTATTTTATTTTCATTTAGAAGCCTTACCTTTCATTTAAAAATTAATACTGTGTATGGGATCCAAGGAGAGTGGTAAGGGCTGGGCAATGGAGTGTAAGTGATTTGCTCAGAGTCACACTGGTAGGGAGTGTCTAAGGGCAGATTTGAATTCAGATCCTCCCATCTCTAGGTCTGATTCTCAATCCACTGAGCCATCTAGTTACCCCCAAAGAGATTTTTTAATTAAGTTTTTAATTAAAAAGCAGTACAGGAAAATTTTAGACTATCTTCAGTTGTATCTCTTCAAAGAAACAAAAATAAGCAAAGTTGCAATTTACTTTTTTTCATGGCTTACTGCTTTCAAACAAACAATCTGAAGACACCAAGCCCTATTACTGGCCACTACATTTGGATTCCTAGATTAAAGGTGAATGCCAAGGTGCTCCTAGAGAGAGAGAAACTTGTTTTAAAATTAGGAAACAGTAGAAAAATAAGTAAAATTTGATTTTTTTTTCTGTGGTTATAAATTAGGGGAAGAAAACAGAAGAAATGAACTTAGCCTCTAAGTGATTGAAAAGAGAGAAAAAGTTATATCTAGTTCCCTTCAGAAAATTAGTCTCCCTTCCCTAAGATGGCAAGCAATTTGATCTAGGTTATACATGTGTGATCACACACATTTAATTGCTTTACCTAGAAACAATATGATGTTTGCATTGTATTCTAATAATTGTAGTCTCACCACCACTTTTAAATCTGAGTTAATTTTTTTTAAAATATATTTTATTTGATCATTTCCAAGCATTATTCGTTAAAGACATAGATCATTTTCTTTTCCTCCCCCCCACCCCCCATAGCCGACGCATAAGTCCACTGGGCATTAGATGTTTTCTTGATTTGAACCCATTGCTTTGTTGATAGTATTTGCATTAGAGTGTTCATTTAGAGTCTGTCCTCTGTCATGTCCCCTCAACCTCTGTATTCAGGCAGTTGCTTTTTCTCGGTGTTTCCACTCCCATAGTTTATCCTTTGCTTATGAATGGTGCTTTTTTCTCCTGGATCCCTGCAAGTTGTTCAGGGACATTACACCGCCACTAATGGAGAAGTTCATTAGTTCGATTATACCACAGTGTATTAGTCTCTGTGTACAATGTTCTCCTGGTTCTGCTCCTCTCGCTCTGCATCACTTCCTGGAGGTTGTTCCAGTCTCCATGAAACTCCTCCACTTTATTATTCCTTTTAGCACAATAGTATTCCATCACCAACATATACCACAGTTTGTTCAGCCATTCCCCAATTGATGGGCATCCCCTCGTTTTCCAGTTTTTGGCTACCACAAAGAGCGCAGCTATGAATATTTTTGTACAAGTCTTTGTGTCCATTATCTCTTTGGGGTACAGACCCAGCAGTGCTATGGCTGGGTCAAAGGGTAGATATTCTTTTGTCGCCCTTTGGGCATAGTTCCAAATTGCCCTCCAGAATGGTTGGATCAATTCACAACTCCACCAGCAATGAATTAATGTCCCTACTTTGCCACATCCCCTCCAGCATTCATTACTTTCCTTTGCTGTTATTTTAGCCAATCTGCTAGGTGTGAGATGATACCTCAGAGTTGTTTTGATTTGCATCTCTCTGATTATAAGAGATGTAGAACACTTCTTCATGTGCTTGTTAATAGTTTTGATTTCTTTATCTGAGAACTGCCTATCCATTTCCCTTGCCCATTTATCAATTGGAGAATGGCTTGATTTTTTGTACAATTGATTTAGCTCATTATAAATATGAGTAATTAAACCTTTGTCAGAGGTTTCTATGAAGATTTTTTCCCAATTTGTTGTTTCCCTTCTGATTTTAGTTATATTGGTTTTGTTTGTACAAAAGCTTTTTAGTTTGATGTAGTCAAAATTATTTATTTTACATTTTGTGATTCTTTCTATATCTTGCTTGGTTTTAAAGCCTTTCCCCTCCCAAAGGTCTGACATGTATACTATTCTGTGTTTACCCAATTTACTTATGGTTTCCTTCTTTATGTTTAAGTCACTCACCCATTTTGAATTTATCTTGGTGTAGGGTGTGAGGTGTTGATCTATTCCTAGTCTCTCCCACACTGTCTTCCAATTTTCCCAGCAGTTTTTATCGAATAGTGGATTTTTGTCCCAAAAGCTGGGATCTTTGGGTTTATCGTATACTGTCTTGCTGAGGTTGCTTTCCCCCAGTCTATTCCACTGATCTTCCTTTCTGTTTCTTAGACAGTACCAAATTGTTTTGATGACTGCTGCTTTGTAATATAGTTTTAGGTCAGGGACTGCAAGGCCCCCATCATATGTGTTTTTTTTCATTATTTCCCTAGATATCCTTGATCTTTTGTTCTTCCAAATGAACTTTGTTATGGTTTTTTCTAAATCAGTGAAGAAGTATTTTGGTAGTTCAATGGGTATGGCACTAAATAGATAAATAAGTTTGGGTAGGATGGTCATTTTTATTATATTGGCTCGTCCTATCCATGAGCAGTTAATGTTTTTCCATTTATTCAAGTCTAGTTTTAGTTGTGTGGCGAGTGTTTTGTAGTTGTGTTCATATAGTTCCTGTGTTTGTCTCGGGAGATAGATTCCTAGGTATTTTATTTTGTCTAAGGTGATTTTGAATGGGATTTCTCTTTCTAGTTCTTGCTGCTGAGCTGTGTTGGAGATATATAGAAAAGCTGATGATTTATGTGGGTTTATTTTGTATCCTGCAACTTTGCTAAAGTTGTTGATTATTTCAATTAGCTTTTTGGTTGAATCTCTAGGATTCTTTAAGTAGACCATCATGTCATCCACAAAGAGTGATAACTTGGTCTCCTCCTTGCCAATTTTGATGCCTTCAATTCCTTTATCTTCTCTAATTGCTACTGCTAGTGTTTCTAGTACAATGTCAAATAGTAGAGGTGATAATGGGCATCCTTGTTTCACTCCTGATCTTAATGGGAATGCATCTAGTTTATCCCCATTGCAGATGATATTAGCTGTTGGTTTTAGATATATACTGTTTATTATTTTTAGGAATGACCCTTCTATTCCTATGCTTTCTAGTGTTTTTAATAGGAATGGGTGTTGTATTTTATCAAAGGCTTTTTCTGCATCTATTGAGATAATCATGTGGTTCTTGCTAGTTTGCTTGTTGATGTGGTCAATTATGTGGATGGTTTTCCTAATGTTGAACCAGCCCTGCATCCCTGGTATGAATCCTACTTGATCATGGTGAATGATCCTTCTGATCACTTGCTGGAGTCTTTTTGCTAGTATCCTATTTAAGATTTTTGCATCTATATTCATTAGGGAGATTGGCCTATAGTTTTCTTTCTCTGTTTTTGACCTGCCTGGTTTTGGAATCAGTACCATGTTTGTGTCGTAAAAGGAGTTTGGTAGAACTCCCTCTTTGCTTATTATGTCAAATAGTTTGTATAGTATTGGGATTAACTGTTCTCTGAATGTTTGATAGAATTCACAGGTGAATCCATCAGGCCCTGGGGATTTTTTCTTAGGAAGTTCTTTGATGGCTTGATGGATTTCAATTTCTGATATGGGATTATTTAAGAATTCTATTTCCTCTTCTGTTAGTCTAGGCAGTTTGTATTTTTGTATATATTCATCCATTTCTCCTAAATTGGTGTATTTATTGCCATATAATTGGGCAAAGTAATTTCTAATGATTGCCTTAATTTCCTCCTCATTGGAGGTGCTGTCCCCCTTTTCATCTTTAATGCTGTGAATTTGCTTTTCTTCCTTCCTTTTTTTAATTAGATTGACCAGTACTTTGTCTATTTTGTTTGTTTTTTCAAAGTACCAGCTTCTTGTCTTATTTATTAAATCAATAGTTCTATCACTTTCGATTTTATTAATTTCTCCCTTAATTTTTAGGATTTCTAATTTGGTTTTCTGCTGGGGGTTTTTAATTTGATCGCTTTCGAGTTTTTTTCAATTGCATTTCCAATTGATTGATCTCTGCTCTCCCTTGTTTGTTAATATAAGCTTTCAGGGATATGAATTTGCCTCTGATTACCGCTTTGGCTGCATCCCAAAAGGTTTGAAAGGATGTTTCGCCATTGTCATTTTCCTTGATGAAATTATTAATTGTTTCTATGATTTCTTCTTTAACTAAACGGTTTTGGAGTATCATATTGTTTAATTTCCAATTGGTTTTAGATTTGGTTTTCCATGTACCATTACTAATCATTATTTTTATTGCCTTGTGATCTGAGAAGGCTGCATTCATTATTTCTGCTTTTTTGCATTTGTGTGCTATGTTTCTGTGACCTAATGTATGGTCAATTTTTGTGAATGTGCCATGTGGTGCTGAGAAGAAGGTGTATTCCTTTTTATCCCTATTTATTTTTCTCCATATGTCTATTAATTCTAATTTTTCTAAGATTTCATTCACTTCTTTTACCTCTTTCTTATTTATTTTTTGATTTGATTTATCTAAATTTGATAATGGTTGGTTGAAGTCTCCCACTAGTATGGTTTTATTGTCTATTTCTTCCTTCAATTCTCCTAGTTTCTCCATTAGAAATTTGGGTGCTATATTATTTGGTGCATACATGTTGATTAATGATATTTCCTCGTTGTCTAGAGTCCCTTTTAACAAAATATAATTACCTTCCCTATCCCTTTTGATCAGGTCTATTTGTGTTTTGGCTTTGTCAGATATCATGATTGCAACTCCTGCCTTCTTTCTATCAGTTGAGGCCCAGAAGGTCTTACTCCATCCTTTAATTCTGACCTTGTGGGTGTCAACCCGCCTCATGTGTGTTTCTTGAAGACAACATATGGTAGGGTTTTGGATTCTAATCCATTCTGCTATTCGTCTACGTTTTATGGGTGAGTTCATCCCATTCACGTTCAAAGTTATGATTGTCATTTGTGGACTCCCTGGCATTTTGATAGCCTTCCCTAATTCTAACCTTTTCTTCTTCGGCTCTACCTTTTAGTCCAGTGATTTACTTTGAATCAGTCCCCCTTGTCCCCTCCCTTGATGTTTCCCTTTTTAGTCCCTCCCTTTTTGTTCCCTCCCCCTCCCCCCTCTCTTTCCCTCCCTTTTTGTTCTCCCTCTCCCCCTCCCCCCCTTGGTTTTCCCTTCTCCTTACCCTTGTTGGGTAAGATAGAATTCAAGATCCCAATGGATCTGGATGTTTTTCCCTCTCAGAGTTGATTTCCCTGAGATTGAGGTTTAAGTAACCCCCCCCCCTCTTCCTCTCCTTCTTATAGGAGTTTTCTTCCCCTCCCCTTCCCATGTGAATCTTTGTGTGAGAACCATTATTCTATTTGGTCTTTCTTTACCCCCTATTTATACATTACATTTTCCCCACATGTTAGTATACATAGATTGATATAATGTAGTCCTTATAGAAGAGAGTTTGAGTAAAAGAAGATAACATTTTTCCCCTTTCCTTAATATTTACCTTTTCAGGTATTCCTTGCTCTTTGATTTTCGGTATCAAACTTTCCACAGAGCTCTGGTCTTTTCTTTGCAAAAAGTTGGAAGTCTTCTATTTTGTTGAATGCCCATACTTTCCCTTGGAAGTATATAGTCAGTTTTGCTGGGTAGCTGATTCTTGGTTGGAGACCCAGCTCTCTTGCCTTTCTGAAGATCATGTTCCATGCCTTACGATCATTCAGAGTAGAACTTGCAAGGTCTTGTGTGACCCTGATTGGCATTCCTTTATATCTAAATTGTCTTTTTCTGGCTTCCTGTAGGATTTTTTCTTTTGTTTGATAGCTTTGGAATTTGGCAATTACATTCCTGGGAGTTGTCTTTTGGGGGTTTAGTGTAGAAGGTGTTCTGTGAGCTCTGTCAGTGGCTGTATTGCCCCCTTGTTCTAGAATCTCTGGGCAATTTTCTTTGATTATATCTTGTATCACCATGTCCAGTTTGGTGTTTATTTCTGGCTTTTCTGGGAGTCCAATTATTCTTAAATTATTTCTTCTCCCTCTATTTTCCAGATCTATCACCGTGTCGGTGAGATATTTTATGTTCTCTTCTAATTTCTTGGTGTTTTGGCTTTGCTTTATTAGTTCTTGCTTTAAAGCCTGGTTTTCTTTTACAGTTTGGTCAAACTGGTTTTGTAGATGCGTGAATTTCTTTTGCATTATTTCCCACTTTTCCTCCCAGAGGGCTTCCATCTTTTTGGTCATTTCTGATTCAAATTCTTCATGGGTTTGTGGAGAGTTTCTATTTCCTTTGGAAGATTTTGGAGAATTTTCTTGTATATCTTCTTCTATCTGCTCTGTATTTTGTATTTTGGCTCCATAGAATGTGTCCAAAGTCGCCCCTTTCTTCTTATTTTTCTTGGTATTTTGGGGCTTCTGTGCTTCTGTGGAGTTTGTCATCTCTGAATGTGGAGGATTAGCTTTTCTTATCTCTGTCTGGTGTTCAGAGGCTTTAGTCCTGGGCAGATGTTGGTTCTATGAGCTTTCCCTGGGTTAAACTGAATATGCCTCACTGGAACTGGAATGGAAGGGTCGGACCACGAGGCCACACTCTCCCCCCGGCTCGCTTTCCGGAAGTTGCCTTCAGAATCGCTGGCCGTGAGGCTGTTTCGTCAGCCTGTGGGGGGATGGGCTGCAGCTTCCCCAAGCTCTGAGGGCAAGGACTTTCACTGAGACTTGGATAGCAGGATCCAGCCCGTGAGGCTGTCTTGCCCGCCCTGAGGGTTGCTGTTGTTTCGACCAGCTCTCTGCAGTGGGAGCCCCAGGCAGTAACTTTCACTGGGACTCGGGTAGAAGGCCCTGAGGGTTGTTGTTCCGAGGACCCTGTTCTCTGAGCCCGGCCGGGCTGCGGCTTCCGGGAGCCTTGGACTCTGCGCTCCTACCCCTGAGGTCCGAGTGATCTCGGGTTCTGGCTTTTGAGGGGAGCCGTACCTTTTGAACCGGGTCCAGGTCCAGGAGGAGGGTTCCCAGGGTCTGTGCTGTTGATCGTTTTGAATTTCAGCGCCTTAGGAGCTTATAGTTTGAAATCGGTCGGGAAGGGTTTTCCGGAGATCTGAACTTTAGCTTTCTCTAAGCCGCCATCTTAACCAGAAGTCTCTGAGTTAATTTTTAAAAATTAAAGCATAAACAAAGGGCGATAAAAGAATGTCTACCCTTTGATCCAGCCATAGCACTGCTGGGTTTGTACCCCAAAGAGATAATGGACAAAAAGACTTGTACAAAAATATTCATAGCTGCGCTCTTTGTGGTGGCCAAAAATTGGAAAATGAGGGGATGCCCATCAATTGGGGAATGGCTGAACAAATTGTGGTATATGTTGGTGATGGAATACTATTGTGCCCAAAGGAATAATAAAGTGGAGGATTTCCATGTGAACTGGAACAACCTCCAGGAAGTGATGCAGAGCGAGAGGAGCAGAACCAGGAGAACATTGTACACAGAGACTAATACACTGTGGTATCATCGAACGTAATGGACTTCTCCATTAGTGGTGGTGTAATGTCCCTGCACAATCTGCAGGGATCAAGGAGAAAAAAACACTATCCAAAAGCAGAGGACAAACTGAGGGAATAGAAACACCAAGGAAAAGCAACTGCCTGACTACAATGGCTGAGGGGACATGACAGAGGAAAGACTCGGAGCGAACACTCTGATGCAAATACTAACAACATGGCAATGGGTTCAAGTCAAGAACACATATGATACCAGTGGAATCACACGTCGGCCACGGGGGGTGGGAGGGAGGAAAAGAAAATGATCTTTGTCTTTAATGAAAAATGCATGGAAATGATCAAATAAAATACTATAAAAAAAGAAAAATATTAAAAAAGAAAAAAAAAACAAAAAAAAAATTAAAGCATAAGCTAATCAGTAAGAGTGAGTCCTGAAATTTGAGGTCCTGACAGTTAATGACCCTTGTGAAAATTGACATTTTAAACTGTTAAAATTAATAATTATATAGTTATATTTTATTTGAGTAAAAAATTAAATTAGTGGAATAAGGATTTCTCTTAATTTAAAATAATCAGAAAATTGATTCTTTTTTTGAGAAAAACAAAACTAAAACACCTAACTTCTTAATTAGATAAAATAATTTAATAACCTACAGCATTGGAAAATATCACAAATTTTGTAAAAAAGAGGAACAAATTAGGAACTAAGATCTTTCACAGTCAAAGAAAAAGTGCTTACGAGTTTCTTTATGCATTTAAGTGCAAGCACCAAGATGGAAGTTGCTTTTATACAATAGATTATAAAATGAGCAAAGAAAAGAGTTAAAAGCGGTTGAATATTTGAAGCCCACCCTTCATCTCTGTGTGACCAATCAAAGTCTCTTTGCTTTTCTGGACCCTTATGTAACCAACTGCCTAAAAGAACTGCTCTATCAGATGGGTCCTTCGCTACTGCGGATGCTTGCAAATAAATCGATCATGCTTAGAATTTTGTGCCTCAATTTCCCTTTATTGAAGATTTTTATCGTGACAAGGGGAAAGAAGATTTGAGAAGTAATTGATGGAACGGGATAAACTGTCTCTAAACATGTACATGCTAGTATTTTATTTAAGATTTTTGCATTTATGTTCATTAAGGAGATTGGTTTATCGTTTTCTTTCTCTGTTTTTGGTCTGCCTGGCTTTAGAATCAGTACCATATTTGTGGCATAAAACGAATTTGGTAGAATTCCTTTTTTGCTTATTTTGTCCAATAATTTTTATAGCATTGGGTTTAGTTGTTCTTTAAATGTTTGATAGATGCTATACCATTTTGGTGCATAAATGTTTAGTAATGATATTACTTCATAGTACCTTTTTGCAGAATGCAATTTCCTTCCTTATCTCTTTTAATTAGATCAGTTTCTACTTTAGCTTTTTCTGATATCACGAGCACCGCCTGCTTTTTTTACTTTAGGTGATGCCTAATAAATTTGCTCCAGCCTTTTACCTAGAATCTGTGTGTGTCACTCTGCCTCAAATGTGTTTCTTGTAAACAACATATAATAGGATTCTGGTTTTTAATCCGCTCTGCCCAGTCCCTGCGTTAGTACCACCAGATCCGCCCCTACCGGGTTCTGACCCAGTGAACCTTCCACGGTGCCTGAAATGACACGGGGAGTAGTTCTTTCCCAATCTGGCGCAGGCTCCATCCCCGAGTCACCTGGTGGAGATACAGGTAACCGTGGGACCCGAGGGACGCTGGTCTCCCCTCATCTCCACTCTGCCCCGGACCCACGTTTGTGACTCGGAAGACCCTGTGACTCGCCGCACCCTGTGACTCGCCGCTCTCATTCTAGGTTCTGCAGTTAAATTCTCAGTAACACTGCGACCCATTTGACCATCAGTGTATTCCGGGATCTGTGCACTGTAGCACCTAGCTACCGCTGCCTGACACACAGTAGGCATATAATAAATGCTTGTTGACTGACTGGATTCACAATTCAAAGAACTGTGTTAAAATTAACATTAAATTCATTCTTATT
The DNA here is from genome assembly GCF_027887165.1 of Monodelphis domestica. NCBI lineage: Eukaryota > Metazoa > Chordata > Mammalia > Didelphimorphia > Didelphidae > Monodelphis > Monodelphis domestica. The sequence continues at coordinate 268,401,538 of NC_077228.1, read as the reverse complement.
ACCTGTGTGATTGATGTTTGACTTTCCTCATCTTTAAAATGTGGAGGTTGGACTAGAGAATCTCTAAAATCCCCTCCATCTCTAAATTTTATAGCCTTATAATGCATTTGCTGCTACACACAAAAGCCTGCAGGGAATGCTTCAAGAGTCCTCCAGAAAGGGAGCAGGAGAGAATGGAGCTGGCATTTTCTCTAAGTGTTTTATCTTGTATATCCAGAAGGTGGTGCTCTAGGCTTTAATGGTGCCTATAAATGTAGAGAGGGGGGGAAAACATTTTGGAGGATCTATGGGAAAACCGACACTGACATATTGTTCAGAGACCTGTGAATATGTATAGCCATTTTGGAAAAGAATTGGGGATTATAGACAAAAAGTTACTAAAAAGCCTTTCACCCAGCTACGCCATGTTAGGCCTATATGCCAAAGAGATTTTTAAAGAAATAGGGAAAAGTCCCATTAGTCCCATTATTATTATTATTACCTAAACTTTGGAACAGGCAGCTGCCCCTACGCATTTGTAGCATTAATATTTTTTCCTATATTAGTAGTCTAAACTATATATGTATATAAGAAGGTGTTTGATAAATACAAATGATATGTAAATATTTGCCATGATTAATGTGAAATTATTATGGCTAATGACCACACTGTTCTATCACGGCATTTTTTAAAAAAATTTTATAGTATTTTATTTGATCATTTCCATGCATAATTCATTAAAGACAAAGATCATTTTCTTTTCCTCCCCCCCACCCCTCGTAGCTGACGCGTGATTCCACTGGGTATCACATGTGTTCTTGCTTTGAACCCATTGCCATGTTGTTAATATTTGCATTAGAGTTTCGTTTAGAATCTCTTCTCTGTCATGTCCCCTCAACAGCTGTAGTCAGGCAGTTGCTTTTCCTCAGTGTTTCTACTCCCACAGTTTGTCCTTTGCTTATGCATAGTGTTTTTTCTCCTAGATCCCTGCAAATTGTTCAGGGACATTACACCGCCACTAATGGAGAAGTCCATTACGTTCGATTATACCACAGTGTATCAGTCTCTGTGTACAATGTTCTCCTGGTTCTGCTCCTCTCACTCTGCATCACTTCCTGGAGGTTGTTCTAGTCTCCATGGAATTCCTCCAGTTCATTATTCCTTTTAGCACAATAGTATTCCATCACCAACAGATACCATAATTTGCTCAGCCATTCCCCAATTGATGGGCATCCCCTCGTTTTCCAGTTTTTGGCCACCACAAAGAGCGCAGCTATGAATATTTTTGTACAAGTCTTTTTGTCCATTATCTCTTTGGGGTACAGACCCAGCAGTGCTATGGCTGGATCAAAGGGTAGATATTATTTTATCGCCCTTTGGGCATAGTTCCAAATTGCCCTCCAGAATGGTTGGATCAGTTCACAACTCCACCAGCAATGAATTAATGTCCCTACTTTGCCACATCCCCTCCAGCATTCATTACTTTCCTTTGCTGTTATGTTAGCCAGTCTGCTAGGTGTGAGGTGATACCTCAGAGTTGTTTTTATTTGCATCTCTCTGATTATAAGAGATGTAGAGCACTTTTTCATGTGCTTATTTATCACTGCATTTTTAAGGCAGTAGATATAGCCATGGCTCTGTGGAGAGAGTCCTGGACCTAGAGTCAGGAGGATATGAGTTCATGTCTACTTTTGCTTACTAGCAGCACCCTGGACAAGTCACTTGACTTCTGTTGCCTCAGTTTCCTCAAGTATAAAATGGAGACCCTGGAGAAGGAAATGGCAAACCATCTTGATATCTTTGTCAAGAAAATCCCATTAAAAAATAGGAGCATGAAGACTTGGATTTGACTAAGTGCAATAGTTAACACAGCTGTGTCTCCTGGTATTGATAGTCTGACCAAGATGAGAGTTTTGTGGCAATGTGTCAATATAATTAATTTCCTTTGTAATCCTATGCATTTTATTTTATGCATTTAAAAACATTATTCTGAAGAGTTAATAGTCTTGACTAAACTAAGGTTTCTATGATACCAAAAAAGACATTAAGAAATCTCTCCCCCCTCTCTTTCTACCCCCATCCTCTTTCTCATTTTCTTTCTCTCTCACATACATTAACCATATCCAAAAATGTATATCTCATTCTCCATTTTAAATCACTCACCTCTCTGTTAAGAAACTGATAGCACATTTCATCTTCCAGGATGGAAGATGGACTGGACTCCTGGTTTTATTACATTACATTGAGATCTTCTTGAGGGCTAAAACTATTTTTTGTTTCCATTAGTATTCCCATCACTTTGTATAGTGCCTGGAGCATAACTGGCGCTTAATAAATGTTTATTGATTGATTTATCATTACATCCACTAGAGTTCTAAAGTCTTTCAAACTATTTTTCTCTATAATGTTATCTAATATCCCTCTGTGTGCTCATTTTGCTCTGCATCAGTTTCCTCTGAAAATTTCATAATTTTATGGCAGAATAATAATTCCATTACATTCATATACCATGATATATTTATATACTGTGATCATCATTCCCCAAGAGATGGGCACTCTTTTAGTTCCCAGTTTTTTCTTCTTAAATATTAATTGAAGGGGCAGCTAGTAGCACAGTGGATAGAGCACCAGGCCTAGAGTCAGGAGGACCTAGGTTCAAATCTGACCTCATACACTTCCTAGATGTGTGACTCTAACCGAGTTTATCTAGCCCTTGTCCTAGAATTGTCATAGGATAGAAAGTAAGGGTTTTAAAAAAGAAAAGATTAATTGGAGACCAAATAAACTAGTTGAAAAGAATTTATCGGCCCAAAACCAAATCATACAAATGAACAATAATTTCATGAAAGAAAATAACATTGTGACAATATACTAATATTTTTTGGAATTAATCCAAAGCAATCCATAGAGAAAAATTTATAATTCTTTTTTTTTTTAAACCCTTACCTTCCATCTTGGAGTCAATACTGTATATTGGCTCCAAGGCAGAAGAGTGGTAAGGGCTAGGCAATGGGGGTCAAGTGACTTGCCCAGGGTCACACAGCTGGGAAGTGTCTGAGACCAGATTTGAACCTAGGACCTCCCGTCTCTAGGCCTAGCTCTCAATCCACTGAGCTACCCAGCTGCCCCCTGAAAAATTTATAATTCTAAGCTGTTTCAACAAAAGAGATAAAGAACAGATCAATGAATTGAGCATGCAATTAACGAAACTACTGGAAAATCAATACAAAAAAAATTCTTTTACACATTTTAAAGGAGTTGGGGGGGGGGCGGGAAGATGGGGGTGGTCGTGGGGGTTAGCCTTTATCCGGGCTAAGGGTTTGACCCAAAGATCCCTAGTCTTGACAGAGAATTCTTCAATTCCAATTCGTTTTAATTAATTTTAAATTTAAATTCCCGAGAAGATGTCACACACTGCCCTTGCACTAAAAACGTACAAGGGGCCAAGAAGAGAAAAGATTGTCTCAATTATGAAATGTAGGGACCCTGGGCTTACGGGTTACGAACGCCCCTGGTAAAGATTGCTCAGCGACCCTTTCACGCGAGACTCAAGAGTAAAGCTCAGTTGATACTGGAGGAGCCTTGTTAGGCACTGAGAACTGAAGAGAAGGGGGAAGGGAGGCGGGGCGTCTAGAACTGAAGAAGCCAGGCAGAATTAGAGCGCAGAAGCGAATCGAGCGTCTCCCCAGCTGCAGCCCGAGCGTTGTTGCAGCTCGTAGGCAAGTCCTTGCAGGGGAATCCCGGGACGCTGTAGTTCTGACTCCGGAGCTGAAGCTGTCAAATCCCTCTTGAGCTGGCCGGTACAGGGTCTGGGCGGGGAGAAATGGACCAACGGCAGAAGCGGAGGCATTTGGAGGCTTTTAAAGAGCGTCCTGGCTCTCATTTCCTTTAGCCCCTCCTCGTCCCCTCGCTCATCCCCAAAGATTAGGGGAATTCTCTGCCTCTTTGCCTCTTCCTATGAGGGAAGGTGAGGACGCGCCTGAAAGAAACAGCTCCGACTTCCGAGGCTTAAGAGAAAGGCCCTGAGGGGAAATGGAAAGCTGTCTGCACTGGGAAAGGCCGGAGTGGCGGCATCTCAGCCTCTGTTCTGCCACTTACCACCTGTCTGTCTCTGGTCAAGGCGCTTGATTTCTCTGAGCTTCACTTTTCTTTTCTATTTTTTTTTAACCTTTACCTCCCGTCTTGGTGTCAATACTATGTATTGGCTCTAAAGCAGAAGAGTGGTAAGGGCTAGGCAATTGGGGGAGGGGGGTGTTAAGTGACTTGCCCAGGGTCACACAACTGGGAAGTATCTGAGGCCACATTTGAACCTAGGACCTCCCGTCTCCAGGCCTGGCTCTCAATCCACTGAGCTACCCAGCTGCCCCCTGAGCCTCACTTTTCTGATCTGTGATCTCTAATTCCTATGAGCCCATCAAGCTCAGGCTAGGGGGCCTCTCTAGCAGGGTCTGAGGTGACTAGACATGGAGTGAATGTGGGACTTGATTGGAGGTCCTGCCTCCCATAATCTCTTCTAATTCTTTAACAGGTGCCAGCATGCAGCTCCTTGCCCTGAGGCCTTGGGCTCCCCTTCTTCTGACTGACCTGATGTTACTGTGGCTATTCCAGCCACTGGAAGGAATTGTTTTCTTTCCAGGGCTCTCTGGGCTCTGGCTGGAGGGGGTTTTTCGGATGGGAGTACTATGGGGGGTTCTGAGTTTATTGGGGGACTGTGGGAAGATCAGGGAACTACTGCCTGTCTTGTGTCTGAGCACCCCCCTTTTCCTGTCTCTGAGGACTCTGGTTCCAGGGGCCCTGAGTGCCCCACCTGTGCTCCTAGCCTCAGCCCCTTGGGCCTGGTTGCTGGTGGCTTATGGTGGGGCAGGCCTGGGCTGGGCTGTGTGGAAGATGCTGAGCCCCTCTGAAGCCCCTTCCTCAGCACAGGAGAAGGAGCAAGGCCAGGAGAACAAAGCCATGATGGGGAGGCTGCTGAGACTGTCCTGGCCTGACTTGCCCTTCCTTGCTGCTGCTTTCTTCTTCTTGACTACGGCTGTCATAGGTGAAAGGACAGGCAGGGAGTGGGGAGAAGTGGGGCGGCATGAATGGAGGTGAACATGGCAATGGGTCCTTGATGTTACTCCTGCTCATCCCCCCCTCCAGGTGAGATGTTCATCCCCCACTATACTGGCCGTGTGATTGACATCCTGGGCCAGGACTTTGACCCTGATGCTTTTGTCACTGCCATCTTCTTCATGTGCCTCTTCTCCCTTGGAAGGTCAGTGACTTGGTGAGGGTGGGGAAGGGAAATCACATCTTTATCCTTTTGGACTCTATCACTTACTCTCTGTGTGACCTTGAGACAGTCACTTCGTTTCTCTGGGACTCAGTTTCTTCTTCAGTAAAATGAGAGATGTTGATAAAGACTCTCATGCTCAATGATCCTCTAGGGGTACTTCTGTTCACCCAGACCCTTTGTGATACCCATTGGCCAGCTGCTTCCAAATTCCCCATCATCTCTCCTATAAAAGGGACTAGGGATATAGAAAGAGAAAATTGGTTGATACTCTTCCATTGCTCCTACTCTGAGGTAGGAATTCAGCTTCAGAAAGCAACCAATCTAATTGGGGAAGGAGGGAAAACAGCCACCATCCCTTGGAGGCATTCATTTAATCACTCACTTGGGAGTATTATTCAGCACAAATTCAGATGCATATAAGCACTAATGAAGCTGCTGTAAATGAAATACATCAATTTTGTGGCATGTATCCTCTTCATCTTAATGCTATTTCAGCCTATTTCGCAGGGACTCTTCATGCCCCTTAGCTCAAGAGTTTCTTTTGTTATTTCCTATTGTCCATTGCCTTATATTTGCGAACTTGTGCCTGTAATGCCAATTTAACTAAATTTGGCTCTGGCTAGCTAATTTTCCCATGCCTGTCCCCTTTCCCATCCCTTCCAGACTCCCAAATGGACTTTTCCTTCAAGATTATTTCTTCCTTCCTCAGCATCTTTTTCCCTTTTGCCTAGATTTACCCTCTCTTCTTTCTTTATCATTTCTTTTTCTTTTGAAATAATGCATATTATTGATGCTTTCTCTCTTTTCAACTCTACTCTCCCAAATCCAAGCAAAATCCTCTTGGTATTCAATTAAAACAAATGCATCAGATTATACATGATGACATAGACAGTGTTCTATTCCAGTAATTCCTAATTTGTCTGCCACAGTGGGGTGGATTCCCAGAATATTTCTTCTCAGGACCTTCATTTGTTTTTCATTTACTCAGAATTTGAGTTTATTTAAATAATTTTTTAATTTACATTATTGTGGTCATCTATATAGTGTTATCGTAGCTCTGCTCATTTTGTTCTGTATTATACAAACCTTCCCATGCTTCTGAGTTGCTCATATTTTAAATTCCTTATTGCATAATATATTTATTTTATGTTCATATATCTTAGTTTTATTTTTCTAGCCATCTCCCAAATGATCACTGTGTTCCCCCCCCCTTTTTTTTTTTTTGCTATGAAAAAGAGTACTGCTTTGAGTATTTTGGTGTATATTGAACTTCTGTTTCTATTTTTGTCTTCTTTGGGGTATATGCCCAGAAATGGGATTGCTGAGTCTAAGAGTATAAACCGTTTAATCACTTTTTCTGCATAATCCAGAGAGGCAGAGTGTCTTCCTGCACTTCTTTCAACACTGATTATTTTTGTTCTTGTCTCCACCACTTCTATTCCACCCTTTCCATTTGCAAACATGTGCAGGTCTCATCTCAAAAGAAAGTGATATTTTTTTCCTATTGCCCTTTCTAGTTACTGACTTTTGGCTGCCAATATGCTAGATCTTTTATTTTAATTTTTTGCCTTTGTATCCTCAGCACCTAGCACAATCCTGTAAGGGCCAGAGTGGAAGGGGTTAATATAAAAGGTTGGACTAGATTATTTGAGAATAGGGACACCAGGAATTTAATCAATTCCAAAATGATTTTTAAAAGTAATTTATTTATAAAATATAGAAAGAGTGAAAGTAAGAAAATCAGAGAGAGGATAGGGTAAGATAACTAACTTAAACACACTAAGTATTTTGCTGAGACCCCTGCTCAAACTAGGGCTAATTCGTCCTTAGCTGGAGGGGCCTCAGCATTGAGCAGAGTCTGGGGATGCATGAAGCCTCTTTCAAGAGGGGAGGCCTCTCCTGAGGCTAGTCCCTTCAGAAAATCCAGGAAAGGAGTTAGCCTTTTTCACTCACCCATGTGGTAGTTCTAAGGGAAAAGTCCAAGAGCAGTCCAAGGTCCCAAGCTGGAGCTCCTTCAAGATTGTACAAGGTAAAAGGCATCTTCACAGGAAGTTCTTGGCATTTTTGAAGATCATTCTTTTTCGTCACTTTCTGCAACTTCCTTCCATTTCATGTGTACCGATTACAGTTAGAGCTTTGCTGTCGATTCTGATTTGTCACCCACTATTGCACATGTGGGTCACAGATCTTCCCCACTCAAGTGTAAGTGGGGTGTGTATGCTTCTGGTGATTAAATCTAAAGAGAGTTAATCCCATCTTCACAATCCTGATTTTGGAGCCTAAATTCATTAACTCAACTCATCTCACATAAAACTTATCACATGTCTCCCCTAGAAGAGACATAGCTTCCCTTCAGACTTGATTTCCCACATAAACCTAACTCCTACCTCCCATTTGTTACTTTTTTCCTTTTTTTTTGACATCAACATTCTCTATATTGCTAATGGATAGAGTGCTGACCCTAGAGTCTCCCCTAGAAGAGACATAGCTTCCCTTCAGACTTGATTTCCCACATAAACCTAACTCCTACCTCCCATTTGTTACTTTTTTCCCTTTTTTTTGACATCAACATTCTCTATATTGCTAATGGATAGAGTGCTGACCCTAGAGTCCAGAAAACTCATCTTTCTGAGTTCAAATTCAGATTCAGACACCTATCAGTTGTATGATCCTGGGGAAGTCACTTAACCCTGCTTGCCTCAGTTTCCTCATCTATAAAATGAACTGGAGAAGGAACTGACAAACTACACCAGCACCTTTGCCAAAACAAAACAAAACAAACCAAAAAAACAAATGGGGTCAATAAAATTCATACACAACACAAAATGACTGAAAAGCAAAAAAGCAACTGGTACAGGCCAGACACAGTGCTAGATAAAGTAGATACAAAGATAAAAATAAAGGCCATAAAAAACTTATCTTTGCATAAGGAGTATGATATTTATAATTTCTTCCATATTGCTGTCCAATTCTTTCTTATTATTTCATTTTCTTTGAGTGTCTTAGTAAATCATTCCAAAAATCTTTAACTTTGTCTTGGATGAACCAAGAGAACAAGGGGGTTTCTTTTGCCAGAAATAAGAGGGATTCCCAGGGGCATGGTGTCAGCTCTAGAACTTAGGGAGAGTCAGGAGAATTGAGATAGAGAGTAGGAATCTAGGCAAGATAGAGACAGATAAGGGGGGCAGTAAAGTGATAGACTCTTCATCCCTTTTTGATGAGGTCATTTCATAATCCATACATTTCACTTCTCTTCAAATCTAACAATTTGCAGTAAACAGTACACAGAACAGGTTCTCAATAAGAGCTCATTCCTTTGAACTGAACTGCCCTCCTTCCCCTTAGGTTTCTCATGCCATGCCTCCCCTCCTTTTACACACATCCCAAGTGCCTATTCTTCCTGGTGGCATTTACCCTCTCCTGTGTCTTTTCCTCACCTATATTCCTTCTGCATTGATTTTCTCCTCTCTTCCTCATCCATTCTTCCCATGATTTGCCCTTCTGTCTCTTTCCCACCTATATCATTTTGCATGTCGCTCTCTTTCTCATCCCCACAGTTCATTTTCTTCAGGCTGTCGAGGAGGCCTCTTCACCATCATCCTCTCCCGACTCAAACTGCGCATTCGGCATGTGCTCTTTTCCTCTCTTTTACGCCAAGATCTCAGCTTCTTCCAGGAGACCAAGACAGGTGGGGAGACATAAATCTTTGGTTCCTCTGAGCCTTTCTGACCCCTCAGGGCCCTGTTCATGACTTATGCCTCCTCCTTCCATAGCTGCAAGTGCATTGAGCTATCAGTGTGGAGGGGAGGAGGGTGGGACATAGATGGTAAGCTGCCTGATGGTTCCTGGTCCTGCTCAGTTCTACATAGCCTTGTCCCTTCTCCTATTCTTCCCAGGAGAGTTAAGCTCACGCCTGAACTCTGACACCATCCTGATGAGTCGCTGGCTCCCTCTCAATGCCAATGTGTTCATTCGGAGCTTGGTGAAGATCATAGGGCTATACAGCTTCATGGTCAGCCTCTCACCTAGGCTTACCCTCTTCTCTTTGCTTGAGGTACCCCTCTTGGTTGCTGCTGAGAAGGTCTACAATGCTCGACATCAGGTATTTGTGGGCAGGAGCAAGATTAGCAGAGAAAATGGACTGGTCCTGATGGACTGGTCCTGATGGGCTGGGCTGTAGGAGGAACCTTGGGGTAAATGATAGAAACAAAAATGGGGAGAGAGAGGGCTCAGGGGCTGAAAAGGGGAGGATAACTCCAATATGGGAGATGGGATACTGCACTTCTCCTAAACTCCCTCCTCACTCATCTTCCCTCTGATACCTTCTCCCTAGGCCATGCTCTGTCAAATTCAAGATTCAGTGGCAGAGGCTAGACAGGTGGTGCGGGAGGCTGTGGGAAGTTTAAGAACTGTACGAAGTTTTGGGGCAGAGGAGAATGAGGCCCAGCGCTATGAGAAAGCTCTAGAACATGGCCGGAAACTACAGTGGCGCCAGAACAGAGAATATGGCATGTATCAAGTCATCAAGCGGGTGAGCCTAGGATGGGATATGGTCAAGGAGAGTAAGTGCATCCCCTGATGCTGTTTTGGGACTCTGATCTCTTGTATTTGACTCTCCCCACTCAAGTCCCAGTCCCTGGCTGTCCTCTTTGGTCTCAGAACCACCCCAGATGGTAACTGGGGAATCAGGTTGTCTGCAACTGGGACAGGGATGAGATTTAGAGAGGGAGACCTTGGTGAGATGTCATATCACATCCTCATCCTGCTTCCTCTTTCTCCTTTAGGGACTTCAACTAGCAATGTGGGCATTGATATTGGACTATGGGCTGAGGCAGATCCTTGCAGGAAAGCTCACCAGGGGTGGCCTCCTCTCCTTTCTGCTCTATCAAGAGCATGTTGGGAGACTTCTGAAGGTAAAGGAGAATGATCGTTGCTCTTTTATCTTTACCTCAATTCCAGTCTCTGTTCTGTTTGGTTTGTAAGGGCCAGAATGTAAGGGGTTAATATAAAAGGTTGGACTAGAATATTTAAGAGTGTGGTCACCAGGAATATAATTAATTCCAAATGATTTTTTTTTAGCAATTTATTTATAAAATATAGAAAGTGAAAGTAAGAAAATCAGAGAGAGGATAGAGCAAGATATCTAATCTGATACACTAAGTATTTTGCTCCAGCCCCTGGCTCAACCCAGGCAGGGCTAGTCCTCAATTGGAGGGGTCTCAGTCTTGAGCCGAGGGCTCAGGGATGAATAAAGCAAAAGCTTCATTCAGGAAGCCTCTCTCAAGAGGGGAGGCCTCTCCCAAGGCTAGTACCTTCTGAAAATCTAGGAAAGAAGTCAGCCTTTTTTCACTCACCCATGTGGTAGTTCTAAGGGAAAAGTCCAAGAGCAGTCTGAGGTCTCAAGCTGGAGCTCCTTCAAGATCAAGTTCAAAGTAAAAGACCTCTTCACAGGAAGTTCTTGGCATTTTTAAAGACCATTCCTTTCCGTCACTTCCTGTTACTTCCTTCCATTTTACATGTACCAATTACAGCTAAAGCTTTGCTTAGGACTGCCCAGGAGGCAGTCAGTCAATTCTGATTCATCACCCACTATTGCACACATGGGTCACAGACCTCCCCCACTCAAGTGTAAGTGAGGTGTATATGCTTCTGGTGATTAAATCTAAAAATATGCAGGGGAGTATTAATCCTACCTTCACAGGTTCTTATATGGTGAAGGCTTTAGTGTGTGTGTGGCACACAACTAGGTAGTTGGAAAGTTCATTTTGTAGAAACCTGACTCCAAATTCATGTAGACAAAGGAATGATTCATATCTGTCCTGGTGAGTGTTTAGGACTCTAGGCTCTGGTTTCTTGATTTATTTTCTTTACATTTTCTCAGATCCTGGTGTGCATGTATGGAGACATGGTGAGCAAAGTTGGAGCTGCAAAGAAAGTATTCCAATACCTAGACCGTGTACCACAGATGCCCCCACCTGGAATACTGGCTCCTTCTGTTTTGCATGGCCTTGTGGAATTTCGAGATGTCTCTTTTGCCTATCCAAGCAACCCCAAATACTTTGTTCTCAAGGTATCTGAGATTGAGGTCTTTGCCTTTTGGGGACCCAAGTACTCAGCCCCATAACTCTCAGTTTTATTGCATCTAAATAGGGTGTTGCCTCTGTTTCTTATTATGCCTTTTACTGAATAACAGGGATGCTATTGATGATCTTGATGTGCAGAGGAAGAAATGAAAGAAAACAGAGAACATATTTTCTTTTCATTGAGTCTTCTCCCCTTCTTTCTTCCCCTTATTCTTTCAGGGAGTGACATTCACTTTGCATCCTGGGAAGGTGACAGCCTTAGTAGGCCCCAATGGGGCTGGGAAGAGCTCAGTGGCTGCACTGCTGCAGAATCTCTACCAGCCCACAAGAGGCCAGCTGCTGCTGGATGGGGAGCCCCTGCCCCAGTACCAGCACCAGTACCTGCACTCACAGGTAACAAAGAGGAGAGAGACATAAAGTTGAGGGGGGAATTACTAGGAGAAGGAAAGTAGGAGTAGAGCCAGTTGGAGAAGAGAGGAAGAGATTCCTCTTCCTCCACCAAAGATTTATGGAGGTGAGGAGGACTGGTGAGTCCCTGCCCCAGGATAGCTTACCTGGCTTCCCTTCCCATACAGGTATCTGTGGTTGAACAGGAGCCTGTACTGTTCTCAGGGTCAGTGAGGGACAACATTGTCTATGGGCTGGAGAGCTGCAAGGATGATGAAGTGATGGCTGCTGTCCGGGTAGCCCAGGCTGATGGATTTATTGCTAATATGGAGCATGGACTGGACACAGGTACCTTATCAACCTGCAAGATTGTGACAATGAGTTTCATCCTGATATTCAAAAGAAGGAACTTGGCCATCCCCTCAAGTAATCCTCAGTGTGCCATTGGGTATACTAACTCTAAGGCTGGCATTGTACCCTATCTTTCTTTCTATCCTGTGTCTCCTTATCAATATAAATAATTATTTTCAAAATAAATAAATAATACAAAATATAATAAACATAAGACGTTTATATAAATATCATATATTTATATAAATGAATACATATAAATACATATTTCTGGATTATATAAATATATATTTATATAATCTATAATACAAATATAACATTGATACATAAAATATGTGTAATATAATATGTAATATAATATATATGAAAAAGAAAATAAAATTAATAAAAATATTTTTAAAACCCTAATATTTCAGCCTTTTTGCCTGGTAAGTCATGTCATTTGTATGAAATATAAGAGTGGTGCTACGTCTCCGTGGATGGCATCTTTGGGCACGCTTATCCCCATGTAATCTGAAATGATGGAGGATCAGATTGAGGGCAGAAGAATGTTCCTATGCATAGATTATTCACAGAACCCTGTCTCTGAGGGAGAATATATTTTCTGTTTCTTTAGCTGTTGGAGAGAAGGGGAGTCAGCTGTCTGCAGGACAAAAGCAGCGTCTGGCCATTGCTCGGGCTCTGGTGCGGAATCCCCGAGTCCTCATCCTAGACGAGGCCACCAGTGCGCTGGATGTAGAATGTGAACAGGCGGTAAGATGCTGGGAAACAGCTAGAAGCCTGGAGGCAAACGAGGGCAGAGTCTGAGCCATGCAGCAGTAGTGGTAGTGACAGGCAGAGCTGTTAGGGGCTGTGTGGGGCAAGGGAGATGGAGTAAAGGTCTCTGGGCCAGGTCTCTCCAGAATTTGGACTGATCCTGGACCCTGAAATGGAGGGGATAGTGGAGAAACTGTGTGTGATTCTCTTTTCTGTTTTATATTTCCTAGTTAATGGAACAGGGGAGTCTTCTCAATGTATAATGGAGATTGGTGGGACTGGTGGTCTCTGTGGTTTTATCCCTTTCTTCTTCCTTTCACACCCCATCCCAGCCATTGATGGGCTACCTTTCCCTCATTATATTACATACAGTAAGCAGTAGTGGGGTGGCATGGAGGTTTCTGTGTTTGAAACTCTAATTCTTTCTGTGTCCTCATCTCTCCCCAGCTTCAAAAGTGTATGCTGCAAGGGCATCGGACAGTGCTGGTGATTGCACATCGTCTGCAGACAGTGCAGGCTGCTGACCACATCCTGGTGCTGGAGCAAGGGAAGCTGGTGGAGCAGGGGACTCACACTCAGCTCATGGCCCAGAGAGGCCTCTATTACCACCTAGTACAGCAGTAGATTGAAGATTGAGTCTCTGGAGGAAGAGGGGAACTTTTTATTTGAGATTTGGGTTTGGTTTAGGGTCTTAAATATCCAGGAAAAGCTTTGCTTTGAGTACCCCTCATTTCCTGAATAATAGCCACTGTAGCTGGGGAGATGATGGGCCCCCCAACAAGATGATGCACCTTATAGGTGTACCCCTTCTCAGAGACTGGTGTTTCCCTGCTTCTCTCCAGACGTCTGCACATATGTGAGCATATGAGTCAATAAATCATTTTGCTGTCACATAACCCCCATCTCAGTTTCCTCAATTGAAAAATAAAGACAATAATAGCTAACTCTAGGAATTTTATGAGGTTCAAAAGAAATAATAATTATAGTGTTTAGCAGAATTTCTGGCACATAGTAGGTACTTAATAAATTCTTTCTTTCTTCATTTATTCCTTCCTTCTTTCCTTTACTCCTTCCCTTTTCATACTCCAAACCAAAATACCAGAGATCAAGAGCTAGGCCACTTGCTGGGGCCATATATTCATCTTCTTTCTGACCATCTTTTGCCTTGCTTACACCCCACCCCCATCCCTTTCAAGCTCTCTGAAAATAGTAATCAAAACCACTACTATTGCTTCTGTAACAAGTGGGTTATTTTCCTCCTCACTATCTCTCTGACTTTCCAGACTCTAACTCTAACCTGGCCACCAATTCCCTATGTGTATGATCTTTCCCATTAGAATATAAATTTCCTGAGGATGGGAATTGACTTTTGTTTTTTGCATTTGCATCCTCATGTTTTGCCACTTGGTATGCATTTAATAAATTATTTTTCCATTAAAAATCATTTTGCCTGAGGATATTCATGAGGCTATGAAGAGGACACTGAGGCCTACAATATCAAATGGCAGAGCAGTATATTGGTGTTAAATTCAGCATGATTAGGGTCTCATTCTGAAGTAAGATACTCCTGGGTGAGACTGAGTTTGACAAGTAACTTATTATTCTAGTGGAGGATGTTGAGGATTGGAGGCAGTGACTGAGATGAAAAAGACTATGAGCCAGGTGTTGATCTTATTGGGGGGGTGCTCTAGTGGGCCATAGATGGGAGCACTAAGAATCTAGGCAGCTTAGAGTATACTTTAAAGGAAAAGGAATTGTTGAGTGTTAGTAGCAGAGAGTGAATCTAAGTGGCACATGGAAAGGCCTTGTGTGTTTTATTATTAGTATTTTATAATTGTTTTACTTTTTGTCTTAGTAAAATCTCTAAGACATAAAGGCAAGGGCTATACAAACAGAGTTAAGATCCTTGGGATCACACAGCCAGGAAATGTCTGAGGTCAGCTTTGAATACAAGACCTCTTAACTCTACACTCAAGTTTCTCTGTGCCTATCTAAGTCACCTAGCTTTCCCAAGGACTCGTGTATTAAAGGTTGTAAGAGGAATAAGCAACCTTGAAGAGAGAGCCAATTGATGTCTTTTAGTAAAAAAAAACAAACAAAAAAACAACATAGTTCCAGAGAGTGCTAGATGATGGAATGAAGGTGAGAAGAGATCTAGGATGACATTTTTTATTTCATTTTGATTGTACCACAGTGTCTCAGTCTCTGTGTACAATGTTCTCCTGGTTCTGCTTCTTTTGCTTTGCATCAATTCCTGGGGGTCTTTTAAGTTCACATGGAATTGCTCCAGTTCGTTATTCCTTTCAGCACAATAGTATTCCATTGTCAACAGATACTTCAATTTGTTCAGCCATTCCTCAATCAATGGACAACTCTATCTGGAACATTTTCATTGAAACTTAGATAAAGTCATAAATTGCATGCTCATGAAATCTGAAGATGATACAAAGTTTCAAAAGATAACTGATATACTACACGACAGAGACTGGATCATAGAATATTTTGGCAGGCTAAATCAGTTCTTGACATTTTTTTTGTCATAGGTCCCTTTAACAGTCTGATGAAGCTTTTGGATTACATCTTAAAAAAATTTTTTTGCTTATATTTGTAATTAAAAGACATACACAATTTTATTTATTTTTAGTATTATTTAGTGAAAAAAGGACATAAATTTTTTGATTCATGCACACAGACCCTTATGTGCCTTTTGAGAATCTCTGGCCACTAGGCTAAGAACCCCTGAGCTATAATATATAATAAAATTAAAGTCAATAGAGAAAATGAAAGTCTTATCCATAGGTTAAAAAAATCAGCATCATAAGAGAGGATTGGGACAATATGGTTAGCCAACATTTTGTCTGAAAGTGGACTTAGGATTCTAGTGGATCACAAACTCAATATGAAAATTATGCTATGTCAACCCCAAAAGCTAATGTGATCTTGGACTTCACTGAGAGGCATAACTTCCAGGAAAAAAAAAGAGATTATGGCCTCTCTGTATTCTTTCCTAGTGTTATGGGATTTGGGAACATTACCCATGGGAAGATGCTAGGAGACAGCTTTTGGGAGACTAATGATCTGGAGCAGGCATGAACATTCTGGTGTCACATGGTTGGAAGTAATCTTTTATTCTCCATGCCTGGTTCTGTCAGAGGCTTTGAAATGGCTTGATTCAGCAGGGAATTCTCCCTGAGGGAATTGGCTCTTGAGTCTTAATGGGAGCTAGCAATTGCAAAAAGCAAAAATAAGAAGAGTAAAGAGAATATTCCAGGTACTATCAGACTTATTCTCAAACTTGGAACATTTTCCTTGCTGCCATTGTTATGCAATAAAAAATCAACCGACCTCCACTCTGGTATGTCTGGGATGACAGAACACTCAGTGCAAGGTCCCAGGAACTACAGGGCCCTTGGGTATGCCAACAATTACCCACCTTTCATGTCTGTCCAAACATCACCCACTTGTTATGTCAACCTAGCCAAAATCATTGATTAACAGAATATTCTAAAAATATTGTCATTCTCTATCAAATAACTCAACTATGACTGCTTTAACCAATATAAACTCCACTCTGACTCTGCCTCTTCAGAACTCACTTGCTGATCTTCCCCTAGCATGCTAGTAGTAAACTTCCCTTTGCCTGAATTGCATTGTCTCCATGTGCTCCTTGGAGTGGTCATCCACTCGGACCCTAACACCATATATGCAGAAATAGACAAGTCATGAGAATTAAAAGGAAAACTGAGGTGATAGAGCTGGTTCCAAAGCTTGAAAAGAAACTCATGTGATGGGACATAGACGTTTCAGGAGGAGAAAGTGAGAGAGTTTAGAAACTGCATACTTGTAGGGTAAGCCAATTTCTCAACATGCTCCTGGTTTCCAGCTTGCCTTCTTACAGGTTTCAGAGACTTTCATCTCATGAGGGATAAAAGCTTCTTTCTTGTTGTGAGGTGATATCTTAACTAATTCTCAGCAAAGAGTTAATTCACTCATATTTTATGATATTCTAATCTGTCTTACTTCTCTGATTTCTATTTGTTGATTGCTTGGATAAATGAGTTCATATACTACTTACTATTTCTGCTGATCTTTTGTGTAATGAATCTTTGAAAGGAAAGGACCTAACTGCTGGAAATTATGATTTCTTTTACCCTTATGGGCTCATGCACCTCTGTTGTGAAGACTTGCTGAGCCCTTTTCAGGACTTCTCCTTTGGTGTCTATCTTTGACCCAACTCTAAGAAGCTGTAATAGGCACAACAGCCACATTCCAGTAAAACCATCTTGGCAGGCTAAATCAGATTGAGAGTAACTGACAGTCCTCAAATCCATCAGTGACTTAGTGGGTTTTCTACCCCATGTATGTGAAGACTTCTCCTGGTGGAAAAGGCAGATGAAAACAATTTGAACTAACATTCATAAAGGCAGCATAAGAAGGTGCTATGAAGAACCTAGAGGTTTGTCAGACAAAGAAGATACCAAGGTCATCCATTGCATCCTGAACCATGGTCAGTCATACTGAATTTTGCTTTGCTACTGGATTTTGATGACTCTAGAAGAGAGAGTGAGGCTTACTTACTTTGTGCAAATCTAATTCCGATTCATGGGTAAGTCAAGACATCATTCAGTGATGTCATTGGCTCTCTTCAAAACAAAGGCAAACAACAAGAACTACCACGAAAAACGGCTTTTAATTTGAACCAGACTTGTACCTCCAGATGAAAAAAAAATCATATAAAATGTCTATATATAAATAAATTATACCTATTGTAAAGAAAGGTTTTCAGCACAAGATGGCAAACAAAAGATGGAACATTGAATGAACTGTCAACCAACCCCAAGAAATAACCTGGCACAAGAGCAGTTTAAAAGGACAGAAGCAGTAACTGGGCACTTCTTCCCTGGAGACTGAGGGAAGAGGGCTGGCAGACAGACTTTGCTCTGGTTCCTGATTATTCATTGATTATTATTGAGAAGATTTGGGAGCTTAGCTCTGAAGAACTTTATCAATTTCATCAGCCATATCTCATCATAGGCAATACACCCTGGTCCTTGATTTTAACATCTTAGGAGAGCAATAGAAACCTCTTAGAATACAGGGAAATCCCTTTTCCTCTCACTTCTATCCCCTTCCATTCATTTCCATTAATATAAGAATAAAACCCCTTTAGTAAAACCTTAGTTTGTGAGATCAGTTCTTGAAACTTCTTTCAAATCTCACCATTCAGAGGAGAGTCACTTGGAGTCAACTGAAGGAGGCAGGAAGTGGGGAGGAGGAAGGAGAAGAAACCCCAGCCTTTGCCTTAGCCAGCTTCCTGTGACTCAGTCCTGACTACCATAAATATTCTAATATTATCCTCCATTACAATTGGCACCTCAGGAAGTTTATCCATCTCAGGCTATAAGATAGACAAAGGAAAAGAAAGAAGAGAGATGCTGTTCCAAATTGTGTGTGGATTGTTAATACCAGCTGCCATAGCTTGCTATTGGCTATATACCATCATATACAGTGCCATGGCTACTGTAGTCATAGCCACTATAGATCTTATATCCAATACAACAGTGTTCATTACCAATATGCCATTTACCATAAATACTGTGGTATGGCAAGTCTTAACCCAAATGTATGTTTTTACAATGGTGGCAATAAAAACCTTCTCATATGTCAGAAACCTTATCAGATTTGTAACTCCTAAGAAAGTAGCTCAGATTATGGTAGTGGATACTAACCTTGAGCAGCTGTAAAAAGAATGTGTGAAGAGTTTCTCAAAAAGCATGGGCAAGAACAAGCTAAGGATGGGAGTGGGCAAGAGACAGCAGGGCTTCAGGACAAAAATGTTAAGGATCAGGACAAGAAAACCAAAACAAAAGAACAAGAAAGGGGTTGGGGAAAAAGTCAAAGAAGATTCAGACACTGAAAAGATCTTACCCCTTAGAGACATAGCAAAAATTTCTGACTCTGCTGGTGTAGTCCACTCAAAAGTACATAAACAATTTTCCACCCAGGAACTTGATTCTATGAAGCGTAGATTCCCAAAATTTATCAGTGAACCTGCCCATGTATTGAAGGAACTGAAAAGGGTTTTTCAGATCTTTGTGCCTGATTTCCAGGATTCAGAATTCCTCCTACCAGAACTGTTTAGCCCAAATGAGCACAGGCAATTTGTGGAGAAAACCAGGAGGGACAGTAATTTAACTAGTTGGCCCACAGAGGAGGAACAGGAGGATTTTGACTGTGCCAATTCCACTAGCATGGCTTATTTGAGAAGGTGCAGAGATCTTCTGCAGGTGATAAAATCTTTCTGTTCCAATTCAAATGCTTGGAGTAAATTTGATAAACTAACTCAAGATACTACTGAGAATTCTGCTGCTTTTCTGGATAGATTATTAGAAACAGTAGAATCTATAATAGGAATAAATCAGGATTCAGAGGATTCAGTGGCACATGTAAGGAGACAGTTTCTTAGAGGGTACAGCTTACACTTAAAGAATTTCTTTAGGAACTATTTTCCTAAATATGATAATATCACACTGACAGAATTGAGAGATACAACAACTTATTTATGGGATAGTCACAAGGAACAAGAAGCTGAAAAGAAATAACTGAAAGAAAAGTTGCAACATACAGAGCAGTCTCTTAAACAGAAAGAAATAGAACAAATAAAGAATTTACGGACTATCAGGACATACTCAAGACTCTCATACCAGTAAAAAGGTCAGAGAGAAACAAGGCTATGTTTCCTGTGTCACAAGGTCACTGTGTCACCTGATCAAGGACTGTTACTTAAAGAAGAAATATTAATTGAATAACACACAGAAAAAACATATTACAAATCAAAAACAAATTCGTTTTGCCAGCATTTCCACCTGAAAAATGAAGAAGAGGCATCAGACCTTGAGGCCATGAGACAAGCCATAAAGACAGGGACTAAACCAAAATATGCAGAGGTTCTAGTGAAGGGCAGTCATACATTATGAAGCCAGGAATTTGAGATATTAGGAAATAAACAAGGGGATGGCAGGAAGAAATGGCAGAGTGTGACAAATGATGAATAGCTATAAGAATATAAAAAGAAAACAAAATATATGGGTGGTACCTAAAAGTGAATTTCTTGGGTCTGTAAGAAGTTGTGATGACAAATCAAATCAAACTTTGAGTGCAAAGCAGAGACAAGTACAGGAGTTAGATAAGGAGATTAAAAATCTGATAGCACAGATACAAGATGATATTGGAGACTCAGATAGAAGGGGCATAGTAACCAATCAAGACAAAAGTAAAGAACAGATAAAAGCATATCTAGAAAATTTCTGTTACTGCAGATGGGGTACAGGAATTGTATTGGAACAAAAGCCACTTCATGAAAACTTACATAAACATGATCATAAGCTGTTAGGAAAAGCAGTTAAACAAAATTTCAATTCCCTGCAGCATGAAGTCCAAATGAAATCACAGACTAAGGTTACTATAGCAGATACAGTTATAGGACCTATAAACAGTGCATATAAACTCACAGACAAAGAGAACCCCCCCCTTGGACCTATTAAAACTTCAAAAAGCTATGAGGTACAGGCTTCCTTAGAGAAAATAACTAGTTTGAACCCAGAAGCTGAAATTTTTCATCCTACATTAAATAACTTGGAAATTTCAAATCTAATAGAAAATGGAGTTGAAAATACAGTTGATATTGATAATCATATTCAAAGTATTGGAAGTGTAAAATAAGTTAGATTTGAAAACACAGATAGAATGCAGGGCACAACAACTGCCATGATAACCAAGGGTTCAAGAAACGCCCAAGAAGCAAACATTCTAAATGGAGGGGGGGAGTCTGACCAAGTCAAACTACATGAACTTACAAATAGCTATGGTTTAAATTCATTTTCCAGTGAAGGAGAAAACAATATACACTCTAATATGAATAAAGATCAAGTAGGAAATGATTTAAACCAAGAAGATTTCACTGGTCCAACCATACAAATGACAGAAGATGATAGTGCAGTGCAAAGTGATACACTGACAATAAATTCAATATCTACACAAAAACCAGAACCATATGTATGGATTAAGGTGGGGAATAAACAATACAAAGCTCTCATTGATACTGGTGCTTCAAAATCAGTCCTAAAGACATTTCCAGGAGATTCCACCATAGGGGGTATGGTTTCAGCGATTGGAGCTACAGGAGAAATTCAGGTCCCCAAGCTAAAAAGCACAATGGTAAAGCTAGGTACTCTCACCATTGATCATACATTCCTATTAATTCCTGGATGTCCAGATAAGCTTTTAGGATGAGACTTTTTATGTAAGATCAGGGAGACCCTGCAATGTGAATGCTCAGGGAATATATACCTGAAAACTACTATGATTGCATTGACCCAAACAGTCTTTAAAACATTACCCATTGCTATATCTGGAGCAATTGGAGGAAAAACCTGAACAAATTCAAACTTTAACATCAATGTATGAGATACCAGATGACATTCCACAAGGGGTTTTTGCTAAACATCAGAATGATATGGGTAGAATAAAGTCAGTAGCCCCAGCAAATATTGAAGTCAGGGATGATGTACCTCCTAAGATACGTCAATACAAATTGAGCAGAGAAGCAATAGAAGGCATAACACCAATTATAAACAGCTTATTGGAACAAGGCATTTTAAGACCTACAGTATCTGAATTTAATAGTCCAATTTTGGCTATTAAGAAAAACAAGTTGAATGCAGATGGGATACAATGTTGGAGATTTGTACATGATCTTAGGGCAGTGAACAACTTCATAAAGGAGACACTGTGACACCTTCACCAAATGATATTATCACATAAATACCACCAGAATCCCAGTGATCCTCAGTGATAGATCTAAGCAATGCAAAATTCACCATACCATTGCACTCTGACTCTCAAAATATTTTTGCTTTCCAATTGGGACAAACAGCTCTGTTACATGAATCTTGTTCAAGGATGCTGTGAGTCAGTCTCTATATTCTGCCAACTACTTCAAAGAGATCTAGCTAATATTACTTTCAAGCACAGTAAGCTTGTATATTATGTAGATGATTTATTGTTAGTATCACCTGACCCAGACATACTTGGAAGATTCAAAAAGGCTATTGATAGAGCTTTATAAGAGAGGACACCAGGTCTCTAAGAAGAAAATTTCATGGATATTCCCAAAAGCTGAATATCTTGAATTTATCTTGGAAGAGGGTACCAGGAAAATTTCAAGTAAAAGGATAGCAGATATACAGAAGAATCCCTAATACCAAGAAACAAATTAGGGCATTTCTAGGGGTTGCTGGTTTCTCAAGATAGAATATCATAGGGTATTCCCATATTTCCAGGTGTTTGACAGATTTGACAAAGAATGAAGTTGAAGAACCTTTGCAATTAACTAAAGAACATCTATATGCTTTGTTAAAGTTTAAGGAAGCCATTTTGACAGTTCTGGATTTAGGAATGCCAAATTACAAAAAGGAGATCCACTTATATGTACATGAAGTTAAGGGTATTGCTTCAGTTATGTTGGTGCAATATTTTGGGTTGAATTTAAGGGCTGTCTCATTTTACAGTTCTATCTTAGACCTAGTCACACAAGGAATGGTTCATTGCCTGAGAAGCATTGTTGCAACTGTTCTCATGGTGAAGAAAGCAAATAATATTGTACTGGGATGCAAACTACATGTGTATTCTGCACATCAAATCAAAAAAACTACTATGATTGCAGAATATGCATGCTTTTACAAATACAAGAATATCTCAGTATGAAATCATTTTGCTGGGTAATGACAACATAACCATACATAGGTGTGCACCAGTGAATCCAGTTACTCTGATTCCAGATTTTCCATTAGGTGGAGAACCACTGCATGACTATAACCAAGTAGTGGAAATGATGTATAAGCCTAGAGAAGATATTATAGACACACCTCTTAGTGATCCTGACATGGAGTTATACACTGATGGATCCTCATACATCTATAGAGGGCACAGGGTCATGAGGGGGCAGTTGTAGTGAATAATGATAAAATACTTTGCTATGCATCATTACCAAGTCATGTTAGTGCCCAGGGCACCAAGTTAAAAGCTTTGCTCGAAGCCCTGGAAATAGAGACAGGCAAAAGAGTGAATATATTTACTGACTCTGCTTTTTTTTTTTCACCTTACACACCACCAGTTTTATTCATAAGAAAAGAGGGTATATAACATCAGCTGGAAAACCAATTGCATATGTCAAGCTTATTGACCGTCTTATAAAAACTACAGAACTTCCTAAAGAGTTGACTGTGATCCATTGTAAGGCACATACTCATAGAAAAGACAGAATATTCCATGGGAATGAAAGAGCAGACATAATAGTGAAATATGTTGTGAGATTTGGGCTCTAGTGCATGCTGAATTTTTCTCTAGTAGACAAGCAAGATTTTACCGAAGCTTACCATGGAGATGAAATTCAGTCATGGAAAGAGCAACTTGGTGCTAAATTAATCAAAGGCATTTGGGTAGCTCATGGTGGGAAACCAATGCTTCCCAGAAAATTGTATCAACATCTATACACTGTGATCCATTCCAAGGGTCATTATGGAGTGCAAGCTATTTTGGATGCAGTACAATGATTCTGGATGGCACCGGGGATAACAACAAATGCCATTAGAGTTTGCCAGGCATGTGACATATGTAGGAAATTCAATCAATAACATTTTAAGAACATAGCATTAGGAGGCAGACCTCTAAGCTATATGCCATTTCAATGCTTACAAATAGACTACATAAGCATGCCTAAAGACAAAGGATTTCAATATGTATTGGTTATTGTGGATAGACTGACAAGATGGGATATCCAGCCAAGAAAAATGATACAGCCACAGTAGTAAGATATCTACTGAAAGAAATAATTCCTAGGTATGGCATTCCTGATACCATAGACTCAGATAGAGGAACTCATTTCACGTCTCACATTTTGCAAGAAATATGTAAGAACCTGGGTATTAAAAGCAATTTTCATGATGTCTATTGGCCACAGAGTTCAGGCCAAGTTGAAAGAATGAACAAAGAATTAAAAACATTGATAGGAAAACTCTGTTCAGAAACACACTTAAAACATACAGATGTTATTCCATTAGCATTGTTTCAACTAAGAACAAGACCCGGAGGTGATTTGCATGTATCTCTATTTGAGATGTTATATGGTCAACCACTATGGCATGGCAGGACTGTAAAACATACCTAGTTGAGATACAAAACAGGCTGGAAGAACTAAGGAAGCTAGGATTTCTAGTACAGAGGATACCATTAGACTTATCGTTGCACAAAATAAAACAGGGAGATAAAGTATATGTCAAGAATTTTAATAGAAAATCACCTATAGAACCAAGATGTATAGGTCCTTTAGATGTGATTATGGTTACTCCCACATCAATAAAAGTATCTGGAAAAGATCCATGGTATCATGCTTCACATGTTACATTATACCCATAATATTGACAGCTCTACAGAAGAACAAGAAATAACAACCTAAAGAAAATACATAAGAAAATAACTGAAGTATTACCAATAGCCCTAGTAATAGTTAACAATTGTTCCTATAAATGGAAAGCTATACATAAAAGAAGAAAAAGAATAAAAAATGTAAACACTGCACATAACAACACAAGAACAACAATTCAAATAAAAGACACAAGGGTACAAATTACATCAGAAATAAGCACTGCAAAAGCAATGATAAAATAGCCCCATGAACAAAGATCATAGCTCCAATTACAAAAGTCTCTGCTTATCATTACAATTGCAACAACAATAAGAATGAAACAAAGTTACTTGGCTAAGAAGATACATCTCTGCAGAATACATTATATTATGTATTATTCTATCTACACAAACAAGAATATAAAACACAATAGGCGAAAGGAAAATTTTAGCTTCAATAAAATTCAAAAGTCAAGCTAATATCCTAATATGAAAGTCTTAAAGAAGCTATTCTACATAAAATGAAACCCCTTGTGAAATTAAACATCAAATGATATGAGACAATATCATATTTCAAAATCATAAGACATATTTTTAAAAATCTACTTAATATGACATCCTGCCTATGCCCATACATGAAGATTATCACACAGAAATGCATACATCCATTCATGAAGAATCAAATCATAAAGACTGACAGGCTTGAATGAAGAATTCAAACTTACTTCCATGCATAAGAAAAATTCAATCATACATACATGCATACAAAGAGCTTACATGAATTATGTTCCTATATATATATATATATATGTATGCCTACATATAATTATAGTTCCATCCCTCTCATAAAAATAGATGAGAGAAGGAACAGTCACTCAGCCATGGCCCTTCTTCTACTCTCTTCAAGGAAGAAATTTCATTTTCCCTTGGAAAGGTTGGTCAGTTATCGATGCTTCTCCCATGAGTTATGCAGGTGATATGTAACCTGTGCAAAGGTATTGAGGTGGTGGATGAGGTTAATGGGGAACAAGTAGGGCAGTTTGTAGTATGTAGGAGGAAATAATTTGTGATCAGCTGACTACACAGAAAGGAATTATTATTTTATCCTAAAGAGAAGCCTCCTAAAGAATTTTGAATAGAGAAGGGACATGATCAAACCTATAATTTGGGAATCATATTTGAAAGCTTTGTGGAAGATAAATTACTAAAGGGATGGACAAAAAGCAGGGAGATTAATTAGGAGGAACCAGAGAATAATATAATTTGAAAATTCCTACCCTGGAAGTGAACAAAAGTCATCCAGAAGCTCATGGACAATGGGAAAAGAGGCTCTTCCTAGAAAGCAAGCTGCAGTCTAGAGGCAGCAAAAGAAGAGAATTCCCCTGAGAAAACCCTAAAGAGTTCAGAAAATTCTTCCTGGGGACTTAGAATGATATCTCAGGTTCTTCAGTCTCTCTTGCTTTACATAGTCACTTTATATAACTGACTATGTCCCCTGGAACAAACTTGGCCATGAGTTGGCTTTAGTTTTCCTCTGTAACCAACCTTACTAGTGTTCCACTTGATAAACCATCTTGATATATTCCATCTAGGCACTGTTGCCCTGGTCTTGTCTCTTTGGGCTGTCATTTACCAGGAGCTGGTTTTTTACTGCTTTCGATCTAATGGATGGAGACCCATGTACTCTTGGCTTCTGGCTTCATTTACTGGAAATTACTTTAGCTTTGGGCCTCTCTGGTATGCCCTTAACCAGAACTTCTGAAGCTTTCTTTTTTTTTTTTTTAAACCCTTACCTTCCGTCTTGGAGTCAATACTGTGTATTGGCTCCAAGGCAGAAGAGTGGTAAGGGCTAGGCAATGGGCGTCAAGTGACAAGTCACACAGCTGGGAAGTGTCTGAGGCCAGATTTGAACCTAGGACCTCCCATCTCTAGGCCTGGCTTGAAGCTTTCTGACTATTTCTTTTTGCAGAGTTCAGTTGTATTGAGGAGCTTATGAGGACTTCTCCTTGGTTACTATTAATGTTTTGCTTCATCCTCTTGTAATTTGGGGGGACTCACACTCCTTAGATGGAGAAATGAGGGTTGAAGACAGTGAGGAAAGGGTTGATGAAAATGGCTTCCCTCACTACTGCCTCCCAGAGTCCCTGAATTACTTGAAGGAGACAAAATGGATATCTCCTATTGGTGAAGTCTTGCTCCTTGATGGCGGTATGTGTAAACCTTAAAATTTCCCAGACCCTACTTTATAAGATTGGATTAAGACCATTCCCCACTTTAAACAATGAAGGAACTTAGATCAGGAATGTGAGAACTCTACTTTACCTACTTAAGTTTGCCCTAGGGGAAGATAAAGTTGTAAACTCTTTTCTGAACAATGAAAGTACTTAAACCCATACTTATAATAAGGCAAAAAGTTCTTAAGCTAAGTATCTATAAAGGTCAAGCAACTTGTGAATTTACAAGGAACAAAGAGCTGAGAAACTTACTCAGAGCTTTCCTGGTGTGAATTACTCAAAAATCCACACCTTCTTAGGTGTGGACTAAGAATGGTCTGTCCTTTGAAAAACATCTACTGTGATTGGTAGATGTAAGAATTTAGGGGAGGTGACAAAGGAAAAAATTCCCTATATAAGGAAAAGAAAAACAGTCTCTTGAGGACAGTCAGATGGGAAAGGCTGAATTGGAGTCAGATGGGAAAGGCTGCCTTGAAGGGTCTCTCTCGAGACTCTCTCGGGGACATTCAGATTGAGGATGAAGCTGGTGAAAGCAGCTGAGATGATGCTGGCCTGTTGTCACTAGAATCCTTGCTTGGACAGATCTTGTGGTGAGTGATAAAGGACTGACTGATTCTTTCTCTTAAGGCTTAGGCCTGGGTTGGCCAGGGCTGCCCTGGGCCGGCCTATTCTTTTCTCATTTATTTCCTTTTCCTCTCTTTCTCTCTTTCTTTGATTCCTCATTATATTATTAATTAAATTCTCTATAAAACACAATTGACTTGGGTATATTCATAATTGGGAATATTTCCCTGGTGACCACCTTATATTTGATTTAAAACAAGACACTGTAGTGAAAACATATTTTCTGCGGTCACAAATTTACTCACCCACTCTTATATCTACTATAATTTATATCTTCCACTATTTTAATCACTACAGTTTATGAACCTCAACTCTTTAACTCTTACAGTATATGTCTCTCACTCTTTTAAATGCCACATACAGGTCCTCAAGAGCAGTGGGAAAGTCTTTTCTACAAGGAGAGGTGTGTGGGACCTCAATCTGGATATGCCCTGCTTTGGAGTCCTCACAAGCCTCCCATTTGTGTCTTCTTGAAAACTATCAACAAGATGGAATCTGCCAATGGGCTTACTTTCTAGATGTAAATAAACAAGATTGAAATCACTATGTGACTGCTTATTTGATTTAATTGTTGATTGGGGCAAAGGGTAGAAGTTAGAGGGGTTGTGGGTATCCCTAAATCTCTTTCTAAATAAAATTAATTACTGAAGTACAAGGTTTTCTTGTAGTGCAGGGGAGAGGTAGAAAAAGGGAAGAGAGCATTGCTCACTGATTTGAGTCCAGTATCTCCAAAGTTCATGGAATAAAAATCTTTGAAGAAATTAGGTTTCTTGACCAGAACCAGTGATATTTTCAACAGGAGCCTGCGATGTTGAAGATTTCTGTCAGTGTCAGAAATCCCCAAAGATGTCTTGAATGGCCCAGAGAAACAGCTCCTCCTTCCACTCTCTTCTGTGTCTCAGCACCCAAGACCCCTCCTCAGGAGATTTTCCCAGAAGTCCCTGTCCAGTTTCCTACTGTGGTTCTTGCCTCATATAACTGCAGAGTTTTCAGTATTTCCATTTCCCCCAATGGTTCTTTTGACTACTCCCCATCATTACACTCCTTTTCATTTATTCTGACATTTCTCAGAGGAGTTGATCTTGGCTTTAACCTTTCATGTCATTATTTTTGACAAATACCTGGAATTGAAATTTTTTTAAAATTTTTATTTGGTCATTTCCAAACATTATTCATTGGAAACAAATATCATTTTCTTTTCTTCCCTCCCCCGCTCCCTCCACCTCTCCCACAGCTGACACGCAATTCCACTGGGTATCACATGTGTTCTTGATTCAAACTCATTTCCATGTTGTTGGTATTTGCATTAGAGTGTTCATTTAGAGTCTCTCCTTAGTCATATCCCCTCCACCCCTGTAGTCAAACAGTTGCTTTTCGTCGGTGTTTTTACTCCCACAGTTTGTCCTCTGCTTATGAATAGTGTTTTTTCTCCTAGATCCCTGAAGTTTGTTCAGGGACATTACACCGCCACTAATGGAGAAGTCCATTATGTTCGATTATACCATAGTGTATCAGTCTCTGTGTACAATGTTCTCCTGGTTCTGCTCCTCTCGCTCTGCATCACTTCCTGGAGGTTGTTCCAGTCTCCATGGAATTCCTCCACTTTATTATTCCTTTTAGCACAATAGTATTCCATCACCAACATATACCACAATTTGTTCAGCCATTCTCCAATTGAAGGGCATCCCCTCATTTTCCAATTTTTGGCCACCACAAAGAGTGCAGCTATGAATATTCTTGTACAAGTCTTTTTCCTTATTATCTCTTTGGGGTACAAGCCCAGTAGTGCTATGGCTGGATCAAAGGGCATGGAATTGAAATTTTAATGAGAGACTGACTTATAGCTTGATCAGGAAGAGAATTACCTCTAAGGTCATTCAAATTAAGAAGGGGAAGGGAGGGCAGGAATAAGAGAGGAAAAAAGAAGGAAGAGGAAGAGAGAGGAGAAAGAGAAAAAGAAAGGAAAGGAAAGAGAGGGAGAGAAGAAGAGAATTGAGAGAGAGAAAGAGAAAGAGAAAGAGAGAGAATGAGAGAGAGAGAAAGAAAGAAAATATGTCTAAAGTCAAGGATAAACTTTTATTTGAGTTATTTAGAAATACTTTTTAGCACTCATTATACTTATCTTCTTCCTCTACCTTAAACTGCAAAGGAGCTCATTGAAATTATATTGGGGAGATTGATCTCACCAATTCTCTTTAATGCTCTTCATATTCTACAAAAAATCACATAGATTGGACTGGGGGGTGGGGGTGAAAACCAAAAAGGAGTGGTAAACTTTATTCCACTTTTCCAGATCCTTATACAATTGTCTTCTGTTAATCTCTGCCTTTACTTATTACATTTTATGCTACATTCTAGACCATACTAAAGCATGTCTGGACTCATAAAAAAGCTATTGATTGTCTCCACAAGCAAATGAATAAAATAATTATCACTCCATATTTTAAGTCATTTTTTTTCTATTTGGTGGTTTGTAAAAGACATTTTAAAATATAGAGTGCTTATGTGAAAGCAAATATTTTAACATCTCTTGGGAGGCTAATGTTGGTTAGTTAGGGAAATTCCCAAAAATATGTTTTCAGACATGTGATCCAGTTCCAGTTTGATCTTGCCAACAAAGTTTGACCAACTTTGGCCACTTCCCTAATTCCTTTCCTCTTGACTTCAACCAAATATGTCCAATGAAACTCAAAGAGGTATACACATATGGGATGTCCTGCCCCAAGGATGGGCCAAAATAGAACAGATAAAGGTTATATACATGGTAGGCAAAAGGGAAATCTCAGATCATTTTAGGTGTGAAAAATGTCTGTGGTTTTACCACAGTGCGTGAATATCATGTGTCTGCCTTATACACCCACACTGTAATCATTTCCCTGGTATTCTAGGGGAAGAAACCCCAGAGCTACTATTTACTATTTGGGCATTTCCTTTTCACCTGATTTTTTCACTTATTTATTAATTAATGATAAATGAAAGTGGCAAATGAAAGGTAAGAAAAGCTGACTTATTTGGCACATTGAAGAGAGTCAAGAAGACCAGAGTTCAAAATTTGTCTTAGTTACTAGCAGCATGGCCCTGGAGAAGTCACTTAACCTCTGTCTGCCTCAATTTCTTCAACTGTAAAATGTAAAAAGTAATAATAATACTATCTACCTCCTTAAATTAGATAATATTTGTAAATTTGAAAATTTTTGTATTTTTGTAAAATATTTGTAAAGATATTTGTAAAACACTTAGCATATTGCCTGCCATACTTAATAAATAGTCTTTCTCTCCTTTTTATGCAGAAGTATTGTGCCTGTTTGTTCTTCCTTTCTCTTTAGTATTGCCAGTTACACTTGATGTCTAATGTTTAAAAATACTAATAAAAACCCTACTTTAAAAAATGACAAAATATTCAGAAAAGGAACAGAAAGACATAACAAAAAGTCCACCTAAAAAGAGACATTTTGCTATCAAATAAAGACTCTGGGGTCTTAAACTTAGCATAAGATATACTTTCCTTGATATACAGTGCCTTGCACAGAGTAGATTATCAATATATATTTAGTGTATAGAAATAAATTTTCTTTTCTAGATAAGGCAAGAGTTAATTTTCTGACTGACATTTTTCTTCAGTAAGATATTTTTAAAATCTTTCTCTCTTCAAGTATATTTTCTATTTTCACATGACGTTTTTGTTAAAAAAAATTTTTAATTTTATTTTGGAAGGGGAGAGGAGAGGAGAGGAGAGGAGAGGAGAGGAGAGGAGAGGAGAGAAAAAGAGAGGAGAGAAGAAGAAATTTAACAAATAGACAAAATGAATTCTCATATTGGCCATGCTAAAAAATGTATTTTTCATTCTTCATCTTGTATCTAATTTTTCTCTGGCAGGAGGCTGCCTGTTTCATCATCAGTCCTCTGAAATTGTTTTTGGTCATTAGATACTTAAAACAACTCCTCTTGTAATTACACAATTTACCTTCTAGTTTTTTTTTTGTTATTACAAAGAGTAGGTATAAATATTTTTGTGCATACGGGTCCTTTTCTTCTTTCTTTGATCTTCTTAGGGGTATAGAGCAAGTATTGGTAGCTCTGGGATAAAAAGTATGTAAAGTCAGTGATTTTTGAGATATAATTCTTACTCGTTTTCCAGGTTGACTGCATTCTTCAAGTATATTTTTTCCCCAATTAGAAAGACTTTGGTTATTTCCCTTCCAATACTGATTGGACTCAATTTCTTGACTCCTTTCTAATAGTACCATCTCTAGGTTTTTGGAGGCCTAGAGAAGAAAATATTTGGCTTGGCTCTATAAGATTCCCTAAGTGATGATTTAATTTCAGCTTGAAGGTCTCCAAAGAGGAAGGACTACAACTGCAAAGAAAGCCTATTTTAAATAATTCTAATTATTGTGAGGCTTTCCCTTGTGTCAGGGAGGAATTGATTCTATTGCTTTTACTAATTGTTTCTATTTGTTACCTCTTATACATATATCTAATTCTGCTTCCCAATGGAAGCCTTTCAAACACTTGAACCTATCATGTCCCCACTATGCCTTCACTTCTCCACATTAAATATGCCTCATTGCTTTAATTAATCCTTTTCAGTATGTCCTCTCAATCACCCTCATCTTTCTTTTCTAGACACACTCTTGATTGTCCAGTATCTTTCCTAAAATGTGGTTCCCCCAAATGAACATGTTACTATAGACCCAGCTGACCAAGACAGAGTGGAGTAGAACTATTACTGGCAGGATCCTGAAAAAATTAGCAAACCAACAAGTAAACAAAGAAATAAATAAAATGTCAAAGAGTCAGAGAAGAGTGAGAAAGATAAGGATTCAGGTCATTTCATCTCCATCTTTCAAAGTGTCAATGGCACTGGAAGTTGGAAAACCAGAGATTTGTCTTGAAATTTTTAGGGAAATTGGTGGACCAGGCAATTGTTCTATGGAGCTAAGTGACATCATGGAAGATGTCAAGAAGGTGATATTTTTCAAAAGTTATTTTGTTGAGGGGGATGTAGCTAAGTGGATAGAGAGCTCAGCCTGGAGATGAGACACTTTGTATTCAAATCTGGTCTCAGACATTCCCTATCTGTGTGTCCCTGGGTGTGTCACTTGATCCTTATTGTCTAGCTCTTACCTTTCTTCTGCCTTAGAACCAATGAATAATATTGATTCCAAGACAGAAGGGTAGGGTTTTTTGTTTGTTTATTTATTTTTGTTTTGTTTTGTTTTTTTACTAAAGCTATATGATGATCAAGAGAAAGTTTGAAGATAGGATAGGACCTTTGCTTGGGTTGATAGGAAAAGGAAGGGAATAAGCATTTATCTAACACCTACTCTGTTGTAAACACCATATTGAGCACTTGATAAATATTACTTCATTTGATCCTCACAGCAACTCTTTAAGGTAGGTGCTGTTATTAACCCCATGTACAATTAAGAAAATTGAGCCAAAAAGAACTTAAGTGCTTTGCCCAGGATGGTGCAAAGATTTGAACTCAGGTCTTCCTGACTCTAGGCCCTGTGTTCCATTCATCGCCTCATTTCCCTTCAATCAGCAGGGATTTCAACATTATTTGAAGAGATATGGTGGTTTCCATTGAAGAAGTTTCACATTTAGTACTGATGCTGGGCCAATTGGTGGAGTGTCAAGATAACTCAGTTTAGAACTAGAGACCCTAGATTCAAATATATTCCACAACCATTCTAGTCCTCAAACCATACATACAGCAGATATAGGTTCATATGTAGAACAAAGAAGATTGGTTTATATGAACTATAAGCTTGTCTTCAGAGGCAAATTTATTATTTGTGTGTATACATATATATGTACACACAAACATATATATATGTATATATATATATATATATAAATACTTAAGAGTAGTAATTTCTTTGTCGCTATCATGAGACAAGAAAGGGAGAAACTCTTTTTCTCCCTTTCCCCACTCAGTGTAACCACATCCTCTGTACCATGAGTTTCTGATACACAGATTATCAGGAATGTACTCTGTCATCAGCTGAGAATCATAAACCTTTTTGTTGGTTCTACTCTAGTACCCAGTTTTAGTAACTAAGTCCTTGTCTTGTGACCAAACCCTTTCCCTTCCCTAATTTTGTATTGAAATTCCAAATACTGGATTTCAGTATTCTTTGTCTTTCTACCCTTCTGCCAGATCTGAAAAGTTGAGTCTACATTTTAGCTAATCTTTTGTAGAACTGGGATGATTGTTTTAGAATTAAATGGAAATACCAACATCCACCTCTAAAAAAATTGATCTGCAAAACTATTCAGTTTCTTTAAATATTCAAATGTCCTTAATTCTCTGGAGGAAAAAAAATTAGATTTGCTAAGAAAGAAGAGGAATAAACTGAGGCATAATGAAGGTAGGAAAACCATAAAAGACAGAGAAGACTTTGGGGAAAAGTTTGAGAAACTGTTCATTAATTCTCTCTCAAGTTCAGAGAACATGAGTTGTGCATGGAGGCTGGGAGAGGCAATTTGGATAAAGTCAGTAGATACCAGAGAATGGTTTCTGATCTCTAATGCTGGGGATTCTCTCAGAATCCATTTCAGTTTTCTTCTAACAACCTGTCTTTATTCTACCCATCTAGGCATGATATTTTTCTATTTCCATTTGCCATTTGGTGACAAAGCCTCTCTCCCTCCCTTCCTCCCTCCCTCCGTGTCTCTCTCTCTCTCTCTCTCTCTCTCTCTCTCTCTCTCTCTCTCTCTCTCTCTCTCTCTCTTCTTTCCAGCCAATCATAGTTAAGGTTCTGTTTTTAATATGATGCCAGAGTGAGTTGGTCTCAGTGTTTTCTGATTCTTGACCATGGAATTTTTTGTGCTGTCTCTACTTTTGTTGGGGACCTTAATCCTTACAGAGACTTGGGCTGGTAAGTGTAGCATAAGATTAAATGCCTGGAGAAAATGTCCAGATGACTGGAACCTGTTTGCTTCGTGACACCTCAGCCTTTGCCAAAGATACCGAGGACAGACTGGACTGGGATGGGGGTTGGGCGGGGGCGGAAGGGGGGTGGTGCGGTGCACCGAGGCTCTTGAGACCGAAATCATCACCCAGAGCCCCGACCAAGGTCTGCGGTGTTTCCGACTTAGGCTTTCACTCTCTGAAGTACTTCTACACCACTATGTCCCTGCCCGAGCTAATCGAACCGAGATTCACGGCTGTAGTCTATGTGGACGATCAGCAGATTTTGAGCTTCGACAGTGACAGCGCGAGCCAAAGCATGGAACCCAGGACGCAGTGGATCAAAGTGGAGCCTCCCGACTACTGGGAGAGGGTGACGCGGATTTCTAGGGAAGATTCACAATGTAACCGAATGTGCCTGCAGAAAGTATCCACAAACTACAATCACAGTGAGGAAGGTGAGTGACAAGAGGAGAGCCTAGGTTACGTTGATCCAGTCCTGTTCCCGTGTACACAAGTGGATCGGAACAGAGAGAGAAGGGGATGTGGCCTCAGTGGGAGGGGAGTAAGATTTCTGACCCTGTGGAAAGGGTTTTGGGGGCCGAGACAGCGTAATCTTAGCGAGACACCGTCCTCTTAGCCACACTGAATCTTCTCAGGGCTGTCAGGGATTCACACATTCCAGCGACTGTCAGGCTGTGAAGTGTTCTCCAACGGGAGCTTCAGCCATGGCTTCGTGCAATTCGCGTACGACGGATATGACTACATAAAGCTGGACACCGAGACTCTGCGCTGGACTGCTTTAGACGTCAGGGCCCTGAACATTAAGCGCAAGTGGGATGCAGATCCAAGCTCTGCGGCATTTTGGAAGATCTATTTGGAGGAGGAGTGCGTGCGCTGGCTTCAAAGACACTTAGAGAATGGAAAGGAGACCTTACTTCGGACAGGTGCTTTCCTACCTCCCTGCCCCACTGCGCCCTTTCCTTATCCGGTTTTCTCACTCTCAGGCTATGGCCCGGGTCTGTGTGTGCCGCGGATCTCAGAAAGGTTCAGGCTCCCCCTCCCTAAATGAGAAACCTCTAGCCCTTCTCTGTATTACCTACATCTGCAGTCTTAGGCTTAGCTCTCCTAGTTTTCTTCCTAGACCCAATGGTCCGTATCTGCCCAAGCCCGGATTGTACACCCTGTCCTGGCATCTAGTCTATCTTTGTGTACCTGGAGCAGGATCATCCTCTCTGGCAACCGGCAAAAGGCAACCCTGACTATACTTCAGACTTTGGCCCCACAGACCCGCCCTCTGCTCAAGTGACCCGACACACACGTTCTGACCGGGAGGTAACCCTAAGGTGCCGAGCACAGGACTTTTACCCTGCGGAGATCTCACTAACTTGGCTGAGGGATGGAGAAGAACAGCTGCAAGATACGGAGTTCATTGAGACCAGACCTGCCGGAGATGGGACCTTTCAGAAGTGGGCAGCTGTGGAGATGCTCTCTGGAAGTGAACATAGATACACCTGCCAAGTGCAGCATGAGGGCCTGCCAGAGCCTCTCTTCCTGAAATGGGGTAAGGACCAGGGAGGTGGGAATGAGGGAAGCTCTCTGTCTCTCCCCACTTTCAGAGACAGAAGCAATTCTGAAGGTATTCTTGAGTGGTAAAGTGGGAACTCAAAGAGGGGACGGGTCAGTCACTTCTCATTTTCCTTTTAGAGCCACAGTTCTCATCTATAGAACTCTCTGCAGAAGTCATCATTGCTCTCCTCCTTCTCACTGCAGCCATCATTGCAGTTGTGGTCTGGAGGAAAAATACTTCAGGTAGGAAAGAATGGAAATGGTTCAGTAGGCAACAGGCATGGCAGAAATTCTGTGTTGTGCACTCTTAGTTTGTATCTGTCTCAGGGAGAAAATCTCATTTTATATTAAAGATTGAGATTCTAGAGTTCCTGGGACTATAGATGAACAAACCAATAAAGGTACTCTATTTTTACAGATCATCTGTTTGGGGGTACAATAGGGTCAGTGAGTAGGGTAATTCCTTTGGACAGACCAGAAATAGATGTAGAAATTTAGGTCAAAATAATTGAATGCCTGCCCAGGGGTGACTAGAACAGGAATCTTTCTTCTCTTCCTGTTGGATCCCAATTCTGTACTAGGTAAAGCCACAGTTTTAAGAACCTGTCCTAGGTAAATGGCAGATCCATTGAGTCCCGGGGTCAATGTACTTGCTCCTCCTAAACTTTCCCATTGGGTTGCTATTTATTTATTTATTTTTTTGATTCTAGACAGAAAAAGAGGAAGTTATACTACAACTTCAAGTAAGTAAAAGGTTGAAATGGGAACAGAAGGGAAAGGCTGTTTGATTTAAACTTGGGATGTGGGAAGTAGAAACCCAGATGTCCTCACTTCTCCCCATCTTTTTTTTTTTTTTTTTGGTACTCCTCTTCTGGGCAATAAGTTCCTGGTTAGGTTATCTCTCTCTTGTTTCTCTAGGGAGTGAAAGTGCCCAGGGATCAGATGTCTCTCTTACAGCAAGAAGTAAGACTCTGGTGGCCCTAGAGCTAGAGAGGGGCTGGTGTAAAAGTGGCAAATACAATGAAGATGAATATGACAGTGATTGGGGCTAAAGGAAATCATGGTTTTTGGAATGGGGGTGAGATAGGCTGTCCAAAATAATGAGAAGTTTGATAGTAGAGATGACTTTCCTTAATCTGTGTTTCCTTTTTCCCCCCTTTTTTAGCCTAATGGAGCTATCCGGTGTGGGACAGAGAAACAACCAGAGGCACTTATTTCTCCATTTCCTTTCTATTTCCCTATTCCTAACTTCTCTCCCTGTATTGGACTTTGTGATCAAGCCCATATCCCCAAACCTTATGGTAGGGAGCATTGGTGCTCTTATCTTATTATTTCCTACCTCTCCTGCTCCTTCCCCCTGATTTCTCTCTGTACTACAAGAATTTGGAGGAAAGAAATTAGAGTGAGGATAGTGAGATTATAGACTTCTCCATCTTCCCCATTTGCTGAAATGAACCCTAATCTTTTTCCTGATGTTTGCTTTATGAGCAGAAATATATACTGAGTAATTTTCTTGATACTTTAATTCCCATTTCTCCCCCTCCTTCCATTTCATGGAAAGACACATAATACATTGTGATTATAAGAAAAGGAAAAGAAAATAAAGATCTGAAGACTTTAAAGAATAATTTTATTGGCTTGCTGAGTCCATGGTTGCATATGGGAGGCTTGGTTAAGGAGGTAGAGGACATTGTCTTTTACATAGTAACTACATAAATATTTATTTTTTTATTTAGTTTCTCCCCTATGTAATGTGTTCTGTTAGTCTGCATATGTTGTTTAACTGTCATTTTCCAGGAAGTCAGAAAGATCCCAGGTAACTGTAACCAGTGAGTTACAACCTGATAAGGTCATAAATATTGCAAATGGTAATAGAACTACAACTAGAAAAACCTCAGGGACTATGTGGTTAGAACTTATTCCATTGAATTGGTCAGGTGGTATAATGGACTTGGAGTTAGGAGTGGCTGGAATTGATATGCCAGCTCTGATAATTTCTATTTGTATGACCCTAGGTAATTAATTTCTCTGGGCCTCAGGTTCATTATGTATAAAACAGGCGTGCCAATAGCACCTACCTCAGAATGTTGTTAGTGGATCAAATAAAATAAGATCATATATTCATGGTGCTTTCCAAACCTTAGTTCCTTTGTTCAGTCATTTTTCAGAAAGATCTGACTCTTTGATCACAATTGCGGTTTTCTTGGCAAAGACACTGGAGTGCTTTACCAGTTACTTTTTAAGCTAATTTTACAGATGAGAAAATTAAGGTCAACAGGGTTAAGTGAGTTGCCTAAGGTCATAGAGGTAGTTAAGTATCTTAAGCTCGATTTGAACTCAGGATGATGAGTCTTCCTGACCCTGGGCCCAGAGCTTTATCCACTGTACCACCTGACTATCAAGGATAGTCCCAGGATTTTCCTATACCACTATCCAACCATCCAACACACACATGGGACCATTAAAGGATGCTGAGGATCCTCAGTGTAAAAACCTCATGGGTTATCATGTAGTGATAAACTTGGAATATGGGGATAGAAGATGAGAAGCAAAGGGTCTGGGGTCTTGACTATTACCTGATTTAGAAGAGTAAGTGCTCTACCACTCTTCTATCAGTTTCCTCCTGGTTTACAGGTTGAAAGATAAATATTTTGCTTTCAAATACTCTCAGTATCTCTGATGAATAGTTATCTTGCATTCTGCCTAATTAGAGTGACTGCTGTGTTCCAAATCCCTAAACCTGTAGTACATAATATATGTATACCTGATATAAACAATATCATATTCATATGTATGATACATGTATATCTATAATATATATCCCCATACTACTCATTTTGAGCTATATAAATTGGTTATTGATACAAAAAAATGAAAAAAATATCAGTTCTCTAGAGAATTGGAGAACAATTTGCAGAACACTTTTAACTAGGGAAGTTGCACAGTTGCTAGGATGAAAGAATCCTAAAAATTGTGTTAGTCACTAAATATGATCTTCTTACCAGGTAGGAATGGCAGCTTAAAACAACATTGCTATAAGTTAATTAAAAGGACAGTGGATGATTATTATATAGCGCTGTTGAAAAATAGAAAGACGTATAAGTTTAAATAATTGTTGTTTATTAAAGAATTTCCCCCCTCCTTTCTAAGTCTCCTTCTCTCTCTACCTCCTCCTCAGCCCAAGTTTAAGCATTTAGTGATCTGGTCTTTTTAGAGGGCAAAGAGGATTTCCTGGTGCAGTGTGTTTCTTGGAGGATGAAAGATTATTGCCATTGTGATACTTGTACCATGCCCTTCTTTTAAAATGTTTAGGAGCACTGTTCTAATGTTTGTTTTACCTCATTTCATCCTGGTCTCTACACACATTTTTACTGTGAGTTACTTAGTCATTGCAGATTCAATGGGGAAAAGATTGCTTGTTTGGTAACCTTCAGATTACACTCAATTCTATGTTCAACTTCTAAATCAGAGTGCTATTGTGAGTCTTGGACATGTATGTAAGATCTATGTGGGAAGCATGGCTTGGTAGAACTAACAAAGAATTATTCTATTTCCTAAGTCCTTTTTTATTTCTCATTTTCTCCCTCAAATTTAGTGCTAAATTATAAAAAGCTGTCTTGACTTCAGGCCTCTCCTTTCACACCACCTTGGGTCTCTCTTGGGTCTCTGAAATCTGGTAATTCCTCTTTCTGTTCTTGAATTGCTCAGTATCTGTTGGGGTGTAGTATCAGTTAGTCATTCCATTATAGAACAGAGCTCATGTCTGTAGTGATTAGTCTAGAGCTCTGACCTTTGTATATGATCAGGTTCATGAAAGAAATGTGTAGGGAAAAGTCTCTGTTGTCCTGTTAAGCCAATCAGAGACAATTCATTACTATAATTTATGTATGCCTGCTTTGAGATAGGTTCAAGCCACAACTCCCCTTCCTATTGAGATTACTCTTTGGACTCAGGTAATTTTCACTTACACTTTATAGGGACTTTGAAGAAAATATAAAATTCTACAAGTGAAGTGAAACAAAAGTACACGGTTTAAATTTAGGGTTTTAAACTCTTTTAGAAACAGCGTCCTGAAACTAATTTTCCTCATTAACTACTCCCCTTTCTATGTAGTCAAATGGGAAGAAAATGTAGCAATTCATGAGGTGAGTTCATTATTCTAGGGCCAGACTATTATAAGAAATAAAGAAATCTCTGGGCTCTAATTCTGAGATGAAAACTGACTTTATTCATGGGTAAATAGAGTCAGGGGTCCATCACTGTTGTCAGTCTGTGGTAAAGACCCCTTCTGGATTTCACATTCATTTTTATAGACCTTTGACAGTTGATACAAATCATTGAATAACAAAATCTACATACTCAAAATATGTTAGCTATAGTTAATAAATCCTAGTACAAGTTCAAAACACTTTATTGGTCTTGTCAGTACTATCTTCAGACAATATTTTAGGAAAAGAAATATTGATATTATACCAGATAATAACTCACAAGAAGAAACTTAAAAATACACAAAATTGTCTCTTTGAGTCATAAAATCTGAGGACCTTACTAATGACATTCATTCCTAAAAAAGAAGTACTAATCCTACTTTGACAAATGACTCTGATTCCTTCTCTTATCTTTATTAAGAATCAGAAGATAGTAAAGATGTTTCCTTATCATAAGAAGCTCTTAAGCTTACTGTAAGGTTGGGTACATGGGAGGATTTTTGGAATCCTGACATCAGAGCTGAGGGAGAGAAAGTGAAGGTTGGAGAGCAAAGGATTCTGGGAATGAAAGTGACCTGAGGAGGATCTGGACAGAATTCTGGGGGCTTCTGAGCTGAGTCCTTGACCTGAGAAGACCTGGTTTGGGGGGCTGAGGATTTCACTGAAAGTCACCTGAGAGTATCCTGTTCCTACATTCAAACTTCCTAGAGATTTTTCTTCAATCTGATTTCTCCAACCACCTCTTAACTGAGAAGAAGATATCTCAAACCCCAAGAGGGGGCTGTGGACTCTCAGGGGAGAAAGCCCAGTTCCCTTGCCCTTCCAGTCTCTTTGCACCTTGTCTCCTTGTAGTTTCTTTAGGCTAGACAGATACATAAATTAATAAAGGGGATTGTTTAGTTGGGGGATATAGGTTGGAGAAACCTGAAATTTGTGATATACTGTTCAGGCCAAGGACCAAATAGGAAACATTGGGGTAACCAATCCCCACTTTCCTTCACCCATTTTACCTAAAGATCCTCCATCAAAACCCCATAAAGCAGTCAGATTTGCAAAGCCTCTTGAAATAGTTTTGAGAAGGTATATGATTCAAGAACAATAGAGTCTCCTAAGCCAACCCCCTCTGAGGCAAAGCCCCTGCTGGGGTTTGCTTCTAGATCCAATCTGTGGAAGAAGAACTGAGGACATTCTTAGGTTTAGTTGATAGGGGAAACCTGTCTTCAATTCCCCACCAGCCATTTCCTCAGAGAACGCAGTGCTTTAACTGACAAATGCCTCCCTCAGGGAGGAGAGAGGAAGACAGAAGACAGCTCTGTTCAAGATTTAGCTCTCTCATATACTGAACCTGTTCCAGAAACTCTCTGAACTCCACTGATACACTATCACAATCAGTGGAAAGTACCTTTATTTTTACCTCAGGAACCATAATTTTTACATTATCCATCAGTTAATAAACAACAGGGACTAGTCTTTCTAACTTTCTAGTTATATAGACTACTTAAAGGATTATGTAAAATGAATTAATTTCATACTAAATAATATAAAAACAAATTAAATGAAAGAATGCAAGCAAAGCTCTTTACCATTACATCTTCTGATCAAATGCCAGTAATATTCCCAAGGGTCTGGGGTGTCACTTCCTGAATGCCATTAGTTCAAATCCTACCCCAATTCTGGGGTAGTTCCATTAGTTACCAGTGACTAGGACCCCAGTTCCACTTAATCTAGTTAGCATCAATAGCTTTTTACAAAAGAATACTTAATTGGAATATGTAACAAGGATGAAATTTCTCACCAACATCTTGGGAGTTCACTGTTCCCTGAAATTATCTCAGTTTTGGGGGAGAGTGGGCTCAGATTTAACCCAATTTCTATATTACATTGCCCCCTCCCCCCCACCCCCACCCCCGCCTAAATTTGTTATCTAAATGCAGTATCACTGTCAGATAAGTCCTCATTTCAGCTCCTCAGTCCTGGTCCTGAATGTTCCTCCTATAATCCTTAGCAAAACCTGGCATGGACTCCCTTACTCCCAGACTCCTGAATAACTTTCTCTTCTGACCTTCAGAAATTCCTATGGTCTTAACCTTCAACTTGCTTCACTGAAAAATATAAAAGAACAATCACCAAGGCAGGTGGATAAAGAACCAAAGCCAGTATTCATAAGGTTACTTGTCAGCCTCAGAGGGAAAGAGACCCAAAAGTTCTCCGCTTACTTCCTTGTCTCTCACTGCCATCAGTGAAGAGTAAAGCCAAGCTCCAAAAAAGAGAAAGGCATCAAAGCCAAATGAGGTCTTTTTAAAACATCCTTAGGGGGCAGCTTAGTGGTTCAGTGGATTAAAAGCCATTCCCAGAGATGGGGGGTCCTCAGTTAAAATTTGGCCTCAAACAATTCCTAGTTCTGTGACCCTGGACATGTCACTTAACCCCTCATTGCCTAGTCCTTACTGCTTTTCTGCCTTGGAAATATCACAAAGAACTGCACAGGTTGATGGATCCTGGGCTCACTGGCCAGCCCCTGTGACAAAAGAGATATTTCTCATTTAGATTAATCAAAAGAAGTTCCAATTCTTAGCTTGTTCACTATAGAAAAAAAATACAGACAAATATATCTTAGTTTTAGGGATTCCAAGTAACTTTCTGATCCCTCCCATTCAAGTGCTCTCTTCAAGGAAGACCAAGTCTTTAATTCAAGAGAGACTAATGACTTTAGACCTAGACACTGATATAACATTATTTAAGAACATAACTGAGACCCAAGTGCTATATGCTTTCACACAAGTCAGTTAATTTTCTTTCTTGAACTTACCCTACTCCCTTGACTCCCCTAGTATCTTAATCAGTTAGAATTAATTAAGCACCTACTATGTGCCAGGCTCTGTGACTTATGCTTATAAACAAAGATAAAAATGAAATAGTCTCTGCCCTCACAGACTTTGCATCCTATTAGGGGAGAAAAAATGTACCCATATTTAAGAATACATAAACTAAAAATCAAGGTAGTTTGGGGATAAAAGCACTAGCAACTGGACAATTAGGAAAAACATGTAGAAGGTGACAGTTCTCAAGTGAATAAGAAATGTTTTCCAGGTATGGGGGCAGCTAGGGTGAAGATACAATTATGGGAGAGGTAGCATGTGTGGGAAAGAGCAATTAGGCTAATTAGGTTGGAGAGTATGGAGGATAACTGAAGGAAAGTAAAATATAATGAATGCATATGTATAATGTATGTGTATTATTATATATGACATATAATAAATGTGTAATATATAATATATATTTGTAATATGCATTATATAATATGATTATTGATGAGAAAGTGCATTTTACACTATAAAAACTAATATGCAAATATGAATTCTTGTTATTATTGGGAGAAAATGGCAAACATTCTCCACTAGCCTTAGCCTTCTTGATAAATCCTCAGTTTTCACTCAGTCCTTGTCCCTATTTCATGAAATCCTGGAGTTTGTCTCATCACTATCACTTGGACTTTGGACCATTGCTTCTTTAAGTGACCTAATAA
Organism: Monodelphis domestica; assembly: GCF_027887165.1. NCBI lineage: Eukaryota > Metazoa > Chordata > Mammalia > Didelphimorphia > Didelphidae > Monodelphis > Monodelphis domestica. Next base: position 268,358,164 of record NC_077228.1, on the reverse strand, counting down.
GCTGTCACAGGAGGGAGGAGAAAATCAAGCAGCTACACTGGAGGCCATTTTGGCATTAAGCAGAAATGTCAATACTAAGAAGAGAAATGTTTCTGCATATAACTTAGCTCTTGTTCATTATTTTAATTTTCCATGGTAGCTGCAACTACAGTGATCTGTGATTTCCCGTCCTGCCTGTCTATTTGTATAAGTTTTATTTGTGCAACATTGGTCCAGATCCAGAGGAGTCATCCTATATGTGCATGCCTAAGAGAGGACCCATATCCACCTTGTTGTGGGAAAGTTTGTGGTGGAAAGGAGAATGCTGGTTCTTATCCAAAGAATTGCAGCTCAGATTTGCTTATCTGAAGGCATGATCACCTTGAGTTACCTTAATTACTTATTCTATTAGCTACTCTGTAACTATATTCTCTTATAATAAAGCTTGTTTCCTTGGAATGGAATCAGTTTGAGTCATCAATCAGTTCTTTGGATGAGCCCCAATAGTCATTAACCTCATCAGTCTTATTCAGCTGGTAAACAGATGACAATCAAGTCTGGAGTTCAGGACAGTAATTGGGACTATATATATATATATATATATATATATATATAATCATTCTTGCATGGACATGAAGCATACTAAATTCATGGAACGGATGAAATCACTAGGTGGATAACTCCCCCTTCCTCAGCCATCCCCCCTAAGCTACAAAGGAGGCACCCTTGTAATCTCTCTAATGCTTTGTTCGTATCTCAGAGACTGGGCTAGGTGGAGAAGACTAAAACAAGCTTCTAACAGATGCCCTACTTGGGGACTTTAGTTCTTTGTTTCTTTTGCTTCTCTTAGCCTTTTATTACTTTGTTTATCTCTGCCTTCTGGTGCCAAATTCTTTGCACAAAAGTAGTTATTTCTCTATAATGAATGAATAAAATAGTTGTAACTACATCCATTCCATCTTATAAGTAACACTTTAATGCATGTTTAATTTGTTATGAGTCCTTTTGTTTCTTAGTAAAATGACATTTTAAAGAATTCAAGTCACTTATGGGAAAATAGAAGTTTAGATATCTCTTGAGAAAGATTTACTTGCTGGAGTAGAATTTTCCCAAGTATAACTAAAAAAATTTCCAGAAGCACACTATTATACATATTATCTTTGAAAGGAATATTGGGCTAAGTTTTGCCCCTACTTTGTCCTTGCCAAGATTTGATCAGCTCTGGTCACTTTCTTGATTCTTCTTCCCTTGACTTCAGATTAATGGGATTGTACAGAGGAAGAATGAGAAATGATACTTTAATACAGCGGTCCATCCAGTGACCTCTCTGAGAGTCCAAGGGTCTTTCTCTGCCCAGATGTGATGACCCAGTCAAATAAAGGAGATGAGAAACACTGTGTATTCAAACCCATGTATGCAGGCATCACACACAGTGCTTTGCCATAGTGCTGTGGTTCGTTTATTATATAGGTTTTCAGTACATGCTTCTTTGACACACAATCAATTCTCTATGTTTGGGACATTCTACATTTTGATTGGATATTATCAAATCACCTAAACAACACTCTTGTGTTGTTATTACAACAAAGAATTCTGTGATCATTTGCTACATTTCTACAACACTCTGAGATGGATATGAATAATGTGAATAAAGTCATTTGTAGGTTAGTACCCTTTGACCTGCTGAGATTGTAAACCTTAAAATTTCTTAGACTTATGAATGTTGGAAATTTCCCCCATTTGGGAAATTTCATACTTGAGAAATTACCTATTGATAGTGGGAACTCTGTTGGAATGTGAAACTCCTTGGTATGGGAGGATCCTTTGCCTCCCTACTTAAGACTACTTAGGACAGAAACCTTTTGCTAAACAATGGAAAGGGCTTTGACCTATGGATAGAACAGGAAGTTCTTTGAGTCATGATTGATTTTAGAATTGATACAATAGAGATACTTGGAATGACAGAATTAGGTCTTGGAAACTACAATCTCCACCCTACTCAGGGTAACAGGATTTAGGAAGGGCTGCAGCAAAGCTCAAGATTTAATTATTTGAGAATATGACCTTCAACAGACATGTGCAAAGGGGACAGACCTCTGAGTGGTTCTGGGTTAAGCTAGAGCCACCATTGGCACAGGGGAAACATGGACAGTGATTGGTAGATGTGAGAACTGAGGGGAGGGAACTTAGATTTTTCCTTAAAGATAGCGGGGTCGAAGGACTGAGGATGGCTTTTTCTATGAAGGAGGCTGGGGACTTCCTGTGTGGAGGAAAGGTGGTTGGAGCCTGGTGCTTTGGAGTGAAGGAACCCTGAGACTGTTTCTCCATTTTGGTCACGTGAGTGATAGGACTGATCTCCTTTCTTTGCCTCAGCTATCTAAGGGCTTGGACCTTTGGCCCAGCCTAAGCTTGGGAGGAGGCTCTTGAGGATTTTCTGGAAGGGACTGAGGTTGGAGATGCTCTGGAAGGATTCTCTTGGGAGGAGGCTCTCTTGAAGGTTCTTGGGAGGAGATTCTCTTGGGGACTCAGGAGGAGATTCTCGTGGAGACTGAGGTTGGAAGGGCTCTTGGAGCCTGAGGTGGTCTTAGGAGAAGGATTTGGTGAGACTCTCTCTTCGAGGAAGGACGCTGACCTGGTGTCATTAGAAGCCTTACTTAGACAGATCTTGGGTGAGTGATAAAACAAATTGACTGATTTCTCTCTTAGGACTGAGGTCTAGGCCTTATTGGCTTGAGGCCCTTCATACTTATTCCTTTCTTTCTCTCTTTTTCTATTTGATTAATCAGTGTATTATAAATTAAATTTCTATACAAAACCCAATTGGCTTGGGCATATTCATAATTTGGGAATATATTCCCTGGTGACCATCTTATATAGATTAAAACAAGACACTGTAGGAAACCTATTTCAGCGGTCATAATTGTTATATAATTCCTTGTCTCCCAAACATTTTAATTATAACAGTTTATGGCTCCCACTCTCTTATCTACAACAAATTAACCCCCCAAACTATTTAAATCTAACAAGAGGATCATAGTGATTTTGGTCAGATTTCACTATCAATCACAATTGCTTGGGAGGTGAATAACAAAACATCGTCATATCTGGTTATAAGGTTAAGAGGTGATTTAAAGCAGACCAGTTTGGGGGTTTTCCTCAATTTACAAATCCTTTTTTTCTTGTGTTACTTTGAAGTGCCTAGCAATGCTGCCTGGTTTCTGTTCAGCAACAAATTCATTGGAGTGTGATAACTGTAAGGAAAGATTTATTATGGTGCTCAAGCATTTGGCCAGTGTTTATTGTAGGGCTTTGAAGTGTATCTTGTGCTTGAGAAAGGAGGGGTTATGGGCAATAATCTTTGAGCTTTGATTCTGTAATTGCAATCTTTTTGGGTACTAATCTAGGGGGATTAAAGTGGGGTGTGTATATATGTATATATATATATTCTATAAGTATTTTCTCTCATTATTTCTCCTGAATTGAGGAGAGATTAGTGATCATAACAAGTCCATTAATGGGGGAAGTTGGGGAGAGAAGTCACAGAAAGGTGGGGGGCTCCTCATTCTTGGGGTGGGGTTGCTTTGCAGTTCCTGGATTGGATTCTCACCATGACCATGTCATCTGGTGAGAGTCTGTTGGTCCCCTGCACATTAAAATCTTAGAAATGTTTTGAAACCCTTATTTAAATTATGTTTTTAGATCTTGTGCTTTTTACTAGTTTGCAGATATTGCCAAATAGAATGTAGATTTCAGCCCCGTGTCCTTCTCCCAGTTGATAAGGATTTGCCTGACATTCCAATCCTAAAAGGGATTGGGGGGATTGCACTTGAGCTATGATATGACTTTCTCCCCTTTGATAAGAGCTTGTAAGACTGAGAAAGGACTCCTAAAAACCCAAACAACCTTACAGGGCCAGCCAGATGGCATTAAGCAGGATATGGGAGGGAACAATACTGGGAATTTTTGCACCTCTTCCTAGTTCCTTTTCCACTTCTGCCTGGAATATTCCTTGGAACACCCAGGGGAGGAATAATCTTAAGGAGGGTGGAAAATTTCCAAGGATTGGAAGAAGGAAATTCCCTCAAACCTCAATAAAAGCTAGCAACCTGAATCCCCTTGGGCTGCTGCAATTCCATCCACCATGGTTTATTTCCACAGCTCCGGTCACACTATCTGTAACATCTTGAATAAAAACTTTCATGCCTTCAGATAAGCAAATCTGAGCTGCAATTCTTTGGATAAGAACCAGCATTCTCCTTTCCACCACAAACTTTCCCACAACAAGGTGGATATGGGTCCTCTCTTAGGCATGCACATATAGGATGACTCCTCTGGATCTAGACCAATGTTGCACAAATAAAACTTATACAAATAGACAGGCAGGACGGGAAATCACAGATCACTGTAGTTGCAGCTACCATGGAAAATTAAAATAATGAACAAGAGCTAAGTTATATGCAGAAACATTTCTCTTCTTAGTATTGACATTTCTGCTTAATGCCAAAATGGCCTCCAGTGTAGCTGCTTGATTTTCTCCTCCCTCCTGTGACAGCTTATTAGGTCACTTAAAGAAGCAATGGTCCAAAGTCCAAGTGATAGTGATGAGACAAACTCCAGGATTTCATGAAATAGGGACAAGGACTGAGTGAAAACTGAGGATTTATCAAGAAGGCTAAGGCTAGTGGAGAATGTTTGCCATTTTCTCCCAATAATAACAAGAATTCATATTTGCATATTAGTTTTTATAGTGTAAAATGCACTTTCTCATCAATAATATGAAGTAGATAATTTTGCAGAATATGAAACTGATACTGAGAAATAAAATAATTTCTTCATGGTGACACAGCAAAAAACAGTATGATCCAAGTCTTGAATCAAGGCTGTCTTATTATTAGTCTCATCCACTTTCCACTACATCCAGGAGTATATTGGTAAATGTTTAATAACCGAATCTCTGAAAGAAAGAAAGAAAGGATGCAAGACATACTTTTAATATTCATTTATTAGTTTAATGTAGATTATTAATGTTTTCTCTATAAGTTTCTTAAATCCAGACAACAAACAAACAAAATATCAAGGCCTAATTTAGTGTTTTCCAGTTTCCAAGGTATACAATGCTCACACTGAAAATTTAACAAGTGGCCCATTTGAACTGGTCTAAGGTGACTAACCCATCATAGATACATGCTACTGATTCTCAACTAGGTCACACTCTCTTTTACTACACCAAAGATTTACATTCAGAATATTAAAGTCACTATATATATATGTAAAGCGCCTAAATTTCTTTTCTTTCATCACTTTCCTCTCCATTTTTTCTCTTTGCTCTATCTCATTTTTCTCTTCTCAGGTCCCAAAGGTTTTACCTCAGTCTCAAGAAGGATTAGAAGTCCAAAGGACAGAAGGGGTAAATTTGGAGAGAGAATAATGGGTTTGACATAAAAAGACCTTAGGTCAAATCCTAACTATCTTATTACCTGTGTGACCCCAGACAGGTCATTTGACTTCTCTGTATCACATTTTCTCTCTTTGTAATACTGATTCGATTTTTATTGAGTACTTGCTATAGGATCTCCAGAGCATCATGATGGGGTAGGGTGCTAATAAGCATAAGATGTAATTCTTGTCCTTGGGGAGTTTACTTTCTACCTCCTGGGGTGACAAGAAGTGCATACACAAAAAAGTTGAATAACATAAAATGGTAAATAACAATGTGTGGTACAGTAAAAAAATTAAATAGAAATTCAGAGAAGGGGAAGATAAGCAATAGAGTGGACAAGAAAACCTTCACTTATAGGGCTGAGTTAGCATTGGCCTTTAAAGAGTGGGTAACATTTAGACAATAAGAATGAAGGTGCCAAGACTGGAAAGTCACTGAGTGGAGAAATTGTTTCTAATCCTTTTTATCTGCTTCAACATTTAGCACAATGTTTTACAATAAGAAAGAGCTTGAATATTATTGCTTGATCCTGCATTATGCTGGAGAATAGAGAGAAGATTATATATATATATATATATACATATATATATATACATATATATATGTATACATATATACACACATATATGTAAGAGGTAATTCAATAAGACTACCAAAAGTGCTGGGTTTAGAGTGAAGATGACCTGTATTCAAATTCAGTTTCCATCACTTATTACTTGAATGACCTTGAACAAGTCACTTAATTTGTCTGGGCTTTCTCTTTGCTTTTCTTTAAAATGAGTAGGTTGGCTTTGATGACTTAAAAATTGACTCACAATTCTATAACTAGAAACCCAAGAACCTATCAGATAAAACTGGCCGTTATAGCACTGTCATATAGGGGAGTCAGTGTGATACTTTAGATAGAATGCTGGATTTGGAGCTGTAATTGATGGGTGGTTTAGTTGTAGTTAAGGGGTTCAGTCTTTCAGTACAGAGAGAGAGAAAAGAGTGGAGACCTCCCTTCTCAAAGCGAGGTTCAGGGGAGGGAGCTGATGTTTAGGGTTGGCTCAGAGAGAGGAGAAGGAGTTTGAAAATTTTCCCCCATCTGCCTTCCCTCCTTAGCTAAAGCTGCTCTCCCAGATTTGCTCTTGTCCCTCTTGTCCCCCCTCCACTACTCGAGAACAAAGGGTCTCCCCTTGATCTCTTCACTCACACTTGATTCACAGCTTGTGGAAAAGATAACTATTTTAATGTCAACTCAATCAGGGCAATATAAAGGAATAACGGGCAGGGAAAGAATGAGAAAGGATAGTGGGAAAAGGGGGTCCCTGTCTCTATCTAAACCCTTCCCCCTCCCTCCTCAAGTTTGGGGGGAACTCAGGCCTTGGCAGCCTGAGAGAAAGTCTGATTGACTCACCCCTTGGCCACAGTTCAGATCCAGGGCAACAGGAGCTGAGGTAAAGTCTGCTCAGGTTTCTCTTAGATAGTCCTTTTCAATTGGGAAATGTTTGGAGAAAAGATTTCCAGTCTAAAGCAGCAAAAAAAAAAAAAGCAGGTAACGCTCAGTAGAAAGTCTTTTTCAAGCTTTTTTCTCCCGCATCTTCTGACTAACAAACTAACTCCTCTCCCAGCCAGAATCTTCTCCTTCTCAAGATTCCAAACTCCTGAGACCCCTCCCCCCTCCCCCAAGGTGATCAGTTCCACACACTCTTCAGCCTGGCACTTTTTCTTTAGTGCCAGCCTCTGTCACAGAGTCTGATCTCCTTGTTTTAAATCAAGGGGTTTCTACTTGCTACCTGTATGACCATCTTTCTGGGCCTCAGTTTCCCCATTTAGAAAATAATGGGGGTGCATTTGATGATTTTTTTAATACTTTCCAACTTTTAATCTATGATCCTTATGAATGATGAAGATAAGAACATTGGTTCAGGCTAAATTCTTTTTTTTTTTTAATCCTTACCTTCTGTCTTGGAGTCAATACTGTATATTGGCTACAAGGCAGAAGAGTGGTAAGGGCTAGGCAGTGGGGGTCAAGTGACTTGCCCAGGGTCACACAGCTGGGAAGTGTCTGAGGTCAGATTTGAACCTAGGACCTCCTGTCTCTAGGTCTGGTTCTCAATCCACTGAGCTACCCAGCTGCCCCCAGGCTAAATTCTTAAAGGCATTTTCTCTCCAGTCATGCAGTCATCATCCTAGTTCAGGATCTGGCTTCCTCTCAGTTGCACTGCTATAGTAGCCTTCTACTTAAGGTCTCACTGTCTCAACTCTCCCTACTCTAATCCATTCTCTATTAAACTGCCAAACTGATCTACCTCTAGTGTGGTTCTGACCATGCCACCTCACACAATTTAATAAATTCCAGTGACTCCTTCTTAACTTACCAGTTCAACTACAAAGTCCTCTGTTTAGCCTTTAAAGCTCTTCATAACCTAAACTCTTTCCACCTTTCTCATTTTCTTCCACTTTGCTGCCCTCCATTCACATGATCCATAATATTCCATCTCCCACTTCCATACCCTTTCACTGACTGTTGATCCCTAACTCTATCTGATTAGACCCCTGCCCATCCTAAATCAATGATTTTAATCCTATGCTGATTCTCTATCAGTATTATCCAGTTTAATGTGATTCCATAGAGAGAGTAATTATTTATCTTGTACTAACAGACATTAATATACATTTAGTTGGTTAAGTATAATCAACTAATTTTAATATACAATATTATTAGGAGTAATTAGATTGGATTGGTTGAACAGATGCTTCAGACTTGTAGAGGACCTACACCCAAGTAGCATGATGAGTAAAAGAGTGCATGGGCAAGACCTCAATACCTCCATCCTAGACCTAATCATCTAAGTCCTATATAATAAGGATATCATAAGCCTTTATGGAATGCTTCTTAATTATCCCAATTCTAGAGAATATGCTAGGACAAGGAATATGAGGTCATTCCTGTGATTGTCAGGATAGAAGAATGAGGGAAAAGGCTTGAAAAATTCAATGTTACAGAGCAGTATTAGAAATCAAAATGGCACACTATTAAGAGTGAATCTTCATAATTAGAATATAAGGTCCTAGAGAGCTAATTCTATCTTTTTTTTGTTTGTATTTGTATACCCAGCAATTTAACATGCTATTTGGAACATAGTAGACATAATAAATGCTTTTCCCCATTCCTACTATAATAGAGAAACTTGGACTTAACCTGCCAAAAGGAAGAGAGAAGCAGATTTTGCAGGCTGAAGAACCAATTGGATTCAGGGAAGGGCAGGAAGGAGAGATAGTTCTGAAGGAAGGAGAAAGGAAGTAAAAGGATCTGGACAGTTGGGAACTGAATTCTTTCTGGGAAGCCCAACAGAAAGGAGGACCTGAATGGACCTCTGAGCCAGCACCCTCTTCCTGTGACCCCTGACCCAATATCCAGAGAAGAACAGGACTTCAACTGGAAACTGTTCACTATAAGAAGATTTCCTCTAAATCCCCTGAAGTCCTTGAACTTGTTACAATAGCCAAGACAGATAGAAAGTCAGGATACCTTCACAACTGACCCCAGGGGGGTCAGGCAAGCAAAGCCTGATCCTGCCAGACTTTGGGGAGAAGGGGTTCAGTTACTTGCAGGGATCTCCCACTCCCTCTTTCCCATACTTCACTCTGATCATGCCTCAGTAGGGAGAGACTCCATTCCCTCTCCCTTATATTAAACTACCACATTTTTTCCCATTAAAAAAATCAGCCAAAGTGACACTAATAACTTTTAATCATGAAAAATTTACTAAAAAGATTGCAAAAATATAATTATCACATAACAGTTTGACCATAAATATGTCATACTTATATTTGACCAATTATACAAAGAGTAGGGTCAAAATTACAAAGAATTATCAAAGAGGCATATTAATAAAATTCATGTCCAGGGCCGTTCTGGTCTCTAGACTTCAGCCCTTGATATACTTCATTTCTTTGAGGAATTCTGTGTACTGTAATTCATCTCCTGGGAAGACCTTTTCTACTGACTGTTTCACTCAAACTGTGTCTTCATTGCTCTTTCAGATAGCACTATGCTTTTTTCCTCTTTCAAAAGTAGTTTTCTTCTATATCCCAAAGAGATAATGAAAAGGGGGAAAGGACCTACTTGTACGAAAATATTTATAGCTACTCTTTTTGTTGTGGCAAAGAATTGGACATTGAGGGGATGTCCAACCATTGAAGAATGGCTGAACAAATTGTGGTACATGTTGGTAATGGAATACTATTATCCTATAAGAAATTATAAACCAGGGGGGCAGCTGGGTAGCTAAGTGGATTGAGAGCCAGACCTAGAGACAGGAGGTCCTAGGTTCAAATCTGACATCAAAGACACTTCCCAGTTGTGTGACCCTGGGCAAGTCATTTAACCACCATTGCCCTAGCCCTTACCACTCTTCTGCATTGGAACCAATCTGTGAGAACTGATGCAGAGTGAAGTAAACAGAACTGGAAGACCATTATACACAGTAACAGCTATATTGGATGATGATTATCTATGAAAACTTGGCTACTCTCAGTAGTGAAATGATCTGGGACAATACTGAAAGATTTATGATGGCGAAAGCTCTACACCTCTAGAAAAAGAACTGTTGGAGTCATCTTTCACATCAGTGTATTTTTGGATTTTGGTTATGTATGACTTTGCTTTTACAGCAATAACCAATATGGAAGTGTGCTTTGCATGACAAAAATTGGGAGGGGGAGCAGTTTCCTAAAACCTAGGATCTGCAAAACTATTCTGGATGAACTCTGAAGAATTTTTCCCTCTAAACCCAAAAGTGGCAGGAATGAACAAAGTAGAGAAAGCTCTGAGGAGTTTTGTTTCCATAGGTGGTATAGTAAAGGGAAAGCCAGGCACACTTCACCTTTCTTCAGGCAGCTCTATCATGTAGCAGAAGATTCTTCCTCCTGTCAGTTCCTAGCAGTGAAGTTTTCGCTCTAATCATCTCAGCTCCTAGTAATGCTTAGAAAACATTTTTTACCCTCTTCCTTCAGGTCAGGGGAAAGGGATTGGAAAATGCAAACTCTAAGTTCTTCTCTCAGTTCTCATTTTATCTGCTTTTCTATGAGCTGCTATTCTACGTGGATCTGGCAGATCCTTTCCATCAGCAGGGGGCAATCTCCACACTCATTCTGTCTGCTCTGTTTTTAGTTTGTTTTTGTTTCCTTCCTCCAATGACTTTTCTTCATCTTTCTTCTTCCTCTACTTTTGTCTTTCTCTTGCCTCAAAGTAGAATCACCTTGTCACTCACGTCTATCTTATGATAAGAAATTAAACCCCCTTTTTCTGTTAGATTTATCACAAAATAAACAATATTCTATATTCCCATAGTCATAAGAAGTACTAGTTAAAAAATTTCCCAGATAGCAACCTCAAATTATTTATGATATAAATAAATACATCAATTGATAGGAAATAAGGAAAGGCAGAAGAGTGGTAAGGACTAGGCAATGGGGGTCAAGTGACTTGCCCAGGGTCACACAGCTGGGAAGTGTCTGAGGCCAGATTTTGAACCTAGCACCTCCCATCTCTAGGCCTGGCTCTCAATCCACTGAGCTACCCAGCTGCCCCTGTCATTTTTTCTTTTGAGAGCTGCCTTCTCTTAGGTCCTCTTAGAACTGCATGATTTTCTCTAGTTTATTTCTCCAATGATTTACTTTCTCAGAGGTTCATTCATAATTTTCCATGTTTCTATATATTTTCACAAACAAAATTGTCAGATTTGAAAAAGGGTACCCTGTATAAGAATATGAATCTCCTTTGATAGTCTTGACTTTTGTTTTTTTAAATGAATTTTGTTATTGTTTTTTTCTAGTTCAATAAAATAATTTTTTGGTAATTTAAAAATTGGGATGGTATTGAATAGATTCCTTTAGGTAGGGTTCATTTTAATTATATTGGCTCTGCCCAACTGAACTATTTATATTTCCTTAATTATTTAAATCTGACTTTATTTGAATAAAAGATGTTTTATAATTATCTTCATGTAGTTTCTGGGTTTGTTTTGACATAATATCTAATAGCTGGTGATCCAAGTAATGAAGACCTTCATTGAGGAGTAATCCACCACTTTCCAGGAAATTCTGTTCCACTTTTGGATAGATAGATTTAACTGACAATAAGTTTTTCCTGACAGAAGTTGGTATCTCAGTAGCAGTAGTTGCAGAAACAATTGAGATGGTGGAAAACATGAGCAGAAAAGGAATATTGAGAGCAGCCATAGGGGCCTGATAATATGTGCCTTCTTGCTCTTCTTGTCTTCATTCACTCATGGCAGCACAAATAGCAGCAACTGGAAGACAAGACAAAGTGTTCATGATTTGCTGCCCAAACACTGTTGACAGTGGATGAGTCTTTTCAGGTTCTACTTTCACTTCTCCACTCTCTTTCCCTTCAGTTGGAGATTTAAACCCAAAGCTTCTTGTTCTCTTAATTTTTTTAACAAAATTTTTAACACAATTTTATTTTGTTAAACGAGATCTCAGTTGAGATTCTTCACTATTATCTCAAGATTATATCTTTACTAGGGTGAAGTGGGGACTGGATTGCTGCAGCTATTCTTTGGTTGTGTGGATTAAAGAGTTTGTGGTTAAAGGACAGTGGAGTAAATCAAGCTAATATTGAGTTATTAGTTCATTTCTCTTAATAACTTAACAACTCTCCCCAAAGTGAGACCCTTTGTACCTTGTAGCTTCCCCCCCCCCCATTCCACACCACCCCTCCCTACATCTCCACTAAGTGAGACTGCCTTTGCTATTATCTTATAATCCTTCGTGAATCACAAGGAGGGAATTATATGAGCCTCAGAGGCTAAACTCTCTTCCTCAGGGACCCTGGGGAATGGAGAGGGGGATCAGAATAATCAAAGGACAAAGGCTAGGAGAGAAGGCTCCTTCCTGAGCTTGCCTAAGTAAGAGATAGGTTTGGTCTCAGGATGCTTTCCCTTCCTCCTTTCTGGTTGGTTAAGGAGTATTATGGAGAACAGGAGACACCCAATCAATTGCCAACAACAATGATATTTATTGATTTCAACTTTCTAGAATTTGTTAGTTAAATGGTTCCAAATACATTTATGTATATTAGAAACTCTTTAGAAAGGTCCAACTCTTTAGAAAATTCTCCCCTTTCCCTCTTCATCACAATTGTTTCTTTTGCATCTTTAGAGTTCCTAGGGAAGAGAGATAGATGGCAAAATCTCAGAGATGTATCCTCCTATTTCTGTTGTTCATAGCTGAATCTGAGGGAAGGAGAAGTGGAACAAGAGAAAATCAATCACTATGAATGAATATTCCTGCTGTGAAAGAGTCTACCTAAATTCCTCTTCGATTGACCTGAATGACTCCATCTTAGAACCCACCTCCATTTCTGTGTAAAAGAACAAATCTCTGGATTTAGTCTGTTTGCAAGGCTAACCCCAGAGGGAAATAAGTTTTCTTACTTCTTCCCAGGGACAACCACAAAAAGAAGTGAGTTTTCCTTCAATGATTTTAAGGTCAGGTGCAAAACTTCAAATATGAGAAGTTGCTTTTCAAGGTAAAAACTAAAAGCCTCCCATTTGAATTCTCTTATAAATATATTGATTAAAACAGTCTTCTGGCTTACAATGTAGACACAAGTGAAAGGACTAGAATTGGCAAGGAGACAGGCTACCACTTGCTAGTGTTTTTAATAGGAATGGATGTTGTATTTTATCAAAGGTTTTTTCTGCGTCTATTGAGATAATCATGTGGTTCTTGTTGGTTTGCTTGTTGATGTGGTCAATTACGTGGATGATTTTCCTAATATTGAACCAACCCTGCATCCCTGGTATAAATCCTACTTGATCATGGTGGATGACCCTTCTGATCACTTGCTGGAGTCTTTTTGCTAGTAACTTATTTAAGATTTTTGCATCTATATTCACTAGGGAGATTATAATGTCTATAATTTTCTTTCTCTTTTTTTGACCTGCCTGGTTTTGGAATCAGTACCATGTTTGTGTCATAAAAGGAGTTTGGTAGAACTCCCTCTTTGCTTATTATGTCAAATAGTTTGTATAGTATTGGGATTAACTGTTCTCTGAATGTTTGATAGAATTCACTTGTGAATCTGTTGGGCCCTGGGGATTTTTTCTTAGGGAGTTCTTTGATGGGCTGTTGGATTTCATTTTCTGATATGGGATTATTTAAGAATTCTATTTCTTCTTCTGTTAGTCTAGGCAGTTTGTATTTTTGTATATATTGGTCCATATCACCTAGATTGGTGTATTCATTGCCATATAATTGGGAAAATTAATTTTTAATGATTGCCTCAATTTCCTGTTCATTGGAGGTGATGTCCCCCTTTTCATCTTTGATGCTATTAATTTGCTTTTCTTCTTTCCTTTTTTTAATTAGATTGACCAGTACTTTGTCTATTTTGTTTGTTTTTTCAAACTACCAGCTTCTTGTCTTATTTATTAAGTCAATAATTCTATCACTTTTGATTTTATTAATTTATTTCTTAATTTTTAGGATTTCTAGTTTGGTTTTCTTCTGGGGGTTTTTAATTTGATCATTTTCAAGTTTTTTTATTTGCATTTCCAATTGATTGATCTCTGCTCTCCCTAGTTTGTTAATATATGCACTCAGGGATATGAATTTACCTCTGATTACTGCTTTGGCTGCATCCCAAAAGGTTTGAAAGGATGTCTCACCATTGTCATTTTCCTCGATGAAATTATTGTTTCTATGATTTCTTCTCTAACTAAACGATTTTGGAGTATCATGTTGTTTAATTTCCAATTAGTTTTTGATTTGGTTTTCCATGTACCATTACTGATCATTATTTTATTGTCTTGTGGTCTGAAAAGGCTGCATTTATTATTTCTGCTTTTCTGCATTTGTATGCTATGTTTCTGTGACCTAGTGTATGGTCAATCTTTGTGAATGTGCCACGTGGTGCTGAGAAGAAGGTGTATTCCTTTTTGTCCCTATTTATTTTTCTCCATATGTCTATTAATTCTAATTTTTCTAAGATTTCATTCACTTCGTTTACCTCTTTCTTATTTATTTTTTGATTTGATTTATCTAAATTTGATAATGGTTGGTTCAAGTCTCCCACTAATATGGTTTTGCTGTCTATTTCTTCCTTCAATTCTCCTAGTTTCTCCATTAGAAATTTGGGTGCTATATTATTTGGTGCATATATGTTGATTAGTGATATTTCCTCATTATCTAAAGTCCCTTTTAACAGAATATAATTACCTTCCCTATCCCTTTTAATCAGGTCTATTTTTGCTTTGGCTTTATCAGATATCATGATTGCCACTCCTGCCTTCTTTCTGTCAGTTGAGGCCCAGAAGGTCTTACTCCATCCTTTAATTCTGACCTTGTGGGTGTCTACCCGCCTCATGTGTGTTTCTTGAAGACAACATATGGTAGGGTTTTGGATCCTAATCCATTCTACTATTCATCTACGTTTTATGAGTGAGTTCATCCCATTCACATTCAAAGTTATAATTGTCACTTGTGGACTCCCTGGCATTTTGATATCCGTCCCTAATTCTAACCTTTCTTCTTCAGCTCTAATTTTTTAATCCAGTGATTTACTTTAAATAAGTCCCTCTTGTCCCCTCCCTTGATATATTTCCCTTTCTAGCCCCTCCTTTTTTGTTCCCTCCCCCACCCCCCTCTTCTTCCCTCCATTTTTTATGGTCCCTCCTCCCCTACCCTCCTTGGTTTTCCCTTCTCCCTACCCTTGTTGGGCAAGATAGAATTCAAGATCCCAATGGATCTGGATGTTCTTCCTTCTCAGAGTTGATTTCCCTGAGAGTAAGGTTTAAGTAAAAACTCTCTTCCTCTCCTTCTTATAGAAATTTTCTTCCCCTCCCATTCCTGTGTGAATCTTTGTGTGAGAAAGATTATTCTATTTGGTCTTTCTTTTCCCCCTATTTACACATTACCTTTTCCCCACATATTAATATATATAGATTGATATAAATGTAGTCCTTATAGAAGAGAGTTTGAATAAAAGAAAAAGATAACATTTTTCTCCTTTTCCCTTTCCTTCACATTTACCTTTTCAGGTATTCCATGCTCTTTGTTTTTTGATATCGAACTTTCCACAGAGCTCTGGTCTTTTCTTTGCAAAAACTTGGAAGTCTTCTATTTTGTTGAATGCCCATACTTTCCATTGGAAGTATATAGTCAGTTTTGATGGGTAGCTGATTCTTGGTTGAAGACCCAGTTCTCTTGCCTTTCTGAAAATCATGTTCCATGCCTTACGGTCATTCAGAGTGAACCTTGCAAGTTCTTGTGTGACCCTGATTGGCATTCCTTTATATCTAAATTGTCTTTTTCTGGCTTCTTGTAAGATTTTTTCTTTTGCTTGAAAGCTTTGGAATTTGGCAATTATGTTCCTGGGAGTTGTCTTTTGGGGGTTTAGTGTAGAGGGTGTTGTGTGAACTCTTTCAGTGCCTGTATTGCCCCCTTGTTCTAGAATCTCTGGGCAATTTTCTTTGATTATATTTTGTATTATGATGTCGAGTTTGGTGTTTATTTCTGGCTTTTCTGGTAGTCCAATTATTCTTAAATTGTCTCTTCTCCCTCTATTTTCCAAGTCTATGACCTTGTTGGTGAGATATTTTATGTTCTCTTCTAATTTCTTGGTCTTTTGGCTTTGCTTTATTAATTCTTGCTCTTTTACATGCTCGTTGCCTTCCAGTTGGCTGATTCTGACCTTTAAAGCCTGGTTTTCCTGTTCAGTTTGGTTAAACTGGTTTTGTAGATGCGTGAATTTCTTTTGCATTATTTCCCACTTTTCCTCCCAGAAGGCTTCCATCTTTTTGATCATTTCCGATTCAAATTCTTCATGGGTTTATGGGGAGTTTCTGTTTCCTTTGGAAGGTTTTGGAGCATTTGCTTGTGTTTCCTCTTCTATCTCCTCTGTATTTTGTATTTTTGCTCCATAAAATGTGTCCAAAGTCTCCCCCTTCTTGTTTTTCTTGGAGGCTTGCTCTTGAGGCTGTTCTGTGGAGTTTGCCATCTCTATCTGAGTGGGGAGGTCTAGCTCTTCTTATCTCTGTCTGGTGTTCAGAGGCTTTAGCCCCAGGCAAATTGTCCCTTCACAGGTGTTACTACTCTCGGTTCCCTCCCGATGCTTTGTCATTGCCTTACTTCCACGCTCTGAGCCTGGCTTGGCACTATCCACAAGGTATCTCAGAGCCTTTGTGGGCCAGAAGAGCCTGCACTCTGAGGGGGAGGGGCCGTGGCTTCCCGGAGCTCAGAGGGCTCCTGACAGGATTAACTTCACCTGGGTTGAACTGAGTGTGTCCTCACACAGGGACCTTCCCTGAGATTCAGATGGAAGGATCCAGCCAGGGGGCTACAGGCTCCCCTCTGTCTCTCTCTGTTTCTCTGCTGTCTGGGTGCCCCCGCGACTAGCTCAGGTTGTTTTCAGGATATAGCCTTTAGAATAGCCGGCCCTGAGGTCCTTTTGCCGGCTCTATGGGTTACTGTTGTTTTAGAAGAGCCTGCACTCTGTGATAAGGAAATCACTTTAAAAGACTGATATATATTAATTTAAGGTCGCCAAGGAATTCAGCTATGTAATTCCTAAATGAAAACTCAAGTCAGCAGTCAACCTTTTATGGAGTTCTTAATTACAAACAGGAGGAAGAAAGGTGAGAGAGAGAGAGAGAGAGAGAGAGAGAGAGAGAGAGAGAGAGAGAGAGAGAGAGAGAGAGAGAGAGAGAGAGAGAGGGTGAGAGGGAGAGAAGGGAATAGGGCTTAAATACCCCCTCTGTTTAGGCTGGGCCAAAGGCCCAAGCCCTTAGATAGCTGAGGCAAAGAAAAGAGATCAGTCCCTATCACTCACATGACCAAAATGGAGAAACAGTCTCAGGGGCCTCCACCTCCAGTCTCCTTCAGAGCAAGCTTCTCAGAGCACAACCTCTCAGAGCAAAACCTCTCAAACCCCTCAGACCCCACTATCTTTAAGGAAACCATTTAAGTCCCCTCCCCTCAGTTCTCACATCTACCAATCACTGTCGATGTCTCCCCTGTGCCAATGGTGGCTCTAGCTTAACCCAGGACCGCCCAGAGGTCTGTTTCCTTTGCACATGTCTGTTGTAGGTCATATTCTCAAATAATTAAATCTTGATCCTTTGCTGCAGCCCTTCCTAAATCCTGTTAGACTGAGTAGGGTGGAGATTGTATTTTCCAAGACCTGGTTCTGTCATTCCAAGTATCTCTATTGTATCAATTCTAAAATCAATCATGACTCAAAGAACTTCCTGTTCTATGCTTAAGCATAGGTCAAAGCCCTTTTCATTGTTTAGCAAAAGGTTTCTGTCCTAAAGTAGTCTTAGGTAGGAAGGAGAAGGACCCTCCCTACCTAATGTTGGAAATGGGGAAATTTCCAACATTCATAAGTCTAAGAAATTTTAACGTTTACAACTCTGAGGGGGGAGGGGCCGTGGCTTCCCGGAGCTCAGAGGGCTCCTGATAGGATTAACTTCACCTGGGTTGGACTGCCTGTGCCCTTTCCCCGAGACTCGGATGGAAAGATCCAGCCAGGGGGCTACAGGCTCCCCTCTGTCTCTCTCTGTTTCCCTGCTTTCTGGGTGCCCCTGTGACTGGCTCAGGTTGTTTTCAGGGTGCAGCCTTCAGAATAGCCGGCCCTGAGGTCCTTTTGCTGGCTCTTAGGTTACCGATGCTGCCTCAGACTCAGCGCTCTGGGTTGGGGGGAATGGGTCCTGGGACCTTCCTTCTGCCTACCCCTTAGATCTGAGTGATCTCAGGTTTTGGCTTTTGGGGGGCCATACCTTTTGATCCAGGTCCAGGAGGAGGGTTCCCGGGGTCTATCCTGTTGTTTGTTTTGAATTTCAGTGTCCTAGGAGCATATAGTTCTAGATCGGTAAGGAAGGGTTTCCGGAGATCTGAACTTTAGCTCTCTCTAAGCTGCCATCTTGACCAGAAGTGATTCCATATTTTTTAAAAGTATTTTGTTCATATTTGTAATTGTATGTTACATACTAAATTTCAGTTAGTGTTTAGTGAAAAAAGACGTACATTTTCCCCCATGTGCCTCTTAAGAATCTCTAGCCACTAGGCTAAGGACCCCTGAACTATATATAATAAAATTAAGGTCAATAGAGAAAATAAAAACCTTATCCTTAGGTGCAAAAAAATCCATTTCATAAGAGAGGATTGGGACAATATGGTTAGCCAACACTTTGTCTGAAAGTGGACTTAGGATTCTAGTGGATCATAAACTCAATATGAAAATTATGCTGTCAGCCCTAATAGCTAATGTGATCTTGGGCTTCACTGAGAGGCATAGCTTTCAGGAAAAAAGAGATTATGACCTCTCTGTATTCTTTCCTAGTGTTATGGGATTTGGGAACATTCTTAGACCACCAACAATAACGTTATCCATGGGGAAGATACTTGGAGACAACTTTTGGAAGACTAATGATCTGGAGCAGGCATGGACATTCTGCTATCACATGGTTGGAAGTAATCTTTTATTCCCCATAGTTGTTCTGTCAGATGCTTTGAAATTATTTGATTGAAAAGGGAAGTATCCCTAAGGGAATTGATTCTTGAGTCATAAAGAGAGCTAAAAATTTCAAAAGGCAAAAATAAGGAGAGTAAAGAGAATATTCCAGGTACTATCAGACTTATTCTCACACTTGGAACATTCTGTTTGCTGTCATAATGCAGAAGGAGAGAAGATAGTAATGAGAATTAAAAGCAAAGCTGTTCGTTTGCATGAAGAGATAGAACTGCTTCCAAAAATTGGAGAGACACCCATGAGATGGGACATTGATGCTTCAGGAAGAGAAAAAGTGTTTAGAAACTTCATGTATTCAGGGTAAGTCAATTTCTCAACATGCTCCTAATTTACAGCCTGCCTCTTTATAGACTTTATAGACTTTCCCCTCATGTGGGATAAGTCCACTTTCTTGGTTTGAGGTGAAATCTTAACTAACTTTCAGCAAAGAGCTCTTTCACTCATATATATTCTGATATCCTATTCTGTATTACTTCTCTGGTTTTGGTTTGCCGATTGCTTGGCTAAATGAGTTCACATGCTACTTACTATTTGTGATGATCTTTTATGTAACCAGTCTTTGGAAGGAAAGGACCTGCCTGGTAGAAATTAGAGTAATCCTTGCCCTTTAGAGCAACCAGGGATATATGGAGTATGCAGAGACAACTTGCTTCTCTTTGCATCTCTTGTATGAAGGCTTGTGAACCCTTTTCAAGACTGTTTATTCACCTTTGGTGTCTACCTTTGATCCAACTCTCACCTGTGTCTCCAAGAAGCTGTGGTAGGCACAGTAGCAACATCCCAGTAAAACCATCTTGGCAGGATAAATCAGGTTGAGACTAACTGACAAGCCTCAAACCCATCAGTGGCTTAGGGGGGTTTCTACCCCATGCATGCAGTCTTCTCCTAGTGGAAAAAGCATATGAAAACAATTTGTTCCAACATCCATAAAGGCAACTTAAGAAAGTGCAATGGAGCACCTAAAGCCATATTGGTGAACCTATGGCATGTGTGCCAGGAGGCTGCTCCCCTTCCCCTCTCCACCACACCTGAGGACATTTCTTTTATCATCTGCCTCTCTGCTCAGCAGCCCAATGGGAGCACTTCCTCCTTTCCCAGTCTGGGGTAAGGTGGTTCACATGCAGCATGAGAGTGCAGTTTGGACACTTGGTCTCTAAAAATGTTTGCCATCACTGACTTTGAGCTTGGTCAAACAAAGATGCCAAAGTCATCCACTGCATCCTGAGTCATGGCCAATCATTCTGAATTTTGCCTCAAAATTGGCAAATGGACTTTCATGTCTCTGGACATAAAACTGGACTTTTATGACTCCGGAAGAGAGAGGGAGGCTCACAGTATTGTTCAACACTACCTTACTTAAATCCAATTCATGGACTAATCAAGACATCATTTCATGATACCATTGGCTTTCTTCAAAACAAAGGAAAACAACAAGAGAAACCATAAAAAATGGTGTCGTACCCCTAGACCAGAAAAAAATCACATAAAATATGTCTCTATATAAATAAATTATACCTATTCATAAATATAGGTCTATGTCTACATATAGTTATAGTTCTGTCCCTCTCATGTAGATAGGTGAGAGAAGGAACAATCACTCAGTCATGGCCCTTCTCCTATTCTCCTCAAGGAAGAAATTTCATTGTTGCTTGGAGAGGCTGGTCATATTTAAGAGATAGTTATCCATGCCTCTCCTGTGAGCTATGCATGCATGTGTATACATATGAGTGCACTCATGTGTGCATACACACAGGTGATATGTAGCCTATATAAAGATACTGAGGTGAGAGATGCATTGTTAATGCTAGGTTAAAGAGTAGGGCAGTTTGTAGTTTGTAAGGGGAAATAATTTGTGATCATCTGGCACAAAGGAAAATTAGTATTTTATTCTAAAGAGAAGACTCCTAAAGAATATTGACTAGCGAAAGGACATGATTAAACCTATACTTTGAGAATATCAGTTTGAAAGCTTTGTGGAAGATGAATTAGTAAGGAGATAGACAAAAAGCAGAGAGAATAATTAGGAGGAATCAGAATAAAATATAATTTAAAAATCCCTACCCTGAAAGTGCACAAAGATCATCCAGAAGCTTATGGGCAATGGAAAAAAAGACTGCTCCTATAAGCAAGATCCAGTCCAGAGGCAGCAAAAGCAGAAAGTTTGCCTGAGAAAACCCTAGAGAGTTCAGAAAGCCCCAGATTAGGGACTTAGAAAGATATATTAGGGGCCTCAGTCTCTCTTTCTTTGCATAATCACTTTGCATAGCTGACTATGTCCCTCTTTCTCTCCCCAACCTCAGACAAGTCTGGCCATGAGTTTGCTTCAGTTTTATTCTGCCACCAACCACATTGACTTCATACTTGCTAAGCCATCTTGACACATTCCATCTGGGCACTGCTGCCATGATTTTGTGTCTTTGGACAGTCATTTATCTGGAGTTGGTCTTTACTGCTTTGGATCTAGTGGACCAGATATGCTTATTCTCCTGACTTCTGGCTTCATTTACTGGAAATCACTTAGACTTTGGGCCTCTCTGGTATCCCCTCAGCCAGAATTCCTGAAACCTTCCGGCCATTTTTCTTTGCAAAGCTCAGCTGTATTGAGGAGCTTACCAGAACTTCTCTTTACTTACTATTAACATTTTGCATCATTCTCCTTTTTCATTTATTCTAGCATTTCTCAGAGGTGTTGGACATGGCTTGAAACTTTCATATCATTATTTTTGACAAATGCCTGGAACTGGAATTTTACTGAAAGACTGATATAACTTGATCAGGAAAAAATTGGACCAGGTGGCCTTTAAGGTCATTCAAAGTCAGAAGGGAAAGGGAGAATAAGAGAAACAGAGAGGAAAAAAGGAGGGAGAAAAGGGGAGAGAGGAAAAGAGAGATGTGGAGAGAATGGAAGAGGAAGAGAGAAGAGAAAGAGAAAAAAGGATAGGGAGGAGAAAGAGAAAAATGGAAAGAGAGAGGGGGAGGAAAGAAAAGAAAGGAGAGAGAAAAAGGGAGGAAGGAAGAGAAAGAGGAAGGAAAAGAAAAAAAATATGTCCAGAGTCAGAGGTGAACTTTATCTGAGTTATTCAGAAATAGATTTTAGCTCTCATTATACCCATCTTCTTCCCCTACCCTAAACTAAGAAAGGAGCTCATTGAAATTATATTGAGGAGATTGCTTTCAATTCCCTTTAATGCTTCTCATGTTCTATAAGAATCATATAGGCTAAGGTTGGAGTAAGACCTTTTGGGCCTCAACCGATAGAAAGAAGGCAGGAGTTGCAATCATGATATCTGACAAAGCCAAAGTACAAATAGACCTGATCAAAAGGGACAGGGAAGGTAAATATATTCTGCTAAAAGGAAGTATAGACAATGAGGAAATATCACTAATCAACATGTATGCACCAAATGGTATAGCACCCAAATTTTTAATAGAGAAACTAGGAGAATTGAAGGAGGAATTAGACAGTAAAACCATATTAGTGGGAGACTTGAACCAACCACTATCAAATTTAGATAAATCAAATCAAAAAATAAATAAGAAAGAGGTAAAAGAGGTGAATGAAATCTTAGAAAAATTAGAATTAATAGACATATGGAGAAAAATAAATAGGGACAAAAAAGAATACACCTTCTTTTCAGCACCACATGGCACATTCACAAAAATAGATCATACACTAGGTCATAGAAACATGGCACTTAAATGCAGAAAAGCAGAAATATTAACTGCAGCCTTTTCAGATCACAAGGCAATTAAAATATTGATCGGCAAGGGTACATGGAGACCCAAATCAAAAATTAATTGGAAATTAAATAACATGATACTCCAAAATCGGATAGTTAGAGAAGAAATCATAGAAACAATTAACAATTTCGTTGAAGAAAATGACAACGGCGAAACATCCTTTCAAACCTTATGGGATGCAGCCAAGGCAGTACTTAGAGGAAAATTCATATCCCTGAGTGCATATATTAACAAATTAGGGAGGACAGAGACCAAGGAATTGGAAATGCAAATCAAAAAACTTGAGAATGAACAAATTAAAAACCCCCAGAAGAAAACCATACTAGAGATCCTAAAAATTAAGGGAGAAATTAATAAAATAGAAAGTGACAGAACTATTGAGCTAATAAACAAGACTAGAAGCTGGTACTTTGAAAAAACAGACAAAATAGACAAAGTACTGGTTAATTTAATTAAAAAAAGGAAAGAAGAAAGGCAAATTAATAGCATCAAGGATGAAAAGGGGGATCTCACCTCAAATGAAGAGGAAATTAAGGCAATCATTAAAAACTACTTTGCCCAACTATATGGCAATAAATATACCAATCTAGGTGATATGGATGAATATTTACAAAAATATAAATTGCCTAGACTAACAGAAGAAGAAATAGTCTTCTTAAATAATCCCATATCAGAAATTGAAATCCATCAAGCCATCAAAGAACTGCCTAAGAAAAAATCCCCAGGGCCTGATGGATTCACCAGTGAATTCTATCAAACATTCAGAGAACAGTTAACCCCAATATTATACAAACTATTCGACATAATAAGCAAAGAGGGAGTCCTACCAAACTCCTTTTATGACACAAGCATGGTACTAATTCCAAAGCCAGGCAGGCCAAAAACAGAGAAAGAAAACTATAGGCCAATCTCCCTAATGAATATAGATGCAAAAATCTTAAATAGGATACTAGCAAAAAGACTCCAGCAAGTGATTAGAAGGGTCATCCACCATGATCAAGTAGGATTCATACCAGGGATGCAGGGCTGGTTCAACATTAGGAAAACTATCCACATAATTGACCACATCAACAAGCAAACCAACAAGAATCACATGATTATCTCAATAGATGCAGAAAAAGCCTTTGATAAAATACAACACCCATTCCTACTAAAAACACTAGAAAGCATAGGAATAGAAGGGTCATTCCTAAAAATAATAAACAGTATATATCTAAAACCATCAGCTAATATCATCTGCAATGGGGATAAACTAAATCCATTCCCATTAAGATCAGGAGTGAAACAAGGATGCCCATTATCACCTCTATTATTTGACATTGTATTAGAAACACTAGCAGTAGCAATTAGAGAAGAAAAAGAAATTGAAGGCATCAAAATAGGCAAGGAGGAGACCAAATTATCACTCTTTGCAGATGACATGATGGTCTACTTAAAGAATCCTAGAGACTCAACCAAAAAGCTAATTGAAATAATCAACAACTTTAGCAAAGTTGCAGGATACAAAATAAACCCACATAAGTCATCAGCATTTCTATATAATTCCAACACAGCTCAGCAGCAAGAACTAGAAAGAGAAATCCCATTCAAAATTACCCAAGACAAAATAAAATACTTAGGAATCTATCTCCCGAGACAAACACAGGATCTATATGAACACAACTACAAAACACTTTCCACACAACTAAAACTAGACTTGAACAAATGGAAGAACATTAACTGCTCATGGGTAGGACGAGCCAATATAATAAAAATGACCATCCTACCCAAACTCATCTATCTATTTAGTGCCATACCCATGGAACTTCCAAAATTTTTTTTTACTGATTTAGAAAAAAACATAACAAAGTTCATTTGGAAGAACAAAAGATCAAGGATACCCAGGGAATTAATGAAAAAAAATACAAAGGAAGGGGGTCTTGCAGTCCCAGATCTCAGACTATATTATAAAGCAGCAGTCATCAAAACAATTTGGTACTGGCTAAGAGACAGAAAGGAGGATCAGTGGAATAGACTGGGGGCAAGCAACCTCAGCAAGACAGTATATGACAAACCCAAAGATCCCAGCTTTTGGGACAAAAATCCACTATTTCATAAAAACTGTTGGGAAAATTGGAGGACAGTGTGGGAAAGATTAGGCTTAGATCAACACCTCACACCCTACACCAAGATAAATTCAAAATGGATGAATGACTTGAACATAAAGAAGGAAACTATAAGAAAATTAGGCGAACACAGAATAGTATACATGTCAGACCTTTGGGAAGGGAAATACTTCAAAACCAAGCAAGAATTAGAAAGAATTACAAAATGCAAAATAAATAATCTGGATTACATCAAATTAAAAAGTTTTTGTACAAACAAAACCAATGTAACCAAAATCAGAAGGGTAGCAACAAATTGGGAAACAATCTTCATAAAAACATCTGACAAGGGTTTAATTACTAAAATTTATAAAGAACTAAATCAATTGTACAAAAAATCAAGCCATTCTCCAATTGACAAATGGGCAAGGGACATGAACAGGCAATTCTCAGCCAAAGAAATCAAAACTATTAATAAGCACATGAAAAAGTGCTCTACATCTCTTATAATCAGAGAGATGCAAATCAAAACAACTCTGAGGTATCATCTCACACCTAGCAGATTGGCTAACATGACAGCTATGCAAAGTAATGAATGCTGGAGGGGATGTGGCAAAGTGGGGACATTAATTCATTGCTGGTGGAGTTGTGAATTGATCCAACCATTCTGGAGGGCAATTTGGAACTATGTCCAAAGGGCGATAAAAGACTGTCTGCCCTTTGATCCAGCCATAGCACTGCTGGGCTTGTACCCCAAAGAGATAATGGACAAAAAGACTTGTACAAAAATATTCATAGCTGCGCTCTTTGTGGTGGCCAAAAATTGGAAAATGAGGGGATGCCCCTCAATTGGGGAATGGCTGAACAAATTGTGGTATATGTTGGTGATGGAATACTATTGTGCTAAAAGGAATAATAAAGTGGAGAAGTTCCATGGAGACTGGAACAACCTCCAGGAAGTAATGCAGAGCGAGAGGAGCAGAACCAGGAAAACATTGTACACAGAGACTGATACATTGTGGTACAATCGAAGGTGATGGACTTCTCCATTAGTATCAATGCAATCCCTGAACAATCTGCAGGGATCTAAAAAAAAAAATACTACCCACAAGCAGAGGATAAACTGTGGGAATAAAAACATCGCTGAAAAGCAACTGCTTGACTACAGGGTTGGAGGAGATAAGACTGAGGAGAGACTCTAAATGAACACTATAATGCAAACTCCAACAACAGGGAAATGGGTTCGAGTCAAGAACACATGTGATAACCAGTGGAATCATGCGTCGGCTATGGGAGAGGGAAAGGCGGGGGAGGGTGGGGGAGGGGAGGGGAGGAAAAGAAAACGATCTTTGTTTCCAGTGAATAATGTATGAAAACGACCAAATAAAATAATATTAAAATTAAAAAAAAAAGAATCATATAGGCTGGGCTGGGGAGTAAAAACCAAAAAGGATTATTAAACTTTTTTCCACTTTTCCAGATCCTCCTACTATTGCCTTCTGTTAATCTCTGCCTTTTGTTACTTTTTACATTTTGTGCTAAATTCTAGACCATGGAAAAACATGTCTAGACTCATATAAAAAGCATTTGATTGTCTCTACAAATAAATGAATAAAATAATTATATTCCATCTTTTAAGTAATTATTTTTCTACTTGTGTAGTTTGTAAAATGACATTTTCAAAATTTTAGAGCACTTGTGTGAAAGTAAATATTTCAGCATCTTATGGAAGGGGAGTATTGCCTTTCTTGGGAAAGGATTTTCCAAAGGTTAGTTAAGGAACTTCCCAGAAACACATCATCAGACATGTGATCATTCAGAGGAATATGAGGCCAGGTTTATCTCTAACTCCAGTTTGATATTGTCAACAAGATTTGACCAGCTTTGACCACTTCCCTAATTCTCTTCCCCTTGACTTCAATTGAACATGTCAAATGAAGCCTCTTCAGATGGGACATCCTGCCCTGAATTTGTGTCAATATGGAACAGATAAAGGTTACATACATCAGTAGGCAAGAAAGTAAATCCCAGACTATTTTAGGTGTGAAAATGTCTGTGGTTCCACCACAAGGAATAACTCTAATGTCTGTCCTATTCTCTACACCTATGCTGTAATCATTTCTCTGGTATTCTAGGGAAAGGAACCCCTGGACCAACCACTTCCTATTTGGGTATTTTTTGAATCCTTTTTTTAAAATCACATATTTTTTAATTACATGGTAAATAAAAGTGGCAAATTAAAA
This sequence comes from Monodelphis domestica, assembly GCF_027887165.1. Classification (NCBI taxonomy): domain Eukaryota; kingdom Metazoa; phylum Chordata; class Mammalia; order Didelphimorphia; family Didelphidae; genus Monodelphis; species Monodelphis domestica. The sequence continues at coordinate 268,331,131 of NC_077228.1, read as the reverse complement.
TTAAGAAAAGCTGGCCTATTTGGCACAGTGGATAGAGCACAAGGCCCTAGAATCAGAAAGACCCAAGTTCAAATTTGATCTTAGACACTTAATAGCTTCAGGACCCTGGAGAAGTCACTTAATCTCCATCTACCTCAGTTTCCTCAACTGTAAAATGGAAATAGTGACAATAATAACACCTACTTCCATGGGTTATTGTGAGGATTAAATGAAATAATATTTGAAAAGCTCTTAGCGCATTGCCTGCCATACTTAATAAATACTTGTTCCCTTCCTTCTTATATGGAACAAAATATTGTGCCTGTTTATTCTTCCTATCTCTTTAGTGTTGCCAGTTATGCTTGATGCCTAATGTTTAAAAATGCTAACAAAAAAAAATCTACTGAATTTCATCTTTTTTTTTAACTCTACGACTGTTATTACACAGGATAAATACAAATGTGCTAGATACTAGGATTGCTCCCCTTTCTTCCTTCCTCTCTCATATGAATGGATGGGGGTGGGGGGTAAGTCATCATTGCATCTGAAAGCATGGATACCAGTGCATGTTAATTCAGAGTCACAGTCTCTAAGACCTGAAGAGACTTTAGATTATAGCTAGTTCAACCTCTATCTGAACTATAATCTCTTCTACAAGATCCTCTAAGTGATAATTTAATCTCAGTTTGAAGGTCTCCAAAGGGAAGAACTCTATCTGGAAAGAAAACCTCTTTTGAATAATTCTAATTGTTAGGAAGTTTTCCCTTTTACCAAGGAGGAATTAATCCATCTACAGTTTTTACTCATTGTTTCTAGTTGTTAACTCTTGTCCACATGTCTAATTCTGCTTCCTAAAGGGAGCTTTTCAAACACTTGAAGACACCCATCATGCCCCTACTATGCCTTCAGTTCTCCACATTAAATATCCCTTATTCTTTCAGTTAATCCTCTTCAGCATGTCCAATAGTCCTCTCACCACTCTCATCTCTCTTTTCTAGATTCTCTCTGCATTGTCCAGGACCTTTCCTAAAATGTAGTTCACCAAACTGAACATGTGACTCCAGAAACTGCCTGGCCAAGACAAAGTGGAGCAGAATCATTACCACCAGGAGCCTGGCAAAAACAGCAGACCAACAAGTAAGCAAAGAAATAAAAAGTCAGTCAGTGGAGAGTGAGAGAGTGAGAAAGAAAAGGACTCAGGACACTTCATCCTCATCTTTCACAGTGGCAATGACACTAGAAGATTGGAAAAACAGAGATTTTTCTTAATTTTTTTAGGGAAACTAGTGGATCAGGCAATTGTTCTTTGGAGCTGGGCAACATCATGGAACATGTCAAGAAAGTTATATATTTTTAAGTTATATTGGATGAATCACTTAACTCCCATTACCTAACCCTTACCTCTCTTCTACCATTGAACCAATACATAGTACTGATTATAAGACAGAATGTAAGTTTTTTTAAGCTATATGGTGATCAAAAGAAAGATGAAAGGGGGCAGCTGGCTGATTCAGTGGATTGAGAGCCAGGCCTAGAGATGGGGGGTCCTAGGTTCAAATCTGACCTCAGACACTTCCTAACTGTGTGACCCTGGGTAAGTCCCTTAACCCCCATTGCCTAGCTCTTACCACTCTTCTGCCTTGGAACCAATATACAGTAAGGTAAGGGTGAAAGAAAGGAAGAAAGAAAGAAAGGAAGAAAGGAAGGAAGGAAGGAAGGAAGAAAGAAAGAAAGAAAGAAAGAAAGAAAGAAAGAAAGAAAGAAAGAAAGAAAGAAAGAAAGAAAGAAAGAAAGAAAGAAAGAAAGAAAGAAAGAAAGAAAGAAAGAAAGAAAGAAAGAAAGAAAGAAAGAAAGAAAGAAAGAAAGAAAGAAAGAAAGAAAGAAAGAAAGAAAGAAAGAAAGGAAGGAAGGAAGGAAGGAAGGAAGGAAGGAAGGAAGGAAGGAAGGAAGGAAGGAAGGAAGGAAGGAAGGAAGGAAGGAAGGAAGGAAGGAAGGAAGGAAGGAAGGAAGGAAGGAAGGAAGGAAGGAAGGAAGGGAGGGAGGGAGGAAGGGAGGGAGGGAGGGAGGGAGGGAGGGAGGGAGGCTTGGAGGAAGGTCTGTTGCTTAGAGCAAGGAAAGGGAATAAACATTTATCTAGCACCTTCTATGTGGTAGGTACCATGTTAAGCAATTTGATCCTCACAATTCTTTAAGATAGATGCTATTATTATCCCCATTTTACAACTAAGAAAACTTAAGTGCTTTCTCCAGGGTGGTGTAATCAATAAGTATCTGAGGTCAGATTTGAACTCAGGTCTTCCTGATTCTAGAGCCTGTGTTCCATTAACTGACTTATTTCCCTTCAACCAGCAGGGACTTCAACATGACTTCAAGATACAGTGATTTCTACCAGAAGAAGCTTTATATTTAGGAATGACTCTGGGCCAATGTGGTACAGTGCCAAAATGACTCAATTTAGCATTAGAGAGCCCAGGTTCAAATCTTACTTCTGCTACTTACAACCTGTATGATATTAGACAACCACTCTGGTCCTCAAACTACATATAGATCATATGTAGGTTCATATGTAGGACAAGGAAGATTGGTCTACTCGGGCTGTAAACTTGCCTCCAGAGGCAAATTTATGCTTTATACATATATCTTTAAGATGAATAGTTTCTTTGTTGGGGTTATAAGATAAGAAAGGGAGGAACTCTTCCCCACTCACTCAGTGTAATCACATCCTTTTTGTATCATAAGACTTTCTAATACAAACAAGAATTACCTTTTTTTTTTACAAACAAGAAATGAACATCTTCATATTCTAATCAGCTCAGAATTAGAAATCTTTTTGTTGATTCTATTCTAGTACCCAGTTTTAATAACTAAATCCCTGTCTGGTGACCAAACACCTTCCCACCCGGACTTTGAATCAAAATTCCAAATCCTGGATTTCAATTATCTTTATTCTTTATTTGTTTTTCTACCCTTATACCAGACCTGAAAAGTTGAGTTTACTTGCCCAGGGTTTTAGCTAATCTGTTGCAGAACAGGGATGATTACCAGTCCTAAAATGTCTATACCAGACTCCAAAAAAGTGGTCTACAAAATTATCCAGTTTCTTTGAGTATTCAAATGTCCTTAATTCTCTAGAGAAAAAAAAATATATATATATTTCCAAATTTGCTGAGGAATTTCGTTAATTCTCTCTTTCAAGCTCAGAGCACAGGAATTGTGTGTGTGTGTGTGTGTGTGTGTGTGTGTGTGTGAGAGAGAGAGAGAGAGAGAGAGAGAGAGAGAGAGAGAGAGAGAGAGAGAGAGAGAGAGAGAGAGAAGTAAGTTGGGTGTAGACCACAGATATCAGGGAATGGTCCCTGATCTCTAATGCTGGGGATTCTCTGGGAATCTATATCAATTTTCTTCTAACTTCTCTTTATTCTGCCCCTCCACCCACGATATTTTTTTTTCTATTTCCATTTGCCATTGGGAGGCAGAGCCTCTCTGCAGCCAATCAGAGTTTAAGCTCTGTTTTTTTTATATAATGCCAGAGTGAGTTTGTTTCAATGTTTTCTGATTCTCGACCATGGGATTCTTGGTGCTCTCTCTACTTTTGTTGGGGACCCTGGTCCTTACTGAGATAAGGGCTGGTAAGTGTAATTATTAGGTTAAATGCCTGGAGACAAGGTCGGGAGGGCTGGGACTAGTTTGCTCCGGGACACCTCAGCCTTTGCTACAGATACTGAGCACAGACTAGACTGCGACAGCGGGAGTGCACCGAGACTCTTGGGATCCAAGTCCTGAGCCCCGGCCAAGTTCTTCCTTGTTCCTTGTTCCTGACTCAGGCTCTCACTCTCTGAAGTATTTCTACACCGCGGCATCCCAGCCCGGGCTAGCCGAACCGAAGTTCACAGCTGTAGTCTACGTGGATGATCAGCAGGTCTTGAGCTTCGACAGTGACAGCCGGAGCCAGAACATGGAGGCCAGAACTCCGTGGATCGAACAGGAGATGTCCGATTACTGGGAGCTGGAGACGCGGTTTTCCAGGGAAGCCACGCTGCGTTACCGAATGTGCCTGCAGAAGGTACCAGTATACTACAACCACAGCGAGGGAGGTGAGTGACAAGACGGGACCCCAGGTTGACACATCCGTCCATTCCTGTTAAGGGCTACACACGTGGTCGGGGGCGGGGATGGGGAATCAGAACTTGGAGAGAAGGGCGTGTGGACTTAGGGGGAGAGAAACAAGATTTCTGATCTTGTGGAAATGTCTTTGGGACGGAGATGCTGTGTGATCTTGGCGAGACACAGCCCTTGGGCCATACTGAATCTTCTTGGGGGTGTCAGGGGTTCACACATACCAGCGTCAGTCAGGCTGTGAAGTGTTCTCCAACGGGAGCTTCAGCCGTGGCTTCGTGCAATACGGGTTCGATGGACGTGACTACCTAACACTGGACACTGGGACGCTGCGCTGGATCGCTGCAGATGTCGGAGCTCTGAACAATAAGCGCAAGTGGGAAGCAAATCAAGGAATTGCGGAATATTGGAAGATCTATCTGGAGGAGGAGTGCGTGCACACGCTTCAAAGACACTTGGAAAATGGAAAGGAGAGGCTACTTAGGGCAGGTACCTTCCTACCTTCCTACCTACCTCCTAGCTCCGCTGCACCCCTTCCCTAGGGGGCTTATCAGGCTTCTTCACTCTGAAGCCATGTATGTGCGTGCCGGGAGGTTTCAGAGAGGCTCAGCCTCCCCCTCCTTGAATGGGGGAGACTCTAGCCCTTCTCTTTCCCCTGCAGCTGCTCTCCTAGCCTAAGCTCTCCCAGGAGATCTCTAGTCCTATTCTGGGTCAGAATCTGCCCAAGACGGGACTGTGGTCCCTCTCCCGGCCTCCAATCTTATCTTTGTGTACCTGAAGCAGGATCACCTTGGTCAAGCAACTCTTACCATACTTCTGCCTTTGGCCCCCCACAGACCCGCCCTCTGCTCGAGTGACCCGACACACAAGTTCTGACGGGGAGGTAACCCTAAAATGTAGAGCACAGGACTTTTACCCTGCGGAGATCTCACTGGTTTGGCTGAGGGAGGGAGAAGAACAGCTCCAGGACACGGAGTTCATTGAGACCAGACCTGCGGGAGATGGCACCTTCCAGAAGTGGGCAGCTGTGGAGATGCTCTCTGGAAGTGAGCATAAATACACCTGCCGAGTGCAGCATGAGGGCCTGCCTGAGCCACTTTTCCTGAAATGGGGTAAGGACCGAGGTGGGATTGGGGGAAGCTCTCTGCCTCTAGCTATTTCCAGGGACAGAAGGCTCTGAAGCTATTCTTGAGTGGTAAAGTGGGACTTCGAATAGGGAACAGTGTCTCTCACTTTTCATTTTCCTTTTAGAGTCACAGTTCTCATCCATAGGACTCTCTGCAGGAGTCATCACTATTCTCCTCCTCCTAGCTGCAGTCATTATCGGAGTTGTGGTCTGGAGGAAAAATACTTCAGGTAGGGAAGAGTGAAAGGGGTTCAGTAGGTAGCAGGCATGGTGGAAATTCTGTGTCGTTCCTCCTTGTTTTGTATCTGTCTCACCCAACAAATCTCATTTCATAGTAAAGATTGATAATCTATATAGTCCCTGTGACAATAGATGAACAAACTAATAAAGGTACACTATTTTTTCACAGATTATCTATTTTGGGTGCAATAGGGTCAGTGAGTAGGGTAATTACTTCAGACAGACCAGAAATAGATGCAGAAATTTAGGTGGAAAGAACTGAAAACTTTCTTCTCTTCCTGTTGTTAGAGTCACAGTTATAAGAACTTATCCTAGGTAAATGGCAGATCAATTGAATCCCTGGGATCTCAGTGTACTTGCCTCTCCCCTAAACTTTCCCACTGGCTTGTTGTTTATTCATTTATTTGTTTGTTTGTTTAAATTATAGATAGCAAAAGAGGAAGCTATACTGCAACTGCAAGTAAGTAAAGGGTTGGCATATGGATAGAAGGGAGAGGTTGGTTTATTTAAACCTTGGGATGTGGGAAGTGGGAACCCAGAGACTCTCACCTCTGCCCATCCCTTTTCATACTCCTTCCTGTTCTGGGCAATAAGATCTTGATTAGGTTATCTCTCTCATGTTTCTCTAGGTAATGACAGTGCCCAGGGATCAGATGTCTCTTTTACCGCAAGAAGTAAGATTCTGGAGGGGATGGTATAAAGGTGACAAATGCAATGAAGATGAATGACAGTGATTGGGGCTAAGAGAGTTCCTGATTTTGGGAGTGGTGGTGAGATAGGTTGTCCAAAGTAATGAGAGGTTTGATGGTAGAAATGACTTTCCTTAATCTGTGTTTCTTTCTTTCCTTTTTTTTTTTTAAGCCTAATGGAGTTACCCTGTATGGGACAGAGAGACAACCACGGGCACTTGCTTCTCCATTTCATTTTTATTTCCCTATTCCCAGCTTCTCTCCCTGTATAAACCTTTGTGATCAAACCCATACCCACCAGTCAAACCTTATAATAGGGAACATTGGCCCTCTCAGTGTATTATTTTCTACCTCTCCTGCTCCTTCCACCCGCTCTCTTTCTATACTACCTACCAGACTTTGGAGGAAAGAAATTAGAGTGAGAGCAGTAAGATTATATAGACTTCTCTGTCCTCCCCAGCAATGAACTTGTCTTTTTCCTGATGTTTGCTTTATGAGTAGAAAGATATACTGAGTAATTTTTCTTGATAGCTCAATTCCCATTCCTCCCCATCCCAATTTCATGGAATTGTGCATAATACATAATATATAATACATAATACAAGAAAAGGAAAAGAAAATAAAGATTTTAAGATTTTTAAGAATTATATTATTGGCAGGGTTGATTCCATGGTTGCAGATGGGAGTCTTGGTTAGGGTGGAGGGAAAGACTGAAGTAGAGGACAATGTCTTTTTATAATAACTACTCAAATATTTTGTTTTTATTTTGTTTCTCCCCTATACTGTATGTTCTGTTAGTCTGCATATGTTGTAAAACTGACATTTTCCAGGAAGTCAGAAAGACCCTACGTTACTGTAACCAGAGAGTTACAAGCTGATAAAGTTATAACCAGAAAAACCTCAGGGGCTATGTAGTCAGATCTTTTTATTTCATTTAGTTGGCTAGGTGGTATAGTGGGCTTGGAGCCAGGAGAACCTGGATTTGAGATGCCAGCTCTGATAATGTCTATTTGCATGACTCTAGGTAATTCACCTAGCCTCTCTGGGCCTTAAGTTCATCATTGGTAAAATAGGCATGCCAATAGCACCCACCTTACAGGGTTATTGTGAGGATCAAATAAGATAATATCACATATGCAGGTTCTTTCCAAACCTTAGTTCGGTTGTTCAGTCATTTTTCAGTCAGATCTGACTCTGTGACTACATTTGGGGTTTTCTTAGCAAAGAGATTTGAGTGGTTTACCATTTCCTTCACAGGTGAGAAAACTGAGGACAATAGGGTTAAGTGAATTGCCTGAGGTCACAGAGGTAGTAAATACCTGAGGCTAGATTTGAACTCAGGAAGAAAGTGAATCTTTTTGACTCTAAGTTCAGCATCTTATCCACTGTACCACCTGACTATCTAGGATATCCCAGTGATTTTCCTAACTCACTACCCACCCATCCAACACATACATGGGACCATGTGGGGATGCCAAGAATGTTTCTCCTCATCATAAAAACCTCATGGGTTAGCATGTAGTGATAGACCTGGGGTATGGGGATAGAAGATGAAAAACAAAGAACCTGGAGTCTTGACTAATAACCTGACAGAGTAAGTGCTATACCACTCTTCTCATTTTCTATCATTTTCCTCCTGGTTTATAGGTTGAAGGATAAATATTTTGCTTTCAAATAGTCTCAGTATCTCTGATGAAAAGTTACTTCACATTCTCCCTAACCAGAGCAACTGCTATGTTCCAAATCCCTAAACCTGTAGTACGTAATGCATATATATAATATGTATACAACATATGGATATTTGATATATAATATGCATATATATGATATATGAATATCTATAATATATCTCTTCATCCTACTCTTCTAATACAAGGTCCAACCACTTTACCAATCCTGTCAGTACTATCTTCAAACAATATTTTAGGAAAAGACATATTGATATTATACCAAACAACAACTCACAAGAAGAAACTTAAAGATAAGCAAAGTTGCCTCTGAGTCAAAATCTGAGAACCCTACTATAGGCATACATTCCAATAAAAGTAAATACTAGTCCTACTTTCACAACAGGGTCTATGATTGCTTCTCTTATCTTTATTGAGAATCAGGAGAGAGTAAATCTGTGTACTTGACATAAGAAGCTCTTAAGTTTATCTATCAGTTAATAAACAACTGTGACCAGCCTTTCTAACTTTCTAGTTACCTATACTACTTAAAGGATTGTATAAAACTAATTAGTTTCATACTAAATCATATAAAAGCAAGTTAAATGAAGTATATGCAGATGAAGCTCTTTACTATTACATTTTCTGATCAGATGCTGGTAGTATTCTCAGGGCTGTCACTTCTTGGATGCCATTAGTTGAAATCCTACCCTTATTCTTGGGGTTCTTGTCCATTCCATTAGTTAGCAGTGACTAGGGTCCCAGGTCCAATTACCCAGTTAGCATCAATAGCTTTTTATAAAGGAATACTTAATTAGAATGTATTACAAGGATGAATTTCTCACCAATACCTTGGGAGTTCACTGTCCCCTGAAATTACTTCAGTTTCTGGGGAGAGTAGGCTCAGACATAACCAAATTTCTATATTACATTGGTCCCTCCTAATTTGTATCTAAATGCAGTATTATTTGGCAGTGGCCAAATAAGTCCTCATTTCAGCTCCTTCTGTCTGGGTCCTGAATGTTTCTCCTTCATCCAAACTTCAAAACCTGGCATGGATTCCTTGACTTCCAGGCTCCTGACTTTCTCTTCTGACCTTTGGAAATTCCTATGGTCATAACCTTCAACTTATTTCACCGAAAAAAATAAAAGAAGGATGACCACAGCAAACAGATAAAGAACCAAAGCTAAGATTCATAAGGTCACATGTCAGCCTCAGAGGGAAAGAGACACAAGGAATTTCCACTTATCTCCTTGTTTCTCACTGCTATCAGTAAAAGAGTAAAGCCAAGATACAAACAAGAGGCACAATGACCAGAGAGCTAGTATACGTGGGAAAGTGCAATGTGGAAAAGAGAGAAATTATAAGGCATGCAGCAAGACAAGAAGCAATGACTGGAGATTGATCAACTGTGAATCAACGGAAGGTTCCATTTGGAATGTTACAGGGAAACAGTTGAAGGCAAGAGCTAACTGCTGAATAATTTCTGGGTTTCTTGGCTGATGGTGGTGACTTTGAAGGAAGAAGCTGAGTTTATCTCTAGGACTTGGGAAAATCAAGTTGGAGGTGGGTTGGCTGATTTGAAGGCAAAAGAAGAAGGACAATAATCCATATATCTCTCTCTGACTTGCTCTGTTTCATGGTAGTGACTGAATTGCCATTTTCTCTCAATATCCTCCAACCTAAGGCTCATTGTAGATAATAAGGAAAACCCCAACCCTGTTACCTCCATCCTTCATCTTTTCCTGTCTTCCCCCAAATAAACCCTTACTTAAGATAAAAGAAGATAGAAAGTATTTTCATTTGAGACAGCACAAACTCACCTTGAGTAATTTAGTAAGCAGAAGAAGAAGACAAAGGGGAGGGAAGCTGAACAGGATGAAGAGGGAGGTTGAGAGAGAGGGAGGAAACAGGAGGAAGGGAGGTATAGAGGGAGGAGGGCAGGCAAAAGAAGATAACAACCTGATTTATTATCGTTTACCCATCAAATATACCCCCCCCAATATTATCTATTACAATTTGGCACCTCAGACTGACTGAACTTTATAATCTCTAAAGATAACAGCAAGATGTTTAAGCAAGTGCTCTGTGGAGTTGTGCTGGGAGCCATTATGGCTTTTTGGATTTATAACACCCTATACAGTAAAATGACCACCATGATTGTAGATTCAGTGGAATACCTTGGCAACACCATGATATTCATACTAAAGTTGCCATTCCAAAAAGAAACTGTCCTCTGGCACATTATGACTCAAGTTTATATCATCTCCATGGCTGTTATACAGACACTGACTTATTTGAAGAACATCTATAGATTTATAATCCCCAAAAAGGCAGCACAGATAATGGTGGTGGATACTAACTTGGAAAATGTTATTAAGAACATGTTTGAGGAATTTATGAAGGCAAAAGGGCTAGACAAGATTAAGGATAAGGGACATGGCCAGACAGATAGTGCACCCAAAGAGAAAGACAGAAAGGCAAAGAAAGCAAAGGCTGATTTACAGGGAAATGGCAGTGACAAGGACACTAAGTCTGAAAGTGGACCTGAGAAAATTTTTCCACTAATGGATGTTACCAAATTATCAAGTACACCTGGTATGTTACATTCAAAGGTGCATAGACAGTTTACAACCCAGGAGCTTGATTCCCTGAAGAAACGGGTTCCAAAATTTATCGATCAACCCTATAAGACTCAGAATTCAAACGTGGTTTCCGAATTTTTGATCCAGATTTCCAAGATGTAGAATTTCTCGTCTGAACTGTTTAGTTCCCATGAGCATTGCCAATTCATTGAAAAGACTAGGTCAGAAAACAACCTGACCAATTGACCCACAGAGGAGCAAAGGGAAGACCTCGATTTTTCTAATCCCACCAGCATGACCTACTTAAGGAAATGTAGGGAAGACCTGCTCCAAGCTATTAAGCTCTGTTGTTCAAAGCCTAATGCCTGGGCAAGATTTGACAAACTAATGCAAAATAGAGGGGAACATACAGCTTCATTTATAGATCATCTCTTTGAAATGGCTGAATCAATTATGATGGTTTAGAGGCAAATACTGATGAGTCTATAATAATCACGTGAGGAGACAGTTTTTGAAAGGGTGCACACCTCACTTGAAGTACTTTTTTTCAAACATTACTTTCCAAAGTATGATTCTGTGAGTCTGATCAAATTACGTGAAATCGTGACTTACCTGCATAAAAATCATTCAGAGCAAAATAAACAAATGCAAGATTTAAGGGAAAAATTAGAGGTAACAGAGAAAAAATTAAGAGAAAAGGAGATTGAGGAAATCAAGAAGCTGAATACCGTTAGGACATACACAAAACCTACTTATAAACCAAAAACAATACAGAGAGAAACTAGACAATATTTTTTCTGCCATAAGAAAGGACACTGGATCAAAGAAATATGAAGTAAATAAGAATAAAGGCACACTAGTAAGACACAGAAAGCAAAATTCTACTTGCTATTCTCATTGTAAGCTAAAATCCACACAACAGCCAACTGATTTACAGGAAATGCAACAGGCTATTAAATCAGTAGCTAAACCTAAATATTCTGACATGATTAGGAGAGAATTATGAAGCCAGGCCTATAATGTATGTAGTTTGATACATTGAGGTAGAAGAAATGGTGAAAATTCAATACAAGAAAGTGAATCTGTGAGTGATAGCAAATGCAATTAGGCAAATTTGGTTGGAGGGTATGTGGAATAACTGAAGAAAAGTAAAATATGATGGATAAATATATAATGTATGCATATTATAATAATGTATATATAATAAATACTTAAGGTATAATATATTTGTAATATGCAATAGAATGGACAAGGAAACCTCCATTTATAGGGTTGAGTTTGCACTGGCTCTTAAAGAACAGGTAAAATTTAGACAAATAAGAGTGTGCCAAGACTGGAAAGTCAGTGAATGGAGGAACTATTTCTAATCCTTTTTATCTGCTTCAACACTTAACACAATGTTTTACAATAAGTAAGAACTTCAATATTATTGCTTGATTCAGCATTAAGCTGGGGAGTAAAGAGATTTATATATATATATATATTATTTATATATTTTCATATATGATTTATTTATATGGGGATATATTTATATATTATAATATTTTATATATGTTTATATATATATTTAATAACAGTACAAAGAATGCTAGGTTTAGAGTGATGTTAAGCTGCATTCAAATTCAGGTTCAATTACTTATTACCTGAATGACCTTGAACAAGTCATTTAAGTTGTCTGTGCTTCTCTTTCCTTTTCTTTAAAATGAATAGGTTGGATTTGATGAACTAAAAGTTGACTCACAACTCTATATCTAGGAGCCCAAGAGCCTATCCGATAAATCTAGCCAGTATACCACTTCATACAGGGGAGTTAATGTGCTGCCTTAGATAGAATGTTGGATTTGGCGTCCCATCTCCTTGTTTTAAATCGTGGAACTTCGACTTATTACCTGTGTGACCATCTTTGTGGACCTCAGTTTCCCCATTTATAAAACAATGGAGCTGAATTTGATGATCTTTGGATCCCTTCCAACTTTTAATCTATGATCCTTATGAATGATGAAAATAAGAAAGTTGGTTCAGGCTAAATTCCTAAAGGCATTTTCTCTCCAATCATGCAACCATCATCCTAGTTCAGAATTAACTTTTGGCTGAACTTTTATAGTAACTTTCTACTTGAGATCTCATTATCTTAAGTCTCTCCTTATTCTAATCCATCCTTTATTAAACTGCCAAATTGATTCCCCTATAGTGTGGTTCTGACCATGCCACTTCACACTATTTAATAAATTCCACTGACTCCCTCTTACCTCCAGGGTCAAATAGAAAGTCCTCCCTTTAGTTCTTGATAACCTAGACCAGAGTTGGCAAAGGTTTTCAAGTTCAGGTGATCAAACTGCAACTTCAAGTGGCTTGTGAGCCCCTCCACATTACCTCAGAGAGCAGAAAGAGGAAGTATTCTTTTTGAGTGGCTGGACAGAGGGATGGGGCACGCAAAAAATGTCTTTGGGCCCTGGGAAGAGGGGGAATGAAGCCTCTCCCTGGGTGCTGGCTCTGCACATGTACCAGGCCTTCGTCAATGCTGACCTAGATAGACCCTTTTCACCTTTCCCATTTTCTTATACTTTCCTGCTCTCCATTCACAAGATTCACAACATTCCATTTCTCATTTCCATACCCTTTCACTGGCTATTCCCTATGCTTATGAGAGAAATAATTTGACCCATACTATATTTGATTAGACCCCTGCCCATCCTAAGTCAGTGATTCTAATTCTATGCTAATTCCCTATGTAAGGGACAGAAATATAAAGGGTTAATATAAAAGGTTGGACTGGCTTATTTAAGAGTAAGGTCGCCAGGAATTTTGATCAATTCCAAAATGATTTTTTTAGCAATTTACTTATAAAATATAAAAAGAGTTAAAGTAAGAAAATCAGAGAGAGGATAGGGTAAGATATCAAACCTAACATACTAAGTATTTTGCTCCAACCCCTGTCCTGCCTCAGCACAGGCAAGGCTAATTAGTCCTTAGCTGGAGGGTCCTCAGCCATGAGCAAAGGACCTGGGGATGCATGAAGCCTCTTTCAAGAGGGGAGGCCTCTCCTGAGGCTAGTCCCTTCAGAAAATCTAGGAGAGGAGTCAGTCTTTTTCACTCACCCCATGTGGTAGTTTTAAGGGAAAAGTCCAAGAGCAGTCTGAGGTCTCAAGCTGGAGCTCCTTCAAGATCAAGTTGAAGGTAAAAGACATCTTCACAGGAAGTTCTTGGCATTTTTAAAGCCCATCCTTTTCATCACTTCCTGTAACTTTCCTCTACTTTACATGCACCAATTACAGCTAAAGCTTTGCTTAGGACTGCCCAGGAGGCAGTCAGTTGATTCTGATTCATCACCCACTATTGCACACGTGGGTCACAGATCTTCCTCACTCAAGTGTAAGGGGGGTGTATATGCTTCTGGAGATTAAATCTAAAAATATGCAGAGGAGAGTTAATCCCATATTTACACCTATCAGTATTATCTAGTTTAATGTGAATCCATTGGGAGAGTGATTATTTCTCTTATATTAACAGACATTAATATACATTCAGTTGGTTAAGTACAATCAACTAATCTTAATACACAATATAAGAAGGAGTAATTAGATTGGGTTGGTTGAAAAGAAGCTTCAAACTTGCAGAGGACTTCCATCCAAGAGACCTGATGAGCAAATGTCTGCCTAAGCAAGACCTCCAGACCTCCATCCTCAGCCTAACCATCTAAGTCCTGTATGATTAGACTAGCACACGTCTCTATGGAATGTATCTTAATTGTTCCAATTTTGTAGAAAGTGCTGGGACAAGGGATATGAGATCATTCCTGTGATTGTCAGGATAAAAGAATGAGGGAAAAGCCATGAAAAATACAATGTTACAGAGCAGTATTAGAATCAAAATGGCATAATATCAAGAGTAAATCTTCACAATTAGAATATAAGGTCCTATAGGGCTAATTCTGTCTTTCATTTGATTGTATTTGTATACCCAGCAGTTTGGCATGCTGTATGGAACATAGTAAGCACTTATTAAATGCTTTTTTCTATTCCTATCATATTTTCTTCCCATTTAAACAAATCAGCAAAAATTACATAATTAACTTTTAATCATGAAAAATTTACTAAAAAGAATAATTATTACATAGCAGTCCACCCATAACTCTGACCAATATGCAAAGAGTAGAAACAAAGTTACTAAAAGCTATCAAGGAGGCATATTAATAAAACTCACATGCCTAGGGCCATTCTGGACTCTGACTTCAGTCCCTGATATTCTCCATTTCTTTGGGAATACTGTACACCACAATTCATCTCCTGGGAAGGCCTCTTTTTCACTGACTTTCACTCAAACTGTGTCTTCATTCGTCTCTCAGATAGTACTATGCTTTTTTCCCCTCTCAAAAGCAGTTTCTTTCTGTATCCCAAAGAGACAATAAAAAGGGGGAAAGGACTTACTGTATAAAAATATTTATAGCAGCTCTTTTTGTGGTGGCAAAGAATTGGAAATTGAGGGGATGTCCATTAATTGGAACAAACTGTGTTATGTGTTGATAATGGAATACTCTTATCCTATAAGAAACAATAAGCAAGATGATTTCAGAAAAATCTGGACAAAAATCTGTGGGAACTGATGTAGAGAGAAATAAGCAGAACTGGAAGAAGATTGTACGCAATAACAGCAATAATGGATGATGCTTAACTGTAAAAACTTGGCTACTCTCAGAAATGTAATGATCTGGGACAATCCTGAAAGACTTATGATGAGGGATGCTCTCCACCTGCAGAGAAAGACTGTTGGAGTTGTCTTTCACATCAGTGTATTTTTGTTTTTATTTTGGGGCTTTGGTTATGTATGACTTTTCTTTTACAACAATAACCAATATGGAAGTGTGTTTTACATAACAATAAGAATGGAGGGCCGGAAAAGCAGTTTCCTTAGGCTTAGGATCTGCAAAACTATTCAGGATGAAATCTGAGGAGTTTTTCCTTCTAAATCAAAAAGTGACAGGAATGAACAAAACAGAGAAACCTCTGAGGGGTTTTCCTTCCATAGGTGGTAGAAAAGGGAAAGCCATACTTCTTTCTTCAGGCAGCTCTATCAAGTAGCAGTGAAGTTTTTCCTCTAATCAACTCAGCCCTCAGTAACACATAGAAAGCCTTTTTTCCTTCCTTCAGGTCAGGGGGAAGGGATTGGGGAATGCAAGCTCTTCTCTCAGTTCTCATTGCATCTGCTTTTCTATGAGCCTCTATTCAACATGGCTCTGGCAGGTATTAGCTCCTTTCCATCAGCAGGGGACACTCTCCTCATTCTGTCTGCTCTATTTTTAATTTATTTTTTCCTTTTCTGTTTCCTTCCTCCAATGCTTTTTCTTTCTTCTTCTACTTTCTGTCTTTCTGGTGCCTCAAAGTGAAATCACCTTGAAACTCGCTTCTATCTTATGATAGAAAATTAAATTCCTTTTTCTGTTAGATTTATCATAAAAAATACAACAGTCTCATAGTCATCAAAAGTACTAGTTAAAAAATTTCCCAGCTATCAACCTTAAATTACTTATGATATTAATAAGTACATCAATTGATAGGAAACAAAGCACTTTAGTCATATTTGCTAAAGTCATTTTTTCTTTGAGAGCTGCATTCTCTTAGGTCCTCTTAGAACTGCCTCATTCTCTAGTTTGTTTCTCCAATGACTTACTTTCTCAGAAATTCATTCATAATTGTCCATGTTTCTGTATATTTTCACAAACAAAATTGTCACATTTGAAAAGGGGCACTCCTTTATAAGAATATAAATCCCCTTTGATAGTCTTGACTTTTTGTTTTTTCCAAATGAATTTTGTTTTTTTTTTTCTAGTTTAATATAATATTTTTTTTTGGTAATTTAAAAATTGGGATAGCATTGAATAAATAGATTCTTTTAAGTAGGGTTCATCTTAATTATATTGGCTCTGCCCAACAGTGAACAACCTATATTTTAATTGAATTAAATAATTAAGCTATTTATTTAAATCCGACTTCATTTGTATAAAACATGTTTTATAATTATCTTTATATAGTTTCTGGGTTTGTTTTGACACAATGTCTAATAGCTGGTGATCCAAGTAATGAAAACCTTCACTAAGGAGTAACCCACCACTTTCCAAGAAATTTCTGTTCCACTTTTGGATAGATAGATTTAACTGACAATAAGTTTTTCCTCATAGAAGTTAGCAGTAGCAGTAGTTGCAGAAACAATTGAGATGGTAGAAAGCATGAGCAGAAAAGGAATAATGATGGCAGTCACAGGGGCCTGATGATATGTGCCTTCTTTATCTTCTTGTCTTAAACCACTGGTGGCAGCACAAATAGCAGCAACTGGAAGGCAAGACAAAGGGTTCACGACTCACTGTTGGCAGTGGATGGATCTTTTCAGGGTCTACTTTCACTTCCCCCTCCACCCTCTTTCCCTTCAGGTGGGGATTTAAATCCAAAGCTTCCTGTTCTCTTAATGTTAATGCATTACTATTATAATGGTATTTTATCTTGTTAGAGATCTCAGTTGAAATTCTTCACTACTATTTCATGATTATATTTTTACTAGGGCGAAGTAGGGATTGGATTGCTGCAGCTATTCTTTGGCTGTGTGGATCAGTGAAAGTTGCCTGTTCCCAACTTGGTGGTTAAAGGTCACTGGAGCAAATCAAGCTAATATTGAGTTATTATTCCATTTCTCTTAATAACTTAACAACTCTCCCCAAAGTGAGACCCTTTGTACCTCGTAGCTTTTTTCCCCTATTCCACACCACCCCTTCCCTATGTCTCCACTAAGTGAGACTGTCTTTAATATTTTCTTATAATCCTTCATGAATCACAGGGAGGGAATTATATGAGCCACAAAGCTATTCTCTCTTCCATAGGGACTGTGACAAGGAAATCACTTTAAAAGACTGATATATATTAATTTAAGGTCGCCAAGGAATTCAGCTATGTAATTCCTAAATGAAAACTCAAGCCAGCAGTCAATCTTTTATGGAGTTTAATTACAATAGGAGTTGGAATTAGAGATAGAGAGAGAGAAAAACGGAGAGAAGGGAATAGGGCTTAAATACCCCTTCTGTTTAGGCTGGGCCAAAAGGCCCAAGCCCTTAGATAGCTGGGGCAAAGAAAAGAGATCAGTCCCTATTACTCACGTGACCAAAATGGAGAAACAGTCTCAGAGGCCCCCACCTTCAGCTTCCTTCAGAGCAAGCTTCTCAGAGCACACACGAACCACACCGACCAACTACTCCCCCCAAAAAAAACCCCTGGAGTCTTCAGACCCCCTATCTTTAAGGAAACCATCCAAGTTCCTCCCCTCAGTTCTCCCATCTACCAATCACTGTTCATCAATTTCCCTGTGCCAATGGAGGCTCTAGCTTAACCCAGGACCGCCCAGAGGTTTCTGGCTTTTGCACATGTCTGTTGAAGGTCATATTTTCAAATGATTAAATCTTTGCTCCTTTGCTACAGCCCTTTCTAAATCCTGTTAACCTGAGTAGGGTAGAGATTGGAATAATTAAATTTTGATCTAGGCTGCAGCCCTTACTCAATCCTGTTAGGACTGAATAGGGTGGAGATTGATTCCAAGTATCTCCTTTGTATCAATTCTAAAATCAATCATGACTCAAAGAAATTCCTGTTCTATGCTTAAGCATAGGTCAAAGTCCTTTCCATTGTTCAGCAAAAGGTTTCTGTCCTAAAGTAATCTTAAGAAGGGAAGAGAAGGAACCTCCCATGCCAATGGGGTTCCCATTCCAATAGACTATCAGTAAGAAATTTTCCAAGTATGAAATATCCCAATGGTGAAATTTCCAACATTTATAAGTCTAAGGAATTTTGAGGTTTACAGGACCCTGGAGAATGGAGAGGACTAGTCAAAGGATAGTGGCTAGGAGAGAAGACTCCTTCCTGAGCTTTCCTAGGTTTGGTCTCAGAGGATGCTTTCCCTTCCTCCTTTCTGGTTGGTCAAGGAATATTATGGAGAATAGGAGACACCCAATCAATTGCCAACAACAATGTTATCTACTGATTTCAACTTTCTAGAATTTAAGTTAGTTAAATGGTTCCAAATACATTTATGTATATTAGAAACTCTTTAGAAAGGTCTAACTCTTTAGAAAATCCCCCCCCCTTTCCCTCTTCATCACAATTATTTCTTTTGCATCTTTAGAATTCCCAGGGAAGAGAGATAGATGGCAAAATCTCTTAGATGTATCCTCCTATTTCTGTTGTTCATAGCTGAATCTGAGGGAAGGAGAAGTGGAACAAGAGAGAATCAATCACTACTAATGGATATTCCTACTGTAAAGGAGCCTACCTAAATTCCTCTTCTATCTTCTATCTATCCTCTCCATCTTAGAACCCACCTCCATTTCTGTGTAAAAGAACAAATCTCAAGCATCTCCCAATCTCTGGATTTAGTCTGGTTGCAAGGCTAACCCCAGAGGGAAGTACATTTTCTTACTTCTGCTTCTTCCCAGGGACAACCACAAAAAGAAGCAAGTTTTCCTTCAATGATTTTAAGATCAGGTGCAAAACTTCAAAGATGAGAAGTTGTTTTTTCAAGGTAAAAAACAAAATCCTCCCATTGGAATTCTCTCATAAACACACTGATTAAAACAGTCTTCTGGCTTACAACCTAAATTGTGAGCTATGAGGTTTGTTTTTCTTCCTGTGACTTATTTGATATATTTGACAAGATTTCAGCACATGGACTCTGTGATGAGAAACTGCTTTCTGTTACCAGATCAAAGATATGTAAAGACAATTGCTGTAATCATAGATAGTAGTTAAAGACTTGGGTGATATACATATCACCCAGGAGAGGAATTGTTAGTATATGTCTATCCCTTTCCCCCTGCCACTGTATAACTTAGTGATGATGAGCTATTTGGAAGGACCTTGACTCTCATCCCTGTAGTGTTTGACCACAGAGTGTCCTTTCAATGGGAATTTTCATGAGGTGACTCAAATTTTGGTGGTGACATATGGGCTGGAAAGAAAGAAAGCTCTGATTCCCACCCTTCTGGCAACTTGCCATGAGCACAAATGCTACCTAGGTGGCCATTTCTATAACCTGAACCTCTTCTTTTTTTTTTTTAAATCCTTACCTTCCATCTTAGAATCAATATTGGTATCAGAATTGTTTCTAAGGCAAAAGAGTGGTAAGGACTGGACAGTGGGGGTTAAGTGACTTGTCCAGGGTCACACAGCTTGAACCTCTTCTTAATGATATGAATTTTGGACTAATGAAAGGGAAGCAGAAAATTTAAATAAACAATCAAGTATTAATTAAGTGCCTTCTATGTGCCAAGCACTGTCTAGGTACAAAACATAAAATGAAACAGAAGTGGTTTTTACAGAGGTTTCTCTTTGTCACTCCTATGTGTTTGTGATTGGAATAGGTGAACCAAAATAAGTTTCGGTTCCCCTAAGAGAAATCCAGTATATTAATGTATTTTCCTCATTTTTCCAAGACTTGTAAATTTTCTGAATAAATAGAAGAGATATGACAAGAAATCCCCCAAAGGGTCAGTTTAGCAGGACAGTGAATAGAGTGCAAATAGTTTGGAGTCTGGAAGATATGGGTTCTATTATGGCTTTAAAAGCTTCCTTGTTGTATGGCTCTGAACAATTAGTTTATAACACCAATTGCCTAGCTCTTATTTCTTTTTTTTTTAAACCCTTACCTTCTGTCTTGGAGTCAATACTGTGTATTGGCTCCAAGGCAGAAGAGTGGTAAGGGCTAGGCAACGGAGGTCAAGTGACTTGCCCAGGGTCACACAGCTGGGAAGTGTCTGAGGCCAGATTTGAACCTAGGACCTCCCATCTCTAGGCCTGGCTCTCAATCCACTGAGCTACCCAGTTGCCCCCCCCTAGCTCTTATTTCTGTTCTGCCTTAGAATCAATACTTAATATCAATTCCAAAACAGAAGATAAAAGTTAAAAAACAATTCCCAAGAAGCAACATTCAGTTAATTAATATTGATATAGATATATACATATGTCTACATATATATATATATCTACAGAGATATTTTTTTACCTGTACATGGATATTTGTAGATTCTCACTGAGAATATTTCTCTATGCATATTTGTTCAAAGACATTTTATTTTTTCTTAATGGGGTGGGAGATGGGAGAGAAAAAAATAGATGTCTTGTGTTTAATATGAGTGTGTGGGGGGAGTGCTATATATATTAAATGTTTCGTACACTTTTACATTAAATTATTTGTACTTTTATTTAATGATTTTTCTTCAAGTAGAAGTAATTTGTTAATATTTATAATGTAAAAACAAAACATAGCAATAAAACAGTAAAAAAGCCTTCAAGTGCTAATTAAATTAGAACAACATTTTAAAGAATGATGGGATTCTTTGATCAGTACACAAAGACTTGTAAAAAGTGCCAAGATTTTTATTTCAGTTATATTGTTTGTTTGGGTTAGTATATAAATGTGTGAATGCTGTTAAGTGTGTAGATTTCTTTTTGCTTTTGCTTATGCAACTGCATGTATATGATGAGACCTATTCAACGAAAAAGGCAAACAGTCCTTAAGATAAAACAAAGCAAAAAAAGTCAAATAAAAAAAAATAAGAGCTTATGAGTAGGAAATTTTTTTCTTTCATTAATTTTTTTTCATTTTGAATATGAAAAAGAACATTTCCATATATGTATATCAGAACATGCAAAAATTATTCTATATGAGACCATAAATCTCTAAAAGTTACCATCAAAATTGTTCTACTTGTTTGTTCTCCAGGAGCAGCTAAGTAATAGTACTCAGACATTTGCTAACCATGTGTCTCTGGGCAAAATCTTATTTTGTTTGCCTCAGTTTCCTCATATATAAAATAGGAATAATAATAACAATATGAGAAGAAGCTCCCAGGGCTGTTGGGAGGATCAAATGAGATAACAATTGTAAAAGCATTTAGCATAGTGCCTGGTATATAGGAAGCATTTTTATATATATTAGTTACAACTACTACTATCAGTACTACTACTGCCAGTGATTTCCTTTCTTTTCTCTGTGTATTTTTTAAGTTACAAAGTCTTCCTAATGTTAATCACCATTGATCTCTTCCTCCCCTGCCTCCTCCAATCAACTTAGAAAAAGAAAAGAGGAAAAAACATCTTTTTAACAAATAAGTTTAAAAAAGCAAAATGAATCCACACAATGAATAATGTGTGTGTGTGTGTGTGTGTGTGTGTGTGTGTGTTGCATGTTGGGTCCATAACATCTCTATCTGGAATTAAGTAAATGTTTCATCATATGTCCTCTGCAGCCATGGCTGATCATGGCTTTGGTCAGTGTTCTCAAACCTTACAAAGTTATTTTCTTTAAAAATTTGCCTTTATGAAAATTCTTCTCTTAGTTTTGCTCACTTTACTCTCAATTCATATTACCCAGAATTCTTTGAAATCATCAGTTATATAATTTTTATACTCTTGTAATATTCTCTTAGATTCATGTATCTCAAATTTTTCAAGCCCTTCCAAAACTGTATGAGTTGATCTAAGGCACTTCCTTAGATTCTCTTATTTTCCATGTTTTTGCTTCCTCTTTTTAATCACTTTCTTTAGGATTGGGAAGTTTTGCTCCTGACTATTCCTTCCTCTTTATCTTCTTCCTTGACCACTCCCCAGCAATCCTCCTTTGTTTCCTCTATTAAGTTCCAGGTCTATACCAAATGGTGCTTGTGTGTGTGTGCGTGCATGCATGTTTGTTTTCAACCCTCTTTTGTTCCAAATAAGAAGCCTATCCACTCTAAGACTTCTCTTTTTCTCGCTTTGAATACATTAAGGTTCTGAAGGGATATTTTTTCCTCCTAACAATAACAATTACCATTTATATGGCACAATGCAGTTTGCAAAGTGCTTTACAAATATTATCTTTTATCCTCACAACAAACCTGGGAGGTGAGTGTTACTATTGTTCCCATTTCATAAATGAAAAAACTAAACCATAATGATTAAGGGACTTGTCCAAGATCGCATAGCTAGTAAGCGTCTTAGGTACATCTTGTAATTGCTTTTTAAGAAAGCAACTTTCAGGGGCAATAGGATGGATCAATGGATAAAGCACCAGGCCCAGAGACAGGAGGTCCTGGGTTCAAATCTGGCCTCACACACTTCCTAGCTGTGTGACCGTGGGTAAGTCACTTAACCCCCATTGCCTAGCCCTTACCATTCTTCTGCCTTGGAACCAATACAGTATTTATTCTGAGTCAGAAGGTAAGGTTTGTGTGTGTGTGTGTGTGTATGTGTGTGTGTGTGTGTGTGTTTAACCCCTTACCTCTAATTGAATTTATATTTACTTCTGAGGTAGAAGATATTACATATTATAGCTTCTTATTAGATTTCTTTATTATTATTCAATTTGATGTGAACTTTGGAGTTTTGCTGGAGTAGCCATGTGGGAGCTGGGTAGTCTATGTACTATTCAGTCAGTCACTTTGGTGAGAATTCTGTAAGGAAAAAAATTTAAACTTACAAGACATTGATGGAAACTTGGAAGTTACAGTGGCCAAGAGTATTCTCTTCAAACCAAGCTGGTAGGAAGTATAGTGTATAGAGTGCCAGGCCTAGAGTCAAGGAGAGTCATCTTCTTGGGTTTAAATCTGAGCTCAGATACTGTGTGACCCCTGGCAAGCCATTTAATCCTGTTTGCCTCAGTTTCCTCATCTATAAAATGAGCTGGAGAAGGAAAAGGAAAACCATTCCAGAATCTTGACTAAGAAAACCCCAAATGGAGTCATGAAGAGTCAGACATAACTGAAGTGACTGAAAAACAACAATAGCATCATCTCTAAAACAGAATTACCATTAGAACCCTGAAAGAGTTTGAATTATACTCATTTGGGGTCAAAAACCTCTGTGGGAACCTTAGACTTTTAAATGTAAAGACAAATTGAAGTAAGACAGTTAACCCAAAGAGCAAGAGTCAGGAACATGCCACATTCAGGGACAATAATCAGCTCAAGGAATTTTAGAATTCATGAACATGGGAGTAGAATTTTAGTGATGGCAGGATAAAGGGCATAACAGAGGTAGAGTGGGTCATGGGAGCTGAGTAAGTCCTAGGTACTAGATAGTTTTAGGAAGGGCCAAAGCAGAAGGTAAGAGGTAGAAAAGGCCAAGAGGGGCAAGAGTTTGGGGAAGAGGTGGGATAGAAGATTTGGAATGATTCGTGGATAACTAAAAGGTGGAAGATCTGTAATTCTATGAATTCCTTTATTCTCTTAAAATCTCACTTGGTCTCACTTTTCTTCATATATCAGCTTTAGCAATCCAGAAACTATTTTTGAAAGGACATCATGCTTTGACATTCACTCTCTGTTACTTGTCATTCCTTTCACTTCTTTAAAAAATAACCTAAGTTGGATTTTAAATTCACTGAACATCCATATCAACCATCTAACTTAAATTTTAAAAAGTATTGGAAGCAAGGACAGGTAACGAAGACTGAAAAGAAGAGCAAGATGCAGCACAAAATAAAAGTTTTAGGAATGCTAAAGCTCAGAATGAGTGGAGTCTGCTTAGGAAAGCTAAGAAAAAAAATTTTTTTTAAACTATATTGGTAGAAAAAAGATATAAAAAAGATAGGTTCTCGGAATAGATCACTAAAGAAACAAGCATCCATCCAGAAAGAGAAGTAGCATTTCCAAAAAGCCAGCCTGGTATCATCACAAACTATCCATGCCAATCTAACTGTGTTTCCCTTTTTTGATAGGGTTACTCAACTGACACACGACAGAAGTAAGATAGAAAGAAGTAGTTTACTTAGACTTCAGCAAAACATCTCATGCTATTGTAACAGGGTATGAACAGAATTCTGCTTTCTACTTCTGGATGACCACATGCCCTAGATCAGTGCTTGGGCACTTTGGGAATGATGAAATCTTTGTCTACCTTTGGGTTGGTCTGATGTGACCCTGTACTGAAGGACTCAGACTCATTGGGGAAGATGAAGCAATTCCCTTACTGGCTACTGAAAAGAACTGCTGACCAAGTGAATCTTTAGCAGGGAATGTCCCACTCTTATTTGTCTTTTCCCTTCCCAGATGTAGATTTTGTCAGATATAGTTAAGTCTATCCACTTGTTAGCTAAGCTATATTAGGGACTCATTATTATTGAAGTTCTTTTGAACTCTCAAATTCTGTGGTGCTATGAGTCTATCTATGGAGGGATTTTGGATTCCCTTCCCTTTTTCCTGACAGGAAGGGTAATTTCTCCCAGGTGACCCCTAGAGCAGTTGCCTTTGGGGCTACTGAATATTTTAATTTTTGTTTAGTTTTCCTTTCCTTGGAAAATCCTGGGGGTGGTCTCATCTACTCTTACAGGCAATTTCAAGAGTTTGAGAGGTTGAAGATTCTGAGTGTTTGGTCAGAGTCAAATGGCATCAAGGAGAGTTGTTTTTTTGCATGGGAGAGGATAGCATTGACAAGAGGGTCTTCTCAACTCCCAGAGGAACTTCCCAAAAGACAGGTTCCATGAGAGGGAGAGTGAAGAGCCAAAGTGAAATGTAAAATGCCTAGTTAAGAAAGCTGATTCATATTGATGTTTGTCTCAAGCTCCTGGAAAAATATAGCAATAATTAGAAGTCACTACATCATGTTTTATGTCTTTCTATGCATTTTAATGTGTATTTTGTGTTGTTTCTTTTGCTTTTAAGAAATTTAAATATTTGTCTCATAACCTATTTGCACTGAAAATTGATTCCATTTCTTCTCTGCTCTTTGAGGAAAATCTAATGAAAACCAAACCTAAGCTTTCAGCAATTTTTCCAGGGTGGGGATGTAATAGGGTGAAGAAGGAAACAAGCATTTATTTAGCATATATTATGTGCTGTGCTAAGCACTTTTAATTAAATTAATTTAAAATAAAATATAAGTGAACTAATATAAATTAATTAACTAATGACCCAAAAATGTAGGAAAGATAGACTAACCCCTGTCATTGGAGGACAAATTCCCTTAGAAGTAGACCCAGTCACTTGTGTATGAGTTCAGAGTAGAAGAAACTCTTAATGAAGGGGAAGAGAACAAGGTCCTAGCCCCCTGGATCCAGCTGCAATTCTTATCATTATACTTGTGGAAGACAGATATGGAATAGATTATATATGAAATAAATTTGATAGATTTGGACAAATGGACAGAGTCAAAGAACAGCTCTTAAAGATTCCTTGGAAGGAGATCTCCAGTGGAGTGTCTTTGGTATCTATGCTTTTTAGCATTTTGTATCTATGTCTTGGATACAAAAGGTATAGGATAAGGAGGTATGAACTGAGATTGCTGACCTCAGCCTTTTTTCTTATTGATTTACAAGCTCATGTGGATAACTCAGATAAGGGTATAAGAGAAAAGCTCATCAAATTTGCATGAAACCAGTAGAAAGTAGCCAACATATTTGATGGAAGAGTCAGAATCTGAAAATTTATGACATGCTAAATCAAGGGTTCTTAATCTGGGGGTGTGAGTGAACTGCTTTTTTAATGAATATGTTTATAACTATATTTTGATATCATTGATTTTCCTTGTAATCTTTTTTAGTGATTTAAAAACATTATTTTAAGAAATAATTCACTGGATTCTTTGAACTTCCAAGAGTATATCACAAAAAAATTAAGAACCTTTGGGCTAGAGCATTTAGGTTAAATATAATGAGAAGAAATTTAATAAGGATAAACTCAAAATGTTATACTTGGGTTAAAAGAATTAATTCCAAATACAGGATCTGCAAACATGGTTAAAAAAAAAAAACAGTCTGCACAAGACCAAGGCTTTTTAGTGGGCAGCCTGCAGACTCAAAATGTGACAAAAGAGTGTTTTGGCAGCCAAAGAACTAAAGTCTTGGGCTTCAGTAAGAGAGACAGAACTTCATGAAATAAGGGGGTTACAGTTCCTTTCTTTGGTGCCTAATTAAGACTAACTGGAGTAATGTATTTACTACACCTCAACTGAAGGACACTGATAAGTTGATTTTCTGGAGGGCAACCTATCAGGTGAAAGGTCAATTGAGTTCAAGTCACATGAAGATGAATGGAAAGAACTCTAGCCTTTTAGTCTGGAAAAGACTCAAAGCATATGCAATGGCTATGTTCAAGTATTTGAAAGGCTATCCTATATCCATATGGAAAAAGAACTGGAGTCATTTGGTCTCAAAGAATTCTTGGTATCAAGAATAATAGTAGAAGTTATGAAGAAGCAAATTAGGTTTGATATCAGCAAAAAAAAAGTTCCTCCCAATTAGAGGTCTCCACAAGTGGAATGACTTATCTCTAAAGCTGGTAGGTTCTCTTTAACTACAGGTCTTCCAGTAGAGGCTGGAAGAACATTTAAGTATGCTACAGTGTAGATTTTTTTGGAATATGTATTGGAATATATGCCTGCTTAGATTTCTTCTGGCTCTCAAATTCTGAGATTCTCCATTTATTCCACCCATCTACTGATAACATGCTTGTATTCCCAGTTGCCACTGTGGGGCAGGGCATCTCTACAGCTGGTCAGAGAGCCAAGAATCTGCCTTTATATAAAGCCAATAAAAGTTAGTTTCAGCATTTGGTGATTATCTGCCATGGAACACAAAATGCTCCTCTTTTTTTTGATGTCCCTGGCCCTGACTGAGACCTGGGCAGGTGAGTGGAGAATAATAATGTAAATAATTATATGTATGTATAATATTTAATAATATAATATACTGTATATATTATAATGATGTATATAATAATAATTAATACTAATCAACTGTCTGAAGAATGAACTGTACATAGATCAGGAGCACATTACTGGGCAGGAATAGTACTTCCTACTGCATAGAGTTCCTTTCCCCCATCCCCAAAAGGAGTCACTCTCAAATGGAGTTTGACTGGGGAAAGGTACTGGTAGTGGTGGCCTGGATTCAGGTGGCAATGAATAAATGTTGATGCCTTGCATCCTCCTGCTGCATTGGGAATAATTGTTGGGAATTCTGACCTGGTTTCCCTATGTTTAAAAAGAGGAAGGGGCTAATAAGGGACAGGGCACTGAGGGGTGCTAGAATTGAGAAAGGGAGCAACAGTTCTGGGGAAGAAGAAAACAGAGTTAAAGAGGCAAAAGGAGAAAATAGCCTTAGATCTCGGGGGAGTAGCATGGGAACCGGTAGTTACAGAAGGTAGGAAAAGAGAAACACGATGATTTTGAGGAAAGCTCCTTGTAAATAAATCTCAAGGCTCTTTATAAGTGTGAATTTAAAAAAAAAGTTATTATTACTGTACCAGTCCAGAATCTAGAAGGGATGCTAGGAGAGTGTTGGAAGAAGTGCAGGCAGGGGCAGGAGATCCGGACCAGAACAAGCGGTGCCCAGGAGGGGGAGGGCAGCAAGGTCAGTCTCCGAGTGATATCGGCTGCTCTGGGATGCTTCGGACCTTTAGCAGAAGGAATTCCTGAAGCCGATGAGGTTTGGGGGTGCACAGTCACTGG
This sequence comes from Monodelphis domestica, assembly GCF_027887165.1. Taxonomy (NCBI): domain Eukaryota; kingdom Metazoa; phylum Chordata; class Mammalia; order Didelphimorphia; family Didelphidae; genus Monodelphis; species Monodelphis domestica. The sequence continues at coordinate 268,303,275 of NC_077228.1, read as the reverse complement.
TGAGCCGGAGCCCCATCCTGACTTGGGCCAGATTTCTCCAATATTCCCGATTCTCTCAGGCTCTCATTCTATGAGGTATATCGACACCGTCGTTACCGCGCCCAGGCTGGGGCTGGAAGAGCGGTGGTTCACGTTAGTAGGCTACGTAGATGATCAGCAGTTCGTACGCTTCCACAGCAACAATGCGAGTCAGAGCACCGAGATTGGGGCACCTTGGATAGAGCTGGAGACGCCGGACTACTGGGAGCGGGAGAAGCGGCACCTAAAGGACTCACAGAACTGTCCAATGAGCCTGCAGAACCTACACTTCAACTACAATCAGAGCCATGACGGCGGTGAGTGACTTGGAGGAACTCAGATTACTCTTTCGTTTCGACCTGGTCCCGTCCTCAGTCCTAAAAGGGGAGAGGGAGGGAAGGCTTTTTACGGCCGAGAGGAGGGTGTGGGGTGCTGGGACGATCCTGGACACCAGCAAACCCGGTCAGGCCGCTCCACAAAGAGGAGATGGCCCTGTTCATCCTGACAGGTGGCCTTTTCCTTGTGGAGGGGCTGACAGCAATGCTGGGCACTGGTCAGGTGTTCACACATTACAGCGCATGTACGGCTGCGAGGTTTTCGGCAACGGGAGCTTCAGCACTTTTTTCCTACTTTATGGCTATGACGGACAAGACAAACTCTCCCTGGACCCGGAGACGCTCAACTGGATAGCGTCGGACAGCATGGCTCTAAGCATCAAGCTTAAACTGGACGCGGATCGGAGTCCCGCGGAGAGATGGAAGGTCCTCTTGACGGTGACGTGCGTGCAGTGGCTACTGAGACATCTCGAGAAAGGGAAGGAGACGTTGCTGCGGACAGGTACGGCCCGACCTCAGCTTTCTAATGGGCTTGACTTGCTCCCTCTTTCGGGGCCGCAAACCCAGCCATATATGCAGAACCCCGGGCCGGATCTCAGCTTCGGTCTCCTTGAGATTGGACCTTGGGCTTTTCTCAGTCTCACCTAAAGCAGTAGAATCTTCTGGCTCTTGTCTCCTTCATACCTCCGGGCAGGTTCGGCGTCTGCCAAGTCTCAGGCTGAATGACTTACCACAAGGCACTTTCTAAGCGCAGCTGGAGGGGAGTCTGCCTCAAAGGCTTTCTGGAATGAGTGCGCCTCGACTTTCTTCTTACTCTTGCCTCTTAGACCCTCCTTCTGTACAAGTGACCCGCCATATCGCCTCTGACTCAGAAGTGATCCTCAAGTGCAGAGCGTGGGGCTTTTACCCTGCGGAAATCTCATTAATTTGGCTGAGAAATGGGGAAGAACAGATCCAGGACACAGCGTACATTGATACTAGACCTGGGGGAGATGGGACCTTTCAGAAATGGGCAGCTGTTGAAATGCCCTTTGGAAATGAAGAGAAATATACCTGCCGAGTTCAGCATGAGGGACTGCCTGAACCACTCTTCCTGAAATGGGGTAAGCACAGTAAGATGGCACTGGGGGAAATTCCTTTCCTTCCCAACAAAGGGGTCTGGAACTTTTTTTTTGGGGGGGGGGATAGAGCAGGAATCAGGGCCTTTCCCTTTTCTTTTCTATTTTAGAGCTACAGTCACCATTCACTGGGTACATGATAGGAATCATGGCTTTTGTCCTGCTTCTCACCTCAGTTATTGCTGGAATTGTGATCTGGAAGAAATGCATTTCAGGTAGGGAAAACCAGTAAAAAAAGGAAGAGGCAGGCCAGAAATCCTTATTCCCAAAGCCTAGTTTATATTTGCCTTTATCTAATCCTAAAGTCTGCATTGAGACTTTTCACAGCTATTGAGACTGTCGATGAACAAATTAATAAATGAACACACTTGAAAATGGATTAGCCTTTTAGTGGTACTAAAGACTAGATGAAGGGAGTAATTGCTTCAGTTCACACTCAAATTTTTTTTTAACAATTTAAGTCAAAAGAAATGCAGGTTGTTCAGCAACAAGGAGTTTACTTAGTATAGCTGGAAACCCATCGTTTTCTGATAGAAAGGGACACAACTTCAATGCCCCTGAAGTACAATAGACATTTCAAATTCAACATTTCCAAACCAGAACTCATTATGTTTCTCTCCAAATCACACCTCCTCAAAATCTCCTTATTACTGTTGAGAGCACCACCACACTTCCTTGTCATTCAGGTAGACAATCTCAATTCTTTCTTTGACCTTTCATTCTCAATCCACATATAGGATCATGTGTTAAACATAGCCATTTCCATTTTCCTATTTCTCTTATACATATTCCCTTCACTCAAACTTCCACCATCCTAGTTTAGAACCTTAATATCTTTTTCTTGCCTAGACCATAGCCTTTTAGTTGGCCTGACATCAAACCTCATCCAACTCCAACCTATTTTCTACTCAGCTTCCAAAGTGATTTTCCTAAAGCATAGCTTTCACCATATCTACTTCCTTCTTGATCAACTCCAAGGGCCCCTTTTACCTTTTGGATCAAATCTAAAGTAATCAACTTGGTATTTAAAATTCTTCAGAACATGACTGCATTTCCAGTCTTCTTATATTTTCCTCCCCTCCAAGCATGATGGGATCCAGCAGATTCTACTTTCTGGTCCTCATGCATGATACTACATTTCCTGTTCCTCTGCTTTTTCACTAGCTGTTCTTTCATTCCTGAAATGCTCTTCATCCCCTCCTACCCTTCCTAAAATTCCTGGCATTCTTCAAGACTCAAGTCAAATGTTCACTTCAGTAGTGCATATACTAAAATTGGAATGATACAGAAAAGATTAGCATGGCCCCTGCACAAGGATGACACACAAATTCATGAAGCATTTAATTTTTTGAAAAGGCTCAATTCAAGTGATACTTTATGCAGGGGGCCTCTCTTAGTCCCCTGTCTATGCATATTGTATATACCTATTTATTTTCACATTGTCTCCAGTCATAAGAAGATAAGCTCCTTGAGGCCAGAGATTGTGTTTTACCTTTCTTCTAATATAATAAGCACTAGAAGAATATTATTGATTGATTCTTGCTGGATTCTGATCCTGCACTAGGTGAGAATATGTATATTAGGATGGTAGGAGTAGATCACTGTTCTAGAAACTTATCCTGCTTATAATGGTTACAAAAACAGACAAATAAACTTTCTAAGTTTCACTCAGTATATTTGTCTCTCCTGGACTCTCATATATATATACACACACACACTTTTTTTTTGTCTTCCAGGTGGAAAAGGGGGGAATTATGCTTTGACCTCAGGTAAGTGAAGAATTGTCATGGGGTGAGGAAGAAGAACTGGCCTATCTACAGCCCTAAGAACATAAGAAATGAGAACTGAGAGGCAAGCCCTCATCCCTTATCATAATGCTGTTCTTAGTAAGGGGTCTCTGAATGGATTCTCTTCATCTTGAATATCTAGGAAGTGACAGTGCCCAGGGATCAGATGTTTCTATTACAGAAAGAGGTGAGATTTTGGTGAATCTTGCTGTGGTTGCAAAGTTAGTAAGAATAAGTATAAAGGTGGTTGGGTTTATGGGGGCCCTGATTCTTAGAGTGGAGATAAAAAGTAGACTGTGGAGAATAAAGAGGAACTTGAGGCTGGAGATGATTTTTTCAGATGCCATATATTAATTTTTGTTTCTTTTCTTCAGCCTGAGGGAGCTGCCCTATGTGGAACAGAGAAGGAAATCAAGATACTTCTCCTTTTCCTGACTCAATTCTGTTGATCTCCTCACTTCTCTAACTTCTTTTCCCTACAAAGGCCCCTGTTATTATGGCTAGCCAAACCTCATAGGGAGCATCATCAGTGCCCTCATCCTATCATCTGTTGCTTTCCTCCTCCACTAGTTTTCCCTCCTGTCCTTCCAGACTTTTCAGGGAGGGAAACTGGATTGGGAGGAGAAAAATTCTAGGACCCTTTTTCTCTCCATTTGATGTTACACTGAAACCTGATCTTTTTCCTATTGTTTAATGAGGGAGACTACATACTTAACTGAATTGCCTTTTCTTCAGTACCGTTATTTCAGACTGTTACAAAGTAGTAGTCTAGTACCAGCTAAAAAATATATGGTGGAACAGTGGAATATATTAGGTTCCTATTACACAATAGTCAATGATGTTAGTAAATCTAATTTTTGCTAAACCCAAAGATCCAAGCTTTTCAAACCTGAATTCACCATTTGACAACAATTATTGAGGAAAATTGAAAGCTGTTGGACAGGAACTAGGCATAAACCAACATCCTATGCTATACACCAAAATAAGGTCAAACTGGACAAATGATTTTGAAATGAGGTGGGTCATATCATAAGAAAATTAAGTAAGCATGGGAAAAAATCACCTGTCAGATATATGGATAAGAGAAAAGTCTATAATCAACCATGAGATAGAGAGGATCACAGAATACAAAATGGATAATTTTGATTATATGAAATTAAGAGTTTTGCACAAGAAAAACCAATGTAGCCAAAATTAAAAGGAAAGCAGGGAACTGGTGGAAAGTTTTTTTCTCTGATAAAGGCATCATTTATAAATGTTATTGAATTGAGATAAGTTTATAAGAATAAGAGTCATTCATTCTCCACTTGATAAATGGTCAAAGGATATGAAAGGCACTTTTTAGAAAAAAATTAGTTATTTATGGTCATATGAAAAAATGTTCTAAATCACTATTAATTAGAGAAATGAAAATTAAAATAACTTTGAGATACCATCTGAAATCTATTCAACTGGCTCACATGACAGAAAAGGAAAATAATAAATTCTGGAGAGGATGTAGAATAACAGGGATACTAATGGTAGAGATACTAATGATTGGAAGAGTTGTGAACTGATCAAAATATTCTAGAGATCAATTTGGAACTCTGCCCAAAGAGCTATAAAACTAGGCATACCCCTTGACACAGCAAAGCTACCATTAGCTCTGTATTTCAAAGAGATCCAAAAAAGGGGAAAGGACCTATTTATTTAAAGCAGCTCTTTTTTTTGGGGGGGGGCAAAGAACTGGAAATTGAAGGGATGTCCATCAATTGGGGAATGGTTGAACAAGTTGTGCTCTATGGTTGCAATGGATTATAATCATTCTACAAGAAAGGATGGTTTCAGAAAATCCTAGGAAGGTTTATATGAACTGATGGGAAGTAAAGGGAATTGATCCAGAAGAAAATGGTACACAGTAACAGGAATATTGCAATGATGTTCAACTATGAAAGACTTGAATACTCCGATCAAGAAGTACAATTGGATCGAGAAGATCCAAGACAATTCCAAAGAACCATGCTGAAAAATGCTATCCACCTCCAGAGGGAGAACTGATGAAGCTGGAGTGCAGATTGAAGCATATTTTTTCACTTTGTTTCCTACTTTTTTCTTTTTGTAATATAGATAATTTGGAAATGTATTTTGAATGACTTAGATTGCTAGCCTTCTCAAAAGATGGGAGAGAAGCTAGAGACAGAAATAATTTGGAATTAAAAAAATTTTAAATGAATGTTAAAAATAAAAAAACGTAATTGGAAAATAGTAAACAGAATAAAAATATAGAAAGGAAAAGAAAATAAAGACATTAACACTTTTAAGACTTGTCATTTATTAAGTTCATGGTTATAGGTGTACAGAGATTGGTTTAAGGAAGAGACAAGGGAGAATGAGAATGGGGAGAATTACCTGTACATAGTTAAGACCTCAAATATTTATTTTTGATTTGGTCCTATCTCTCCATCAGTCTACTGGTTTACATATATAATATAACTAACTTGTTAACAGTCATTCAGATAGATCACAAATGACAGCTTGATAGATCATAAAGCATGAAACTGAACCTATCTTTAAAGACAGAAGGACCCTCAAAAGGCCAGATAGTCTAACTCACTCATTTAACAAGTGACAAAACTGAAACTTTCTGGAATACCTTATATATGACAAGAGCAAAGAGAACTCATCTTTCCAAGATAACAGAAATGAAAGACAAAGTGGAATATAGGAGATCTACCTTTCTTCTTCCCACAAACCTCTCAGTCTCTCTGGCCCATATGTTAAAAGAGAGAAATCTTCCTTTTGACTCTGATGAATAATGAACCCTCCCATATTCTTCCCCACCTATTTGTTAACCCATTCCAGGGAGTCCTTAACATTAAGGGCACAATGTTTGCACCTCTCAAAGTACATTTTGGATTGAGAAGCTACATTCCCAAAGCTGTAGCTATGCTAGAGCATAGGAAAGATTCATGAGCAATTCCTCCAGGGTTCAATATTCACCAGTGGCAGAGAAGCATTGGAGCTAGCACCCAAAGTTTCTGCCCACCTTTGTGCAATAGAAAGAACACTGTGGTAAAAGTCAGGGGGCCCAGGTTTGCAACTTAACTGCCACTTTCCCCTTGAGTGGCCAGGACAAACGACTGTCTTGGGCCTTTATTTCTGTATCTCTTTCCACTTTGAAGTTCAATGTAATCCTATGACATGTCTTTTCCCCACCACATTTTTTCTCATTAATGGGATGACTTCCAGCCCCTGCCATAAAAGTGTGGGGAGCCCCTAGGGAGGAAAAGAATTCATCATCCTCAGTCCAACCCCCATCAACCTCGTCCACCTAGCATGGGATGCACTTATAACTCCTCTAGGAGGTTTGCAGGTGGTGATCCTCACAACTTATTCAGTAGCTAGAATGAGGGAGTGTTATTCAGCCCCATTCTTGAAGACCTTGTGTGAAAGGGGAGTCAGTCACTGTGGTTTCCTGATACCCTGCCCCCATAGCTCTTTCCCTCCACCACATACTCACCCCACTTCAGAACCACATTTGGAAAAATTGCATCTGAAACTGTACAACTCCCAGTTCTCCTCCATAAACCTAGGATAAAGCCCAGAATTTCTAGGGAATTCTCAAATGTCTTATCTCATTCTATTTCCTTGTCTTTGAGTTTAAGAGTCACATTTCACTTGCCATAATCATGGTGTCTATAGCTTCAGGAAGTGGAATTGGAACCATACAATAAAGAGTGGAAATGTGTTTGGTTAGGGGCTATTTGGAGAGTAGACTGAGGAAACTGAGGGCCCCATCACAATTGAGCCTTTAAAATGTTTCAGGGATCTTTGGAGAGAAAAGTAGTCATGAAGATTAGCCTAGTTCTTTTGATATCCCCTTACCCCTTCCACCAATCTGAAACTTAGAATTCCATCAACCATGGAATGGGATGTGATAATATCTGTATTTTCTATCTTGCAGTATGGTTGGGAGGATCAAATGAGTTGATAGCATAGAAAGCACTTTGCAAACCAATCCTCTAGTGGATCTTTGATCAATGTGAGTATTCCATCCAAGATTTCAAATTATAATCCATCCATTCCTGTCTCTTCTATATGATATTCACCAATGTCTTTCTCTAAGTTATTCCCTAGGGGCCCATGTAACACATTTATTATTCCCTTATTCCCTTGACATTGATTCAGAATCAATGGATCCTTAATTCTTTCCATGTAATTAGACATTTTTTTTCCTGTTCATACATTCTATTGGTGAAAACTCTCATACCACGTTTCCTGGGAAATTCTTTTCATTTTGTGACTTGCTGAAGCCAATTATATCTACCATATGCCTTTCCTTTGCCCTTTAAGTAATCTTCATCTAACTTTTGGAGACTGTAGTGTTCAATGATTCACAATCATGCCGCATGAATTTGTGAGTGGGGCACTTAATCTATCTTCCTTCCTGCATGGTATTAGATGCTTTTTAAGTGAATACTTCTTGGAGTAAGGTGACAGCCATGCCAAAATAAAAATCAGCACATATGTGATGTTATATCTAAGAGGAACTTTTTGGGTACAAGCAAGTAGTCATTCAATTCAAATTCAGAGTTAGGAACAAGAGTACTGATGGGCCCAGGATACTTTTAATTGGGGATATATTCATCTCCAGGATTATAGTTTCAGGTGTGGATTTGAATGGGATCATAGCAAGGAGAGGTGGGATCTCAATGACAGGGACAATGGTATAGGTACAAGCCCCAGCTGCAGCAAGGAGGAACCTTGACATAGAGACAAAGGCAGGACCAGTGCATCCTTTTGTTTATTGCAATCTCAGATTGATTGAGACTCCTTTGTATTGGTGGTCATTGAACAACAGACCTAGGGAGAGCTTAGAGAACCAAGGAGTAGCCCTTGTGAAGTGGTTTATTTTCCAGGACAAAAGGAAAGTACAATTGCTACCACTCTGGGACATGGAATCCCTAGGGTGAAGAAAGTTTTGGAAACTAAATGGGAGTGAATTGAATAAGTGGTAGTACAGGGTTATTCTGGGTACCAATGCTTATATTGAGATAGTCTACATGACCTCTTAGCTACCTCACTAGAGATGATGCTGATATGTGATTGCAAGAAGTGTCATCATCTTTCCTCTAGACCCTATGCTGCTTCTGAAGAAAATCATCCTGGAACATGTACTATTCCAACCTTATTTTTATATCCAGTCCCAATTCTTTCATAATTCAATTCATGGATCTAGAGTCTGGTGTATTTAATTAGTTGGTTTTATGGAGAGAAGGAAACAATTTGAGAAAACTGGCCACTGACTCAGGAAAATGGGGTTCTAGCCCTTCTTATCTAGCAATTGCTTTAAGACTTTGGGCAAAATATTCCCCTTCTGTAGGCCTCATTTCTCTCAGAGGAGGAGGCTAGAGCAGATGATCTCCAAGTTGCCTTCTAGTTCTAATAGTCTGTGAATCTGGGAGCACCCAGGGAGATGTTTTTCTACAATAAGGTACCAGTCTACTCCCTTCTCTTTGTTGCTTGTGGTCATTATTTCACAAAGCAGAAGAGAAAAAAAAATAAAAGTTGCAGTTTTGGAAAAAGCTCCTTTGCCAGGTCCTAAGAGGTATAATGAAAGAAAGGGAAAAGGTCCTGCTCCTACTCTGATAAAGTCCCAGGGCGACGATGATAGGATGGAGAGAAGACAAATTTGAGAGCCATTGGACTACTAAAATGAGTATGTATTAAAAATCCCCTTCCACCTAAACATGAATAAATGTATGTATATACAAACAAACACATATGTATAGAATCATTGAACATGAGCCATGTGAGGAACTTTAGAAATTAACTACCTGTTCTAGGTTCTCATTCTTGAACCCAAAACAAAAAGAGATATTTTATCTCTGATTTACCCAAAATTGCACATTTAGTCTTGTTGACTTCATATTGTAAAAACTATTAATAACACATATTAAGATACAGTAGTGAAGTCCTGTAGGAGTGCAACTTTTAGGTAAGTAAGAGCTGTTGGGGGAATGGGAGAGTATTTCACAGAAAATAGTTTCACAGTATCTTATATCATAGTCCACAATAAGCACTATCTAAATGTGACCCAGGGGTCGAAGTTCACATCATTGGGTAAAAAATGGTGGAGAATGAAATAATGTACTTTTCACAGTTATTGCTTTAGGGAGAATTTATAACTTAGCCCAATATTTGGTCATAATGAGAGGGGGATGGAAAGACTCAGGAAAAGAAAGTGATCTACTGAATAGGTAATGATTGACTTTGGAGGGGGATTGTGGGAAGAAGGGACAAGAATTCAGGGGAATGTGAACCAGAGCACACCATCACAAAAAGATGAAGCTGAGATAAGGGAGGAGCCATGGAAAGTGAATAGCAGAGGTCTCCTTACCACAGGCAATTGTAATAACTCCTGGAGAGTACAAGGACAGTGAGGAGTTTGAACTATATCTTGGGTGAAATCTGCACTGATGAACAGACCAGGACAAGGGGCAGCGACAATCTCTTCATTTCCTTCTTCTACGTGGGCACTTTCACATCTGAGACATTAAATGTGACAAATATGATCTAAAGATAAGTATTGGGAAGGGAGATCAACTTTTTTTCAAAGATAGGAAACTGTTCAACAGAAACTAACTTGAATTTTGAACTATAAGAGTAAAAAGATTCTATATGCCAAGCAAAGAATTTCTGTACGAGCTACTTTTAATAAAAATGAAGTTGGTAAAACCCATGGCAAAAGTGACCTAATACCTTAGACATTTCTCCTTACTTCAGAAGGCAATTCATGCTGGTTTTAAAAACCAAAACATGACCCAGAAGAGAAATGAGTTGTCAGAGAAACTGTACCCATTCTTCCAAAGGGAATGAGGGGAGGAAAATAGTTTCCTAGACATAAGTGGTCAGTTTCTCTCTCTCAGCTCTCAGCACCATCTGGTCATTGTGAGTGGGAGATGAGTCTGGAAGTATGAAGATTTTCCCTTTGCAGGTTGCCTCATGTTAGATTGACTTGCTTGGTTATAAATTGTGTGTCCTTCACGGTGCCAGAATTTTTTGTTTTTCTTTCTAATTCACTACATCATTAGTTCAGAATTTCTAGATATTGTGTGAAAGTGTATTTTCTTCCTTTTACCTTTTATTTTCTCTATTCATTTGTTAATTTTTTATTTCATCATTGAATTTTTCTATTATTCCTAAATTTTACAAAATAAATACTTTGGCTTTCTACCTTTTTTTTTTTTTAGTTTTGTTTCAAGTTGTAGCATTCCAAGACAAGTTTGTTTTTTTTCACTTTGATGTTTTGAATGCTAGTTTAAATTTTATTTTATGTTTCATTTATTCTCACCTAAGATTGTTTCTGTCTGTCTGTGTGTCTCTTCTTTTCCCGGCTTTAACTGACTTTCTCTCGGATCTCTTCCCTCTCTTTCCTCTCTCTGTTTTTGCCCTCTGGCTCTGCGTCCATTTCTGTCTCTGTCTCTCTTTCACATAATCTACTTTAAATCATACTCCATTCATGCAAATTGCCTATTTCACTAATGCTCAGTGTTGTATCAGGCATGTTTTGCTCATAATATGGGTATGTGCAACACTTTGGATTGAGTGAATATGCTACTTATTTATTTCAAGATTTCTTATTGAAAAGTTGGTATTACTGTCATATTATTAATAATTTTTGCATTTGCTTTACCAGAGGAATCTAGGTAACATAGGAAGTAGAACATTGGGCTTGAATATCTGAGTTAAAATCTGGCCTCAGATATTTGCTATCTATGTGACCCCAGGCAAGTCATTTAACCCTTTTGCCTCAGTTTCCTCATCTGTAAAAATAAAATAGAGAAGGGAATGGAAAACTACTCTAGTATTTTCACCAAGAAATCCAAAAATAGCACTATGAAAATAGACACGACCAAAATACCTGAATAACAAAATTTGATTTATTGTTTATTTATTAAATATCACTTGCTTTGCTTTATTGTGATATTGTAATATAGTTTTGCAAATTTATCCAGCAATTCAACATTGCTGGTTTATTAAATAGTGTCATTCTGAATCTATCTATATATATATATATATATATAATAGATGTGATATAATGTGAAACATATTGTGATATTTTTTATATGAAAATTTAGAACTTGTCCTGATTATGGAAATAGACCCTAAAAATAAAAATAAGTAAATTGAAAAGAAAGGTGAAAACTTTGATAAGCTGAAAGATAAATTTTAACATGGTAAAATTTAGAGCACTCAAATATCAATTATCTGATCCATCTGATCATTCAGATCTAGTATCTGATCTGATTAGAAAAGAGATTTGACTATTAGACGTGATAGTAGGAAACAGTCCCCTGAAATCAATCTTCAGAGCCTCTCCTGAGTAGAAAAAGCTGGTTGACCAAGAAAAATAGGCCTTAATTAGCAAATGAGGCTTGACAGTATAGATTGATGATGATAATAATAATAAATATAATTTATAAAATATTTTATGCCAGACACTGTGCAAAGTGTTTTTCCAATGTTATCTTAATCAATTCCCACAGCAACACTGGGAAGTAGTTGCTATCATTATTCTCATTTTATTTTTGAGGCAACTGAAGTCAACAGAGATTGAGTGACTTGCCCAAGATTAAAGACCTAATAAATTTCTAAGGCTTCCTGGCTCTAGGTCTAGCTCTCTATCCACTGAGTTACAAAGCTGACTTCCGAGATAAGGGAGAGTGCTTATACCTGGAAGAGAAAGCCTATCTGTAGGTAAGGACAAAATTAGATCTTCTTCACCAGAAAAGTAAATTTCATCCATGAGGAGGTCCTAAACTAAGTCTCCTGTGGCAGAAAGATGAGCCTCTCCCATGGAGATGACCAAAGCTAGAGTCTCTACAGGAGAAAAACCACATTTGCTGTGGTTAGTGATGAATCTGGATTGCAGAAGGATGTCTATAGCTCCAAGTTAGGAATCTTTACAGGAAAGGCCCTTGTTCTCCTAGAGAAGATTCAGTATAAGTCTGGTTTTTATATACACCCAAACTAAAAAAGAGCTTTTAGGCATTGAGCTGAGAATTATTTGATGGAAAGTATCAGAGGATGCATTTTTGACTTTTAAATATATGTAGACTGGGGATAGGATCTCTGAATTCATGCAGCCTTTAGACTTTTTAAGACCCTACACAAACATGGGGAAGAAGCTTGAGAATGTTGACTTCAGCTGTCCTAGACAATTAGTCTGAAGGGACTATTTTTTTCATGACACATTTAGAATTTAGAATTCAGACTTTAATTCTGGCTGTTAATTAATGAGCTATGCACAAGCACACCCAGGCAAGAGAAGACATGAGCTATTTAATCTAGGATGCTCCTGTATACCAAGGAACTCAAACATGTAGCAAAGTCTTGAAATGGTAAACAGCAAACAGTTCATAAACTGAGATGAAAAACAGTATCTAAGGAGTATAATCAGTGAGGTAGTCTGAGAAAGAAGCAGCCAGGAAGCCAAAAAAGCATGTAGAAACAAATACTAAGCAAGTAAGTGGGAAGAGCCAAGAAAGAGGCAACTGGATTTGTCCATACTGGAGTGAACATGATTGTGACATAGGGTCTCAGAGTGGGAAAGGAAGTAGTCTAAACCATATTGACAACAATAGCACTATATATATATATACATATATATATATATCTAATGGAGTCATATAAACTTTGCCTGAAGACCCCCAATAAGTGAATCCATCTAAGTCCAAAGACTGGACATTTCACTTTTCAATATTTCTAATTATTAGGATGGATTTTCTAATTATTTATATTGGTTAATAAATAATAAATTATTTAGGAATTTTCTAATTTCTAATTATTTAAGATGGTCAATACTCCATTTACTTCTTTGTACTTCCACCCATTACTCTTCATTATATCCTCAAGGATGAAAACAGAACAATTCTAATCACTTTTTGATAGGACTATCCTTCAAATGCTTCAAGAAAGCTATTAGTTCTAGTCCTAGTCTTAAAAGAAAATAGAAAGAAAACAAGGGTTGAGTTTCTTCAACTTGCTTGGAGCAGAGTTTTATTTCCCTTCTCTCCTCCTCAGTCTTAAAAAAAAAATCTAATTTTTTGTTGTCCTTAGATTTCCTTGACAAACTCGGCAGATTCTGCATTTTAACATTCCTGACACTATTCTTCTGGGCCTGCATCATCTTTTTGTATTAATTTTCTATTCTCCCCTCTTGCTTTTATTTCTATATAATTTTTAAAATTCTAGGATGGTCGAATAGTTCCTCAGATTTATGACATTCTGTTGACCAAGTGTTTTACAGAGCAAATACAGAGGAAGTCTAACTGTGTTCAACTGAATTGACTCTGATGAATAACCTTTCTCAGATATCTCAAAGTCTGTCTCAGACCCTTCCTCGTTGTGTGCTTACAGGCAAGTAACCTTAACCTCTGTCTGTGTCAGGAGCTTCAATTGTAAAACAAGGATAACAATAATAACAATAGTAATAATAATAATAATAGCATCTATCTCACAGAATTATTATGAGAATCAAATGAAATTACATTTGGGAAAATGGAAGTCCTGGAATGTAGTAAACACTAAGTAAGACTTATTTTTTTCCTTAAATGTTGCTTGTTCTACAAATGTCTCATTTCATTCCATTTTCAAGCCTGAACCACCAGTTTGACCTGAGTCTGGTCTAACCCAAAACCGAAGCTCTAAAGGCCTATCTATCTTCAGATCACTAAACTTCTCTCTTACAATTTCTTAGAAATTTCATCCTCTCTCAGAGTTTCACATATTATCACTGGGCAGGTGTGATGAGTGGGTGGTAAAGGAAAACAATATACATAGCAGTGAATTCTAATAGTGAATTTAACCATGAAATTCACTCAGGCTCTTACTACCATTATAAAGAACAGCTGGTGGTCATGTGGTCTCTAAATTATTTATCCAGTTGAGAATGGATATATTTCTTGGCCATGAGATGGCACTTAGGCTATCCTTGAATAGCATACGCCCCAAATTCTCAACACGTCTCTCCTCCAAGTCTGCTTGTATCTGGTTGACCTCCTGGTTCAACAGAAATCTCATGATACATCTAGATTATACCCCCAAATTAACAAAGACATGAAATATCATCTCTCTTTTTAGTCCCCATCCAATAGACTGGATTCATTCCCTCAGTCACTATCCCTTAATCAATTAGATTTGGCAATTGTCTGTTAATAGCCATGTGATTTATTAATACATTCAAGAAGAATAAAACCCCCCAAACCCCAAAAGATTTTCAAGTACCTACCTGCTCAATCATGGTTGCTTGGGTCAATTCCCATTTCCCCTACAATCCCTCACCCCACTCTTCCTCCTAGCTAGTCTAAACTGAGATAGAAAAGAAAGGATTGAGTACAAGTTGGAAGTTTTATCAGCAAACATTCTGAGGAAACAACAACGAAGATATGGGGGTAATAGACTTTAAAAAAATTATTATTCTCATCTCAAAGATGGCTACTCTTGTTCTATCTCTGATCAAGATGGGCATGCCTAAGGTTGACTGCTCAGAGTGTCCCCTCCTCCAGAGGCAATCTCTAATCTGCTTCACCTCACTTCAGTTCCTGCAGTCTGTTCTAGGTCTATGAATGGTCTCATAGTGCTCAATTCTTATTTTGTTTTCAGGCTCAAGGCAACCAAGGCAGCAGTAGAATGTGCCTTGACTCCCTTTCCAGAGTTTAGTTCTCAAAACTTATTAAAAATTATGGTTGTAACTCCCTCCAAGGACAAAAGGAAATAAATCCAAGGACTCTGGGGAAATATGCCCACATATATTTCATAGGTTATTTGAGTCTCCATTATTCTTTTTTACCTTAGGCATTTCCAGAAGGTCTTGGACAGCTGGGTTATACAACCTAATGTCCAGCTCCAGTTCCACTCCCCTATTACATCATCCATTGGATACCTCACTCACCTATTGAATATAATACGACTTTAGATAAAAGCCATGGCCTTTCCTTCCCTACTTCCTTTCTCAGCTTCTCTTCCAGCTTTTCTTGCTATAGATGACCTCTTGAGATCCATGGTGGAACCTTACATTTGATATGATTCCTAATTAATTCTTTCCAATTTATTTAATTTCCAATAAATCTAGTGTTAAGAAAAATCCCTGTTCCAAAGTTGTTCAAACATAATACCCTTCCTCCCTCTGCTAGTTAGAGTCCTTGGTGTTTGCTTGTGGGATGGGGTGTCATATGGTATAAGACTAGGCGTAGTGTGTCCAGCCACTTCTTTCCATTCCATCCATGTTAGTATTTTCCAAAAGACTTGTCTGCTAATTAGCACACTTTCCTCCAGAGCAGAAGATGCCCAAAGCTTTTTCAAGTTAACTGGACAGACATTTCTTCTCTCATGGATGAGGTACTTGCAGCTATATTTACTTTAGCAATTGGAATAGTATAAACCAGAGGTGTAAAACATACTGCTCTGGCTAATACCCTTGAGTGCCACCCAAACCAGATTCAATGAAATTGGGAAATGTTTAAAAAGAATAAATAAAAAAACATAATAGAACTTGGAATTAATATATGGTTTTCCAAGAAAATGTGCTTTTGAGGGAACCCTTATGTCCATGTTTTTATTTGAGTTTGACACCCCTGGTGAAAAAGACTGATTCAACTCAAGCTAAGGGAATGGAGTAGTTTTACACAGCTTGAAATAATACAGTTCTGAGACATGGGACAAGGATTCATGTTGATACTTCTGGTTAGGTTTCAATTGAGTTTGGTGGTGTTGACGTTTCCCTTTGTCTCCTTTTTATCCCTACAGAGGCAATGCTTGGATGGTACCAAAATAAGGTCAGCATGAAATGGAGAGTCCTTCATGTTGGAGAAAGTAGGAATCTGCCTTGGTGGAGTCTTTTATAGGATCAGGGGTAGACAAGGTCTTTGTTATCCATACAAAACCTGTTAGTATGCATGAAACAAAAAATCTTTTAACTTTAGTTGCTTGGCAAGAACTACTGGCCATTAACTTTCCCCTACTCTCAGTGGCTTTTAATTCTATCTCTACCTACTAGGGACTTTCCCAATGAAATCTCATCTATACCTCAGCACACAGACTTCCTCCTTGAAATTTCATCTGTTCCATAAAACCTGCTCCACCCCTTGTAATATGTCTAGACCTGACCATAGCCTTCCATAGCTTCCCACTCATATGCCTCAACTTCCTGAAGAGACAGATGTAATTCTTAATGCCAGCCTCTATTCCCACCTACATAAAAACCCTCAGGCTTGGGAGTCTTGAACAAAGCCCTAAAATGATGATATAAAATATATATTCAGGGATTTGTTGATAGGTACTACTACGAATTGTACTGATCAACAAATAGAGACTTTTAATAACTGGCTTATTATATGCTCAGAGTATAGTCCCATGATACCTAAAAACCGGTGGGTCCCAAATGACATTTTCAGCAAACTTTAAAGGTTTAACCCAGAATAAATGAAATTAGAATTTTACGGATGGGAAGTAGAAAGTAAAGATTTACCCATCAAAGAACTAATAGCAGGAGGGAAAGGTCTGCATCAGGTAGAATAATAAACTGATCAGCAAATACTAGAGGATTTAGCTGACATCTCAACCTGAAATTTTATAGACAGAGCAGGAACAAACCAAATAGCACCAGTGCTAAAGTTAGATACTTCAACTAAATTCTTCCAGCTTTTGCTAAATGTTTTAAGTTATATTCCTTTATCCAATGAAATATTTGAAAACCAACCATCTATTTCCTAGTTCTCAATTGGAAGAAATCAAATCTTATTGCTTTCTCCAAAGAGAATTTTAATATTCTATTAAAACTTTAACATCTTTATCACATCACATATTTATCTTATCCTATTCTATCCTTTGAGGATACATATACACACAAATACACACAGAGTATACACATACACACATATACATCAAGAAAATACATAAAAGAAGGATGGGATTGTGTATATTCATATGTATACATGTTACATGTGTATATACTTTCATATATCTGCCTACCTATATATACACATGTATAGGATGTATTGGACATTCAAGGAGGACTAGCACCTCTGGTGCTTGTTGAGTTTGCTAAGTCCTTTTCGGAGTTACTCATCCACCTTTGGTGTCCACCTTTCACCCAAATTCCATCTGTGATTATAAGAATAAAAAAAGTTACTGCCAGCCCAACTATATTGACGCTTTTTGGTAAAACTAAGTTAGCTCAAAGTTGTAACATTAGTATATGCTATTCCAGATGCAATAAAAAAAAACTCCTACCTTCTGTCCTAATATCAAATCTAGGACAAAAAAGGCAATGGCTAAGCAAATGATGCTAAGTGACTTGCCCAGGGTCACACACAGCTAAGAAGTATCTGAGGCCAGATTTGAACCTGGGTCCTCCCAACTCTAGGCTATCTCCTTCCAGATGCAATTTCAAAGTTTATAGAATCAGACAAATGCATCATTTAAATAATAAAAATATTTTTATCATGTTAGCTTCTCAAGGCTTCACATTGCATATTTCCCAATATTATTTCAAGTCTCTTCTCAGAATTTCCTTTATATAGAATTGCTCTTTGTAAATTGGAACCATACCAATTAAGTTGAATCTGTCAACACTTTTCCCACAGATCAAAATTGGAGTTCAGTAGAGATCAAAGGAATTATTACAAGATTGTGCAAACAGAGATTGTTCTCAATCTACAAGTTACCCAGTGTTCCTATCTTGAAGATCTCCACTATCTCTTAAAGATTTCCTGCCCTACCTGGATATTCTAATAGATGCAACTGAGAAGTCTCTTGCCCCAAGTATATATATCTTTTCAATTCTCAGAAATTTTCTCACAAAAGCAAAATCTATTCCAATTCCCATTTTTGCTTGTAACTTAACTCATGTACTTTAGTTTTGTTAAATCACTTCGAGTGATAAGGTGAAAAAATTCTTCTCTTTTAATTCAGTTTTGTGTTTACTCTCTGATTTAAAGAAGACTCTTTGTCTTTTCCCCAAAGATGTTATTAAAAAATTTTCCAGTTTCCTGCAAAAACAATTTTTAACATTTCTCCTCTGACATTTTGCAATCCAAATCCTTTCCCTCCCTCTCCTCTCCTCTCCTTGAGGTGGTGAGCAATATATATACATGTGCTATCATGTAATACATATTTTCCATATTGAATCGTGTTGTGAAAGAATATGTATATCACCCATTCAAGAAATGTTATTGAAGGAAATAAAGTGGAAAATGGTATCCCTCATTTTGCATTCAGATTCCATTAGTTACTTTTTAATGGTGGATAGTAATTTTCATCATGAGTCTCTTGGAATTATCTTGGATCCTTACATTGCTGATAATAAAGTCATTCACAATGTTAACCCTTTGAGCCAGCAATACCACTACTAGGCTTGCACCCTAAAGAGATAATAATGAAAAATGTTTGTACAAAAATATTCAAAGCCACACTCTTTGTGGTGGCAAAAATTTGGAAGACGAGGGGGGTGTCCCTCGAATGGGGAATGGCTGAACAAATTGTGGTAAATGATGGTGATGAAATACTACAGTTCTATAAGGAATGATGAACTGGAGGAATTCCATGTGAACTGGAAGAATCTCCAGGAACTAATGTAGAGTGAAATGAGCAGAACGAAGAGAACATTATACATAGAAAGTGAAACTGTGGAACAATCCAATGTAATAGACTTTGCTAATATAAGATAACCCCAAGGAACTAACGAGAAAAAATGCTAACCACATTGAGAGAAAGAACTGTGGGAATAGAAACACCAATTATTTATTTATGTGAATATATGATTGGTGGTTTTGGTTTTAAAAGATTGTTCTAGAGGGCAGCTGGGTAGCTCAGTGGAATGAGGGCCAGGTCTACAAAAGGGAGGTCCTAGATTCAAATCTGGCCTCAGACACTTCCCAGCTGTATGACCCTGGGCAAGTCACTTAATCCCCATTGCCTAGTCCTCACTGCTCTTCTGCCTTGGAACTAATACATAGTATTGATTCTAAAATGGAAGGTACAGATTTAAAAAAAATAAAAGATTGCTCTGTTGCAAAAATGAATAATAAGGAAATAGGTCTGAGTGATAATATCTGTATAACCCAGAGGAAGTGTTTATTGGATCCAGGAAGGGGGGAGGAAATAGGGGAAAGAAAGAAAATGAAATATGTAAACATGAGAAAATATTTAAAAATAAAATAAAATAAAAATAAAGTCATTCAAGGTTGATAATCATACAATATTGATGTTAATGTATACAATGTTCTCCTGGCTCTGCCCATTTCACTTTGAATCATTTCATTCAAGTCTTTTCAGGTTTTTCTGAAATCTTCCTATTCATCATTATTTATGGCACAATAGTATTCCATTATAATCACATGCCATCATTCCCCAATTGATGGGTCTTCATCAGTTTTCAATTCTTTTCCATCACAAAATTGTCATATATATTTTTGTATAAGTAGGTCACTTTTCCCTTTCTTTGATCTCTTTGGGATATAGACCTAGTACAGTATCACTGGATCAAAAGGCATACATAGTCTTAACCCCCATTGAGTGTGTGGTTCTATATTGTTCCCAGAATGGTTGTAATTATATATTATATGTAACATATAATATAATGGTCTCAGCTCTACCAACAGTGTATTAATGTTTCAATTTTCCCACATCCCCTGCAACATTTATTTTTTTCCCTTTTTGGTTAAATTTCTCAATCTGATAGTTGTGAGGTGGTACCTTGAAGTTATTTCAATTTTCATTTCTCCAATCAATAGTGATTTGGGAATTTCCTCATATGACAACAGATCATTTTAATTTATTCATTTGAGAAGTACCTATTCATATGCTTTGGCCATTTATCTTTTGGGGAATGACTTGGATTCTTTATAAATTTGACTCAGTTCTCTATATATTTGAAAAATGAAAACAAGCCTTTTTCTTTCCAAGACGGAAAGAAGAGGTAATTTGAATTGCCAAATGAGACTGTTTCCTCCTTTCTTTCCTCTGGGGAGCCTTCTAGGAAATTATCTATAGGAAATAGGTAACTGAAAGGTGACTTGAATAATAAATTTGTCCTTTTCTTTTTTCTTTTTACTGTCTGTCTTAGTAACAACTCAGAAGTTATTTAGTAACAAGACAGAAGGATAAGGGGTAGGCAAATGAGGTTAAGCGACTTATCTAGAGTCTCATAGCTAAGAAGTATCTGAGGCCAGATTTGAATCAAGATCCTCTCTACTCCAAACCTGGTGCCCTATCCATTAAGTCACCTAGCTGTCTCCTTAGTAGATTATTTTCAAACAACATTTTTTAAAATTTTAAGTTTTATTTTTATTGTCATGTAAAATATACTTTCATATTGGTCACTGTTGTAAGAACACACTCTTACATGAACAAAATCCCACAATAAAACCATAAATACAGTGATGTGAAAGACAACTCTAACAGTTCTTTCTCTGTAGGTATGGGCCATTCTCCATCATAAGTCTTTCAGGAATGTCTCAGATCATTGCATTGCTGAGAGTAGCCAGTGATCATCATACTATATTGCTGTTACTGAGAAAATGTTCTCCCACTTCTGCATATTTCACTCTGCATCAATTCTTGAAGATCTTTTCAGCTTTTTCTGAAATCATCTTGCTTATCATTTCTTATAGCACAATGATATTCCATCATCAACATGCACCACAATTTGTTCTGCCATTCCCAAATTGATAGACATTGCCTCAATTTCCAATTCTTTGCCACTACAAAAAAAAGTAAACTGCTATAAAATTTTTTGTAAAAGTAGATCCTTTCCCTTTTTTTATTATCTCTTTGGGACACAGACCCAATAGTGGTATTATAAGGTCAAACAGTATGCCCTTTGGGCATAGTTCCAAATTGCCCTTGTAAAAATTAAATTATATTTCTACTAATAAAAATATTATTTTTATGAGGGTTATTAGGGATTATTAGAAATCAAGAAATAAAGAAGATACAAAATAAAAACCATGTGCCCATGGTGATTAGCCCATTTAAAATCCCCACACTTAGCTTACCACTATACTTGCTACATCATTGCAAAGGAAGAGAAGACAGGTGGGAGTTGTTACTGCCAGTTAAATACCAATTGTGATCTTACCAATGTGGAGACTCAGGTGAGATTATAGGGAATTCTGGGAAATACCAAAGACTTCTGGGGAATGAAGTCTAGGGATCAAAATCTCCATTGATACACCCTCCAGAATGGTTGGATCAGTTCACAACTCAACCAACAATGCATTAGCTTCCTAATTTTTCCACACACCTTTCAATATTTATCATTTTCTTTTACTGCCATATTGGCCAATCTAATAGGTATGAGGTGGTACTTCAGGATTATTTTAATTTGCATTTCTCTAATCAAGGGTGATTTAGAAATGTTTTTCATATGATTATTGATGGCTTTGATTTCTTCATCTGCAAAGTTGCTTGTTCATATCCAATTGCTTGCTGATAACCAATTGTCAATTGGGGAACGGTTTGTATTCTTATAAATGTGTCTTTGTTCTCTATAAATCTGAGAAATTAGATATGTATCAGAGAAATTTACAATAAAACTTTTTCCAGTTTGTTGTCTGTCTTCTAATCTTGGTTACATTTTGTTTGTACAAAAAGTTTTAAATTTTATATAATCAAAATTATTCATTTCATATCTTATAATACTCTGTTTCTTGTCTGGTCACAAATTCTTCCCTTCTCTGAAGATCTGCCAGGTAAACTATTCTGTGTTACCCTAATTTAGCTATCACTCTTTATGCGTGACTTATATAACCATTTGACCATATCTTGGTAGACAGTATGAGATTTTGGTTTATACCAAGTTTCTGCCATACTGTTTACCAATTTTCCCAACCGTTTTTGTTAAATAGTGAGTTGTTATTCCAAAAGCTGGAGTCTTTGAGTTTATCAAACACTAGATTGCTAAGGTTATTAACCCTTTTATATCATGTATCTAATCTACTCCATTGAATCTACCACTATTTCTTAGCCAGTACCAGACTGTTTTGATGATTGTTGCTTTACAGTTCAGTTTGAGATCTAGTACTGCTAGGCCACTTTTCTTCAATCTCTTGTTTATTAGTTCCCTTGATACTGACCTTTTCTCTTCCAGATGAATTTTGTTATTATTTTTTTTAGTGCTATAATGTAATTATTTGGTAGTTTGATTTGGCATTGAATAAGTACATTAATTTAGGTAGAATTATCATTTTTATTATTTAGTTCAGCCTACCCACAAGCAATTAATATGTTTCCAGTAGTTCAGATATGACTTCATTTGTGTGAAGAGTATTTTGTAATTATGTTCACATATAATTCATGTGTTTGCCTTGGCAAGTAGATTCCCAGGAATTTTATATTGTCTAAAGAAATACTGACAATTTATGTGGATTTATTTTGTATTCTATAACTTTACTAAAGTCATTAATTATTTCAACTAGTTTTTTAGTTGATTCTCTAGGATTTTTTAAGTAGGCCATCATGTCATCTGCAAAGAGAGAAAGTTTAGTTTCCTCATGGCCTACTTTAGATTTTCTAATATAACATTAAATAATAGTTGTGATAATGGGCATCCTTGCTTCACTCCTGATCTTATTAGGAAGGCTTCTAACTTATTACCATTATAGATGATAATTGCTGATGATTTTGGGCAGATACCATTTAGCATTTTAAGAAATGACCCATTTATTCCTCTGCTTTCCAGTGTTTTTAAAAGGAATGGGTATTGTATTTTGTTGAAGGCTTTTTCTGCATCTATTGAGATAATCATGTGATTTCTGTTAGTTTGATTATTGATATGGTCAATTATGCTGATAGTTTTTCTAATATTAAACCAGCCTTGCACTTATATATATTATATATATATATATATAAATATATGTATATAAATTATATAAATCCCACCTGGTCATAGTAAATAATCTTTGTGATATATTGCTGTAGTCTCCTTGCTAGTATCTCCTTTAAAATTTTTGCATCTACATTCATTAATGAAATTGACCTATAATTTTCTTTCTCTGCTTTTGCTCTTCCTGGATTAAAATTTTTTTAATAAAAAGAATTTGATAGGATTCCTTCTCTGCCTATTTTCCCAAATAGTTTATATATTATTGGGATTAACTGTTTTTAAAAAGTTTGATAGAATTCACTTGTGAGTTCA
This sequence comes from Monodelphis domestica, assembly GCF_027887165.1. Taxonomy (NCBI): domain Eukaryota; kingdom Metazoa; phylum Chordata; class Mammalia; order Didelphimorphia; family Didelphidae; genus Monodelphis; species Monodelphis domestica. The sequence continues at coordinate 268,279,838 of NC_077228.1, read as the reverse complement.
TCTGGCCCTGGGGATTTTTTCTTAGGAAGTTCATTGATGGCTTGTTCTATTTCTTTTTCTGAGATGGGATTACTTAAGAATTCTATTTCTTCTTTTGTTAATCTGGGCAATTTGTATCAAACAACATTTTCAATGAATAGTTCATACATGATAATTAGATTTCTTTTTAGTTTTTTTTTTCTGTAAAGAGCAATTCTTCCTCTTATCTAAATTTTTTTCTTTCCTTACCTATCCAACCTAGCCACAATAAAGAACCTAAAGATGAAGAAAACATATTCTCAGAATTTTTCCTGTCATTATCTCCCATTAAAGTTGAACTAAAGGCACATAGTAAGTCCCTGTTTTTCAGGAAGGTGAGGTCAGAATTCGAATCGAAGTAACCAGGGACAAATGAGCTAATTTAGGTAAAAAGCGTCAGCACTTTATTTAAGCCTTCACAAGATTTTAGTTTCAAAAGATCCTCTTGAGTTCTTGGATGTTGTTTAAACCATTTCCCAAATCAAAATAGAGTTGACCCAGAATAATTGAACTTCCAAATCTGTAGGCAATTACCACACATTAGAATGACCAGACTGCCCCCAAACTATTTTGCTAACCTCCCAATATCAAATTAAGGCTCTACAGATTTCTTTTAACCTAACCAGATAAGACCATAAGAGATCACAAAATTGATCATTGACCTCTCAAAGGAGAGGGTTTTATTTTGCCAATTTTTATCCATACCAGAATTATTTCTTGCATATTTCCCTGCAAGGAAATGGAAGTGAAAGGACTCAAGGTTTGTGAGAAACTTAGTCCCTCCTATTAAAACACTAGAGTTTCTCAGTTCAGCCCTTACTTCTCATCCTAAGTACTGTGTTCATCGAGGATGGGAGGTCCTAGGTTCAAATCTGGCCTCAGTCACTTCCCAGCTGTGTGACCCTGGGCAAGTCACTCAACCCCCATTGCCTAGCCCTTACCACTCTGCTGACTTGGAATCAATACACAGTATTGATTCCAAGACAGAAGGTAAGGGTTTAATAACTAAGTAAATGAATGAATGAATGAATGAATGAATGAATGAATGAATGAATGAACGAACAAACAAATAAATAAATAAATGGTAGCTAGTTCAAAAGAACTAGTTGGTAACTGACCTTGCAGTGGACTGGATTCCACCTTACTTTCTAGTCTTATTTCATAATGTTAAGCATAGCAAAGAGTTTGGAATGAGAATCAGGAGTGTCAGTTCTAACTCTTAGTATCTATGTGACCCTAGAAGAGTAATTTTGCCTTTATGCCTCCAAGTCCTCTTCTGCAAATTCTGATGATTATACTATTTCAGATGGTCATTATAGGAGAATACTCTGTGAATCTTGAAGGTCTACATTAATATGAACAATAATTACTTCCCTACTTGTATTCTGAAGTACAATTACATTGAGTGATGCTGAAAATATCTTAATAAGATCCCCATCTTAATTTCTGCTTGTTATCTTCTCTAAACCTGACACATAGCATATGATTAATAAATGCTTCATTGTTTATTATTCATTCATTTATATATTTACCCCAAAGACTCTAAATGTTGAAATAATTTTCTTCCTTTATTAAAAAATATTTATTTTTAAATCTTTACCTTTTGTCTTGGAAGCACAATTAAGTATTGGTTCTATTGGCTCCAAAACAGAAGAGCTGTAAAGGCTAGGAAATTGGAGTTAATTGTCACACAGTTAGGATATGTCTGAGTCCAGATTTGCATTTGTTGTTCAGTTGTTTCAGTTCTGGTTGACTGAAGTATTTTCAGTTGTGACTCCTTCTGGGGTTTTCTTGGTAAAGATATTGTAGTGGTTTGCCATTTCTTTCCCAGTCCATTTTATAGATGAGAAAAATGAGGCAAACATGGTTAAGTAACTTAACCAGAGTCACACAACCAGTAAGTGTCTGAGACTAGATTTGAACTCAGGAAGATGAGTCTTCTGGACTTCAGGCCCAGTGCTCTATTCACTGTTCTACTTAGTTGCCCTTTTCCTTCACAGTCAAGGTCACTGTTTCCCAAACCAAAGCCAAAAACATTCTCTTTTGTCAAATTTCTTGTATTGCTTCCATGAATTCATCTCTCTCTAATCAAGGTGGTTATATCTCTGTTTTAAACTCCTTAAAATATAAGTTCCTTTTGGACAAGGAGAAAGGAACAAATGACCTTTAGTTTTTAAACTGCTGAGATGGGACATATACTGGATACTCCTGGAGGAGCTAGAGATTCACCCCCTCCCACCTCTATTTTTTGCCCTTCTCCAAATTCTTCTTGTGGACACTATCTTTCTTTAAGACCCCAGAGAAGTGTCACCCCATTGGATTGTAGAGTTGGAAGTTCCCCATGGTAATAAGGTGGGGAAGGTGGTTAGACCTCAGAAAACTTGCCAGTGGGAAAGGTTGAGAAGGATTAAAGAGAAGACTGACTTCTTTTTTCCTTTCCCTTTTGTTTGGATTGAATCTATGATTTCATTGATAGAGGGAACTTCCAATGAGAAAATTCCCTCAAACAATGTAACCTTCTCTGCAACTTAATGACTTTGAAAGTTGACTCATGCTCTGAGAAGTAAAATTACCTGTGCCGGGTCACACAGTATTTGAACTGAGCCTTCATGATGGTAAGGTGGCTGACCCTTCCCACTGTACTCAACATAAAGACCATACAGGGTGGCCTTCAGTCATGGAGACTCCTAAATTCTCAGAGTGAAAAAGAGGTTTGCAAAGGTTGTTGAATCCCCTTGTCCCTTAAGGAATTAGTTTTTTGTTATTGTTTTTATCTATAGCCTCTTTGTTTATCATAGTTCTTTGGATAAACAAGATCTTTCAGGAGTTATCTGATGTGTTTTATTTAGTTTGGCTCCAGGGCTCAGGCAGGGGATCTCCTGGCTCCATATTGCCTCACTTGTGCTAGTCTCCCTAATGTAGCTGAGCACAGCCTAGCCAGGCCCATCTGGATGAGACTTGCTGCTATTTAATTCCCAGAGATGGCATCTTTAGCAACAGAAAGATGCTATTGCAGGTAAGATAATAAGATTTCCTTGCTTCAGCAGTACTAGACAAGGTGAGCACATGGCAGTCCTCTATCTGAATCTCTCTGCAGCTTCATCTCTTCCACCTTGACCTGAATGCCCCCGATTACTGAGCAGTTAGGGAACCCAACACTACTAGTAAAAGATCAGAGCTCCTGGGAAGCAGAAATGGAGAAACAGAAGAATGACATGCCCCTCTTTTTTACTGCCTCACTCCTGGGTCCTCCCTCTTTCTTTAATCACCCTCTGAGACAAGTGTATTCTAGATTTTTGACCCCAAATCTGTCCCTTGTCTCAAGTGCTTTGGGATCCATAGAATTCCTTCTCTTAAATGACTTGTCCCTTTAGGGATTCTTTGAACAGATCATGAGCAGGAAGATCTGGGCTTTCAGAGCTGGAGTGGATGATATATTGGGAGTCAATGGGAAAACCAGGCAGGCTTGGGGCTCTATTACCTCCAACCATCGGTGCTGGAACATCATTGTGGCCTGACAATAAGTGAAGTGAGAAATGGTCAAAAGCATGGGAAGTATAAGATCCTCTTTACCCTTACCCCACAATATGGGTGACAGTCAAATTGCAGATGTGGAAGATGTCATTGATCTCAAAGAGAATAGATCCTTCTTTATTGTAAAGAACATATCCATCAAATCCAAGCTATAAAAAACAATGGATGGTCACTGGGAGCACCATGAGGATAGAAGGTATGATGTAGGGTCCCTGGAGGAAAAGAAGACCCTAGAATTAAAGGAGAGCCATTCCCTTCCCTCATTGGCCTCTGGATTTAAGCTATGAAGTACAAGGGACACGTGAAGGTTCATTTCTCTTTTCTGGTTGGAGATAAGGCATGGGGAGAGGGAAGAGGGGGAATTGAATGATATCACCCATCCAGAAAGCTTAGCCTGGGACCACTGTGCCATAACTCTGTCCCTGTCTCTATATTTTTTTGTAATTAGGAAATCCTTTTATGGATACAGCTCTCTAAAAAGGGGAAAGGTGTCAGACATAAGGTCAAAGGACAAAGTATGGAGACTGAACATAGGAGACAGGTCAGGAAGGGAGAAGAGATAAAGAACACCTTGGGGCTTGATAGCCTCTCTAGGGTAAAAAGACAATTGAGGAGAAGCAGGGAGGATATGCTAGGGACACAGACCCTAAATTTGGGTGAGTAGTATGATCTAGAGGTAAGGTCTTCTCACCTATCCTCACCAGCTCTAAAGGATCTGATTAATAATTATAGCTCAGATACAGGCATTGCTAACACCTCACTTTGCTTACTGTCATAGATCATTCAAAGGACTTTTTTTTCCCCAAAATCATGAGTGTCTGCTTTATTCCTGGAATCAGGTTGCCTCTCTCTCCAGATCATTCACAGATGTTCAGAGTTCATCTCTATCTGAGGGAGGACTAGTCATCATCGTGTGACATTTGTAGTGTTCATATGTATACAAGTCAGCAAAGCTCAGATAGTAACAGAACCAGGTAGGAGTAATATGTGAATTATCTCCTTTGTGGCCCCTTAGTGCATCCTGCATTGAGAGGAGCTGTCAGTAGATAGGGAGCATTCCTTTCAGAATCTTTCCACACTACTTCCTATTTAGCTGCAACATCCTTCTCTGTTTTCCCCATCTTAGCTTTCATATTTTTCCAAGTTCCCTTCCACAATACTCAACTTTAAGTGGCTCCAATTTAACTGAGGGCAAACAGTGTGATCATGGTGAATCTTTGCCCTGAAACATACTTAATTTGGAATACCTTAAGACAGTTATGAACTAAAATCTTGTGTGTCTTCACTCAGTTAAAGAGACCATTTGAAGGAATTATAGGAAGAAACCAGAGATTTTTTGGGGTCTCAACTAACCAAAATAAGTTAAACTAGAAAAAGATTTTAAGGACTTTCTCCCTGGAATACATACAGGGAAGCAAAAATATCAACAATAGTAGTGCTTCTCTTCCTCCTTCCAATATACTAGAGAAGAATTTTCAGAGGAGAAAGTCAACTTCAACTTACTTATAGGATTTGTGAGCTGATATCCATTTGGTAAGAAGCATTGGTGGAAGACACCCACTTTCCCAACACAACTTATGACCTTCCTTGTTGGCTTGCCCCAGGGCCTGAAATTTGAATATTAGAAATTCATCCATTAGATTAAGTACTTAATTTCTATGTTTCTTGAAAATACAAATATTTGTAGAAATAGAATACATTAGGTCCTTGATGGTCATTAAAATGTCATTTTAATTTAATTTAATTTAAAATAATTATTTGAAGGTAAATTTATCACAAAGAAACATTTAAGTTTTGTTCAGACCATGAAAAAGAATAAGCAAGCCTGAATTATGGAGCACTTACTGCCACAAGAAAGTAGCTCCAGGAAGAAACAACTAAAGGAGTCCCTTTGTTGCCAGGGGCCAGCATGAGGGCCCTTAGTGACTTTGGTGCCCATGAAATGGAAGACAAAACATATCTAAAAACAGCTTCAGAGTTTTTCCTGCCCCAGGATCCACAGTTATTACATACCCCCTACTTCTAACCACCACTCACCCACCCCACACAAGTATATTCATGTTCGTTGTCAGTAGGGTTATAGGAGAACATAGGAATTATCATTCCCCCCCCCCAAAAAAAAAGATTCTCTTAACTTCTCATCTTAAAACAGATCTCAGAGCTAGAGAGTTTAAATGAATAGACTTGATAAAAGCTGCTTTTCAACCACATTCATTTGGATTCCTGAAGAAGTCTGTTCCAAGAGTAAACTTAAAGGGATACTTCAGATTCCTTTCCTCTCAGCTGAAGCTTTAGTTCAAGTGACACTGTGAAGCACAGCCTAGGTATTAAAAAAAATCCTTGCTTAAATGACTGAAATTCAATCACTTTAGAACTTCAAAAATTCCTTTTGCTTAGAGACAAATGATGCAGAGAAGTCCAATGCTAACTGGTTCTTTTCTCGAAATGACTGTACTGTTTCATACTTTTTCCCCCCTGAGCTGTGAAGATCAGAATTTACTTTGTGGGAGCCTTTCTGAAAAATATTCCTCGTTCCCCTATTCTTTCTAAGTCTCTAGGATGGCATATGAGTTGGTCCTTATTCCAATAGGGACTCTTTTGGTCCTGAATCTGCCTGTGGCTAGAGGTAGAGGCATCCCAAGTAAGTATGGAATGGTTGTTCCTGAGATACAAATATTGCTAATAGTGTCTCAGGACCCAGGACTCCCCAATCTGCGAGAGGGTGGGAGATATCTTTCCCTGAGAGGCTTAGACTGGTTTAGTAGGTGCTCTTATTACAGTCTAGAGTTCCCTATTCATTATAGACATCTGTGCTCTTTATCTTTCTCATACACTGCTAGAGGGGAAAGTATTGATTCCTTATTCCTAAAGCACAGATATCAGACTCAAAAAATGCCACAGCAAGAAGGACAGAAGCGCTAATCTATATGTGTTTTAAAAAAAACAAAAACAAATAACAACAGTGGATTTTTAAAAAAGTTTTTTGGGGGTAATCTAAAGTACCTCCAGAGAGAATGAACAAAACCAGTCATCCTAGGTCCCTGTCTGCTATATGAGAAGAATGTCCTAAAGCTCCCTGAGTTTAGAAGCTGAAAAGTTCAGGCTGTCAGGAGTCATTCTGGAGCTGCATTATCATTGTAAGAGAGATTTACTAATCTCTGAGGCAGAGCTGGATGGCTTTCGGGGATTATATTTTGAGGAAGAATAGGGGTAAATGTAGACATAGACAAATATGTCTGTCTCAAAGGCTCAGTTAGGCAGTTACTGACAATATGTCCAAACTAAGAGATGTGGTCGTAGTTTAATTAGAGATTGGAAAGAGAAGAAATGGGAGACCTGTGCTCTCTCTGACTTGAAAAGGATTGAATCGGTATTTCTCTAGAGAAGGAAGAAAGAGGAGTGCTAGGTAAAGGGGAAAATCTATAGGGAGCTACAATGGCCAAGAGAATGATCTTTATACGTCAGGGCCAAGATCAGACTCCTTTGTTCATTCTCATCATTCTATTATGTGTTTTCCTTGGGGCTAGTGGTATAGTGGAAAATAAAAATTCTGGCTTTGGAATTTGAAATTCCAAGCCAAAAATCCTATCTCTAGCATTCCCCTGATGTATAACCATATTCAAGTCATTTAACATTTCTGGGTCCCAGTTTTTTCATCTGTAATACAGGGATAGTAAGACTTGATTTACAACATTTACAAAATTGTATAAACCATAATGCATTATAAAAATGTGATGTCATGACTGAAGAGAAGAAAACCTCTGAAAGACAGGATTTCCCAAGGACAATGCCCTGACCTTTATTTAAATTTTAAAAATAATACCTTTAAAACAACCTTCTTAACCTTCTATTTTATTTTTTTTTTAAAGTAACAATTGGAGCAGATATGTTGATTCAATTCCAAGCTAGGCGGTGACTTCCACTGTCATCTCAAGACATAGTGCCTTCCCTTTTTGTTGATATTTTAAAACAATAGCATTTATATAGTCCTTTAATTGTTGCAAAATGCTTTACATAGGTTATCTAATTTAATTCTCATAGCAGCATCATGAAATATATGCTTTCTTCATCTTATAGATGAGGAAACTGAGGCTAAAATAAATTAAATGACTTGGCCAGGATCACACAGTGATTAAGTGTCTGAGACAGAAATTGAAGTCACATCTTCCTCATTCCATGTCCTGCAAAGCTATGACAAAACTATGACACCTAGCTGCTTGATTTCTTGTTGATGACTAGGGAGAAAAAAGATCTGATTATTTGACTCGGGTTGGATTGGAATGATATTGATATTGATATTAATCTTACAGACTGTCCTGGAAAGAGTGTGTACAGGTAATGCTATATAAGTACACAGGTGCAAGTGCACCTATAAGTGTCTGTTCAAAGGAGTGCTGTTCTCATAATCCAGTGGTGCTTGGTAGAGAGTATAAGAAAACGACTGAAGCATCAGAGTTGCCTAGTAAATGGAATGTGTCATGTAGACCCTTTGTTACCACTGTTCCCTGCCCCCATCCTGAGCTTTCTCATTGCAGAGGATTTCATGTTGCAGAGCAAAGGTTTATGTTACTTCACCAACAGGACAGAACAGATATACCATGTGACCAGATTCGTCTATAACCGGGATGAGATCATACATTTTGACAGTGATGTGAGGGAGCTGGGTCAGTCAATTGCCCAAAATTGGAAAGACCAAAAGAATCTCCTGGAACAGTATCAAGGATATGTGAACTCTGTGTGCAGATACAACTACAGGCTGATTGAATCATTCACAGTGCAGCAAAGAGGTGAGTGGAGGAACCTCCCTGGCACCACATTAACCCAAAGTCCAGCATTCTATCACCACACCATTCTGCCTAAGATCATAATGGGATAAAGCTGTATCACCAGAACTGAAGATGCCCCTTCCTAGGTGTGTAACCCCAGAAAAGCTGGACTACTTTTGAGATACTCTTTGAGGATCAGGACCAGAAATGAAAAAAAAAAACTAGCAGAGAAACTTAGCATGTTCTAAAGGGACCAATCACATCAAGGTCTGTTACGTAGGATCTTGTGTTATTCCAGGCACTTGAGTTTCTTTGGTTATCTGCCTGAATGCTGCGTTCTATAGAATGTGACCCTACTTATCCCCACAGATACTGTATGTACTGCTGGGAGAATATGGCCCAAGTTTGTGGCTGGACTGATATTTTGATTATTTTTAAGTTTGCCATATATTGAGTAACTGTGATATTATGATTATTCTTTTTTTTTTTGCTTTATTATTGAGTAAATGTTTGATGTTTAAAAGTTAATTATGATTGATGTTATATGAGGAGAAAGCACACCAGTGGGGGCTTAGGATCTACAGTGATGAGTAGTAGAAATGTAATCTTCTCTTTCTCCCTCCACAAGGTTATACCTAGGACCACATATGAACAAGCCCTCTTTGAAAACTCTAGATGTGCCAGGACGAGGGCAGTGTGGAGAGAGTGTTTCAGACCAGAGTATGCTAGTTGGTATCCATGTCTGAATGAACTATAATAATTTACTTATTACAGGTATCTAATCTAATCTATAATTTATCTAATCTAATATTATATTTATCTAATAATTTATCTAATCTAATGTATTATAATTATCTAATCTAAATGATCTAATTTATCTAATATTCATCTAATCTAATAATATCTATCTAATAATTATATAAATCTAATCTATCTAATTATCTAAATCATATAATATCTAAATTTATCTAATGGGAAAAAATCAGTGTGAAAAAATAGTGAACTTGATATTTTCCACAGAAGTAGTTATTGGATTGAGGCTTCTGTTTGAATTTGGACTATCCAAAATGTAATTTAACTCCTGGAAGTAGTGAATTTTCCCTTCACTGAAAATCTTTAAGAAGAAACTAAGCGAGCATCCATTGAATTTATTGTAGAGGGGATTTGTACTGAATGTTTGGGCTGGAAGACTTCTGAGGTCCCTTATAACACCAAGATTTTAAGATTCAGTGAAAATTATAGATGGCACTTCTGAGCTAATGTGCTGTGCTGAACTTTTTAGAATGTATTATCTTTTGAGGGCAGGAACTGTTTGACTTTTTCTTTATTTTCTTAAGTTACTAAGGCAGTATTTGGAAAATAGTAGCCAAAATTCTTATTGATAGATTGCTTGATGGATTGGTGCTGATCTGAAGTCCAGGGACCGTTTGATTTAGTGTTAGAAAATAAGTCCGTTTAACACTTTGATGGAGATTCTGTACTTTCCAAACCTTCTGTGGAGGTTACAATAAATAAATCCATATGTACTAATTAGTGACTGGAGCTATGAAACCTTTCTCTATCCCAATATTCTCTCTAATTGGCATGCAAATGAAATTGAACAATAATAAAATTTAAGTGAAGAGGGCAAGATTATCATCCTTCACCCTTGTGGACCACATTCCTGCTTTTATAGACAAATACACATATGTATTTGTCTACACATATGTATTTGTCTATACACATATGAATGTGTATGTATGTCTATTTGCTAGGATTAATGACAATAAAAATAACAATAAAACATCAACAATAACTAGTAGTTATGAGCTATATTCTGTCCAGCTTAAAGTCTTATTATCTCTCTTCATGTATATTGGAATATGTATGTTCATATTATGTTCATTGTTGAATCATTCCCATGAAATGCAGGGCATTACTTGGAGCTGTCAATGCTCATCTTCAGTCCATCAATCCATCTACCACATAGTTGCAGAGAGGCACCATGCATGGTGATCATGCATTTAGGACCCATTCATGCACATAGAAGAGTAATTTGCACGTCCAAAGCTGTGGATCATATTGCTCTTACCATATATACTCCTTGTTGGGCATGGTATCTTTGTAGGGCTGGCTCCTCACTGAATATGTTGCTCCAATGGTTTTAATGGGGATGCTCTTTGTTATTTCCTCACTGACATTTCTGTTGGGCACACTAGTTTCTCCTTGGGCTTGCTATCTCTGCCTTTCTGGTTCTTTAGTCCCTGTGGACTAAATATACTCTGATTGGGGCAGGATAACAATTTTTTTAGTCATAATCACCACATATGCCTGATAAAAATAGGCAGAATGTCTTCAGCATAAGTAGCCACCAAACATGCCCATAATTAATCTGGGGTGAACTATTCTCATAAAAACACACAGCATCTTTGACAAGAATTGGCACAGACTGGGGGCAGCTGGGTAGCTCAGTGGATTGAGAACCAGGCCTAGAGATGGGAGTTCCTAGGTTCAAATCTGGCCTCAGACACTTCCCAGCTGTGTGACCCTGGGCAAGTCACTTGACCCCCATTGCCTAGCCCTTACCTTCTGCCTTGGAGCCAATACACAGTATTGATTTCAAGATGGAAGGTAAGGGTTTTAATTAAAAAAATAATAATAAAAAAAAGAATTGGCACAGACTACAGTATTAGGGAAAATATGGAGCCCAAAGGATCTGATGCCCTTTTTCTCTTTGAACAGTCTTCAAAAAGGCCAAAAGCAGCTCACTTTTGAGTCATGGACCCAGTTCTGCTGTTTAATAGCCTTGGAACCCTGGACAAGGCACAGGATGATAAGATCATGGATTTAGAGTTAGAAGGGACCTTAGGAGTCATTTAGTTCAACCCCTTCATGTTACAGTAAAGGAAACTAAGACCCAGACAAATAAGGTTACTTGCTCAAAGTAGTTTTTAAGAGTTACCAATGACCTCTTTTCTTATAGGGATACATATTGTTTTAATTTATTGAGTCTCTTAAAAAGTTTTTTGTTGTTGTTGTTGTTTTGTTTTGTTTTCCTTTTCCCCCTCTTTTTAAATTACCTTTTGATGGTTCTCTTGAGTTCTGTGCTTGGACATCAAATTTTCTGTTCAGGTCTGTTTTTTTCTTTATGAATACTTGGAATGATTCTATTGTGTTGAATGACCATATTTTCCCCTGCAAGAATATAGTCAGTTTTGCTGGGTAGTTGATTCTTGGTTTAAGACCTAGTTCCTTTGCTTTCCAGAATATCATATTCCATGCCTTTTGGTCCTTCAGTGTGGATGCAGCCAGATCCTGCATTATCCTCACTGTGGTTCCGTGGTATATGAATGACTTCTTCTTGGAAGCTTGTAATATCTTTTCTTTGGTCTGATAGTTTTTTTTAAATTTGGCTATAACATTCCTGGGTGTTGTCATTTAGGGATTAAATATAGGAGGTGATCTGTGGATTCTTTCAATCTCCACTTTCCCCCCTCTTGTTCTGGGATATCAGGGCAGTTTTCCTGAATAATTTCCTGTAGTTTTATGTCCAGGCTTTTTCTTTTGTCATGGTTTTCTGGTAGACCAATGATTCCTAAATTGTCTCTTCTCAAATGTTTTTCTAAATTGTCTGTTTTGTGAATGAGATGCTTCATATTTTTCTCAATTTTTTCTTTCTTTACATTTTGTTTTATAGTGTCCTGCTGCCTTGTGAGGTCACTTAATTCCAGTTGTTGTATTCTGGCTTTTAAAGACTGGATTTCATTCCTGGCTTTTTGGTCATCCTTTTCCTTCTGGTCTGATTTTCTTTGAAGGTCACCTTTCATCTTCTTTACCTCATCTTTCATCTCCTTTGCCTCATTTTCCAGCTGGTTGATTTTGGCTTTCAAGAAACTCTTTTCTCGTTTTAGTTCAAGTGCCTCTGTTTCCAGATGACTTATCTGAATTTTTAAGTTCTTTTCCCAATCGTCTTCAGCCTCTCTTAATTATGTTTTGAGTTCTTCCATAGCCTGTATCCAATTCACTGGGATTTTGGATTTATCATTTGCTGATCTCTCCCCCTCTGTTCCATTTGCTGAATAGAAGCTGTCTATTGTAGTTTCTCTTTTCTTTTTCTGTTGTTTGCTCATATTCACCCCTTCTGTACTCCCTGTATTTGTCTGTGCTCTTGCTCCTCTCATTTTTTTGGTTTTGTGGGCTTCTGTCAGTCTCCCTTCTTGGAGCTTTAACAGAAGATCTCTCAGTGTAGTCTCTGGGGGAGGGTTGTTGGGCGTTTGAGCTTCTCTGTCCTCTGGAGGCTTTTGATTGGATTAAAGTCCAGCAGTCAATTAGGATGGGTGTGGAGCCTGGGCTTCCCTAAGTTCTGGAGACTTTTGATGGGATTGAGTTCAGCTTAGTTGGGCTGGGTGTGCTCTGAGTTCAAAACCTCCTGAAAGACTGGAGAAAATATGGAGGATCTTCACAGCTCTGGCCAGGCTGTCTATGCTCCCTCTATAGCTTCTTCCCTGCTGTCTGAGTCGGATGCTCTGAACTTGGCACAGCACTGCCTGCAAGGTACACCCTCTAGACCAGCACCTTTGCCTGCCCAGAAGTTCCCGCTGCCGCTGGAGTCTCAGTGTTCTAGTTGGGAGGGGGGATGGGTCCTGGGACCTTCCTTCTGTGTTCCCCTTAAACCTGAGTGTTCTCAGATTCCAGCTTTTTGGGGGCATACCTTTTGAATTAAGTCCAGCAGGCAGGTTCCTTGGCTCTGTCTTGTTGTTGAGTTTGATTTTCAGTCCCCTGGGAGCATTCAGTTTGGGTATTCAGAGGTCTGAACTTCTGCTCCTTCTAGGCTGCCATCTTGACTCTGCCTCTATGTTTTTATTTTGTTAAAAATTCCCCAGTTACATTTTAATTTAGCTCCAGGAAGATTCAGGACTTTTGTGGTCCTCTTGAAGCCTACAGGCAGTAAATTTGATACCTCTGCCCTATTATTTAGTCAATTTTTGTGGTTAAAATATATATTTTCTAATCCTATTTAATATTCTTTGATATCTGTTATATCTAATTTTTATAATATTCTATTAATTTCCACAATATCTTGGTTATCTGTTTAGATTTATATTTGTCTGAAAAGGGTAAATTGAGGCCTTCCACCACAGTAGTGTTACTCTCTATTTCCTCCTATAACTCATTTAACTTTTTCTTTAAAAATTTGGATGCTAAATTTCTTTGAAAAAGACCTCATTTCTCAAATGTATAGAGAATGAAGTAAAAATTATAAGAATACAGGTCATTCACTAATTGGTAATTTATCAAAGGATATGAGCAGGAAGTTCTCAAATGAAGAAATTAAAACTATTTATAGTTAGGGCAGTTAGGCCACTCAGTGGATAGAGGACCAGGCCTGGAGACAGGAGGTCTCAGATTCAGATCTGATACTTCCTGGTTGTGTGACCCTGGGAAAATCACTTAATCCCCATTGCATAGCCTTTAGCATTCTTCTGTCTTAGAATCAGTACTGATTCTAAGATGGAAGGTATAAATTCAAAAGTCCTTTATTCCAATTCCAATACAGAAACTTCTATAAAACAATGAAGTCTGAAAAGCCTTAAAAATGTGACCTCCGGACTCTTTAAGGTTCATTCCTTTCCCCAGGATCATTATCCATTTAAGTTCCTTTTGTAACACCTCTGGGATCTCCCATAGTGGGCAAGAATTCCTTGCTGAACATAGTGTGAAAGAATCCCAAATTGGATGTTTTGCAGAGGCTGGGCAGGCCCAAATGGCCAAGGTGTGTTGGAAGATGAATTTCTCCCCTGAATGTCAGGATTATTCAAACTAATCACATGGACCATTGTACCCAAGAATGATAGGAAGAAGAGACACCCTACAATGAGACAGGTAATATACTGCTCTTTCATAGAGTGAGCCATATTTGCAATTCTACTTCCTCTTTGGAAGAGTAACCTTCCTTCCACTTCCTCCTTGGGGTAAAACTCTAGGTGCCATGTGCTACCTCAGTCTCCTCCAAGAGTATGGAAGCCTCTCTGGGTTACCCAAACTGGAGTAGTGGTGGGTGTGTTCCCTGATGAAAAACGGTTAGTACAGGCTCAAAAACGGATGTGGGGTGGGAATGGGGATGGGGGAAGGGATTTATACTTCACCCTCCACAGAAAAAGATAAAGGTGTTTCTAAATGGCTCTCGAACCCTCAGGCGATTGGGTACAAACTGTAGTAGTTCATGGCAGCAGTTGGAACAGAAACAGGAGCTCCAAAAGCAGTGGCTCAAGGAGTTAGCAGCAGGAGGCTGGGTCAGCAGCAAAAAGGATGGGTGAGAGAAGTGACTTATCCCTTCTCCACCAAGAAACCGCAGCTAAGTCACTCAAATTAAAGTCAGAAAAAATGGGGGGAAAAAAACAGCAGGAGCAGGGCAGAAATGGCAGGAGAGAAATACAGCTTTGCAAATTGTATCTGGGCTATCTTAAAAAAAAATTGAGGTGGCAGCTGGGTGACTCAGTGGATTAAGAGTCAGACCTAGGGATGAGAAGTCCTAACTTCAAATCTGGCCTTAGACACTTCCCAGCTGTGTGACCCTGGGCAAGTCAATTAACTCCCATTGCCTAGCCATTACCAATCTTCTGCCTTGGAGCCAATACTCAGTATTGACTCCAAGATGGAAGGTAAGGGTTTAAAAAAAAAATTGAGAATTCTTTTTCCAACTTTGGTGGTTGACATCATTGTAAGAATTAAAATTAATATACAATAACTTCAAATATATTTATAAGATTTATTAATAATCACGAGAAGTAAAGGAATAAAAATGTAACAAAATAAAACCATGTGCCCAAACTAATCTACCTGTTTAAAAAA
The DNA here is from genome assembly GCF_027887165.1 of Monodelphis domestica. Classification (NCBI taxonomy): domain Eukaryota; kingdom Metazoa; phylum Chordata; class Mammalia; order Didelphimorphia; family Didelphidae; genus Monodelphis; species Monodelphis domestica. The sequence goes on along the minus strand of NC_077228.1, from coordinate 268,264,689 downwards.
CCCACGTTCACATCTGCAAGTCGCCATAGGAAGGAAAGAGAGGTAGACCCAGAACCCCACCCAATTTATCTCCTGTCTATATCAGCACATAATGACAGGAAGTCAGTGGGCTCTTGGAAATCATAGTTTTTAGGGTAACAGATTTCTAATTACACAAAAGTTAGGTTTTTTTAAAAGCTCACACTATCTATAGTTATAATTTAAAATGCTCTAAATCACTATCAACTTTAGCTAAAGTTTTCTATATTTTTTTCAGCCCCTGTCTCCTCTCCTTACACCATAGAAGGCATCAACTGGCAAAATATATAGATCATGTCTTTCATGTTTCCACTTCTTGGTTCATTCTCTGTCAATGAACATCCACAAATTATTTTTAAAATATTAAATCTGTTAGTTGTATATAATAGTATTCTCTTGAATTCTACTTGTTTCACTCTTTGTTATCTCATTTAGTTCTTTCCAAGTTTTTAAAAAAATCAAACTGTTCATCATTTCTTTAAAAAAATTTTTTTACATGTAGAAAACATTTTTGACAATTGTTTTTGACATTTTAGAATTCAAGTTTTCTCCCTTCCTCCTTCCTCTCCTTTCCCTCTGTGAGGGGATTAATAGTTTGATATAGGTTATATCCATACCTTCATGTAATATGTATTTCCATATCATTCATGTCATGATAGAAGTAATATATCACACATATTGTAGGAATTTTATGAGGGAAATATAATGGAAGATGACATGCTCTGATCTACATTCAGACTCCAACAGTTCCTTCTTTGACTGTGGATAGCATTTTCATCATGAATCCCTAGTAGTTATCTTGGAAACTTGCTTTGCTGTTAATGGTTTAGTCCTTCACAGTTGATCATCGTATGACCTTTCTGTTATTGTATACATTGTTCTCCTGGTTCTGCTCACTTCACTTTGCATTAGTTCCTATATTCTTTCCAGGTTTTTCTGAACAAAAGATCAAGAACAGAAAAAGAATTATTATTGAAAATGTAAAGTTATGGGTTCTTCTAGCAGTGTCAGATTTTAAACTGTATTAAAAAGTAATAATTATCAAAACTATCTGGTACTGACTAAGAAATAAAAAGGTAGATCAGTGGAACAGAACAGACATAGAACCCACTATCGCACATGTGTGTCACAGACCTTCCACCTCATGATTAAGTGGGAGATTTACACCTTTGTTGATCAGATCTAACATGGGCAGATCTTCCCACTCAACTTCAAGTTCTGTGCTTACATTTCTGGGGATTAAATCAACAAATAGATAGAGGATTACAATTCAATTTTCACAATCAAGGAAGAGCTAAGTACCTTCATTTGTTACAATCAGGGGAGAGCTAAATCCAATCTTCACAACATCTGCTTTATAAGGAATGATGAACAGGACGGGTTCAGAAAATCTAATCTATTGATTAGAGAGATCCCAAAGAAATCCCAAAGAAATCAAAGAAATGTGAAAATCATCTACTTCTACTAAAATATTTATGGCATCTCTTTTTTGTGGAGGCAAAGAATTAGAAACTAAGGGGAATTTAGGAAGTGGTTGAACAGGTTATGGAATATGACTGTAATGGAATACTCATGTCATAAGAAATTATGAACATGATGATTTCAGAAAAGACTGGAAATATTTATATGAAACAATGCAAGTGAGGTGAGCAAAACCAGGAGAGCATTGAACAGAATAATATCAATATTGTACAGTGATCAACTATGAATGACTTAACTGCTATCAGCAATGTAAGGATCAAAGACAATTCCAAGGGACTCATGATGAAAGTTGCTTTCCACTGCTAGAGAAAGAACTGATGGAATCTGAATGCATATTAAAACATAACTAGTTTTCATTCCATTTTCTTCATGAGTATTTTCATATATGTGTGATATATCTTCTTTCATAGTATTATGATATGGAAATATGTATTATATGATAACACACGTAAAGCCTTTCTCATATTGCTTACTGCTTCAAGGAAAAGAAGGAATGGAGGGAGAGAAAGAATTTCCATCAGAAAATGTCAGAAAATGAATGCTAGAGGGAAGCTAGGTGGTTCAGTGGATTGAGAGTCAGGCCTAAAGATGGGAGGTCTTAGGTTCAAATTTGACTTCAGACACTTCTTAGCTGTGTGACCATGGGCAAGTTACTTAACCCTCATTGCTTAACCTTTACCACTCTTCTGCCTTGGAACCAATACACAGTATTGATTCTAAGTGGAAGGTAAAGGTTTAAAAAAAAAGAAAAGAAAATGAATGCTAAAAATTGTTTCTGCATTTAAATGGAAAAAATACAATGAAGTCTTTGGGATTAAAGAATTTGGATACTATGCCATTTGGCATAGTATATATGATGTTATTTCGTTTTCTGATTTTTTGAGTAAAATAGTTTCCCCATTTACCTTTTAAAATTAGAAGTCTTTTTGCTTTTATCAGAGATCATGATGGCTACCCCTGCTTTATTTTTAAATTCAGCTAAAGCAAAGTAGATTGTGTTCTAATCTCTCATTTAACTCTATCTTTTTGTTTCATATATGCTTCTTGCAAACAATATATTTTTGAATTCTGGAATTCTGGTTTCTAGTCTATTTTGCAATCCTCTTCTATTTTATAGATTAATTCATCCTATTCATATTCACAATTATAACAAATATGTGTTTTCTTCCATTATCTTGTCCTTCTCTTTTTTCATGCTGTCCTCTCTTTATGAATCTCTTTTGTTTCAGACTACTCCCTCCGTTAATGTATACTTCCTCTTAGCTCCTCCTCCAACTTCTCTGGTAGGTAAGATGAATTTCTGTACCTGTGTATATGCATTCTTCCCTCCTTGAACTAGTTCTGATAAGAGTGAGGTTTAAGTGTGACTCACTTCCCTCACCTCCACCCTCTCATCCTTTGTAATCACTGTATACTATATACTTTTCCTTGTATACCTCATTTATTGAGGTAATTTTCTCCCTTCTTTCATTCCATTCTCTCCACTTCCAAGTATTTCTCTTTCCCATCCTTGGATTCTTCTTTGGATATCTTCCATACATAATAGAATCACATCCAGGCTAATTTCTGTCTTCCTAGACTCCCTCTAAAACCTCTGCTGAGGATAAAGTTCTGAGGGGTTACATATATCATCTTCTCATATAAGAATATAAACAGTTTATGCTTGTTTGGTCCCTTATTATTTCTCTCTCCTTTACTTTTTATGTTTCTTATAATTCCTGAGTCTGAATATGAATCAATTCTAATCTTTTCATCAGGAATGCTTAAAACTCTTCTATATCATTAAATATCCATTTTGCCCCCATAGGATTATATTAAGTTTTCCTGTGTAGGTTATTCTTGCTCATAATTTTAGCTCCTTTGCCATCATATTCCAAGCCCTCTGCTCCTTTAGAGTAAACCTTGTGTGATCCTGTCTGTGGCTCCATAGTACTTGAATTATTTCTTTCAGACTACTTGTAGTATTTTTCTCTTTGACTTAACTCTCAATTGTGGCTATAATATTCCTGGGAGTTTTCTCTTTGGAATTTCTTCTAGGTGTTTCTCCATTTCTATACCTTCAATTCTAAGATATCTGGGCAGTTTTCTTTTAAATTTTTAGAAATATGATATCTGTGTTATTTTTTTGTTTGTGACTTTCACATAGGCTAATGATTCTTAAATTATCTCTCAATCTATTTTTCAAGTAATTTGTTTTTCTTGTGAGATATTTCCCATTTCTTCTATTGTTCTGTCTTTTGACTTCGTTTTAGAATTTTTTTACTTCTCTTCACTCTGTCTCCTTGTTGGTTCTTTCACTCCTGTATTCGTTTTGTGGCGATATTTTAATCTTGGTTGGAGAGAATTCTCATGGTGACATGGAGCTGCTACTCTCCTTACTCCTCGATTTTGGCCCCACTCCCAGAAACCAGAAGTTATTGTCTAAAGAAAATTTTCATATTTCTAATACCATACTGTTACTTCACTTTTCACAGCTTTCTTTCATGCTTCTCATTTCTTTCTCCATTTTCTACTGCTTTTGTCATATGAAATAACTTTTCCTCCTTTTATCTCTTTCTTTAACTCTTTTAGGACTTCCTATAAGACTTATGTCCCATCTGCATTTTAATCTCTGTTATCTTTACCAAATTGCTCTAACAGGTGAATCTTCAGGATGATTTTGGTTTTCATTTTTCTGCTTATTAGTGATTCAGAGCATTTTTCCATTTGGTTGTTAATAATTTATAATTCTTCATTGTTTATATCCTTTAATCACCTCTTTCTCAGGGAAAGGCTTTTAGCCTTACATATTTCTGATAGTCATTTATATGCTTTGGATATCAAACATTTATCAGAGATATTCAGAGGTTTCCCTTCTCATCCTTATATATCAAATTTGCTCCAAAAGCCTTTCAATTTTGTGCAATCACAAATTTTCAAATTTAGTTACTGTTTAATTTCTCTATCCTTAATTAGGCTAATAATTCATCTCTTACCTATGATTTCTAAATGTTGTTTACCTCCTGTATGACCCATACATGGAGTTGGTGGAGAAAGGGACAAGAAAGAAATAGAATATGAAAGGAAGAAAGAGAGAGCTAGAGACAGAGATAGAAGGGCAGACAGAAGGAGAATCAACTGTAACTTTGGTCCACAGCCAGTGAGATGAAGGGAAAATTACTGCAAAGTTCTAGAAAGAAGAGCTAAAACTAGAGATGGAATGAGGGATGGGAAAATAATTAAGAGGAGGAGATGGTACAATTGAGTGGTGGCACACAAACAGTTTGCTTTTTTGAAATGCAACAGATAAATTCAGATCTGATATAAAAAAACCCTGACAATTTACAACAGTTCCTATATCAACTCACATATGTTCCACATTTAATCATCTAAATGTTGATCTAAATATGACTGACTTTAATACTCCTAAGAATTATTATTTATTTTGTAGTTGATATATTCCTTCAAATGTTCACTTCTTGCACTTAGAATCTATATTTCTTGGATTTCAAGGTCTCTTCCCTCAATGTCAAATACCACTTATTTGCTTCAGAAAAATAAATAAAATTTCAATAATGAAGGGATTTTTCTAAAGGCCTGCACCATACCAATTTCAACCTAAGGTCAGTAGTAATTCTGCTCTTCCTCATGTCATAGTATAAACTGATATAGTTACCTCAGTCCTACAATAGAGTCAAATGCTTCAATTAGCTCCTGGATATTTAAAAAACTTTGTGTTCCATAAACTCTACTGATTCTCAGTTAAAAATGTTTTTAAAAAGTTGTAATTATTTGAGGAAAGAGGGGTTTTCAAGCTTTGGTCATAAGTAGTTGGGGTGTGTGGGAGGACTGTTGATGGAACTATAGTGGTCACTCTTGTAATGACAATTATAGTTCCCCAAATGAAAATAGCCAGGAAGGGAAGTAGGGCAGAGAAAAGTCGAAGTCTGGCTTTCAAGTCACTTGAAAGGATTTGAGTTTCTCTTCTCCATTTTATCATGCCCAAGATATTCCATTACAATTTTACATTCAAGTCTACCTAGCCTCTTAATTCTTATTAGAATGAAGTCATTCTCCCTTGGCTTCCCTAATCAAGATTACAAAATAAGGATTTTATCTTGGACCTCTAGCATCAGCTTCAGTCTTGATATTTCATTTGACTCCCTCAATGATTCACTCCTAAATTCAGTATTAAGCACTATTTAAAGGTAAATTGTAACCTTAATACATGGCTAGTGCAAACAGCGCAGACAAACAACAGGAAAAAACAAACAACCAACCAACCAGATTATAGTTGAAGCTTTGACTTCCAGGTTTCTCCAAAATTGTCCAAGGAAGCAATTCATCAACTAGCTTAAAGTAGTCTGAAATTAAGGAGAAGGATCTTTCAGAACAGAATTTGAGAGGTAGGAAGGAAGTACCTCCATTATCTTGGGGGTCAGGGATCAAGGTTAGCCTCAAGGGCCAGGATTTCTACTTAAAGGACAATTTAATAGCATGCCTTGAGCCCAGGAGAGGGGAACCAGGAAGCCCAATCTAATAAACAAATCTAGAGAGGGACTTATGGGGTGGAATCTAGCTTCTACTACACCAAGAGTGTTATTATATTCTATGACTGATTTTACTTCATTGAAAACAAACAAGATATGTAAAGAAGAGAAAAGAGCAAGTAACAATGTCTCTAAAGAATATGCCCTTATTTTGGGAAATAAAGGTACCAGAAGGGAGAAATAATGGAGAACATTTGGGATAAGATTAATGAATGGAGATATAGAGGTGACATTTTCCTTTAAATAGTCTATAGAGCAACTGGACAAAAAGAAGGAAAAGAATAGTTCATAAAGCAGATCACCAGGCTAAACCACAATATAGTAATGAAGGGAGACTTCAATTAACAGTCAGTCAAACAGCCAACAGCTATTTTACAGAGGAGAGCAGTAAATAATTTTTATATGACTTAATATTAATTTCCTCCTTTGAAAAGTGTAAGAACTAACAAATGGGAATTCTTTATTGGATCTAATTTCACTTAAGGAAAAATAGATATTGCTTAAGTGGGAAAAGGTGTAAGCATTGGCTGAGGGTCTGACTATTTTCTCCTAAAGTTTTTGACAAGAGGGGGATAAAGTTAGGAATAGACTAATATGCACCTCAGATTTGAGGAAAGCAAATTTCAAAGGACTCATTTAAGAAATGCTTCAACATAGTATTTGCTTAGTTTTTAACATTCTTTTCTTTTTAGATTTTGAATGTCAAATTTTCTCCCTCTTCCCACCTGCTCCTTGGCCTCCCTAAGAGGCAAGCAATATAATATCAGTTAGACATGTGAAATCAAGTAAAATATATTTCCATATTAAAGTATTTCTTAAAGCAAGAAAAATGAAAACAATTCTACTATAATTTGCATTTAGAAATTGTCTGTTCTATGTAGGTGGATAGCATTTTTCAATATGGGTCTTTTGGAATTGTCTTGTATTACACTGATCAGGTCTTTCACAGTTGATCATCATTACAACTTTGGTATTTCTATACACAAAAATCTCCTAGTTCTTCTCACTTCACTTTGCATCAGTTAATATAGGTCTTGACACTATTTTCCCTGAAACCACATCCTTATCATTTCTTATAGCACAATATTACACCATCACAATCACATGCCACAACTTGTTCAGCCATTCCCCATCCCCTTGATTTCCAATTCTTTGCCATCACAAAAAGTTTATATATATATATATATGTATATATATATAGTATGTATGTATGTATGTATGTATGTGTGTATATACATATACATATACATGCTTTTTACTTTTTTCTCATCTCTTTGGGATACAGACCTAGTAGTATTATGACTGGATCAAAACATTCAAACACAGTTTTATAGTTTTATAGCCCTTTGGGCATAGTTACAAATTTCTCTCCAGACTGGTTTGACCAGTTTGCTTATTCCACCAGTAAGTCATTAGTGTGTCTTTTTTCATGTCACCCCCTCCAGTATTTGTCATTTCTAATAGTTGTGAGGTGATATTTCAGAGGTTTTAAAAATTTTGTCTTTCTCTAATCAATAGTGATTTAGAACATTTTAAAATATTAGAAACAATATTTCATTCTGTCTTCTGAAAACTGCCTGTTTATATCCTTTGACCATTCATCAATTGGAGAATGGGTCCCATTTTTATAAATTGGACTCAATTCCATTCTTAGTGTATTTCATGATTTAGGGCTTTATTGGAGAAACATGTAATTTTTATGGTCAGTGGTTTGGGAATCCTCTCCTACCAAGATTAAAACATCACCACAAAACATATACAGGAGTGAAAGAACCAACAAGAAGACTGAGTGAAACAACTCTCAAGGAAAGAGAAACCCCCAAAATAGGCAGAGAACTTCTAGGGCACTGAGGTGAGAGAAAAGCAGAGTCAGCAAGAGACTGTAGCAAGGAGGGAAAAGAAAGCCAAGAGGAAGCCACATTCCACCACCTCACATCCCAGGTTTGGGACCTAATCCTAAGTCAACATTCAGATATTGAGAACCTGCCTGGGCAAATAGTGGTCCAAGCCAACCCACATCCCTTGAAATATCAAACCCGTGGAGAAGTCCAGAGTCACAGCCCAGATAAGTCTGGGCTGAAGGGGACTGATCCATGTAGGTCCAGATCAAATCCAGGAATCCCAGTCTGCTCTTGGGATAAGGACAGAGTTCACACTGTGGGGTGAGGACATAGTTCACTGGGGTGACCCTCCCCATCTTGTTGCCCTAAACTAAGGGTAGAGCTCCAAGACAGTGTAATTAAGGGTGTGCCTAACTGAATCAAGAACACCTTGACACCAAAAACTTGAGCCTAAGCCTGGGGCTAGAATTTGATCAGCACCTGACTTGATAAAGTTCAGACTGAGATCAAAAGCATACACTCAAGCCTAAGGAAAGTCTTTAAGCTATCAGCTTCTCAAGGGTCAATTGAATCAGCAGGGGGAGGGGGCTCTCAGAGCTCTCAGCCCTCAAACCATCTAGTAAAATAGTAACAAACCAGAAAATAAGCTGAAAATAGCATAGAGGAAAGACTGAATTTTGAGAGGATAACACAATTTCCCACAAAATGGAGCCTACCTATAATTAGATAGGGGAAATGAGCAAACGAGAAAAAAAGCCCCTAACTCTAAATAATTTTTATGAAGACAAAGAGCAAGGCATGGACACAGAAGGGGACAGAAAAAGTAAAGGAAACACTGGCAAAGTCCAAAATAAAAATATGGCTTGGACACAGAGTCTGGAAAAGCTCAAAAAAGACTTCAAAAACCAATTAAGAGAGGCAGAGGAAAAGTAGGGAAGCAAAATGGAAGTGATACAAGAAGAAATGAGTCAATTGAAAAAGGAGAACTAAAAACTGACAGGAAAATCAGGCCTTAAAAATCAGAATTAACCTTCTAGAAACTAATGATTTCATGAGAAATCAAGAAACAATGAAACAGAATCAAAGGAATAAAAAAGGAAAACATGAAATGTCTTATTGAAAAAACAACTGAACTAGAAAATAGATGTAGGAGAGAGAATTTGAGAATTATTGGACTACCTGAAAGCCATGATCAAGAAAAAACTGTGGACATCATATTACAAGAAATTATCAAAGATAACTGCCCAGATATCCTCAAACAAGAAAATAAAATTAAAATTGAATTAATTCACAGATCAAACCCAGAAATAAATCTTCAAATGACAACTTCCAGGAATGTAATAACTAAATTTAAAAGCCATCAAGCAAGGAGAAAATACTTCAAGCAGTCAGAAAGAAGCCATTCAAATACCATGGAGCTACAATCAGGAACACATAGGAATTAGTGGCTTCTTCATTAAAGGATTGAAAGGCATGGAATATGATATTAATGAAGGCAAAAGATTTGGGTTTACAACCCAGAGTCACCTTTCCATAAAAACTGAGTATATTCTTTCAGGGGAAAAAATGGTCATTCATTAAGATGGAAGATATTTAAGCATTCCTGAGGAATAAGCCAGACCTAAACAAAAAATTTGAAGTTCAAACAGAAGACACAAGAGAAACCCCAAAATGTAAATAAGAAAGAGTAAATTTAAGGAACTTGTGAAGGTCAAAATGTTTATATGTCAACATGGAAAGAGGATTTCTGTAATTCTCAAAAATTACTCTTAATACTATGGAAGATAGAAGGAATTTACTCATAAAGAGAGTGGAGAAGTAAGCTGATCATGCTGTTGTGATATGTAAAAATATGTAAGTATGATCTGATATGTATACATATGAGTGATATGTAAAAAAAATCAGTCAAGGGCTGAAAGGATTGCACTGAGAGAAAAGGGAAGGGAGAGCTAGAATGAGGTAAATTATATAACATAAAGAGTTGTGAAAAATCATTACAGAGAGGGGAATATAAGGGTGAGGACAGACAATGCTTAAACTTTATTCTCGTAACTGGCTCAGAGAGGGGAAAATAAGCATACTCCCTGGGGTATATATAGACTCTAATCACCCTATTGAGAAGTAGAAGGGGAATAAGACAAGGGAAGAGGGAAGTAATTGAGGGGAGGCAGTGGTGGGGGGTGACAAAAAACCAAAATATTGGTGAGGAGGAATGGTGAAAAGAAACCGAGTAGGATCAAAAGGGGATAATATGATGGAGGGCAATACTTAGTTAGCATAACTCTGAATGTGAATGGGATGAATTCAACCATAAAACAGAAGCCGAGTGGATTAAAAATCAGAATCCTCCTATATGTTGTTTACCAAAAACACATTTGAGGCAGAGTGATACACACACAGATTAAAGGTAAAAGGCTGGAGCAGAATTTTTTATGCATCATCTAAAGTAAAAAAAAAAAAAGTAGAAATCATGATACCAGACAAAGTTAAAGTAGAAACTGATCTGAATAAAAGTGATAAGGGAGATTGGACTTCTGGGTAAACATGAAGGCAGACTAGACGCAGGACTCTTCCTCTCCTCACCACCTACCGATACAGACTACCTCAAAAAGTAAAAAAAAAAAATTCATATGAACAAAGGGACTCTACAGTAGGGCACAGCACTGAAGTTACACAGGATTTGGGCATTTCCACAGTATAAGGGGGTGAAAAAGCTCCCACCAAAACGTGAGCTGATTACCCTCTCCAACCCCACCTATGCAATCAGAGTCAAAGCCAACACATGCTAGAATCAGTGAGCGAGTGGCACCTCTAGCTTGAATGAGGAGCACCTCTAGGTTTTTGGCAGCTGACTAAGGCCACCAAAGACCTACCCCTGAGAGCAGCTAGAACTGAAACTCCAGCAGGCTGAAGAGCATAGACTGTGGGTGCTCGCAGAAAGATAGCACAGAGAAGGGCAGTAAACAGCAGAAGCTGCAGAGATTCAAGAGCTTGCCTCAGGGAAAATCCTTGCTCCTTAACTCCATACACAGAGAGCACGCCCATATCATTCAGATTTCTGACTAAAAAGAGAAGAAAAACCGCCACAGTGATGGCAAATAGTGCCCAGGAACAACAACCTCCCTCTAAGAAAAACAAGAAGAAGGGTTTGACCCTGCAAAATGTTTACAGAGGAAAAACCCAGACTACAGAGGAAATAGAGGAGGAAATTCAAATAAATACAAGAAAACCTTCCAAAAAATGAAAATTGTCCACAAGTTCTTGAAAAATTTAAATTGGAGCGTATCAAAAAGATGAAAGCCTTCTGGCAAGAAAAGTGGGAAATAGTTCAAAGAGAAAATAACAAGAATTCCAAATTGGAGAAATAGCTGGAAGCTACAAAAAGCAGGATAGACCAAACTGAAAAGGAAAATCAAAAGATTATAGTGGAAAATCAGTCCTTAAAGACCAGAAATAGGCAATTGGAAGCCAAGCATCTTGCAAAACAGCAAGAATTAGAAAGAAAAGTCAAAAGACTTTTATTTGACAAAATAAAAGAAAACATAAAATATCTCACTGAAAAGATGACGGATCAGGAAAACAGAGCATGAAAAGACAATTTGAGAATCATTGGTTTACCTGAAAACCCAGAAATAAATAGAAATTTTAACATCATAATACAGGAAATTATCCAAGAAAACTGCCCTGATGTTCTTGAACAAGGGGGCAAAATAGACATTGAAAGAGTACATATAACATCCTCTACACTAAATCCTCAAAAGACAACCCCTCAGAGTGTAAATGCCAAATTCAAGAGTTTCCAAGATAAGGAAAAAATTTTAAAGAAGCCAAAAAGAGACAATTCAGATATCAAGGAGCACCAATCAGGATTACACAAGATCTGGCAGCTTCCACACTAAAGGACCACAAGGTTTGGAATATGATATTCAGAAAGGCAAGAGAATTGGGTCTTCAACCAAGGATCACCTATCCATCAAAACTGACTATATACTTCCAGAGGAAAGTATGGGCATTCAGCAAAATAGAAGATTTCCAAGTATATATAAAGAAAAGACCAGAATTAAGTGGAAGGTTTGATATCCAAACACAGAGATCAAGAGAAACATGAAAAGGTAAATAAGAAAGAGAGGGGAAAGGGAAAAATGTTTTTTATTTAAATTTTCTTCTTTAAGGGTTTCACTAAGATCAAATTGTTTATATTCATATGGGGAAAAATGTTATTTGTAACTCTCAAAAATTATATTTACTATTATAGTAATTAGAAGAATCATTCACAGGAAGAGATTGGGATAATAAGTGGTTTAAGATGATATGCAAAAAAAAGAAAAAGGGAGGGGGGAATTGAAGAAGGCACCATGAAAAATTTGAAGAAATAAGATAAATAAGATAATCTTTATCACACAAAGAGACACATGGGAAGGGAAGGGGAAGAATACTCTTATAAGAAGGGGAGGAAGAGAGTGCTAATAGGTAATACTAAAACCTTACTCTCAGTGAAATCAATTCTGAGAGGGAAGAGCATCTAGATCCATTGGGGTACTGAATTCTATCTTACCCTACAGGGAAAGTAAGAAGGGAAAAATAAGGGCATAGGGGGGCAGGGAGTACAAAAAGAGAGGGAAAGGAGGGGGGAGGGAACTTAACAGACCCTAAAAAATAAGAAGGGAAAGAAAGGGCATCTTATCAAGGGTGGGAATTAGGGGGACTGATCAAAAGCAAACCACTGATTAAAAAGAATATAGCAAAAGAAGAAAGGACACAACTAGGAGAGGATATTAAAATACTGGTAAATACACAAGTGGCAATCATAACTTGGAATGTGAATGGGATGAACTCACCCATAAAAAAACAAAACAAATAGGAGAGTGGATTAGAAATCAAAATCCTACCATATGTTGCCTGCAAGAAACACACTTGAGATGGGTAGACACTCACAAGGTTAGAATTAAAGGTTGGAGCAAAACCTCTTGGGCTTCAACTGATAGTAAAAAGACTGGAGTTGCAATCATGATATCTGACAAAGCCAAAGTAAAAATAGATCTGATTAAAGGGAATATAGACAATGAGGAAATATCACTAATCAACATATATGCCCCAAATGATATAGCACCCAAATTTCTAAAGGAGAAACTTGTGGAATTGAAGGAGGAAATAGATAGTAAAACTATACTAGTGGGAGACCTGAACTTATCACTATCAAATTTAGATAAATCAAATAAAAACATAAATAAGAAAGAGGTAAGAGACGTGAATGAAATCTTAGAAAAAATAGAGTTAATAGATATATGGAGAAAAATAAATAGGGACAAAAAGGAATACACCTTCTTTTCAGCAGCACATGGTACATTCATAAAGATTGACCATGTACTAGGGCATAAAAACATGGCAAAAAAAATGCAGAGAAGCAGAAATAATAAATGTAACCTTTTCAGATTATAATGCAATAAAAAATGATAATCAGTAAGGGAACATGGAGAGGCAAATCAAAAATTAATTGGAAATTAAATAATATGATTCTCCAAAATCGATTAGTTAGAGAACAAATCATAGAAACAATTAATAATTTCATTTAAGAAAATGACAATGATGAGACATCCTTTCAAACTCTATCTGATGCAGCCAAAGCAGTACTCAGGGGGAAATTTATATCCTTGAGTTCATATATTAACATATTAGGGAGGGCAGAGATCAATAAATTGGACATGCAAATCAAAAAATTTGAAAGCAAACAAATTAAAAATCTCCAGAAGAAAACTAAATTAGAAATCCTAAAAATTAAGGGAGAAATTAATAAAATTGAATGTGAAAGAATTATTGAACTAATAAATAAGACTAGAAGCTGGTATTTTGAATAAAACAAAGAAAATAGACAAAGTACTGGTCAATATGATAAAAAAAGGAAAGAAGAAAACCAAATTAATAGTATCATAGATGAAAAGGGAGACCTCACCTCCAATGAAGAGGAAATTAAGACAATCATTAAAAACTACTAGGCCCAATTATATGGCAACAAATATGGCAATCTAGGTGATATGGATGAATATTTACAAAAATATAAATTGCCTAGATTAATAGAAGAAGAAATAGAATTCTTAAGTAATCCCATATAAGAAAAAGAAATTGAACAAGCCATCAAAGAACTCCCTAAGAAAAAATCCTCAGGGCCTGGTGGATTCACAAGTGAATTCTATCAAACATTTAAAGAACAACTAATCCCAATATTATACAAACTATTTGACAAAATAAGCAAAGAGGGAGTTCTACCATATTCCTTTTATGACACAAATATGGTACTGATTCCAAAGCCAGACAGGTCAAAAACAGAGAAAGAAAACTATAGACCAATCTCCTTAATGAACATAGATGCAAAAATTTTAAATAGAATACTAGCAAAAAGACTCCAGCAAGTCATCACAAGGGTTATTCATTATGATCAGGTGGGATTCATACCAAGAATGCAAGGATGGTTCAATATCAGGAAAACCATCCACATAATTGACCATATTAACAAGCAAAGCAACAAAAATCACATGATTATCTCAACAGACACAGAAAAAGCCTTTGACAAAATAGAACATTCATTCCTATTGAAAACTCTAGAAAGTATAGGAATACAAGGTCCTTTCCTAAAAATAATAAACACTATCTATCTAAAACCACCAGCCAACATCATCTGCAATGGGGATAAACTAGAAGCCTTCCAAACAAGATCAGGAGTGAAACAAGGATGCCCATTATCACCTCTATTATTTAACATTGTATTAGAAACACTAGCTGTAGCAATTAAAGAAGACAAAGAAATTGAAGGTATTAAAATTGGCAATGAGGAGGCCAAGCTTATATCACTCCTTGTGGATGATATGGTGGTCTACTTAAATAATTCTAGAGAATCAACTAAAATGCTAGTGGAAATAATCAACAACTTTAGCAAAGTTGCAGGATACAAAATAAACTCACAGAAGTCATCAGCATTTCTATATATCTCCAACACATTTCAGCAGCAAGAAAAGAGAAATTCCATTTTAAATCACCCTAGACAATATAAAATACTTGGGAATCTATTTGCCAAGACCAACACAGGAACTATATGAACACAACTACAAAACACTTTTCCCACAATTAAAACTAGAACTAAACAATTGGAAAAACTTTAACTGCTCATGGGGAGGACAAATGACCATCCTACTCAAACTTATTTGCTTATTTAGTGCCACACCTATCGAACTACCAAAAAACTTTTTTACTGAATTAGAAAAAAAACATAACAAGGTTCATTTGGAACAAAATATCAAGGATATCTAGGGAAATAATAAAAAAATGCAAAGGATGGAGGCCTTGCAGTACCAGATCTCAAACTATACTTTAAAGCAGTGGTCATCAAAACAATATGGTACTGGCTAAGAGACAGAAAGGAGGATCAGTGGAATAGACTTGGGGTAAGTGACCTCAGCAAGACAGTCTATGACAAGCCCAAAGATCCCAGCTTTTGGGACAAAAATCCACTATTTAATAAAAACTGCTGGGAAAATTGGAAGACAGTATGGGAGAGATTAGGTTTGGATCAATACCTTACACCCTACACCAAGATAAGCTCAGAATGGGTGAATGACTTGAACATAAAGAAGGAAACTATAAGTAAATTAGGTGAACACAGAAGAGTATACATGTCAGATCTTTGGGAAAGGAAAGATTTAAACACCAAGCAAGAGTAAGAAAAAAATCACAATATGTAAAATAAATAATTTTGATTACATGAAATTAAAAAGGTTTTGTACAAACAAAAATAATACATCCAAAATTATAAGGGAAGCAACAAATTGGGAAACAATCTTCATAACAAAAACCTCTGACAAAGGTCTAATTACTCAAATTTATAAAGAGCTAAACCAATTGTACAAAAAATCAAGCCATTTTCATATTGATAAATGGGCAAGGGACATCAATAGGCATATTCAGTTAAAGAAATCAAAACTATTAATAAGCACATGAAAAGGTGTTCTAAATCTCTGATAATCAGAGAGATGCAAATCAAAACAACTCTGAGGTATCACTTCACACCTAGAAGATTGGGCTAACATGACAGCAATGGAAACTAATAAATGCTGGAGGGGATATGGCAAAGTCAGGACATTAATGCATTGCTGGTGGAGTTGTGAATTGATCCAACCATTCTGGAGGTCAATTTGGAACTATGCCCAAAGGGAGATAAAAGACTGTCTGCCCTTTGATCCAGTCATAGCACTGCTAGGTTTGTACCCCAACGAGATAATAAGGAAAAAGACATATACAAGAATATTCATAGCTGCGCTCTTTGTGGTGGCAAAAAAAATGGAAATAAGGGGATGCCCTTTAATTAGGGAATGGCTGAATACATTGAGGTATATGTTGGTGATGGAATACCATTGTCTCAAAGAAATACTAAACTGGAGGAAATACATGTAAACTGGAATGACCTCTAGGAATTGATGCAAAGTGAAAGGAACAATACCAGTACATTATACATAGAGACTGATACACTGCGGTACAATTGAATGTAACAGACTTCTCCATTAGTGGCAATGCAGTGATCCTGAATAACCCACAGGGTTCTATGAGAAAGAACACTATCAAAAAAAAAAGAACACTATCTACATTCAGAAGAAAAAACATGGGAGCAGAAACACAGAAGAAAAGCAACTGCTTGACTACATTGGTGGAGGGGGATATGAGTGGGGATATAGAATCTAAATGAACATCCTAGTGCAAGCGTCAACAACATGGAAATAGGTTCTGATCAAGGACACTTGTAATACCCAGTGGAATTGTTCGTGGGCTACGGGAAAGGTACGGGTAGGGAAGAGAGGAAAGAATATGATTCTTGGAACCAAGGAATAATGTTCTAAATTGACTAAATAAAAATTTTAAAAAAGAGATAAGGAAGGAAATTACATTTGACTAAAAGGCACTATAAACAATGAAGTGATTTTACTAAACATTCTGCACCAAATGCTATAGCATCTAGATTTCAGATTAAAGGAGCTCAAGGAGGAAATAGATAGCAAGACCATACTAGTGGGGGATCTCAACCTTCCCCTTTTAGAGCTAGATAAATTGAACCAAAAAAGAAATAAGAAAGAAATAAGGGAAGTGAATGAAATGTTAGAAAAATTAGAGTTAATAGATATCTGGATAAAATTAAACAGGGATAAAAAGGAATTCATCTTCTTATTAGCAGTACATGAGATATATGCAAATATGAGTCATGTACTAGAGCACAGAAATATTGCAAACAAATGCAAAATAGCAAAACTAATAAGCGCAACTTTTGCAGATCATAATGTGGTAAAACTTATACTTAATAAGGGTCCATGGAAAGATAAGTTTTAAGTTAATTGGAAACTAAATAATCTAATTCTTCAAAACTGGTAGGTCAAAGAAGATACAAAGAAACAATTACAGACTTCATTAAAGAGAATGACAAAGAGGAGACAACATATCGAAACCTATTAAAGCTAAAGCAGTATTCAGGGGAAAATTTATATCTCTTTGTGTCTACAGCAACAAAATCAAGAGGGGGAAATCAATAAATTGGGCTTGCACTTAAAAGATTTGAAAAAGAACAAATTAAAAATCCCCAGATAAAAACTAAATTGGAAATCCTAAAAATTAAAGGAGAAATTAACAAAATTGAAAGTAAAAGAACTATTGAACTAATAAATAAAACCAGGAGCTGGTAGTTTGAAAAACAAATAAAATAGATCAAATACTTGTTAATGGTGGGTATAAGTAGGTTGGAGCCTATTGATAAATTAATGTAAAATATGCTGTAAAAGGTATCACTAAGGAAATGTATATCCAGAAAAGTGAGGATACTACATATATAGTGAAAATGAGGACATGTTGAATTTGGAGTCTGGAAGTCTGGATTTCAATCCTGTATCTGACACTGATTAACAGTATAGACATGACTGAGTTAAATAATTTTTGCACCTCAGTTTCGACATATTTTACAAGATATCTACAATATCTACATTATAGGGTTGTTGATAGAATCAATCAGTGAATCAATAAGTATTTATTAAGCATCTACTGTGTGCCAAGTTCTGTGCTAGACACAAGATAAAAGAATAAAAATGGAAACAATTTTACCTCATAAAGAGTTTACATGAGATAATGTATATGAAGCATTTAACCAAGCTTAAAATGTTACTTTAAGTGTCAACTCTGATTATTCATATTGCAATTAGAGTCAGACTCTTGACTAATTTTCATGAAATGTTAAAAGAGGAAGTCTCTATCTTATTGGTCCAAATTTCAATAGAGAATTTACAAGAAATACAGTTAAGAATCTTACAGGATGAAGATGTAAATTATTATCAATGTGTACCAGTGGACTGGGTACCAACATTACTAAGAGCACAGAGAGAGAATCATAATATGTGTTTTATTCATCTACCAAACTATAAATTTTGTATGAACAAGGACTGTGTCTTAACTAAAATTTTGCAACTCTCCCAGTGCCTATCAAAATGCCTTCCCCACAGTAGGCATTTAGCAAATGGTGTTTCAAAGTGAGTTTGCATTAAAATGATGGAAATTATGTTTCCTCTGTTCTCTCTTCTGGTCTGACCACATATAAAGTATTGTGCTCAATTTTGAAGCCTCATTTAAGGAAGTGCATTAACAAACTGGCATACATCCCACAGAAGACAACTGTGTAGAGGGAGTTTCATCCCCTTTCCCTCCTGGATTGCAGGCCTAGTTCATCCCATTTTGCCTACTAGGGCCCGGTCCAATCACATTAATCAAAAGGTGTGGGTGTGACCCTACTGGGCTCTATTCCCTTGGAGGCAGCAGTAGAGCAGCATGGCTGAGTCAGCCCACCATGTGGAGAACCATGTGGTCAGAGTTAAATTAGATTAGGCTTAAATCTCTACATATCTGCTTTTTCTATTTCAAGTGATTATTAATAAACTTTATGGAAAATAAGAACTTGCAGTTATTAATTTTAATCTAACATAACAAAGCAATGAGTGAAATGGAGACCAAGTTAAACAAAAAACAATTGAAGTGACTAAGGATGTTTATCCTGGAGAAAGAAGACTGACATAAGGCTTTACTATCTATCCTGTCACTGGGTCCTAAAGTCCTTACCATTTGCCCTGCCTCTGTGGTTTCCAAAACCCCAACCCTGTTGTCTGATCTACTGATAAAATTTAAGGACACCCAGAATCTGCCTTCCATTGGCAGCTGAACTCTTACTTGTGTATTATCTACCCCAAGTAAAAAGTGAATTGCTGATATGCACAGACTGTCTTGTTATCTCTTTGTTTCCTTAGTACTTAGCATAATTCTTGATATATATGAAATACTTCCAAGTAATTTTCCATTCATTCATTTATCATTAAATTTATTCCCCAAACAACCTCATGAAGGAGGTATAATTATCTTCATTTTACAGATGAGTACAATGAAGATCCAAGAGTCATGCCCCCAGTGTCAAAAATGATACTTAAACTCAGGTTTTCTAGATTCTAAGTCCAACACTTTCAAATAAAAGAAAGAAGAAAGGAAAAGAATGAAGAAAGGAAGGATATGTATCATTTGGGCCAACTTAAGTATCCCTAATTAGTACCTCACTAGATTGTGAGGACAGTATTAACTCTCCTTTGTCTACCTTTTGATTGAATCAACACAATCTTGAACTAGGTGAGGGAACACCCAAACCACTTAGTGAATTCACTGCCTACTTAGTGCTAGGTGAGAAGCCAGCAAGATACTTGGAGAGTTCTACCCTTTTTTCTAACTTAAAAGTCAGAAACCTGTTCACATCCTCAGAAAGTATGAACCTTTTTGATGAGTATTCACCCCTTTAGAAGGTGAGAACTAGTTCCCACAAACTGCCCCCCTGGGCAGTGCTAGACAATTTGGAAGCTGTGATTGGCCCTGTGAAAAGGGGAGGAGACAAGAAGCCACTATAAAAGGCCCTGAATTTCTGAGGCTAAAAAAGGGGACTCACAGAAGAGAGATGACTCCAAGAAAGGAAGTCGGCTTCAAGAAGGTAGGCTCAAAAAAGAAAGTCGGCCTCAGGAGTCACCTTGAGCTCAGGTCATTGTCTTGACCTACATCTTGGAGGGAACTTAGGTGAGTGGATAGCTAGCTTTCCCTTCCTGTCTTCTGGAGAGAGTTTAATTCAGGTTGAAAGTTAACAAGTCCTGGCTGAGCCATGCACTGGAACAATATTTAGTTAAATAGGTTGATGTCTTCTCTAGTATTCCTCTGCTTTTACTCTTTCCATCTCTTTTGTAAATAAAAGATTTATAATTTTCATATATTTAGCCAAACCATTAATTTTAACATTTACAGGGATAGGTGGACACCAAAAGAAAAAAGAGGAAATCAGCCCTGAAAAGAGGTTGGTAAGGTCTTACAATAGAGTCACTATTCTTTCTTAAACACTTCATACACCTCAGTAGCCACCCATTGGTAAAGTATCTTGGCTGGCAGGCTAAACCAGGTTGACAGTAAGTAACAGACTTCAAACCCATGATGAATTTGAGTGATTTCTACCACAGGCAAGTTAAGACTTCCCCTAGAGAAAGGAGTGGAGAAGAAAGATTTATTTCAAGGACCACGAAGGTGGCAAAAATAGCCACTGTGGAGCACTTAGAGCTTTGTTAGACATCCATCAAAGAAGCCACGGTCATCCACTGTATCCTGAGCCATCATCAATCATCTTGACTTTTGTCTTGGCACTGGACCCTGGAAGAGAGAGCAAAAGAGATATCTTTGCCCAATACTCTTCATTTAAATTCAATTTATGCTTGAGACAATTTATAGGGTGTCATTTTGGTCCTTTTCAAGTATAAAAGACAACCACCAACTAACATGAGAAGGAGACACATTCAACAAAAGAAAATATAATAAAGAGGCAGTTTCAAAGTTATGATGCTTCAGATCTGAAAATAACATTTAAGGGTGTTGGGCACTGTATCTCTTTTCTTGGTTAGTCTTTATCTACCCAACCAACCTGTTGCTCTCTGCTACCATCTGCTGGAGGTACAACATCTGGTCAGCCTCTTTTTCACAAGAGAGGGCTGAGGTCTTAAGTGTATTTAGTCTAGTTTGCAAAACAATCCACCAGCTTTGCTATGTTTTGTTACACCTAGATCAGTGTTTTAAAATAAAATGAAACAATCCAGGTGAGCATTAGTTATGTTTCTTTAGCTGAATCTATTCATTCTACTGACTCATCTAACTACCTTAACTGACTTGCATCTGAGTTACGGTCAAATATAATTTTTAGTTTTCTCAGCCTTCTGGACCTGGGTTCCACTTAAGTAAACATCAAAAGAGATCAGTAAGGCTCTTTTGGGAAACACTGTGATAAAGCAGAAAAAGCACAAAATAAGCAATTTTCAGATAAAGAAATCAAAACTATCAATAAGCACATGAAAAAGTATCCTAAATCTCTTATAATTAGAGAAATGCAAATCAAAACAACTCTGAGGTACCACCTCACAAGCAGCAGATTGGCTAAACTGACAGCAAAGGAAAGTAATAAATGTTGGAGGGGCTGTGGTAAAATTGGGGCATTAATGCATTGCTGGTGGAGCTATGAATTCATCCAACCATTCTGGAAGGCAGTTTGGAACTATGCCCAAAGGGTTTTAAAAGACTGCCTGCCCCTTGTTCCAGCCATACCATTGCTGGGTTTATACCCCAAAGAGGTAATAAGGAAAAAAAAACTTTTGCAAATATATTTATAGCCTCGCTCTTTGTGGTGGCAAAAAATTGGAAAATGAGGGGATGCCCTTTGATTGGTGGAATGGCTGAACAAATTGTGGTATCTGTTGGTGATGGAATACTATTGTGCCCAAAGGAATAATGAACTGGAGGAATTCCATGTGAACTGGAACGACCTCCAAGAATTAATGCAAAATGAAGGGAGCAGAACCAGGAGAACATTGTACACAGAGATGGATACACTGTGACAGAATTGAATGTAATGGACTCCTCTACTGGCAGCAATGCAATGATCCAGGACAATTCTAAGAGACTTATGAGAAAGAACACTGTCCACATTCAAAGGAAGAACTGTGGGAGTAGAATCACAAAAGAAAAACAACTTGATCACATGAGTCAATGGGGATATGAATGGGCATATAGACTCTAAATGATCACCCTAGTGCAAATATCAATAATATGGAATTAGGTCTTGATCAATGACACAGGTAAAACCCAGTGGAATTGCTCATTGGCTATGTGAGGGGGGGTGGAAGAAGAGGAGGGAAAGAATGTGAATCATGTAACCATGGAAAAATATTCTAAATTAACTAATTAAATAAATGTTAAAAAAAGAAAAAGAAAAAGCACAAGATTTGCAATCAGAAGACTTGGTTTTGAATTCAATCTGTGTGACATTGGGCCAGTATCACACTTTCTGAGCCTCTGTTATTTTATTAAAATTAGGGAATTGGATTAGATATCTTCTAAGATCCCTTAATGTTCCAAACCTGTTATTTGAGGATCCTATGAGGAAATTTATTTTCATAGATACACATCAACTCCTGATGCTGCTCACATTCTAAAAAATCATAAGGGCTGGAATGAATGGAAGAAACTGAGAAGCAATGGTAAACTTTGCCCAACTTTCCCCATTCCTCACCCTCTGAGAGCCTTTGCTATTTTGTGCCATTTTCTTGCCAATACAAAACCATTCACCTCAGATCAGTGAATTAAATCTAGAACTCCATCTACTTTATGTGTCAGCAGCCAGATTGTACAGTGGATTGAGCTCTGGACATAGAGTGAGGAAGACTTGAATTCAAATTGGTTTCATACACTAGCTATGTGCCCCTAGACAAGTCATTTAACCCTGTTTGTCTCAGTTTTCTCATCTGTAAAATGAGCTGTTAAAAGGAAATAATTAGTCACTCCAGTATTTTTGCCAAGAAAACTTTAAGTATGGTCAAGGATATCTGTGGCTCAGTGGAAAGAGTGCTGGGCCTGTGGGCAGGAAAAACTCGAACAGGATCATGAACAGTCACACATGAGCAAAATCATTGAATAATAGCAACAGCTTATGTAATTGCATTTTTGTTTTTATTACTCTATGTACCTAATTTTATTTCCTAATAAAATTACACTTTAAGGTTGTCAAATCACTTATGTAGAAGTAGATGTATCAATATTACATGTAGGATAAGTGTTTCCTTTCTTGATTACATTTTTTTCAAATTTTTCTTCAGGGGGTCTCAGAAACTTACTATCAGATATGAGCATGTAGAGATATCTTCAACCAAGTTTCATTACTCATTACTCCATCAATGTTTGACTCCATGGTTCTCTTCCCTTTTTCCTTAGATGAATATAGACACAAAATTCCATATAGAATATAGTAGGAGTTACTGCCAGGTAAACAGAGCAAAACCAGCTCTAATTTAGATCAAAGTGGCTGAGGGCCCAAGATTAATGTCATACAGAAGACAAGGTCAAGAAGAGAAATCACAGGCACTTGAGAGTTCAAGAAGAAGGTTCCACAATTTTGAACCAAAGTAATCCCTGCTATACATAAAATACCTATGCTAAAAGTAACTCTTCTGGTGTTCCAGAAAAGGAGTTTTGTCAATAATTGACTAATTAGGAATTTCCTTTATCTACTACCATAGTTTGTTTACTATGGGTATGATACAGATATATTATAAATTAATCAATCAATCAGCAAGCATTTATTATGTACCTACTATGTGCCAAGTTTATGTGCCCACCAATTCATTCTTCTAATCTTCCTTATGTCTTTCAAAGATACCATAATTCTTCTAATCAGGTTCCCAACCCTGCATATATCCTTGACTCCTTACTTTCACTCATCATACATATCCAATCAGTTACCAAATATTGTTATCCATTTTCTCCATTACTTTCTTAAGTCTAGACTGTCAACCAAGTGATAAACTAGACCTTGGTTTGTCACATTGGCCCATTTCTGAAGTCTGAATACACTAACAATTTAATATTTATTCTTGATAGCCATTCTACTACATCCCTGTTAAAGTTCCTTTTAGCTCTAAATTCTAAGATTCTCTTTACAAGCTCAAATTATATTCCCAATACTGATTCCCTGTGAAAGATACCAAGAAATATCAGGAATAATCTCTGTCCCCGAGAAGCATGTGCACAAACAAGCATAGTACAAGGCAGTTGTATAATTAGAATGTTATACTCTTGAACTATGATACCTAGCACCCCACTCTCCTCCTGTCATTACATGCTGACTTAGGCAGGATATAAATTCTGTGTAGTTCCGCCTCTCTCTCTCTCTCTCTCTCTCTCTCTCTCTCTCTCTCTCTCTCTCTCTCTCTCTCTCTCTCTCTCTCCCTCTCTCTCTCTGTCTCTCTCTCTCTCTCTGTCTCTGTCTCTCTCTATCTCTGTCTGTCTGTCTGTCTGTCTCTCTCTCTCTCTCTCTCTCTCTCTCTCTCTCTCTCTCTCTCTCCTCTTCCTGTGGTTGGAGCTGTGGATGTGGGGTTTTAGAGCAGGCAGAAAAATCTTGGGCACGTGGTTTGTGGTTTTATTTTGTTACATAATTGTCTTTTTATTCCTTTATTTCTGGTAATTATTAATAAACTTTATAAATTATAATACTTAGAGTATTGAATATAATTTTAATCTTACACAGTAGAGCTATTCTCTGAATCCAGTGCTACTTCTTTAATCTTAGTCCATTTGTGCAACCCACTCCCAGGCTTGGAGTGATTCCTTTCTCATTTCTGTCTCTGAAAATCCTTGACTTTTTTCATGCTTCAGTTCAGGTGCCATATCCTCAGCCAAACTTTCACTAATTTCTTTAGTAAGTCGTCTCCCACTAAATTTATCTTGATATTATACTTATATATGTGTATCTTACATATTCCCAATAGACCTTAAGTTCCTTGAGGGTGATAGACTGTTTCCTTTTTGTCTCTATATTTTCATTGTCTAGACCAGACGGGTTTAACTCCCTGTACATAAGTTGGTCAGCACCACAACTGGTCAGCAAAATTCTACCCAAAACACATTAAAATATTTCTGGGAAATGTTCGACAAAATAAATAAAAATACAATCCAACATAATGTTGATTTGTAGTTTTCTAAGTTAATCTGTGACCTAGGAAGGATACTTCCATTTGAGCTTGATTTCACTGGTCTAACATATTCTTCATTGTCTATTCAAATCTTCAGAAGCTCTGTGATCTTATTGATAGGAACTCTCCCTCTGGCAATGCAGATCACTCTTTATATCTCCCTATTCTACCTAATTTTTTCACTTTTATATAAATCCTCCTAAATGATGCATGAACACAACATGCTGAGGAATGTCTTCATTATTCTTTGACCTCATATAGACTGTATGTTCTGTAAAGGACACGTTAGGATCTTAATAAAAGTTTGTTAAAAGGATCATACATACTTAGTGACTGGAAGTGTTGGCACATACTAGGCACTTAATTCCACATCTAGTTTGTCCCATTCCCTCTTCAGGGAATATTGTTTTCATATAACTTAGTTCCTCACCTCCAGAAACCTACTAGTAGCTTTGTGATCCTGGAAAGTTAATCATCCTTTGTAGGCCTCAATTTTCTGATGTTTGAAATGTAAATATTAAAACTGTAATCTAAAAGTTTACAAAGATTTGTCCAAGGGCACCTCTTCAAGTGTCTGTTCATTATTCCACAACACTCAGGGTTTTTCTCAGGTAGCATGGTGTTAGGAAAAGAGCAATTGGTATCTTCTCTTGCCAAAGTATGTGTGGAAGAGTAGGAAACATCATTTGAGGTAGGAATGAGAGGACCTGGGATCAAGTACAGTCTCTTCCACTTCTTCCAGATGGTCAAACTCTGCTTACATTGTCTTCATTTTTAAAACGAGTGGATTTGGGGCAGGGAGGTCAGTCGGTGGATAGAGAGCCAAGTCTAGAGACAGGAGTTCCTGGGTTCAAATCTGGCCCCAATCACTCCTTAGCTGTGTGACCCTGGACAAGTCACTTCTTCAACCTATTTACTGAGTTCTAACTGTTTTCTATCTTGGAACCAATACTTGGAAGCTGTAGCACTTGCAGTAGCCACACTCCATTAAGGCTCTCCCAGGCAGGATAAATCAGGATGAAGAGAACCAATAGGTCTCCAATCCCCTGGGGAGTGACAGGATGACTACCTCAGGCAGGAGAACTGTAAAGGTGGATGGGAATAATTTGTACTACCGTGTGAATGGGGAGCTCTTTCTTATTTCTTTTTTTGCTTTGCTATTCAATTAAATGTATTTTGCTTTCAAAGGATATATTTTCTGCTTTTTCTGATTTAAAAAAATCAGTAGATTTTCAAGAGCTTTGGTCTGGAATAGACACTGACCCAGAAAATTTCCACATGTGAACATTGCTAGGAGAGATTTCTTGCTATATAAAGAGAATCCCTGTTATAAAAATGCTTGAAGATATCAGCTATTGAAAGTAGCTACCAAGACACAATTGTAACTCATCCCTAAGTGATCCAAGTTTGATAGAGTGAATTACACATTTACAGGTTGCAGGAATGCAAGTATCTCTAATGAACATGACTCGTTACAAAGAACAAAGCATGGTGAAATGAGGACGAGGAATGCTCCTTCTTCCTATCGCATCTCCCTGAGCAATAGTCATAGCTCCTATAAAGAATTAATTAGTATTTATAGGAGTGGCATTTTCTAAATCCAATCCCATTAAATGATGGTGGATATCACAGCTAGGTTAGCTAGAAGGGTCAAGGTCTATTCAAGTGTACATTTATTAGAGTTCATCAGAACAATGGTGAGAGGTTGAGGTGAGAAATCAACTTCTGAAAATTTCTCATTTAGAAATGATTACTGGACTTCTGGGTTAAGATGGCTGCTGTGTAGCAGAAGGACTCTTCCCCTCCTCACCACCTACCAATATAGGCTACCTCAAAAGGCCAAAAAACCCAAGTTCAGATGAATGAAGGGATTCTACAGTAGGGGCAGCATTGAAGGTATGTGGGATTTGGACATTTCCACACTATAAGGAGGTAAAAATAGCTCCCACCCAAACACAAGCTGATCAACCCTCCCCCACCCCACCTATGGAGTCAGAGTCAGAGCCAGATCACCAAAATCAGAGCAAGCAAGAGGCAACTCTAGCTTCTTGGCAGCTAAGAACACCAGGGAGTTACCCCTGAGAACAGCTAGACTTGAGACCCTAGCAGGCTGAAGAGTGAGGATCTTGAGCAGGCTGAAGAGTGAGGATCTTGAGCACTGAGCAGAGAAGGGCAACACACAGAAGCCTCAGAGACTCCAGAGGTGGCCCTAGGCAAAAATTATGCTCCTTAGCTCCATACACAGAGCCTTCCCTCCTCACTCAGACTTCTGACTAGAAAGGGAAGGAAAAACCAGCATAGTGATGGCCAGAGATGTCCAGGAAACACAACCACAAAGAAGAACAAAAGAAAGGCATGGACCTTGAATAATTTTTATGAAGAAAAAAAATCCAGACTACAAAGGAAACAGGAGAAGATGACAAACAAGTAAACACATCCAAACCTCCCCAAAAAATGGAAATTGGCCACAAGCTATTGAAGAATTTAAATCTCAGATTATGAGAATGATGGAAGACTTTAGGCAAGAAAAGTGGGAAAGAGTTCAAAAAGAAAACAATTTAAAAGATAGGAACTCCCAATTGGAGAAAGAAGCTCAGAAATCAAATGAAATGATAAATAAATTGGAGACCAAAATTAAACAGCTGGAAGCCATGAAAAGCAGGATATGCCAAACCAAAAAGAGAAATCAATCAATTCTAGCAAAAACAAAACAAAACAGTGTTTAAACACCAGAATTGGGCAATTAGAAATCAATAATCTCACAAGACAGAAAAAATTAATGAAGCAAAGTCAAAAGACTGACAAAATAGAAGGAAATATGAAATATTTCACTGGTAAAATGACTGATCACAAAAACTGATCTAGAAGAGACAATTTGAGAATCATTGGTCTACCTGAAAACCCAGAAATACACAGACACCATGACATCATACTACAAGAAATTATCCAGGAAAACTGCCCTGATATTCTTGAACAAGAGAGCAAAATAAATATTGAAAGAGTTCATAGAGCACCCTCTACACTAAATCCTCAAAAGACAACCCCTAGGAATGTAATTGATGAGAGAGAGGTCAAGATGGCAGCCTAGGAGCAGCAATAGTTCAGACCTCTGAAAATCCTTCCTTACCGATCACAAACTGAATGCTCCTAGGGGATTGAAAATCCAACCTAACAACAAGAAAGAGCCAAGGAACCCTCCTGCTGGACTCAATTCAAAAGGTACATCCCCCCCACCCAAAGCTGGAATCCGAGAACACTTGGGTTTAAGGGGAAGGCAGAAGGAAGGTCCAAGGACCCCTCTCCCCACCCCCCACTCAGAGCGTTGAGCCCCCAGCAGCAGTGGGAACCTCTTGGCAGGCAAAGGTGCTGGTCTAGAGGGTGTACCTTGTGGGAAGGGCTGTGCCAGGCTCAGAGCATCCAACACAGGTGGCAGGGAAGCAGCCTGAGAGAGATCAAAGAGCTGGCAGCCTGGGCAGCTGGGTCCTTCCATTTGGCTCCAGCCTTACCAGAGGTTTTTTCCTGGGGGCACATGTAGCCCAACCCAGCTGAACTTAATCTCATCAGGAGTCCTCCCAGATCAGGGAGGCCAGGACCCTTCCCCCTTCCCCCCAGAGTGCTGGGCCTCCAGCAAGGACAGGAACCTCTGGGCGGGCAAAGGCACTGGACTAGAGGGTGTACCGTGAGGGCAGGGCTGTGCCAGGCTCAGACTATTGAACACAGGTGGTGAGGAAGAAGCTGGAGAGAACTGGAAAGAGCCTGGGTGGCTGAGACCTTCCATTGGGCTCCAGCCTTCCAGGAGGTTTTGGCCTCAGAGCAGTCCAACCCAGCTGAACGTAATCCCATCAAAAGCCTCCAGAGGACTGGGAAGCTCAAACTCCTCCCCCAGAGACTGCACTGAGAGATCTGACAAAGCACCAAGAGGGAGACTGATAGAAAGCCCCAAATCCAAAAAAAAAAATAGAGGAGCAAGAGCACAGACAAATATGGGGAGCAAAGAAAGGGCAAATATGAGCAAACAGCAGAAAAAGAAGAAAGAAATTACAATAGACACCTTCTACACAGCCAATGGAACAGGGGGGGGGGGGGGGATCAGCAAACGATAAATCAGAAAGCCCAGTGAATTGGATACAGGCTATGGAAGAACTCAAAACACAATTCAAAACACAATTAAGAGAGGCTGAAGACAACTGGGAAAAGAACTTAAAAACTAATATAAGTCATTTGGAAACATAAAATAGTGTCTTGAAAGCTAAAATCAACCAGCTGGAAAATGAGGCAAAGGAGATGAAAGATGAGGCAAAGGAGATGAAAGATGACCTCCAAAGAAAATCAGACCAGAAGGAAAAGTCGACCAAAAAGCCAGGAATGAAATCCAGTCTTTAAGAACCAGAATACAACAACTGGAATTAAGTGACCTCACAAGGCAGCAGGACACTATAAAACAAAACCAAAAGAATGAAAAAATTGAGAAAAATATGAAACATCTCATTCACAAAACAGAGGATTTAGAAAATCGTTCAAGAGAGACAATTTAAGAATCATTGGTCTACCAGAAAACCATGACAAAAGAAAAAGCCTGGACATAATACTACAGGAAATTATTCAAGAAAACTGCCCTGATATCTTAGAATAAGAGGGAAAAGTGGAGATTGAAAGAATCCACAAATCACCTCCTGTACTTAATCCCCAACTAACAACACCCAGGAATGTTATAGCCAAATTCAAGAACTATCAGACCAAAGAAAAGATATTACAAGCTTCCAAGAAGAAGTCATTCATATACCATGGAACCAAAGTGAGGATAACACAGGATCTGGCTGCATCCACACTGAAGGACCGAAAGGCATGGAATATGATATTCAGGAAAGCAAGGGAACTAGGTCTACAACCAAGAATCAACTACCCAGCAAAACTGACTATATTCTTGCAGGGGAAAGTATGGTCATTCAACAAAACAGAAGATTTCCAAGAATTTGTAAAGAAAAGACCAGACCTGAACAGAAAATTTGATGTCAAAGCACAGAATTCAAGAGAATCTTCAAAAGGTAATTAAAAAAGAGGGGAAAAAAGAAAAACAAAACAAAACAACACGCAAAAGTTTTTTTAAGAGACTCAATAAGTTAAAATGATAGGTATCCCTATAAGAAAAATCATTGGTAATTCTAAAAACTGTTGTTATCACCTGGGTAGCTAGAAGAATTACACTTACAGGGAACAGTGACAAACTGTATAGAATGAAAGGACAAGATATAAATAGGTATATAGGTATATGCATACATAAATACATATGCATGTATATATATATACATATATATACAACTAGAGCCCAAAAAAGAGGTTAATACTAAAAGAAATGGGGAAAGAAACGAATGGGGGTAAATGTATATGTCATAAAGAAGCTCATGGCAGGAAGGAGGGGGAAGAACATCAATACACTGGAAGGGTAAAGAGGTCGGAGATAGAAAATATTCAACTCTTACGTGCCTTGAAACTTACCCAAAGAGGGAAGAACAATCCAATCCATTGGGGCAGAGAATAGATTTGTGCCCTATAGGGGAGTAGAAGGGTAACAAAAAGACTGGTGGGGAGGGAAGCAGTGCAAGGGAGGGAGAGGGTGGGGGGGTAATTTTAGGAAGACTACAGGGAAAATAAGGGGGGGAATAAGAAGGGAGGGGGGTAGAAAGGGGATTAAAATAAGGGTGGGAACTAGGGGGAACTGATTAAAAACAAACATTGGTGTAGATGGAAATAGTGAAAAAAGAAAAGGCAGGACCAGGAGTAGAAATCAAAATGCTGGGAAATACACAGCTAGTAATCATAACCCTGAATGTGAATGGAATGAACTCACCCATAAAATGCAAGAGAATAGCAGAGTGCATTAGAATCCAAAACCCTACCAAATGCTATCTGCAAGAAACACACATGAGGAAGTTAGATGCGCATAGGGTGAAAGTAAGAGGATTGAGCCAAATCTGCTGGGCATCAACTGATAAAAAGAAGGCAGGAGTCACAATCATGATATCTGACAAAGCCAAAGTAAAAATAAATCTAGTTAAAAGAGATAGGGAAGGTAATTACATCCTGATAAAAGCCAGTATAGACAGTGAGGAAATATCTGTACTCAATATGTATGCACCAAATGACATAGCATCCAAATTTCTAAAGGAGAAACTAGAGGAGCTCAAGGATGAAATAGATAGAAAAACTATACTAGTAGGAGACCTGAACCTTCCTCTATCCGAACTAGATAAATCAAACCAAAAAATAAATAATATAGAGGTAAGAGAATTGAATGAAATCATAGAAAAATTAGAGTTAGTAGACATGTGGAGAAAAATAAATAGGGACAAAAAGGAATATACCTTCTTTTCAGCAGCACCTGGTACATTCACAAAGATTGACCATGTATTAGGGCATAAAAACATTGCAAACAAGTGCAAAAGAGCAGGAATAATAAATACAACTTTATCAGACCACAATGCAATGAAATAAATGGGTAGAAAAGGGCAGAAATAATAAATGCAAACTTCTCAGATCATGAAGCAATGAAAATAATAATTAGTAAGGGTACATGGAGAGGTAAATAAAAAATTAATTGGAAATTAAACAATATGATTCTCCCAAACCTGTTAGTCAAAGAACAAATCATAGAAACAATTAATAACTTCATTGAAGAAAATGACAATGGTGAGACATCCTTTCAAAACCTATGAGATACAGCCAAAGCAGTACTCAGGGGGAAATTTATATCCTTGAGTTCATATATTAATAAATTAAGGAGGGCAGAGGTCAATGAATTGGGCATGCAAGTTAAAAAACTAGAAAGAGAACAAATTAAAAATCCTCAGATGAAGATTAAATTAGAGATCCTAAATATCAAATGAGAAATTAATAAAATTGAAAGTCAAAGAACAATTGATTTAGTAAATAAGACTAGAAGTTGGTACTTTGAAAAAACAAATAAAATTGACAAAGTACTAGTCAGTCTAATTTAAAAAAGGAAAGAAAAAAACCAAATTGACAGTATCCAAGATGAAAAGGGAGACCTCACCTCTAATGAAGAGGAAATTAAGGCAATCATTAAAAACTACTAGGCCCAATTATATGGCAACAAATATGGCAATCTAGGTGAAATGGATGAATGCTTACAAAAAATATATAAATTGCCTAGAGTAACAGAGGAAGAAATAAATTACCTAAACAACCCCATATCAGAAAAAGAAATTGAACAAACCATCAAAGAACTCCCTAAGAAAAAAATCCCCAGATCCAGATGGATTCAGAAATGAATTCTATCAAACATTCAAAGAACAACTAATCCCAATATTATACAAACTATTCGACAGAATAAGCCAAGAAGGAGTTCTACCAAATTATTTTTATGACACAAACATGGTACTGATTCCAAAGCCAGACAGGTCAAAAACAGAGAAAGAAAACTATAGACCAATCTCCCTAGTGAATATAGATGCAAAAATCTTAAATAGGATACTAGCAAAAAGACTCTAGCAAGTCATTACAAGGGTTATCCACTATGACCAGGTAGGATTCATACCAGGAATGCAAGGATGGTTCAATATTAGGAAAACCAACCACATAATTGACCATATTAACAAGTAAACCAACAAAAATCACAGTATTATCTCAATAGATGCAGAAAAAGCCTTTGATAAAATACAAGACCCATTCCTATTGAAAACACTAGAAAGTATAGGAATAGAAGGGCCTTTCCTAAAAATAATAAATAGTATATATCTGAAACCATCAGCCAACATCATCTGCAATGGGGATAAATGAGAAGCCTTCCAAATAAGATCAGGAGTGAAACAAGGATGCCCATTATCACCTCTATTATTTAACATTGTACTAGAAACACTAGCAGTAGCAATTAGAGAAGAAAAAGAAATTTAAGGTATTAAAATAGGCAATGAGGATGCTGGTGGAGTTGTGAACTGATCCAACCATTCTGGAGGGCAATTTGGAACTATGCCCAAAGGGCGACAAAAGAATATCTACCCTTTGATCCAACCATAGCACTGCTGGGTCTGTACCCCAAAGAGATAATGGACAAAAAGACTTGTACAAAAATATTCATAGCTGCGCTCTTTGTGGTGGCCAAAAACTGGAAAAAGAGGGGATGCCCATCAATTGGGGAATGGCTGAGCAAATTGTGGTATATGTTGGTGATGGAATACTATTGGGCTCAAAGGAATAATAAAGTGGAGGAATTCCATGGGGACTTGAACAACCTCCAGGAATTGATGCAGAGTGAGAGGAGATGAACCAGGAAAACAATGTACACAGAGACTGATAAACTGTGGTACAATCGAATGCAATGAACCTCTCCATTAGTGGCAATGCAGTGATCCTGAACAACTTGGAGGAATCTATGAAAAAAAACACTATTCACACCCAGAGAAAACACTGTGGGAGTAAAAACACTGAAGAAAAACAACTGCTTGAATACATGGTTCGAAGGGATATGGTTGGGCATGTAGACTCTAAATGAACATCTTAGTGTAAACAACAACATGGAAATAGGTTCTATTCAAGCACACATGTAATACCCAATGAAATTGCATATTGGCTGCTGGAAAAGTGGGAGGTGGGCGGGGAGAGGGAAATAATGTGATTATTGTAAGCAAGGAATAATGTTCTAAATTGACTAAATAAACTTATTCAAATGAAAAAAAAAAGGAATGTAATTGACCAATTCAAGAGCTTCCAGGCTAAAGAGAATATTTTCCAAGAAGCCAGAAAGAGACAGTTTAGTTATCAAGGAGCACCAATCAAGATTACACAAGATCTAGCAGTTTCCACACTAAGGGACCACAAGTTTTGGAATATGATATTCAGAAAGGCAAGTGAATTGGGTCTTCAACCAAGGATCACCTATCCATCAAAACTGACTATATACTTCCAGGAAAAAGTATGGGCATTCAACAAAATAGAAGATTTCCAAATATTTGTAAAGAAAAGACCAGAACTAAGCAGAAAGTTTGATATCCAAACACAAAAATCAAGAGAAACATGAAAATGTAAATAAGAAAGAGAGGGGAAAGAAAAAATGTTTTTTTTTAATTTTCTTCTTTAAGGCCTTCAATGAAATCAAACTATTTATAATCCCATATGGAAAATTGTTATTTGTAACTCTCAAAAATTGTATTAACTATTATAGTAATTAGAAAAATTATTTATAGGTAGAGGTTGGGATTGTAAGTGGTCTAAGAGGATATGCAAAAAATAGAAATAATTATTGATGAGATGAAAGGGGAAGAAACCTTCAAAAGATTTATGCAAGAAAGGGAAAGGCAGAGCATCAAAGACCCAAAGAGCTGGAATCCTCTTGATGGTCTTGGAGAAGAAAGAGAAATTACTAACATGGACAGAAAACTTGATGAGGCAGAAAATAGGGAAAACAGTGAATCCCTAGAGTATTTTGTCTTGAATGGAGTATGAGTGAAGACTTCTCAGGGAAAAGAGTTGCCCTAGAGAGCTCTGAGGATGGAGAACCAAGGCAATTGAAGAAAAGGCAAAAGGCAGTGGGTATTTTGGTGTCTTTGGGGGAAGATTTCTGGCATTTTCTTATAATTAGTAGCTCCATTGTAGTCAGTCAATGAGAGATTCACAGACAATGAGAGACAGAACAACACAGAAACAATTTTGAATACCATTCATTTCTGAAGTTGGGCAGAGAGCTTGAAGCAAATAGAGTTGCTCAGTAAGGTGAATGAATAATTTTTTTTGTGACTTGGAAGATAAATAGTTAAGTAGAAAGAGAACATGAGTTTGAATCCTTTGCTGGGTCCTTCCAGATCTCTGGGACATTGAGTCAGTATTTTAAGCTCTGAGCCTTTGTTTACTCATATAAAAATTTTTTATTAATATTTCAATATAAAGGCACTATTGAATTGTTGTGAGGGCTATTATATGCAAAGCACCTTGTAATCTGAAGCATTAATTTCATGTAAATTATTATTGTCAGTATATTTATGAAAGATCA
The DNA here is from genome assembly GCF_027887165.1 of Monodelphis domestica. Taxonomy (NCBI): domain Eukaryota; kingdom Metazoa; phylum Chordata; class Mammalia; order Didelphimorphia; family Didelphidae; genus Monodelphis; species Monodelphis domestica. Next base: position 268,229,714 of record NC_077228.1, on the reverse strand, counting down.
GAACAATTTAAGAATGTCTTGCTATGTGCAAAGTATTGTGTTAAGGGACTGGAGATACAACTATATTGTCAAAGACTCCACATTCTAATTGAATGTATTTTGAAAAGAGAGAAAACTAGAGGCTAAAGATATCAGTACATCAAGTGACAAATGAGAAAGCAAGTTGATTTAGGTTGTAAGGAGGTTGTAAGGAACTGGATCTAAGGAACTTGTTTCTTCTGCCAAGAAAAATGTCCTAGCTGGCCTTTCTGTTGAACCATCTGCTGCCTGGAGATAAATGACACAGCTAAGCCTTAAAGCTTATTGGTTCCTCTTTTATTTATTGTTCAATGCTAAGATGACTTTGAAAAAGCACCCACATCTTTTTCTCCCACAAGCTGGATGCTAAGTCCTACTGATTAGATAGAAGCCAACCAGCCTACAGTTTGCTTATTCTCTTGAATCCTGCTCTCCTCCAAGATGGTTGCTGTTTGGATCTCTGCTAATTTCTGGAAAATTGGTCTGTTAATGACATTGATGATGTTTTGCCTACCAGTCTCTTGGGCCAGGGACATCCCAGGTAAGTACAATAATATTATTCTCTAGATGATGTTTCCTACAGGGAAAAGAGACCTTGAGCTTCCAAGAATAGGGTGGAAATATCTCTCATTGTGGTGGAGAAGAGGCCACTGGAGAGCCTGGATAGGAATCCTTCTCTAGGAAAACAAAGTGATCATTTTGAGATCTATGTTGGGTCAGGGGACTACATCAGAGTCCTGAAGAAACCAAGGCTGTCCTCAGACAAGTCTGGCATCAGTATATGTTTCTGATGCCATTAATATGATAATGGGACTGAGAAGGTTCCCTTGAGAAAATTCATCTCTCACCTAGACTGCATCATCTGTAGTTTTCTCACTGCTCAGCCCATTCTGTTGATTTCTCTTTCTACTCTACATTGTTTACACAAATGTGAAATTCTCTTCCTAAAGTTCTCTCAAACCTTTGGTGTCTTCCCTTTACCTCTAGGACCAATTCTAATTCATCAGTCTGCCATTTAATGCTCTCACATTCATAATCCAACCCAACTCTCCAGTTTCATTTCATATCACTCTTCATTACATTTCAACTGTTCTCTCAGCATTCTTCAGAATGTGACCCTTATTTTTCTCCAAATATTTGTACGATCTTTATTCAGTGAAAACCAAGCTAGTCTTGTGTAATTTTTATCTTGTCTTCCTAAAACACTGTCAACATGGAATCTAGGAACCCCAACTTGTGGCCTAAGGGCATTTGGTGAACCACAGGTTTCAGGACTAGCTTGTAGGTTAAAGCTTCAGGTTTGACTCCACTTCACTAAGCCCAAGCTGAAGTCAAGTGACTCTCTGGTGCAGTAGGCAGCGTGTCAGTCTTACAAGCTGAAGGTCCCAAGTTCTATCTTGGGAATGAGGGTGTGATATACTGAGAGGCTTCTGAAGACTAAAAGAGTCACTCAACTTTGGCTTGGGCTTAGTCCCCATCTGAAGTGGATTGTTAAACTTGAGATTCCCGTCAGGGTGGATTCTCACAGGAGCAGGGTCAAATATGAAGCTTTAACCTACAAGCTAGTCCTGAAACCTGGGGTTCACCAGATCTCACTAGGCCACAAGTTTGGGGTTCCAAGATTCCATGTTGACAACACTATTATACTTATTGTACCTAAAAGAAATATTGCCTTACATGCATTCCTTTTTCCTTTCTCTGCCTCTTCCCTAAATAGATCCCTTTTAGTGCTGTAACAATTATATTCTACAGCATAATCAATAATTCACATATGAAGTAAAAAAGGAATATCGTGAAAGGAGAGTTCTCTTGGGCAGCCAGTTCTTTTCTTAAAAGATCTATGCATTTTTACAATCTTCTACTTCAACTGGTATTTTACAAAGGACCACAAGAAACTTTCATTTTTCTTTCTTTCTTTCTTTCTTTCTTTCTTTCTTTCTTTCTTTCTTTCTTTCTTTCTTTCTTTCTTTCTTTCTTTCTTTCTTTCTTTCTTTCTTTCTTTCTTTCTTTCTTTCTTTCTTTCTTTCTTTCTTTCTTTCTTTCTTTCTTTCTTTCTTTCTTTCTTTCTTTCTTTCTTTCTTTCTTTCTTTCTTTCTTTCTTTTTACAGTTTAGTCCTGTCTGGTTTCTACATGGAAGACTGAAACTTTCATGCTTGTTGTTAATTTTTGTTTTTTGCCAACTAAATCTGAGATGCAGCATTTTAGAGATTTAAATATCGTTGTTTCTACAGTATTGTTTGCTAATTTTAAAATAAAGTCATGATCAATGTGGGAAAAAAAGATGAGCAACAGCTCATCTTTTGAATATACTCCCTCCTCATGTCTGTCTCTCAATTTAGGTGATTGTAATGGGATTGACTTACTTCAAGGAATAACTCCAGTGCCTCATCCTCTGTGAAAGTTTCCTTGAGCTACCCAGGTTACACTGTTCTCTCTTTCCTCAAAATCCCTTATCTTACAGTCTCTTGAATTCATCTAATGGAGAATCACTCTTTGCTCACTGTCCTTGTCCCTGGAGTATCCTAGTACTACCATGTTAGGGGGAGTCAAAGATGAGGGTGAAGATTACCTTGTCCAAGTCCCTTCTCTATGTGCATCCTGGATCCTTGACTTTAACTGGTGTGTCTGGTCCCAGAGGAATGACCATAGCTCCTGTCAACCTGGAAAAATAGAACCACAAAAGTAGGTACAAAAGAACAAGTCTTTAATCAGGACAAGGGAGACAAGAGTTCTTAGGGTCACCACACAGAATCATGGGCACCCACAACACCACACTGAGCTAGGCTCTGAGACTGAGAACAATATCTCCCAGAAAAATGCCTCAGGAATAGGAATTTTCATCATGGGAATTTCCATGGAACCAAAAAATTTGGAGTCTTGTATACTCTTTAGGGAATATAACCAGAGAGAGAACTGACTAGTTGCATTGGGGCTTGGGAAGTCATAGCCAGGAGCTGGAGTATCTGGGAGATGCCCAAATACTAATAGAGAAACCAAGAAACCATAGAGGATACTTAAGACTTAAATAGCTCTCACTCCTATTCTGGGTGCTTAATGGCTGTCTGATGGTTTATTGTCCTGTCTGGGACAAGGGTCAGTTTGGGAATTCCTAGAAGGCAAGTTCCCATGGGACAAAGTTAAATTTGGGTGTCTCATAAAACAACTTGTTTCTCCAAGCTAAGTGAGATGTGGGGACTTTGTAAAGAAAGTAGGGTGCAGAGAGGCAGGAACAAATCTTTCCAGGGCCCTAGAGATAACAGGGAATTTCTCCAAGATTCCTGGTTTCCAGTTAATCTTGGACTCTTCCAATCACCTTGGTCCAATCTTCTTCACTCCCCAAATCTGTACTTCTAGGCAGATGAAGTAAATTTTTCTCGTTTCTCTTAGCACTTTACCCATCCTTTTCCATTACCTTCATCCCTTCTTTTATCCTATTTTTGTTATCTATGTGATTCTTTCCATATTCTAGTTTATAATGAGGTAATGAGGAGGTTATGTGGGGGTATTTTATATTTCTAGGGCTTCAAATGTTTTATGCACAGTAGGGACTTTATGGATTTGAACTAAATTTAATGGAATCTCTTGTGCCATGAAACGATGTCCCATTGGGTGGAAATCATTTTTTTTTTCAGTACTAGAACTTCTCCCTCACCCACCTTAGATTCCATGAGCTGCTCATTTATCCTGAGGTTCCTGGGCTCAACTTGTTTTTCTTTTTTAAGCCTTTCACCTAGTTTTCTTCCATGTGGGGGATTGATTGGTATTTGTTAAGCAATGTGGATTGGGGAAGAATACTGGGTCTGGAGTCAGAGGACTTGTTCTCCATTCCCACCTTTGATCCTTAGTAGCCTGGTATCTTTGGGGGGACTTACAGGCACCTTCTCAGTTTCCTCCTCTGTTAAAGTGAGGAACTGCACTAGATGCCCTTGAAGGAGGATTGAGAAATGGGAATTTTTTCAAGAAGAGAAACAGTTGAGAGTAGAACAACTGTGCCAGTGTGACGGGCATCTGCTGACCTGTGCAGTTGTACTGGGAGATTGGAGCTCAGATCCCTGGGGTCAGGGTTTTGGGGGGAATTCGGGCTTGGTGCAGGCAGGAGGAAGATCTTGGGAGAGAGTGAGGTCTCCAAAGCCTGGACTGGGGCACTGTGGAGGAGAGGATGCTGGGAGGAGGATGATCAAGAGAGGAAATAGCCCAGAAGGAGGCACAAAGCCCCATTCCCTTGTTCCTATTGTATTTGTGTCTGAGACAACAGAAGGTCCTTCCAAATTAGACATTCTGTGTCTCCCCGCTCTTCCCCTTCCCCCTTTCTCTGCATGTGAGGATTGTTTCTGTGTGTGTGAGGGTTGTGTGTATAATGATTGCTTCTGGATGTGTGGATGCATGTGAGGGTTCTGTGGGAGTGCTGGCATGTGCTGTGGGTTTTCTGGAATCCTCCACAGCAAGCAGTGTAGGTGAACGTTTTCAAGTTTGCGTGCCTAAACTATAACTTCAAGCTTCCTGTGAGCACCACATGAGCCCAGATGGAGGAGGGAGGAAGAGTTTGGAGGGAGCTTTGCCAGGGCATGCAAAACACATACCTCGGGGCTGTGGAGAGGGGAATGGAGCAGCTCTGCACCTGACACCCAGTACCTCACTATGACTTCACTCACACAGCAGTAGGGGCATTGCAGCCCTCTCAGACCCTCCACACCCAAAGTGGCCCTGGCCCTCCCCCGCCCAGAGGACGGGGCAGAGGTGTGGCCTCCCTGTCCCAGGATAGGCTGGTTCAACCCATCCCTCCCGGGATAGGTGGGGTTTGGTGCTTAAGGCTCAGAAACCCGGCCCAGCAGATGACCAGTCAGGCATTGACCCTGGGGATCCTCGCCTGGTCATGAGGCCTGAGTTGGTCAGTCAGCCCAGATCTGACGCTGCACCATGTCCTTCCACAGAGGATTTTGTGTACCAGTACAGAGCCCTGTGTTACTTCACCAACGGCTCCAAGCAGGTGCGGCTCGTGAATAGACACTTCTACAATGACCAGGAGACTGTCCGCTATGACAGTAAGCTGGGGAAACACGTGGCTGTGACAGAGCTGGGGCGGCGAGACGCGGACTATTGGAACAGCCGGAAAGACATCCTGGAGCGAAAACGAGCCTCATTAGACACGGTGTGCAGACACAACTACGAGGCATACAAGCCCTTCACTTTGGAAAGAAGAGGTAAGTGACCCCTCCCCCCTCTGACTTCCACCGTGGACCTCCCAGGACTTAACCCTGTGACCTCACCTGACCAGAGGAGGCTTCGCCTTATCCCCCTTCCCCCACCATGACGGGACCCCGCCCCCAAGGGGCTGCTAACAAAGTCTGGGTTAGGAGGACCCTGTGCAGCCCCGAAGTCTCTTATGGGGACAATAATAGCCGGGAGGCCCTGACCCACTGCATGACTGACAGCATGTCCCAGCCTGAGCTGGACTGGCCTGACAGGCAGGGGGATTCCCATCAGAAGGAAGGGGCAGTTTCTACACAAAAGCTGCCCTGTCTCCTCACACTTTGCTCCTCCTCTCCAGCCCAGCCCCGCCTGACCGTCTCCCCCTCCAAGCAAGAGGCCCAGCAGCACCTGCTTGTCTGCTCTGTGACTGGCTTCTATCCAAGCAAGATCAAGGTCACATGGTTGAAGAACGGGCAGGAGCAGACAGCCGGGGTTATCTCCACGGAGGTGATCCAGAATGGAGACTGGACCTATCAGACCCTGGTCATGCTGGAGACGATTCCCCAGAGCAGAGACATCTACACCTGCGGTGTGGAGCATGCCAGCCTCCAGAGCCCCATCACTATGGAATGGAGTGAGAGCCAACTTCCTTCCTCTGGCCCCAGCCTGCCCCCTCCCTGCACTCCTGGACTGGGGGGCCTCCAGCTCTGGAGTCCTTCAGTAAATGTTCATGAGCATTCTCCTCCCCTCCCCACCTCCCCAGCAGAGCTCCCTGCCTGCTCCAAGGGGCATCCCCTGAGCCTGGGGGCTTTCTGGAAACACTTATTGCTCAACATGGGGAACTTGACAAGTCTTCCTCCTTCCTTTCCTGAGGACCCAAATTCCCCTGAGGGTCCCTTCCCCCAGCAGAGACCATCTTTACCTCTGGGAACTCAGCCTTTAGACATCCCTGGGATGAAGAGGTGGGAAATGTCCTCAGAGAAGCAGTCATTCTCCCTGCCTCAACCCTGAACCCGCTGGACCTTTTTACTTCCGTTTCCTCTTCAGATGGAGATGGAATCCAGGCTTCTGTCCTGCTTCCCTCTATTTCTTAGTGCCCCCAAACCAGGCTGGGCCCTGAGGTTTTACATCCCTGGTGGATGCACTGATTGAGGGTGGGAGGGAGTGGCTGAAAAGTGGTGACCCCAAAGCATGCTCTCTGCAGGGGCCCAGTCTGGATCTGCCCAGAGCAAACTTGTGAGTGGAGTTGGAGGCTTTGTCCTGGGGCTGATCTTCCTCAGTGTAGGACTGATCCTCCACCTGAAGAGCCAGAAAGGTGAGGAGCATGGGAGAAGGGGGTGTGGCTCCCACTGAGCTCAGGCCATGGGGGAAGATGTGTCTCCACTGAGCCAGGGGCTCTGGCATTGGCCTTAGTTCTTCTTATCTCAGAGAGGACATTTATATCAGGAGTTCAGGTGAAAGCCCAGAGACACTGGGGTCACTCCAAAGCAAACCAACCTGGAATTGATGACTTGGAGGTATCATGAGATCCACATATTAGACTTGACAAAGAAAGGAAACCCTTAGACTTTTACAACCTCTGAACTTCCCCCTCTCTTTTAATGAAGATGAAAATGTCTCAGAAATAATTGGGTTAAAGTTTAGGTTCCTATTGGGATGGTGGATGGGAATCCTAAGTCTAGGGTAGAAATCCTCCAACCTCCAGATCTGACTGTTTGTGACCTGGTGTTGTTCTCTTTCTCTCTCTCATTCTTCCCCTCCCTACATCAGGACGTGCTGGGCCTCAGCCTGCAGGTAATGTCCCTGTTCCTTTCCCATCAAGGACCCCAGTTCTCCATCCCTGTGCTCAGACTAGAGGAGTGTGTGTGACTGTTTCCGATCCTCTCTCATTAGGCTCTTCTGATCCATAATTGGAGCTTGATGGGGTTCCTTGGAATGGGAGGGTCATGGTAGAATGGGGGATATTTTAACCTGTTGCTACAGGAAGTTTCCAGGACTATTCTCCAAATATCCTTTGATTCAGCAGAAGCCCTGCTGCAGGTAGTGCCCCTTCTCTTTGGGATCAGAGTTTTTGGAGATCACCTTGGGATTCCAGGAGGTAGAAAAAGATCAAAAGTCTGGGTTTTAAAAAGAAAAGTGATTTTGTTAAATCTCTTCCGGTGGTGAAGGTGAACTTTTGAGGGCAAAAGTAGGTGAATGAGGCCACTACTTCCACGCTCTCATCAGTCCCTTCCTCTTCCCTAGAGAAGAAAAGGTGCTGCTTTGAGGGTCTGTAGTTTGTAATGACTCTCTTTCCCCCTGCAGGTCTGCTAAGATAAACATTGGGATTGTGTCTTTCAAAGCGAGGGCCTTCTTTCCATGTTCTCCTGACCAGGGTCCCCATCACCCAGGACAGGGCTGAAGTTCAGTGATTGCCTTGGAGCCAGTTTTCTCTTGGACCTGGATGCTGTTTGCCATCCTCCTTCTTTCCAAAGACCCTGGGACTTCCACCTTCTGTTCTGGATGTTTTCTCTGTTCTTGGTACAGAGCCTAAGGGCAAAGGAAGTCTGCTCCTGCCCTTCCCATGTAGACTCCCTGTTACACTGCTAACTTTTCTGCATTAAGAATGTGGTTTTTTTCTGTAATTTTCCTTAATAAAAATGTCATCCATATCCTTTCTTGTATGCTCGGGACTGCTGGAGGAGATATATTAAGAAAATAAGCAAGAAGGACTGGGCCAAGACACTTCTCTGCACAAAGAAAAGGAAGAGGCATCTGATTAATGGATCCTGGGGCTGAGACCTGGCCTCCTCATGTGTCACAAACTGTAGCTGCCATTGCTATATTCCTCTTGGTATCTTATGTGGTTCCCAGCATAGTGCTTTGTATGGATTCAGTGCTAAGAAATCTGAGTTGAATGAAAGTATTTTATGAAAGAGGCCCCTTTACTATGTCTGCCACCATTCTTATTACTCTGCGGAATTGGGAGGATGCTATGAGTGGGGAATGGTTAGTGGGAAGGACTGAAGAATCCAGGGTGGTTTCAATTTTTCTTTTTTTCCCCAAGGCCTGCTGAGCTCAGTATGTTGAGATCCATGTCTAGAGATGGGAGGTCCTGGATTCAAATATGACCTCAGATACTCCTAGCTATGTGTCCTTGGGCAAGTCATTTAACCTCCATTCCCAAGTTCTTACCATTCTTCTGCCTTGCAAGCAATTCACAGTATTGATTCTAAGAGGAGAGTTGAGGGTTTAAATGTGTTTTCTTTCTACTGAAGGTGGTTCACTGCCCCTGTTTTAATCTCTACTTCCAGGTCTAGGGTTCTAGGCTCTTTAACTATTCTCCTTGGCTTGAGGGAATTTAGGGTATAGCACCAGTGACCAGACTTTTTATGACCAGCTAGCTCAATTTCTATCTTTTTCCTGCCTGTTTGGTCCCCCTTCTTTCTCTCAGATGAGCTCATTTGTCCCTACTGATAGAATTCAAACCCAATCAATATTAAGCATCAAGTGTTAATGCCCAGCCTAGATATGTGTTGGAGATTCTGACATGGAAAGCAATAGATCTAGCCTTCTGGAAGGGACACTTGCTTTGGGGCAGCAGGATCAATTTCATTGAGGAGGAGTCATCTGAGGTGGATTTTTGAAGGAAGAGAGAGATAAATTTAGCAATATGCTGGGAGAGTGGATGTTGAGAAGATGAGAAAGGAAAGTGAGATCTCTTCCAAGCAGAAAAGCAGTGTAAACATTAACATTGCCCTGGGTGTGGAAAGCACAAGAATAAGAGATTAAAAACTTCATCTATTTTGACTGGAATGTAACATTTTGAGATTTGGCTTATGATAAAGAGGTTATAATTATGTTGTAAAGGCCTTGAATATCAGTTGGCTGTTTAATTTGTATATAATAAATGATGGAAAACCACTAAAGATTTCTGACTTTAACCCATCTTAAATTAAGCTTCATTAAGCCTGGAAATCCCCCACTAAAAGTGGGGAACTGAAGAGTAGAGGTTGAATAAACGACAAATTACATGTTTTACAATTCTAGTTAAGATTGGCCTTTATGCCTCAATTTTATCCTCTTGGAAATGTAATGTTCTATAGACAGTTATAGAAATCATTTTAACAGACTTATTAAGAACCTATTATTGCAAGGCACCCATTAATGTTACTGAAATATTCAGTGTTTGTCTAGTCCTTGGCAACCTGTACCCTCTTTTCTCAGCTGTTGTGAAGTGATTTTCCCTGAATCAAACCATAAGTCAATCAAGAAACATTTGTTAAATACCTGATATATTCCATATCCAGAAGAGAAAAAGTAAAAAATCAATCAAACCCTTCCCTGAAAAAACTTGTAATTTATCTAGGGGAACATCATGAAGTAACAACAGACCTGAGCTACTGCATAGGTCTCCGGATACACTTTCCCAGGATGGGGCCCCTCAGTTCTGGGCTCACTCAGGTACTAGGTTCAGTTCTGGGAGAAGTGTGGCCACTGAAGGAATCAAGAACATTCCTGCACTGACTCTATGCCCAATTTTGGGGATCCCAAAGGAAAATCACATAAAACTTGAATTTTCCACAAGTCAAGGATCTCTCCAAAAGAGGTCAGAAAGATACTTGATCAAGTGTCCAATGGTGATCTGATGCAGGTCATGAAATTGTTTCCTTCACACAAAATAAATGATTACAGGTGGCAGCTCAACAAAACCAGGCATAACGATGAGAGGTCCTGGGTTCACATTTGACCTCTGATACTTCCTTAGCTATGTGACCTTGGGCATATCACTTAAATCCCATTGCCTAGCCCTTACCACTTTTCTACCTTGGAACCAACACTTAGTACTCTAAGACCAAAAGTAAGGGTTTTAAAAAATGAGTAAATAAGTATAACAGACTCCTAATTCCACATCAATAAAGACTTCAAACATGACACAATCACCCCATCACCCATACAAGTATAAAATGCTAATTTTTTAAAACTTACTTTCTATCTTACTTCCAAGGCAGAAGCAGTAAGGGCTAAGCAAACTGGGGCAAGTCTGGGATTTGATTTGAACCCAGGATCTCCTGTCTCCAAGCCTGGCTTTCTATCCACTGAGCCACTTAGCTGACTCTAAAAGATTCTTTCTTAAAGCATTCAAACATGAGACCTAATACAATTAACAGTCATTTGATTTTGCACAGTTGGAAACAACTCCTTTAAGGCCTGCTGAGCCACACCAAAGTTTGACTGCTCATCAGAGTGGCTGATCAACTTCCAGACATGCTGTGCTCCTTGCAGACGCTCCTCCACAGTACAGTCAGAATGGACTGGGGAAGGCGGGAGCTTCAGAACTGCCACCATCATGGTTTTGTCTCTGGTTTTATGATTCTGAAATGAAGGATAATTACTGACGAGCCAAAGAGAATAAAAGAAGGCAGGTAAGTGTAGGACCTGATCCTGCTGATTGGAAAGGGCAGGCTGTGTTATAACCCAGGGGCAGCAGGTGTGCTGGTGAGTGCAGGACCGCTAAGGCTTCTGTCAGAGCCAAGGACACTGGACGTTCTGAGGCTCTGGACAGCATGCGTGGGGCAAAACATCTTAAGCTGCAACTGGTACAGCCGGCCTTTCTGGTCTTTATGCTAATTCCTAACATGACATTTTAACATCACTTTATATGAAAGATAAATATTTTATCTTAGAAAAATTTATAAAGACAAAGCTGTCTTTCAGAGCTTGGCTTTTACTGTTTTGGTGACAAACTTCAGAACACGTTTATACCCTACAATAAGCAGACATTCATTGTCAGCTCTGCTCATGGCTATACCAGGCATTCCCTGAACAAAAGTCCATCTTGCCTGGCTGAGGACCTGTACCAGAGTGATGGCCATGTGAGAGGGGAAACAAGAGGAATATTGAAGGATTCTGCAAAGATGAAATAGAAAGCCTTGCCACAGATTGTGTGTGAGGGTGAGAGGTAGCTAGGTGATGACCCCTAGATTCAGAGACAGAGACTAGAAGAATGATGTAGCTCTTTACAATAATAGGGAAAGTTGGAATTGGGAAGGGTTTGGGAAGGGTGGGCAATCTATTGGACATCCAGTTTGAAATGTCTGAAAAGCATTGGGAGATGTGAGATTAGACGTCAGCAGAGATGGGGGCAGGATGTATATATTTGAGAACTGTCACCATATAAGTTGTAATTAAATCAATGAGAACAATTGAAATCACCAAGACATATAATACAGAGAGAGAAAAAAGAGGACCCAGGACAGAGCCTGTGGCATAACTATAGTTAGAAGTTATGATCAACAAGAACCAACAAGAGAGAAATGGAGGTCAGACACAAAGGAAGAGAACTAGAAGAGAGGGTTGTCATGGAAAATCAGAGAGAGGGAACTAGTAAGAATAAGAGGATGGGGGCAGCTGGGTAGCTCAGTGGATTGAGAGCCAGGCCTAGAGATGGGAGGTCCTAGGTTCAAATCTAGCCTCAGACACTTCCTAGCTGTGTGGCCCTGGCAAGTCACTTAACCCCCATTGCCACTCTTCTACCTTGGAACCAATACACAGTATTTATTCCAAGATGGAAGGTAAGGGTTTAAAAAAAAAGAATAAGAGGATGATTGACAGTGTCCAGGGCTGCAGAGAGGTGAAGAAGGTTGAGGAATAAGGAAGAGCCATTAGATTTGCAAACTAAGAGATCACTGGTAACTTTGAAGAGGGCAGTTTTCATTGAATGATGAAGTCAGAAGCCAGAATTTAGATTTAAGAGAAAGAGAGGAAAGGAGGTACAAGTGTCTATATATATGGAGTTCTTAAAGAGTTTAGCCTCAAAAATGAGGAGATATATGGGACGATAGCTAACAGGGATAAAGATCCAGCAAGAGTTTTTTGAGGATCGAGGGAACGTGAGCAATTGTGGAGGCCATAAAATGACAGAGAGATTGAAAATAAATGAGAGGGTGGAGATGGCAGAGAAGACAATCTATTGAAGAAAATGGGTTAGAATGAATTCCCTTGTGTATGTAGAGGCCTTTGTTTGCCTTGGGAAAGAGAAGGACCTCCTTGAGAAGACTGAGAGAATTGAAGGGCAGCAATTGGTTAAATTGTGGGAAATGAGTGAGTCACACTGATTCCATTTTATGATTCAGTGCTAGAGTTTATTTAGTTCACTTTCTAGTCAATTATGGGCCTAAACTAAATGATAACTTATGGAAAAAAGTTTATTCAGTTGTAGAAATTGGGAGAAAATCTTATTGCATTGTTTTAACCTAGTCTTTTGTGACTGATGCTTAGAGACCCTTAACCAAGGACCTAGATTAGTTAACCAGAAATGCTCAGAAGATCAAATCTTTGTTTCCTCAGTCATTTCAGCTTTTGCTGATTACAACCTTTTTATGTCAAACAGGGAAGAAGATATTTGAGTGGTTTGAGATGAGGTGAAAGTGAAAAGAGAGAGCTTCTGGAAATCACCACAATCCACAATTTCTCAGTATAATATGAGGCAACATTTTCCACTGTGAGAGTGTAGGCAGATGGATCCATGGGGAAGGAGGGGAGTTGAGAAGGTTTGGAAAAGCTTCTTCAGTAAGTGATAGAGTGAGTTAATTGTTGTTCATCCTTTATTTTCAAAGAGGACCAATGATATCACAGGGTGAATTAGATTTAAGTGGGGCAGAGTTGCACAAAGTCATCAGCCTCACTTTCTCTTCCAGAGCCATCAAAGTTCAGTGGAAAGACAAAAGTCAGTATGAATGCAGTGGATGACCTTGTTGCCTTAGATGTCTCACCAAGCTAGTACCTGCATTAACACATTCATGGCCCTTGGAACTAATTGTTCTCATCCTCACCTGATCATAGTGCCAGGGAAAACCTTTACAAATAACATTTTCCCTATATATAAACCTTGTGAGGGTAGCCAACGGGTCGTCGACCCCTGGTGAACTAAGTCTTTGCTCACCCAGCATGTGAAGACTGCTTCAGCCGAACAGACGGAAGAAACCAATAAGAAGGTTCAACGGCTGAGAGGGCGACGCAGCAAAGCACTGTGGAGTGCTTAGGGCATGTTGGAGCACAAAAGACAACACGGCCATCCAATGCAGCTGAGGAAGTCTCCAGGTGTAATGATTTTTCGTGCCACTGGACCCAGGCTTCCAACGCCGAGAGAGTGGGACTGTCTCTGTGCATCGACTTTTCTACTTAAATCTCCTTCACACACAAGTGTTTTTGTGCACACTCATCTACATCACAGATGAAAGCCCACAAAGACAATCATCATCCTCGGTTACCGAGAGACTACTACCATATATATATATATATATATATATGATTTGATCTAATTGTAGCCCTTAAAGAAGAGAGTTTGAATAAAAAAAACATTTTTCTCCTTTTCCCTCTCTTTCATATTTACCTTTTCATGTTTCTCTTGATCTTTGTGTTTGGATATCAAACTTTCCACTTAGTTATGGGCTTTTCTTTACAAATACTTGGAAATCTTCTATTTTGTTGAATGCCCATACTTTCCCCTGGAAGTATATAGTCAGTTTTGATGGATAGATGACTCTTGGTTGAAGATTCAGTTCTCTTGCCTTTCTGAATATTGTGTTCCAGGCCTTGCAGTCCTTCAGTGTGGAAGCTGCCAGGTCTTGTGTCATCCTGCTGGTGCTCCTTTGTATCTGAATTGTTTCTTTTTGGCTTCTTGTAGGATTTTCTCCTTAGCTTGAAAGCTCTGGAATTTGGCTATACATTTCTGGGAGCTGTTTTTTCGGGGTTTAGTGTAGAGGGTGTTCTATGAACTCTTTCAATGTCTATTTTTCCCCCTTGTTCTAGAACTTGAGGGCAGTTTTCTTGGGTGATCTCTTGTAGTATGGTGTCAAGGTTTCTATTTCTGAACTTTCAGGTAGACCAATGATTCTCAAATTGTCTCTCCTTGCTCTTTTTTCCTGATCTGTCACCTTGTCAGTGAGATATTTTACATTTTCTTCTATTTTGTCAGTCTTTTGACTTTGGTTTATTAATTCTTGCTGTTTTGCAAGATCATTGTCTTCCAGTTGCCTAATTTCTGGTCTTTTAAAGACTGGTTTTCCTTTTCAGTTTGGCCTATCCTGCTTTTTGTGGCTTCCAGCTGTTTCTTCAATTGGGAGTTATTGTCCTTTAAACTGTAATTTTCTCTTTGAACTATTTCCCACTTTTCTTGCCATAAGGCTTCCATCTTTTTGATAAGCTCCAATTTGAATTCTTCCAGAGCTTATGGACAATTTCCATTTTTTTTTGAAAGTTTTGATTTTGTTTGAATTTCTTCCTCTTTTTCCTCTGTAGCCTGGGTTTTCTCTCCATAAAAAGTTTCCAGGGTCAGTGCCTTCTTCCTGTTTTTCTTGGAGGGTGTGTGTTGGTCCTGGGCACAATTACCCATCTCTATGGTGGTTTTTACTTCCTTTTTTAGTCAGAAATCTGAGTGAGATGGGCAGGTTCTCTGTTTATGGAGTTAAAGAGCAAGATTTTTGCCTGAGGCAAGCTCTCGAATCTCCTCAGCCTCCTCTGTTGGCGAGAGCACCCACAGTCTGCGCTCCCCAGTATGCAGGGGTTTCTGGTGTAACTGCTCTCAGGAGTATGTCCCCGGCAGTCCTAGTCAGCTCCCAATGACCTAGAGGTGCCCCTCGCTCACTTGCTGATTCTGGCGCATGCTGGCTCTGACTCTGGCTCCATAGGTGGGGTGGGGGAGGATAGATCAGCTCTCATTTGGGTGGGAGATTTTTCACCCTCTTATAGTGTGGAAATGCTCAAACCCAACATACCTTCAATGCTACACCCTACTCCGAGTCCTTCCATTCTTCTGAAAATGGTTTTTATGTTCTTTTGAGGTAGTCTATTTCGTTGGGTGCTGGAGAGAGGAAGTGTCGAGTCTAGACTGCCGCCATGCTTACCCGGAAGTTCCTGCATTTCTTATAATGCTTTCAAACCTTTCAAATTCAATTAATTTCTTAAGATCTCTTTTTTTAATAGGTGTATTATCACTGAGTTGTCAATTCTTCCATAAAAGCAGCCAATTCAAAGACCTACTAGATGACTAGAAGAAAGCTACTCAAAGTTCCACATAGTCCATCAAAATCAGGCATATAATAATTAAAAATGGGTTTGACAAATATAAGAGTTAAAAATTTGAGTTTGTGGTTGCTGTATATAAAATTAACTTCTTAAATCAAAATGGTGTCTGTTAGTAGCTCTTAATAATTTAATATAATATAAATATAGTAAAAGGAGGAAAATGTATGAGGGAAGTTGAAAATATTTCCTAGTTTAACACACTAGAACTCCTATTGGAAGAAGTTCAGCTCACTCCCTGACAAAGTTCTGATCTCCCTGTGGAAGTCTGGTAGTATAGAGACCCACCACGGAGTCCTATATTATTTATCTGTGGGTGGTGACCTGAGAAGGAGAATGGAGGCTAGAGGAATATGGATGTGAGGTAGATAAGGCAGTCAGGGCAAGAGACACAGGAATAAAGACTCAGAGACCACAAGTTAAAACACCTGGAGAGATGCGAGCTCCTCTTTAGATACCTTTCTAGTGAAAGATAACAGAGTGGAGAAATTATAATTATGAGGACCAAGGTCAACCTGCATGGAGCACAGAACTCTGGGACATCCCCCATGGACCAGGTGGTCAAGAGATTAATAGGAAATGTGTGGGGCAGCTGCGCTGCGTAAGTCAGTCAGACAGGAGGAACATAATAGGCCACAGCAAGATCAAGATTTTAGAGGCAAGAGGGAGAGCAAACCCTGTGAGAGTAAGAGGTATACAAGAAGAGAAAGCTCACACATGTTCCCCAGCCTTTATTGGGGACCTTAGGAATGTCAAGTAGTGTAGTAGTAGTAGTGGTAGTCTCTCGGTGACCGAGAATGACTATTGTCTTTGTGCAGTTTCATCTACGGTGAACCCTTATATGGGCGGTGATTAATGTATATGTGACATGATATAGGTTTTCACATTGGTAGCATTGACAATGACAGAATCAAAGAGCAGGAGATTAATCTGACTCCTGCTTTGTAAATGAATGTAGTCAGAGCCAGGACTCTGTGGCTGTCAACGCCCAGCCCAGGAATTTGCTTGTCCTTCGCACTAGTCCTTTGGATTGTCCTAAGTGATCTGACCATGTGTCTGGTAAATGAATATACAGGATACAATATCAATACATCAAGCATACTTCCAAGATGCTAAGATGCCTGGAATGCTACAGGTAGCCTCTTCAATAAGGGTCTCACTAGCCGTAAGCCTCTTTTTCAGCCCTATTTACCAATATCTTCGTAAAGTGCTTTGCAGAATTCCTCTTCATAAAAATGCCTCTAGCACAAAATCCCTGCAGCCAAATTAAATGCTGAAATGCATGAATGAATCCTTAGGAGTCCTTTGACTGACCTTTTATAAGCAATTTCTCTATATCATTTCCAGTCTCTCTCCCACTTCATGTAAACCAATCACAGCCTCCCAATTTTTCTGGCACTGCACTGGGGGCTTATGGACCAGTGCTTATGGTCTTTGGGGGTGTGAACTTTTTTCTAGTAAAAGGCTCTTTCTTACTAAGTGTAAAATGAGGGGTACTTCAAATTCTTGATTAACTTACAATAAACAAAGAGAGTTTTAAATTCTCTTTCATAGCAGAGAATATTAAAACTTTTTACAAACCCCTAAAATGCTACCCCGCAAATGGGCCAAACTATGATAAATGCAATTTCTCCTTTTAAACTTACTACTTTACCTATTCTTCTCCCTTTTTTATATCCTTTATGTAAAAATGTTTATTCCTGCTGTCTCTACTTGAATCTTTATCATTATCTAATTCCTACCATCAATGGCCAGCACAGTAGGACCTTTCCCTGCCTTCAATGCTACTCACAATGAGCCTGGAGATTTTTTTCCTATCCCTGTGGCTCTTGGTCTAGAATCGGACTCCTTTTCTTCTTATAGTAAGAAGTAGTAGCTTGCTATTATAGACCAGTATTCTTGAGTTGAATTTTAAAAGAACTTTATTATAGGTGATAGAAGGATATAAGGCACATAGTGTATAGCCAGGCAAATACAGAGTAAATGCAGAGTTCAGTTTTGTTTTCCCCTCCTAGTTTTAGATATAAGTACTGTTTAGATTTGTTGGTTAAGATATTCTTGTCCAGATACACGGGTTAATCCATCAGTCAGGCATATATATACTCATTAATGCTAGGTGCCATGGGGAAAATGGAAGTCTAAAACCTGATTTCACTATCAGAGAGCTTATAATCTTAGGAAGACTGAGATTGAACAGCAGAAAATAACACACTTCAAAATATAATTAGTTATTAAATCATGTTGCATGGTTCTAAAAAGCTTAGTTGGGGCTAAAGTAGTCAGGAAAGACTTTGGAAAGCAGGTGGAATTGTGCCTGAGTCTAGAGGGATGAGCAGGACAAAGTAGAATAAGATGGGGAGAGGAAATTCCAAGCAGTGGGACTATATGATCAAAAGTGTTCATATGGCAATTAGTATAGGGAGTCAGGCATAGCAGAGTGAAAGCATCTAATTGGGCATATTAAGTTAAGATTATGGGGAAGTGGACAAGCAGTTTAGATTTGATATGATGGCAAACAGGGAACCACTGAAAGTTAAGCATAAGTGTAATTAGATTATTGATTACCTATTCAAAATGCTTGAATTGTATTGAATTGAGGAGAAAGGATAAGCTTTTTAGTTCTTTTTTTTCCTACTTCAAGTGATTTCTTTTTTTTTTTAGTTTAATTAATTAAGAATATTTTTCCATAGTTGCATGATTCATGTTCTTTCCCTCCCCTCCTCCCACCCCCATCCTGTAGCCAACAAGCAATTCCACTGGGTGTTATATGTGCCATTGATCAAGACCTAATTCCATATTATTGATATTTGCATAAGGGTGATTGCTTAGAGTCAACATCCCCAATCATATCCCCATCGAAACATGTGATCAAGCAGTTGTTTTTCTTCTGTGTTTCTACTCCCAGTTCTTTCTCTGGATGTGGATAGCATTCTTTCTCATAAATTCCTCAGAATTGTCCTGGATTATTGCATTGCTGCTGGTAGAGAAGTCCATTACATTCCATTGTACCACAGTGTATCAGTATCTGTGTACAATGTTCTCCTGGTTCTGCTCATTTCACTTTACATCAATTCCCTGGAGGTCATTCCAGTTCAAAGGAAATTCCTTCAGTTCATTATTCCTTTGAGCATAATAATATAAGCTTTTTAGTCCTGATCACTTCTCTGAATCAAATTCTTCTGTCTTTCCTTTCTCCAACTTCCTCTCTGCCAGGAATCTGGATGCCAGAACAATTTCTAAGGAAGAGGTAGCATTGCCCTATCAGTCTATTAGTGATTAGCAGATGGTCCTTACTAGTGCCAGCAAAGCTCTGAAACCCTGGATTCTGCTACAGCCTCCTGTGGTAAATAGATACCATTCCTCATCTCCTAGATCCCAATTAATCACATTTATAACTCTTTAAGATTTAAGGACTTCTTTAAGTCAGAGTTAACTAGTCAGTGACTTCATCCAACCCCACCAAGAAGGATGCAGAAGCCTACATGTATGTAACTGCATCAATGTAATAAGAATTTATTTATATGTCAAGCACTGTGCCAAGATCTGGTAATACAAAGATGAAGAAATGAAAAAAAAATCTCAGAACAGTCTCTGTTCTAAAAGTTCTTACAGCAGTGGGGGTGGGGAAGTGAATTAGGGGAAGAAATATATATTCCTGGGAAATAAGACATAAAAAGATATATAAAGTACTTTCCAGGAGGAAGGGCACTAGTACTTGGTGGTATCAGGAAGGGACAGGAACTGAGTTATGAAGGAAGCTAGAATTCTATGAGACAAAGGAGAGAGTGAAGGCATTCTAGGCAAGAAGACTAGATGAACCATTGATCAGAGATTAAAAATCTTGTCCAAAGTGAAGGATTCCAGCCCCTTCACAGAGTTCTTGTGTGGGTCTAATCACCTAGAAGGAGAACCAAACGCTAGGAGAATATGGGTGTGAGATTTAAAGATTAAGGGAGGAACGCAAGATACACAGTGATCATCAGGAGAATATGGGTGTGAGATTTAAAGATTAAGGGAGGAACGCAAGATACACAGTGATCATCAGCATCATATCAGGCAGTCAGCCCTTCCTCAGCAGGTGCAAGAGAACCTGAGTGAGCTGAACCCATTTTTATTCAGGATCTGGGGAGAAGAGGTTGTGAGGATGTCAATCAAACAAGTGGCACAACAGAAGTATTAACATAATATTGACAATCAATTACAAGATGAAGGAACAGAATAGCAACATAATATAGTATAGCTGGTTGCCCAGGAAAGAAGCTTATTTGAAAGTCTTTCCTGACTGGAACACTGGCTCAAGCTCATTCAGATATAAAGTATCTCTTTGACATTTCAAAGGACCTTTACAAATAGTTAGTCTTCCAAACTGCATTTAATCTTAGAGGCTTAAATTTTAAAACCAACAAAATTTAAAACCCATCCAATTTAAGGAGTCAGAAATCAATCATGTGAAATATTAGGAACATATCCATAAGTCTGGTCCATGAGCACTTTGCTCATTAGAATCAGCTTTTGAATATGTCTTTAATACCTTTATGAATCATTATAACTCAACCCCTTCACAAAGAATAGCAAATAGATCTCTGGCTACAATGTAAAGTATAAATAGTGCCAATTGTGAAGGACTTTTAAAGGCATAGGCACTTGTGTGTTACTCTAGAAGTGGTAGAGAATTAATGGAGTTTGTTGTTTGTTTGTTTTTTTTACTTTTACTTTCCATATTAGAATCAATTCTATGTTTTGGTTCTGAGGCAGAAGAGTGGGAAGGGCTATACACGGAGCATTAAGTGACTTTCACAGGGCCACACACAACCAGGAAGTATCTGAAGTCACAGTAGGATCTCTTGTCTCCTGGTCTGGCTGAGCCATCTAGCTGCCCTCATTAATGGAGCTTTTTGAGGAGGGCAGAGATATGGTGAGACTTGGGCTTTAGGAAAATTTGACAGCTGTGTGGAAGATGAATTAAAAAAAAGAAGTAATGCAGTCTATTGCAGTCATCCATAGTAAGACCTAAAGTAATTAGCTAGATGGTGGAGAGAAGGTGATAGAAACAAGCTATTTTGTAGAGATAGAATCAATAAGATTTCAAAACTGATTTAATGTGAGGGGTGAGGGAGACAGAAGAGTAGAAGATAATTGGGATTATGAATCTGGGTGAAAGATGAGAAAGATGAGAAAGGTACTGATGCCCTTAAGTAAGAAAAGTAGCTGTCTGGGAAAAGATAACATTTTAGGACATATTAAGTTTGAAATAATTATGGGATATTCAGTTAGAAAGGTCCAATAGGCAATTAGTTGATGATATGAGAAACTACAGTTCAGACAAGAGATAGAGATGGAAATGTGTATCTGGACATCATCTAGTTTAACCCATGGACATTGATGAAATCATTAAAAAGTTATTCATTTCAGGAGGATATCAGGAAAAGTGGGGATCCAGAGGTGAGTCACTTGAGAGAGCCTACAAGGAAATGAGACATCAAACCAGGGCTATCTGCTACATTAAATGATGAGATTAAGATAAAACCAGGAAGGTTTAGGCAGCATCAGTCAGAAGTCCAGATAATGAAATGGAGGGATGAACAGATGGGTGAGGTGCTCAGAGAGATGGCAGAATGCAGCATGTTCAGGCTGGGTGGTTCTTTGTTTCCCTCCAGAAGTATAAAGTTGTTCCCTGCAACAAGAAATGATTTATAGGGAAATAGCCTTTATTTTCATGGTAATTTCTCTTCTACCACTGGTTCTCAGGTGACTCAATTCTCCCCATCATCACAGTCTAGTTTTTTCTTCTACTCTTACCCCCAGGTCTTTCTAGTTCCTCACTCTCTTGCCATCAGGTGATTCACAGAGGCCCTTGGAGTTGAATCCTACTGCTAGAACACATGCTCTTGATAATTAGGATGGTGCCCAAGATGATGCCCACCAGACCCACAGCCAGACCAAGGGCACAGACCATAGTTTCTGTTGTTTCTGGCAGTGGAGATGGAAACTGAGGTTCTGAAGAAGAAAAAGGAAATAAGAAGTGAAAGGAATGTTATTTTTGAGATGTAGAGAATATGGGAATTTAAATTCTTGAGGAAGGTAGTGCTGAGAACTTGAGGTGATTTATCCATATAGGAAAGACTATTTATGAGAAGAAAACTACAAATGGGATTAGCAGATCCTTGGAGGGAAATAGTGACTAAGGGAAAGATAAGTCAAAGTATATAGTAACATTTATGTCAAGAAAATTTCATCTTTAACATTTACAGTGACCCTGGACACATAGGTAGACATCATTATCTCCATTTTATAAAAGAGGAAATTTGGGATCAGATAAATTGAGAGTCTCATCTAAAATCACAAAATTGGTTAGTGAAAAGGGCAAGATTAGAACTCAGTTCTTTGGATTCCTAGTCCAGGAATATGTCTACTTTACCAAAACAAGAGCTCCATACCCCAGTGCCTGAGGACTGGCTGCTCCAGGCCCCAGTGCTCCACTTGGCAGTCATAAACATCTTCTGTGTTGGGGAGAAAGGTGAGGTAGTAGAACTTGCGGAATCTGTGATCAGATAGAGGGTAGAATTCTGTCCCAGACACACCCGTGGTGATTATCTGCCCATTACGGAGCCACGTGATATTGACCACTGGGGGGAAGATGTTGTCCACCAAACAGATGAGTACATTTGGCTGGTCCAGCTCCACAGGACTCTCAGGGAACACAGTCACCTCAGGAGCCACTGAGAACAGAAAGGTGAGGTGCTTATCTATGGATTTCCATACCCCAACAAGCCCCTTAATTAGGGAGGAATCCTTCAGGCTCATTTTCTAGGCCAGATCCCCAGAAGGGTTCAATGAACTCCTCTATTTTGTCACCCCCTTCCCTACCTCCCCCAGCCCTCTGCTAATGCTGCTGTGTAAGGAGAAGCCCTGTGGGGACAATCTGTGTGAATGATGGGGTGGGAGGTCTATGGTAGGAGGCTGGGAACATGTCAGGATGATGAATGGAGCTGGGTGACACGATGAATGTAAAATGGGGAGAGGAGGCTCTGGATGCCCTGGTGATTTCTGGTGCTAATCATAGTGCTAGAAGGATCTGAAGAGAAATAAAAGGTTCCCTGGAATCAGTCAGTGAGGAACCATAGGAAGGGCAGATGAAGAAGAAGGATAAGGAAAGAGGGGAATACCAGGGATGGCCTTTGTTCTATTGGAGAGTTTAATCAGGCAGTCCAGATTGTGCTCGGCTGTGGCTATTTCTCTCAGCCCTCCCTGAGGGTCAAAGCCAGCAAAATGGCTAAATTCTGGCAGCCGCCACACAGTCTCCTTCTTCTGCTGGTCCACATAGAAAAATTCATCCTCATCAAACTCCTCGGTAAACTGGCCTGAAGGCCCGTAGGACTGGGTCATGGCTGTGCCGTATCTGCCCACATGGTCAGCTGGGAAGGGGAACATAGGAGAAAAGAGAAAGAAAGAACTTGTGATCATAACATGCCAAGGATGCGAGTTCTGGGACAAGGACACCAGGATGGGTCTTTACCAGAGTGCCTGAACCAGGGAGGAGGAGGAGGTGATGAGAACCCTGTCACCTGGGAACAGGCACAAGAGGGGAAACGTTGGTCAAGTCCCAATGACTTGAGGCAGTTGGCAAGAGCGCCAAACCTACACTCAGGACAACCTGAATTCCAATTCAGTCCTAGACACCAGCTGAGGGATCCTCAGCAACTCATTCAGCTATTTGGTTCAGTTTTCTCAGCTGTAAAATAGGGATAACAATGACTCACCTCCTAGGACTGTTGTGAGGATCACATAAGATAATATTTGTAAAAGTGCTTAGCACAGTGCCTGGCACATCATGAGCACTAGATGAATGCTTATTCCCTCTCCCCTCCCTCTTTTTTCTTTGGTGTCAACCCCACATTCCATGTGTCTCCTTTCTTTCATCCTCTAACATCCTCTTCTAGCTCATTTGGATGGTATGTCTCTGGAGGGAGCAGGTTAGAAGGAGGGCTTTGGGGCAGGAAACCAAGGAAAAGGGCCTTTAATCTTCCACAAGTCTGTTTTCATGTCTACAGCGTGCAGAGTCTTGTGCTGGTCAGCACTGAACATAAAGAGGGTCTATGAGATCACTTCCCAAAGGGAGCAAAGTCTGGTAGATGAACGTGCCATGGACACAGAAGTGACCCAGTGCTAGGGCACGCTTGGGAGGCTGGGCATGAAACGATGGAAATGGAAAGCTGAAAAGAAGTAAGAAACTGAATGCAAGTCAGGATCTATTTTATGCTGGGCCTCCCCTTCAGGAGAATAATGCAATTGAAGAACCAACCTAAGCCCTCTTCCGTGCCCCACATTCCTATTCTCAACTAGGTGGGCATTTATCTGCCTTTTAGAAATGTGGGGGGGATGTATGACACAGCCCTGGCCCCCCATTCTACCCAGGGAGCGAGGATAACCCCAGAGATCCCCAGACACAAAGGAACCGCAGGATTGGCAGGTCATGATTTATAGGAAATCTCAGCTTTATTGAGGTCTCTCCCCATCCATTTCTCTTCCTCCTTGTCCTTCCCATGAATACACTTTTGCCCCAAACTTACCTTCAATGGACTCAGAAGCTGCCCAGGGACTGAGCAGCATGACCAGTGAGAGGGTCCCTAGGATCAGGATTCTGCCGGCGGCCATTCTGTGGGGGCTCCTTTGTTGTGAACACCCTTCAGTAATGGGGTACAAGGCAGGGAGGTAGATATTAGGGAGAAGAAGGAGGCAAGGGAAGTCCTAATGAGGAGGAGCCAAAGCCTGGATCATCCAAATTGCAGCTAATAGAAAAATCCCTTCAGCTGATCTCTCTGTTGCTGGGTAAAGAAGTACTGGAAGGAGCTACAGGGAAATGCAGGAGATTCATTTTGTCTAGTCCTTTTCACTCATCCAATCAATTAGCAAAACAGGTATTTTTTTAAACCCTTAACTTCCATCTTAGAATCAATACTATGTATTGGTTCCAAGGCAGAAGAGTGGTAAGGGCTAGGCAATGAGGATTAAGTGACTTGCCCAGGGTCACACAGCTGGGAAGTGTCTGAGGTCAAATTTGAACCCAGGACCTCTTTTCTCTAGGCCTGGCTCTCAATCCACTGAGCCCACCTAGCAGACCCCTACCAAACATTTATTAAAGGCACTTTTGAACACATTTTGTAGTATAGTATGCCTTGTATACATGTTCTATTGTCAATCTTCTGATTGCTAGTTCAAATATTTATTTCTTTCATCTAAATGAATGACCTGATGATAGAAACATGAGAATTACTGTTGGAGTGTATTTGAACCCAAGTTATCTATTCTGGGAGTTACCGTGTAAGTAAGGGTGCAAAGATATTCCAGTTAGATAACCTTATTTTGTGAAACCCTAAACTGACCTTTGTCCCCACAACCTATCTTCAAGAAACTCTCAGACTGATCCCTATCCCAGACTGAACAGTATGAATTGATCATAAATGTCTCACCTAGTTCCTGGAGGTTGTATCTCTGACCTGAGGAACCAGATTTGTAAGAAGGTATTAATTATTCCTTGATCACCCTAGATAGAATTAGCAGATATAATCAAATCTTAAGTACCTTTTTGTCTTCTTAATATCTTCTATTATATCTAGACTACTTCCACGCCCCCTAACGTCTGGCTACAGCTTCTTCCCCAAGACTTTACATAACCAGTCAGTTGTTCTTCTTTTACACCCTTTAAGACAAAGGGTTTATTTATATATTTATATATGACCTGACCCCAAGTTCTTTAGTTTGGTGGAAATTCCCAATATTGATATCTTTCCCAAGACAGTGCTCATCTTGGAATGGTGCCTCTGTGATGATCGGCTCCTTTGTCCTGATTAAATATGGGTTCTAATACAACCTGGTAGTTATGAGTTATTTTTTCAGGTTGACAACACGCAAGACTTACCACTCTAGTTCTGTTTCTTCTCCCTCCAAGATTATGACTTTAAATACTCATCATACCCATATCAAACCCTTATATTTTAGCCATGCATCCTGTGTCTATTCTATTGTTGGTATATACTCTCCTAAAGGGGAGAGGGATTGTGTAATTATCCTGAAAATCCAAAATTTAAAGTAATTTTAGGAAAAGATAATTGTCAGAACCCTGAACCAGAAAAGTGGATCTTCTAGAGAAGATGCTATAAGGATGCTTGCAGAAATCACACACTACATCAAGAGATCTGGAGTGAACTTTTGGATATAATGAATTGAGTGGGGAGTTGAGTCCACCATTTTTCCTAATTGTAAATTCTTATGCCAAAGGAGTGTGACCCTAATTGACTTTTGGTCAATGCACCTATCAAACATTTTTAAAATTTTTCTTTCTCTTTTATTCCCAAAATTGTCGTAACTCTCTCTATGAAATGTATATATTTTTTTCTATTTTTATACCCCCTAATGAGAAAATCTAAAAGTATAGATTCCATATGTGGAATGATTCATTGGGGAGACCCAACACGTTAATAATCTCTTGGAAAAACAATAGGGAGGAATTGTGCTGGCTTCCCAAAGAATCAGACCCAGGGCAGATTGTGTGAAGGAAATTATTTAGTGGACATTGATCCTGAGTACACAGTCTAAGCCCAGGCATCATCAGCATGACAATCAGTAATTAGGGAATGTGACAACACTGGCAGAGCCAGAATAATGTCACTCCACTGGCCTGCTGTTTGAGAGGGAATGGGCTGGGAGGATTCTAAAAAGCCAGGTGGGAAGCTGTCTGGGGTTCTTCTGCTCTTAAAGAGACAGACTCCTAGGGGGTGGGGGTGATGCTTAAGAAGAGGCAGCACAGCATTGCTGGGCTAAAATCTAGGACCTGATCTACCTTAAATGAAATCAGTCTCTCTCCCTCTCTCCCTCTCTGTCTCTCTGTCTCTGTCTCTGTCTCTCTCTTTCTCTCTCTTTCAAACTCTCTCTCTCTCTCTCTCTCATTAATAAAAATTTTTACTAATAAATGTTTAGAACTTTGGCAATAAGCCTCCAGACCAATTTTTATTTGTTATAAACTAGACTGGAACTCCGTTTTTCATCTCTTCAGGTCCACTTTACCACCTAATCCTTTTAAATAAGTTATACTCTTCCCTTTACATATTCTAGTCATGTAATTCCCCAGTAATCATTTATAAGATTTTACTTACCTCCTTCTATGGATTAAAGTCATTTGTTCACTTTATTATTTTTATTATCCATACATTACATGTTGGGCAATTAGGTGGTGCATAGATTCCCTTCTCCCCCCAAATGGAAGAGACAAACACACACAGGAAATGTCTCCCTTAGGTTATAGTGATAGGCTAGAAGGCAAACAGTATATGTGGCTTATGTCTAGCTCAATATCAGGAGCCTGAAAGGGCCTGGATCTACATCACTTCATAAAGGAAGATCACTTGGGCTTTTTTGAAGGAAGTGGAGTGGACTCAGGGGACAAAGGGGTTCTATTATGAATGAAAATGAATCTTGGAGACTTTATACTAAATTTATAAGTATTTAGTAAGAGAAAGAAGATAATATTACCAGCTTAACTTCCCAATGTCTTCAGCCACATGCTTTGTCAGGTCCTAGATTCCCCATGGGCCCTGGTTCATTTCACAATCAGGAGCCAGGAGACCCAGCTACCCACATGGTCCAGGCAAACAAATTAAGGCCAACCAATGAATGGGCTTGATTTCAGAAAGGGACTGGAGCTCATCCGGCCTGTCCCCTGCTGCACAGCTTGCCAGAGATGCTGGAACACCTGAGAAAGAACGCCTTTCTCAAGCTCAAAAAATGGCAGAGAGAAGCCTTTCCAATTCTCTTGGCTCTTTTTTATCTTGCCCCTGACACTAAATCTACTCTACTTTTAACTGGACAGTCTGAGTTGTGTCCTGACATCCAGGCACATAATCATGCCATGCTGCTCAGTCAGAAAGCTCACTCCCCCTCCCCCAATTTACCAATTAAGACACTTGACTCTGTGACAATTAGGTATGATTTCCAGACTTTTTAGTCCACACAGTTCCATGATCGTCCAGGTGTCTCCATGCTCTGGTCTGTGGTGGTAGGAATCTGCATGGGCAAGAGGAGAATCTGTCTTGAGTCCTTTGGAGTGTTAAGATTAAAATTTTTTGGAGATTACTTTAATTTGTAATTATTTATCAAATAATAAAAAGCAGGCCAGAGAAAGAAAAGGCACCAGTCACATGGGCCTGGCTATTCTCTTTCCAAACCTCCTCAACTAGTTAGCACTTGCTGGAGCTTACATCCCCCTCCCTTTCTCATCCCTACATTCTTCCCCTTGACAAAGAGCTTAAGGCTTTCCTTGGACATCAAATTTATATACCCCATGATGTCAATTTTCTGGGTCTCACTGATTGGCCAAACTTGACCTCAGCCTGAGTCTGAGGTCGGTCTTCTGGATGTCAGGAGATATGTGGAATAAGAGGCAAGCATCTTCTAAGTGCTAGGGAGCCACAAGCCTGCTGGCATCCTCCAGAGTGCTATACCTTCCCTTTATACAGATAAGCCTCAAGCTTTGTTCTTTTCTTTTTCTTTTTTTTTTTAATAAACCCTTATATTCTGACTTAGAACAAATATTGTAGATTGATTTCTACTCAGAAGAGTAGAAAGGGCTGAGCAATGGGATTAAGTTATTTACCAAGGGTCACATGGCTGGGAAGTATCTGAGGTCATATTTGAACCCAAGAACTTCTTTCTCTCATCCTGGCTCTCAATCCACTGAGCTACCTAGCTGCCCCCAGATCTTGTTCTTAATTAATTAATTAATACAATAAAAAATAGAGTTGTTACCTCCAAGAAATAGGGGTTCAGACTAATAAATTCTCACAGGGGCAAAGAATCCCACTCTAGTGGTAGGAATTTAAATGTTTCAAAATACTACGACTTAAATTACATACATACAAAAATCAGACATACCTTTCCATACCTTAGCTGTTTTTCAGGAAATACAATAGTTTCCCAAAATTATCCTTTGGAAGCCAAGCTTTGAGCAGTGGTTCAAGGAATATAGGGAGGAGAGAAACTGCAGATGTAACTCTGTGGCTTCAGAAACCTCAGACACTAGTAAGGTCAGATACAAGACTGATCTGAACCCCCTTCCCTTTCCCACTACTTGTAGAACTTACCCTGGTTGGTTCTTCTCAGGAATTCCAGGTGGTGAGATGATTCACTGAAGGTTCCCTCTTCTCTCTTCCCTTTTCCCTAAGTTGCTTGACTACTCAAAGAAGAGAGATGAGATAGAAGTCAACAACTCTATTATCCCTACAAGATAGAGGACCAACAATCCTTAATATGCACTCTGCTACTGCTTCTTATAGTCCCCTAGACCTTACCATCCTCTGGATTTCTATGCCCCACAATCTCCTGCCAATGTCATCTGACCTATTTATGTAAAGACTTCTTGACTTTGCCATCTCCCTCACCACTCCACCCCAAGGACTTCAAGACCTTACAGTTAACCTGGCAGTTGGACTTTGGGTTATTGTCTTCCCCAGTTAAAGTGTGAAATCATTGAAATCCACAGCTGTTCAGTTTTGTTTTTCTATTTGTATCACCAGCACATAGTATAGGTATTTGATCCCTAGTAAGCATTTAATAACTGCTTTTTTCTTCCTTCATTCCTTCTCTTCTTTCTATCCTTCCCTCTTTTTTCCTCCTTCCTCCTTTTCTTTCCCTTCTTCTCCCCTCCCTCTCTCCCTTCCTTCATTCATTCCTTTCCTTCCTGTGAGAAAGATGTTTTCTTTCTTCCTGAGATAAATATATCTATATGAGTAGGACTAAATGAAAATCAAGACTTTTAGTTCATAGTAGGGGTACATTCCAAAGGCTTGTCCATGTGAGTTGTCTTCCACCTTTTTCTCTCCTAAATCCCATTTTTACATAATCTTCAATTCTAACTATGTGTCTCCCTTTTCCCTAACCAATAAGACATCCATCCTGTATAAGTGGTAATTAGGTATCCTTGGGACTTCATCTCTCAGCATTCTTTCCTTTTCTCTTTCATGTACAAGCATTGTTGCATTGTTTGTATAGAGTAGGTGTGGCTCCTCTCTCTCCTCTCTTTTCCACGTGCAAAGCTGGTGAGCTCTCTCAGTTTCTCTAGCTTTTACTTTCCCTTTGCTTCAAATTAAACATTATTAACTATAACACTTGGAGTATTGGATATTAATTTTTTAAATTTACATTTGGCCACCTACAAAGGGATTCGAATTGAGAACCGTATTTGTTTTCCTGCCTGCGGTTTCCCACCCTGGCTGCCATAAAAGCCACCAGGCTGTGGCTCACTCCTCTCCTGCTGCTTCAAGCCACTACCAGCTTGCACAGCCTAACCACCCCCACACCACCCTGGCTTGGCTTCTTCTACATAGCTGGTGCTGTCCCAGGAGCCAACCGTGTGCTTCTGCCATTTCTAAGGATCCTGCTTCTTCTCTTGTTGCCCTCTGCCTGTCTGCTTCACTGCCTCTCTGTTTA
This sequence comes from Monodelphis domestica, assembly GCF_027887165.1. Lineage (NCBI taxonomy): Eukaryota > Metazoa > Chordata > Mammalia > Didelphimorphia > Didelphidae > Monodelphis > Monodelphis domestica. The sequence goes on along the minus strand of NC_077228.1, from coordinate 268,199,960 downwards.
CTAGTAAGCTTAAAAGACTCCCTCTCCGAGCCCCAACCTAGCAGAGGGGGAATCCCTTTCCCTGCTGGCAGCTAGTTGCCTCCTAACCTCTGCCAGGCTGTTTGCATTGGTGTGGGGATCCTGGCCCTCTTTCACACCCCAGTCTAACTCCTAGTTTTCTCCCTGCTTTACCCCAACCTGCCTTACACTCTTCTCTCCTCTAGAGCCAATTTGCTTTCAGCACAAATGCAAACACAAACCTCACCCGGTTTTGTAGTCATATCCTCCATTTTAGTTTCTGGTAGACACAACACGCCATTGCACAGTGCAAAGAAGCACTAGGCTAAACTGCATAGTGCTAATCGAGCACAAGGTCAAAGAGACCAACCAATCCCAGTGGGGTTGATGAAAACTTTGATCCATGATAAGAGGATTTGAACATGTTTGGGGTTCAAGGTTGCAGCTGTTTAACATGTGTTAAAGGCAGGTCTTCCTTGTTCCACATTCTACCAAGTATCTCAAATTTGGCTCCTACCTGGCTCCTAAAATTTAGTCCCTTTTCTGTCATTCATAGTGTGGCACTTTCTATAGTCCTGGCTACTAATTGGGTGAATGCATCATTGCTTAAATCATTTTAATTGGGTCCTGATTCAAGGACTTATTATATTATAGGACTTTTATTAGAATATTATATTTTAATAGAATATTATATTCAAGGACTATATATATTGTAGACTTATTTTTCCTTTACTTAGAATTTTTACACATAAGACTTTGATAGTCTATACTTCATCCAGAAATTATCTTTTTTTTATTTGGATTTTTTGATGGTTTTTATTTCTCTTGCCAATTGATTCATATACCTCATAACTCAGCCATGCATCCCTAAATGATCCCTGTGTTTTTCAATCACCCTCTTCAGAAGGGGGGAGTTATATAGGATTATTAATATTTTAAATTATAAAGTTTAAATTCATTTTGAGAGTAATTTTAGGTTAAGAAACATGCTACCTCTCTGAATCCAGAAAGTGAATTGTTTGGAGAAGACACCATCAAGATGCCTCCACAGACAACACCCTGCACCAGAAGATCCAGAGTGAACTTTAGGGTGTGGTGATTTGAATTGTGTGGGTTTAAATGCATATGTTTTATATGTATACATACAGTATATGTATACTCTTATGCTGAAGGGGGCTGCTCCCTAACTGGCTTTTTGTCAACTCACCTAGAAATTATTGGTTTTGTTCTCTTTTCCTCAAATTATTATAATTTCATAACTGGTATGTTTACAAGACCATCAGAGAGACTAGTCTTCCTCAGTTCTGGGGGGGAATGTATAAATGGAGATTTTGAACCCTAGACTTCAATCGCTAGAAGTTCTTGGTATTTCCCAGAATTCCCTATAATCTCTCCTGAGTCTCCACATTGGCAAGATCATAATTGGTATTTAATTGGCAGTAACGCCTCCCACTCTCTCTTCCTTTACAATTATGTAGCTAGTATAGTGGTAAGCTAAGTGCAGGGATTTTAAATGAGCTAATCAGCGATGGACACGTGGTTTTTATTTTGTATACTTTTTATTCCTTGATTTTCTAATGATCCTTAATAAACCACATAAAATATAATATTTTTATTATTAGAGATATAATTTAATTTTTACTGAACCTTTAAGATTTTGGATTGGATCCCTGTTTGGGTCAAGGATGCCTTCAGAAAATCTTCCAAACCAGAGACTTCTGGGTAAACATGGCAGCAGTCTAGACACAAGACCCTTCCTCTCCTCAGCACTCACTGATATAGACTACCTCAAAAGATCAAGAAAAACAAATTCATGAGAATGAAGAGACTCTACAGTAGGGCACAGCATTGAAGGTACATGGGATTTGGGCATTTCCACACTAAAAGAGGATGAAAAAGGCACCATCAAAACATGAGCTGACCTACCCTCCCCCACCCCACCTATGGAGCCAGAATCAGAGCCAACACTTGCCAGAATCAGTGAGTAAGCAAGGGGCACCTCTAGAGTGAGTAAGGGGCACCTCTAGGTCCTTGGGAGATGACTAAGACCACCAAAGACCTACCCCTGAGCGCAGGTAGACCTGATACTCCAGTAGGCTGAAGAGTACAAATATGGGCACTCAAGATAGCACAGAGAAGAGCAGCAAACAGCAGAATCTGCAGAGATTCAAAAGCTTGCCTCAGGCAAAATCCTTGCCCCTTAACTCCATACACAGAGAGCCTGTCCATCTCACTGAGATTTCTCAATAAAAAGGGAAGGAAAAACCTCTACAGTGATAGCAAATGGATCCCAGGAGCTACAATCTCCTTCCACCAAAAAAAAAAAAGAAGAGGGGATTGACCCTGGAAATTTTTACAGAGGAAAAACCCAGACTATAGAGGAAATATAAGAGGAAGTTCAAATAAATCCCAAACCTTCCAAAATATGGAAATTGTCCACAAGCTCTTGAAGAATTTGTTCATTCATTTATTTATTTAATTAATTTTAGTTTTTAAAACATTATTTTATTTGGTCATTTTCATACATTGTTCATTGGAAACAGATCATTTTCTTTTCCTCCCCCTCCAAACCCCCGCCACCCCTTCCCTAGCGGACGACGCGCAATTCGTCTGGGTATCACATGTGTCCTTGCTCTGAACTCATTTCCTTGTTGTTCGTATTTGCAAAAGGGCACTCATTTAGCATCTCTCCTTGATCATGTCCCCTCAACCTCTGTAGTCAAGCAGTTGCTTTTCTTTGGTGTTTTTACTCCCTCAGTTTGTCCTCTGCTAAAGGATAGTTTTGTTTTTTTTTCCTCGTAGATCGCAGCAGGTTGTTCAGGGACATTGTAAACCCATTACTGGAGAAGTCCATTACATTCTCTTGTACCACAATGTGTCAGTCTCTATGTACAGTGTTCTCCTATTTCTGCTTCTGTCACTCTGAATTACTTCCTAGAGGTTGTTCCAGTCTTCATGGAATTCCTCCACTTTATTATTCCTTTTAGCACAATAGTATTCCATCACCAACATATACCACAATTTATTCAGCCATTCTCCAATTGAAGGGCATCCCCTCATTTTCCAATTTTTGGCCACCACAAAGAGCACAGTTATGAATATTCTATACAAGTCTTTTTCCTTATTATCTCATTGGGGTACAAACCCAGCAGTGCTATGGCTGGATCAAAGGGCAGACAGTCTTTTATCACCCTTTGGGCATAGTTCCAAACTGCCCTCCAGAGTGGTTGGATCAATTTACAACTCTACCAGCAATGAATTAATGTCCCTAATTTGCCACATCTCCTCCAGCATTCATTATTTTCCTTTGCTGTCATTTTGAACAATCTGCTAGGTGTGAGGTGATACCTCAAAGTTGTTTCGATTTGCATCTCTCTGATTATAAGAGATCTAGAACATTTTTTATGTGCTTATTAATAGTCTTGATTTCTTTAACTGAAAATTGCCTATTCATGTCCCTTGCCCATTTTTCAATTGGAGAATGGCTTGATTTTTTGTACAACTGGTTTAGTTCTTTATAGATTTGAGTAATTAGACCTGTGTCAGAGGTTTTTGTTATAAAGATTGTTTCCCAATTTGTTGCTTTCCTTCTAATTTTAGTTACATTGGTTTTGTTTGTACAAAACCTTTTTAATTTGATGTAGTCAAAATTATTTATTTTGTATTTTGTGACTCTTTCTAAGTCTTGCTTGGTTTTAAAATATTTCCCTTCCCAAAGGTCTGACATGTATACTATTCTGTGTTCACCTAATTTACTTACAGTTTCCTTCTTTATATTCAAGTCATTCACCCAGACTGAGTTTATCTTGGTGTAGGGTGTGAGATGTTGATCCAAACCTAATCTCTCCCACAATGTCTTCCAATTTTCCCAGCAGTTTTTATCAAATACTGGGTTTTTGTCCCAAAAGCTGGGGTCTTTGGGTTTGTCATAAACAGTCTTATTGAGGTCATTTACCCCAAGTCTATTCCACTGATCCTCCTTTCTGTCTCTTAGCCAGTACCAAATTGTTTTGATGACCTCTGCTTTGTAATATAGTTTGAGATCTGGGACTGCAAGGCCACCTTCCTTTGTATTTTTTTTTCATTATTTCCCTGGAAATCCTTGATCCTTTGTTCTTCCAAATGAACTTTGTTATGGTTTTCTCTAATTCAATAAAATAGTTTTTTGATAGTTCAATGGGTATGGCACTAAATAGATATATAATTTTGGGTAGGAGGGTCATTTTTATTATGTTAGCTCATCCCACCCATGAGCAATCAATGTTTTTCCAATTGTTTAGATCTAGTTTTAATTGTGTGGAGAGTGTTTTGTAGTTGTGTTCATATAGTTCCTGTGTTTGTCTCGGCAGATAGATTCCTAAGTATTTTATATTGTCTCTGGTGACTTTAAATGGAATTTCCCTTTCTAATTCTTGCGGCTTAACTGGGTTGGAGATATATATAAATGCTGATGACTTATGTGGGTTTATTTTGTATCCTGCAACTTTGCTAAAGTTGTTGATTATTTAGATTAGCTTTTTGGTTGATTCGCTGGGATTCTGTAAGTAAATCATCATATCATCCACAAAGACTGACAGCTTGGTCTCCTCATTGCCACTTTTAATACCTTCAATTTCTTTTTCTTCTCTAATTGCTACTGCTAGTGTTTCTAGTACAATATTAAATAATAAAGGTGAAAATGGGCATCCTTGTTTGACTCCTGATCTTATTGGGAAAGCTTTGAGTTTTTCCCCATTACAGATGATGTTTGCTGATGGTTTTAGGTATATACTGTTTATTATTATTTTTAGGAAAGGCCCTTCTATTCTTATACTTTCTAGTGTTTTCAATAGGAATGGATGTTGTATTTTTGTCAAATGCTTTTTCTGCATCTATTGAGATAATCATGTGATTTTTATCTGTTTGCTTGTTTATATGGTCAATTATGTAGATGGTTTTCCTAATATTGAACCATCCTTGCATTCCTGGTATGAATCCTACCTGATCATAGTGGATAACCCTTGTGATGACTTGCTGGAGTCTTTTTGCTAGTGTCCTATTTAAGATTTTTGCATCTATATTCATTAGAGAGATTGGCCTATAGTTTTCTTTCTCTGTTTTTAACCTGTCTGGCTTTGGGATCAGTACCAAGTTTGTGTCATAAAAAGAATTTGGTAGAACCCCTTCTTGGCTTATTCTGTCAAATAGTTTGTATAGTATTGGGGTTAGCTGTTCTTCGAATGTTTGATAGAATTCATTTCTGAATCCGTCTGGACCTAGGGATTTTTTCTTAGGGAGTTCTTTGATGACTTGTTCAATTTCTTTTTCTGATATGGGGTTGTTTAGGTAATTTATTTCTTCTTCTTTTAGTCTAGGCAATTTATATTTTTGTAAGTATTCATCCATATCACTTAGATTGCCATTTCTTTGGCATATAATTGGGTATAGTCATTTTTAATAATTGTCTTGATTTCCTCTTCATTAGAGGTGAGGTCTCCCTTTTCATCTTGGATACTGTCAATTTGGTTTTTTTCTTTCCTTTTTTTAATTAGACTGACTAGTACTTTGTCAATTTTATTTGTTTTTTCAAATATAAGCTTCTAGTCTTATTTATTAAATCAATAATTCTTTGACCTTCAATTTTACTAATTTCTGCTTTGATTTTTAGAATTTCTAATTTAGTCTTCATCTGAGGGTTTTTAATTTGTTCACTTTTTAGTTTTTTAATTTGCATGCCCAATTCATTGACCTCTGCCCTTCTTAATTTGTTTATATATTAACTCAAGGATAAAAATTTTCCACTGAATACTGCTTTGGCTGTATCCTATAAGTTTTGAAAGGATGTCTCACCATTGTCATTTTCTTCAATGAAGTTATTAATTGTTTCTACGATTTGTTCTTTAGCTGGTTTTGGAGAATCATATTGTTTAATTTCCAATTAATTTTTGATTTATCTATCCATGTACCCTTACTAATTATTATTTTTATTGCACTGTGGTCTGAGAAGGTTGCATTTATTATTTTTGCCCTTTTGCAATTGTTTGCAATGATTTTGTGCCCTAGTACATGGTCAATTTTTGTGAATGTACCATGCACTGCTGAAAAGAAGGTGTATTCCTTTTTGTCCCTATTTATTTTTCTCCATATGTCTACTCACCCTAATTTTTCTAAGATTTCATTTGCTTCTCTCACCTCTTTCTTATTTATTTGTTGATTTGATTTATCTAGTTTGGATAGGGGAAGGTTCAGATCTCCCACTAGTATAGTTTTTCTATCTATTTCATCCTTGAGCTCCTCTAGTTTCTCCTTTAAAAATTTGGATGCTCTGCCATTTGGTGCATACATATTGAGTACAGATATTTCCTCGTTGTCTATACTGCCTTTTATCTGGATGTAATTACCTTCCCTATCTCTTTTAACTAGATTTATTTTTACTTTGGCTTTGTCTGATATCTACTCCTGCCTTCTTTTTATCATTTGATGCCCAATAGATTTGGCTCCATCCTCTTACTTTCACCCTATGCTTATCTACCTTCCTCTTGTGTGTTTCTTGCAGACAGCATATGGTAGGGTTTTGGATTCTAATCCACTCTGCTATTCTCTTGCATTTTATGGGTGAATTCATTCCATTCACATTCAGAGTTGTTATTAATAGCTGTGTATTTCCCAGCATTTTGACTTCTACTCCTGGTCCTGCCTTTTCTTCTTTCACTATTTCCTTCTATACCAATGTTGGTTTATAGTCAGTCCCCCTAGCTCCCACCCTTATTTTACTTCCCTTTCTATCCCCCTCCCTTCTTGTTCCCTCCCTTATTTTCCCCTGTAGTCTTTTTAAAAAAAACCCCACCCTCTCCCTCCCTTGTACTGCTTCCCTACATACCAGTCCTTTTTTTACCCTTCTACTCCCCTTTAGGGCGCAAATCTATTCTTTTCCCCAATGGATTTGATTGTTCTTCCCTCTTTGGGTCAGTTTCAAAGAACGTAAGAGTTGAGTATTTCCTATCTCCAACCTCTTTACCCTTCCAGTGTATCGATGTTCTCCCCCCTCCCGCCATGAGCTTTTTTGTGACATATACATTTACCCCCAATTGTTTCTTTCCCCATTGCTTTTAGTCATAACCTCTTTTCTTTTTTAGCTCTAGTCATGTATTTAAATATACATACACATGTATATGTATTTATGCATGCATATATCTATATACCTATTTATGTCTTGTCCTTTCATCCTATACAGTTTGTCACTGTTCCCTCTGAGTGTAATTCTTCTAGCTGCTCAGGTGATAGCAACAGTTTTTTTTTTTTTTAGGAATATAAGATGTTTATTTTTTTAATCTGATAAATTAAAGCAAGATACTGTATTATATCATTATAATTTACATTATAATCAATTCTTTTTTTCATTTTAAAGTTATATTTTATTTGATCATTTCCAAGCATTATTCACTAAAGACATAGATCATTTTCTTTTCCTCCCCTCCCCCTACCCCCCATAGCGGACGCGCAAATCCACTGGGCATTGCATGTTTTCTTGATTTGAACCCATTGCCATGTTGATAATATTTGCATTAGAGTGTTCATTTAGAGTCTCTCCTCTGTCATGTCCCCTCAACCGCTGTATTCAGGCAGTTGCTTTTCCTCGGTGTTTCCACTCCCATAGTTTATCTTTTGCTTATGAATAGTGTTTTTTTCTCCTAGATCCCTGCAAATTTTTCAGGGACATTACACCACCACTAATGGAGAAGTCCATTACGTTCGATTATACCACAGTGTATTAGTCTCTGTGTACAATGTTCTCATGGTTCTGCTCCTCTCGCTCTGCATCACTTCCTGGAGGTTGTTCCAGTCTCCATGGAACTCCTCCACTTTATTATTCCTTTTAGCACAATAGTATTCCATCACCAACATATACCACAATTTGCTCAGCCATTCCCCAATTGATGGGCATCCCCTCGTTTTCCAGTTTTTGGTCACCACAAAGAGCGCATCTATGAATATTTTTGTACAAGTCTTTTTGTCCCTTATCTCTTTGGGGTACAGACCCAGCAGTGCTATGGCTGGATCAAAGGGTAGATATTCTTTTGTCGCCCTTTGGGCATAGTTCCAAATTGCCCTCCAGAATGGTTGGATCAGTTCACAACTCCACCAGCAATGAATTAATGTCCCTATTTTACCACATCCCCTCCAGCATTCATTAATTTCCTTTGGATAGCAACAGTTTTTAAGAGTGAAACAAAGAGAAGGACCTCTTTTCTTATAGGGATACATATTATTTTAACTTATTGAGTCTCTTAAACAATTTTTATTGTTGTTTTGTTTGGTCCCCCCCCCCCCCTTTTTAATTACCTTTTGATGATTCTCTTGAGTTCTGTGGTTGGACATCAAATTTTCTGTTCAGGTCTGGTCTTTTATTTATGAATGCTTGGATCTCTTCTGTTGTGTTGAATGACCATAATTTCCCCTGTAAGAATATAGTCAGTTTTGATGGGTATTTTATTCTTGGTTGTAGACCTAGTTCCCTTGCTTTCCAGAATATTGTATTCCATGCCTTTCGGTCCTTCAGTGTGGATGCAGCCAGATCCTGTGTTAACCTCACCGTGTTACCACGGTGAATGGCTTCTTCTTGGCAGCTTGTAATATCTTTTCTTTCATCTCATTGTTTTTGAATTTGGCTATAACATTTCTTGGTGTTGTCAGTTGGGGATTAAATACAGGGGGTGATCTGTGGATTCTTTCAATCTCCACTTTCCCCTCTTGTTCTAGGATCTCGGGACAGTTTTCCTGGATAATTTCATCTAGCATTATGTCCAGGCTTTTTCTTTTGTCGTGGTCTTCTGGTAGTCCAAATATTCTTAAATTGTCTCTCCTTGAATGATTTTCTAAATCCTCTGTTTTGTGAATGAAATGCTTCACATTTTCCTCAATTTTTTCATTCTTTTTGTTTTGTTTTATAGTGTCCTGCTGCCTTGTGAGGTCACTTGATTCTAGTTGTTGTATTCTGGTTCGTAAAGATTGGATTTCATCTCTGGCTTTTTGGTCGTCTTTTTCCTTCTGGTCTGATTTTCTTTGAAGATTGTCTTTCATCTCCTTTGCCTCATCTTTCATCTCCTTTGCCCTATCTTTCATCTCCTTTGCCTCATTTTCCAGCTGGTTGATTTTGGCTTTCAAGACACTATTTTCTCATTTTAGTTCAAGTGCCTCTGTTTCCAGATGACTTATCTGAATTTTTAAGTTCTTTTCCCAATTGTTTTCAATCTCTCTTATTTGTGTTTTGAGTTCTTCCACAGCCTGTATCCAATTTGCTGGGATTTCTTGTTTATCATTTGCTGATCTCTCCCCCTCTGTTCCATTTGCTGAGTAGTAGCTGTCTATTGTAGTTTCTTTCTTCTTTTTCTGTTGTTTGTTCAAATTCACCCCTTCTTTACTCCCCGTATTTGTCTGTGCTCTTGTTCCTCTCATTTTTTTGTTTTTTGAGGACTTCTACCAGTCTCTCCTCTTGGAGCTTTAATAGAAGATCTCTTGGTGTAGTCTCTGAGGGAGGGTTGTTGGGGGTTTGAGCTTCCCTGTCCTCTGAAGGCTTTTGATTGGCTTAAAGTCCAGCAGTCAATGAGAATGGGTGGGGAGCCTGGGCTTCCCTGTGTTCTGGAGACTTTTGATGGGATTGAGTTCAGCTTAGTTGGGCTAGGTTTACTCTGAGTTTTAAACTTCCTTTACAGCTGGAGCAAATATGGAGGATCTCCAAAGCTCTGGCCAGGCTGCCAGGTCTATGCTCCTTCTAGGTTGCCATCTTGACTCCACCTCTAGGTTTCTGTTTTTTCAGAAGACACTATTCTCTAAGGGGGAAGGGGTTGTGGCCTCCCTGGGCTCTGAGGGCTCCTGATGGGATTAGGTTCAGCTGGTTTGGGCCAAATGAGCTCTGAAGCAAAAAACCTCCTCCTCCACAATCTGTGTTGAATGCCCAGAGACTGGCAGGTTGCTTTCAAGGAATGCCCTTTGGAGCAACCCCTTTGCCCACCCTGATGTTTCTGTTCTTTCCAAAGATCCTGCTCTCTAAGTGGGGAGGGGTTCTGGCCTCCCTGGATTCTGAGGGCTCCTGATGGGATTCAGTTTCAGCTGGTGTGGGTGGAATGATCCCAGAACAAAAAAAAAAAACAACCAACCAAACAAAAAAAAACCTCCTCCCCTACAGTCTGTGTTGAATGCCTGGAGACTGGCCCAGGTTACTTTCAAGGTAAGGTCTTTGGAGCAACCCCTTTGCAGTCCCTGAGGTTTCTGTCCTTTCAGTAGCTCTGAGGGCTCCTGATGGGATTGGGTTCAGCTGGTACCCTAAAGCTGGAACCTCCCTTGAGACTCAGATGGAAGGACCCAGACAGGGGGCTACAGGCTTCCCCCTTATCTCTCTGTTTCCCTGTTGTCTGTGTTGAGCACCCCTGAGACTCAATCAGGTTGTTTTCAAGGTGAGTCCTTTAAAATAGCCAGCCCTGAGGCCCTTTTGCCTGCCCTGATGTTCCAGCTGCTTCCGTGGGCTCAGCACTCTGGGTTGGGGGGGATGGGTCCTGGGACCTTCCTTCTGCCTATCCAAGTGATCTAGATCCAATTAGATTAGATCCAAGTGATCTAGGGTTCTGGATTTTGGGAGGCTGTACCTTTTGATATAGGTCTGGGAGGAGGGTTCCCCGGGTCTGTCCTGTTGTTCAGCTTGAATTTCGGTGTCCTAGGAGCACTCAGTTTTCGATCAGTAAGGAAGGGTTTCAGAGGTCTGAACTTTCGCTGCTTCTAAGTCGCCATCTTGACCAGAAGTCTCTTGAAGAATTTAAATTGGATCTTATCAAAAAGATGGAAGCCTTCTGGCAAGAAAAGTGGGAAATAGTTCAAAGAGAAAATAACAATTTAAAGGACAAGAACTCTCAATTGAAGAAATATCTGGAAGACATGAAAAGCAGGATATACCAAACTGAAAAGGAAAATCAGGCTTTAAAGACTAGAATTTGGCAACTGGAAGACAATGATCTTGCAAAACAACAAGAATTAATAAAGCAAAGTCAAAAGACTGACAAAATAGAAGAAAACATAAGATATCTCACTTTGAAGATGACAGATCAGGAAAACATATCAAAGAGAGATAATTTGAGAATCATTGGTCTACCTGAAAAGCCAGAAATAAATAGAAATCACATCATACTACAAGAAATCATCCAAGAAAACTGTCCTGACATTTTTGAATAAGGGGGCAAAATAGACATGGAAACAGTTCATAGAACACCCTCTACACTAAATCCTCAAAAGAAAACTCCCAGGAATGTAATTGCCAAATTCCAGAGCTTTAAACTAAGGAGAAAATTCTACAAGAAGACAAAAAGAGACAATTCAGATACCAAGGAGCACCAATCAGAATCACACAGGACCTGGAAGCTTCCACACTAAAGGCCTGCAAGGCCTGTATCATGATATTCAGAAAGGCAAGAGAATTGGGTCTTCAACCAAGGATCATCTATCCATTAAAACTAACTATTTACTTCCAGGTTAAATTATATGGCAACAAAATAGAAGATGCCCAAGTATTTATAAAGAAAATACCAGAACTAAGCAGAAAGTTTAATATCCAAAAACAAAGATTGAGAGAAACATGAAACGGTAAATAAGAAAGAGAGGGAAAGGGGGAAAATGTGTTTTTTTTTTTATCCAAACTCTCTTCTTTAAGGGCTACAATTACATCGATTCATATGTATTAATATATGGGTAAAATGTTATTTGTAACTCTCAAAAATTATATGCACCATTATAGTAATTAAAAGAATCATTCAAAGAAGAGATTGGAGCATTAAGGACTATAAGATGATATGCAAAAAAAGACAAAGGGAGGGTGGGAATCAAAGATGGCACCAAGAGATACTTGAAGAAATAAAATAAATAGGATAATCTTTATCACACAAAGAGGCACATGGGAAGGGGAGGGGAAGAATACTCTTATAAGAAGGAGAGGAAGAGAGTGCTAATAGGAAATACTTAAACCTTACTCTCAGTGAAATAAATTCTGAGAGGGAAGGGCATCTAGATCCATTGGGGTATTGATTTCTATCTTATCCTACAGGGAAAGTGATATGGTAAAACTAAGGGGGGAGGGGGGAGGGAGTATAAAAAGGGAGGGAAGGAGAGGGGGAGAGAACTTAACAGATCCTAAAAAAACAAGAATGGAACAAAAAGGGAGGGGCCAGAAAGGGAAGCATATTAAGGGAGGGGATTAGAGGAATTTATTAAAAGTAAACCACTGGTTTAAAATGATATAACAAAAGAAGAAAGGACAGAACTAGGAGAGGATATCAAAATGCTAGGAAATAAAAAAGTGGCAATCATAACTTTGAATATGAATGGGATGAATACACCCATAAAATGAAAGCAAATAGGAGAGTGGATTAGAATCCAAAATTCTACCATATGTTGTCTACAAGAAACACACATGTGGTGGGTAGATACTCACAAGGTTAGAATTAAAGGTTGGAGCAAAAACGTATTGGGCCTAACTGATAGAAAGAAGGCAGGAGTTGCAGTCATGATATCTGGCAAAGCCAAAGTAAAAATAGACCTGATTAAAAGGGATAGGGAAGGTAAATATATCCTGATAAAAGGGAGTATAGACAATGAAGAAATATCAGTAATCAACTTGTATGCAACAAATGGTATGGCATCCAAATTTCTAAAGGAGAAACTAGTAGAATTGAAGGAGGAAATAGGTAATAAAACTATACTAGTGGGACACCTGAACCTACTACTATCCAATTTAGATAAATCAAATAAAAAATAAATAAGAAAAAGGCAAAAGACGTGAATGAAATCTTAGAACAATTAGAGTTAAAAGATATATGGAGAAAATAAATAAGGACAAAAAGGAATACACCTTTTCAGTAGCACATGGTACATTCACAAAGATTGACCATGTACTAGGTCATAAAAATGAGACAAACAAATACAGAAAAGCAGAAATAATAAATTCAACCTTTTCAGATCATAACACAATAAAAATAATGATCTAGAAGGGTACATGGAGAGTAAAATCAAAAATTAATTTGAAAGTAAATAATATGATTCTCCAAAATCAACTAGTTAGGGAACAAATCATAAAAACAATTAATAATTTCATTGAAGAAAATGACAATGATGAGACATCCTTTCAAACTCTATCTGATGCAGCCAAAGCAATACTTAGGGGAAATTTTATATACTTCAGTTCAAATATTAACAAACTAGGGAGGGCAGAGGTCAATGAATTGGATATGCAAATCAAAGAACTTGAAAGTGAACAAATTAAAAACCCCCAGAAGAAAACCAAACTAGAGATCCTAAAAATTAAGGGAGAAATTAATAAAATCGAAAGTGATAGAACTATTGAACTAATAAATAAGACTAGAAGCTGGTATTTTGAAAAAACAAAGAAAATAGACAAAGTACTGGTCAATCTAATATAAAAAAGGAAAGAAGAAAAGCAAATTAACAGTATCATAGATGAAAAGTGTGAATTTCAAAACTACTCAACCCTGTTCAAACCATTCTTTAGAGGATGGGATTTGGCTATTTCCTGATCAATAACAATAGAGATACTTGGAATGATAGAATAAGGTCTTGGAAACTACCATCTCTACCCTACTCAAGGTAACAGGATTTAGAAAGGGCTGCAGCAAGCTAAAGATTTAATTATTTGAGAATATGACCTTCAACAGACATGTGCAAAAAGGAAAGACCTCTGCGCAGTCCTAGGTTAAGCTAGAGCCATGATTGGCACAGGTGAGACACAGGAAGTGAGGTAGAGGACAGCCCAGGGGTTCTGGCTTCTTCCTGTGTACAGAGGAGATGTGGTGGTTGGAGCCTGGTGCTTTGGAGTGAAGGAGCCCTGAGACTGTTTCTCCATTTTGGTCATGTGAGTGATAGGGACTGATCTCTTTTCTTTGCCTCGGCTATTCCAAGGCCTTGGGCTTTTGGCCCAGCCTAAAAGCAGAGTGGGCATTTAAGCCCTATTCCCTTCCCCCCCCTCTCTCTCATACCTTTTTCCTCCTGTTTGTAATTAAAAAACTCCATAAAAGGTTGACAGCTGATTTGAGTTTTCAATTAGGAATTACATAGCTGAATTCCTTGGCGACCTTAATTTAATATATATATATATATATATATATATATCAGTCTTTTAAAGTGATTCCCATATCACAAAAGGGAGACCTCACTTCCAATGAAGAGGAAATTAAGAAATCATTAAAAACTATTTTCCCAATTATATGGCAATAAATATGGCAATCTAGGTGATATGGATGAATATTTACAAAAATATAAATTGCCTAGATTAACAGAAGAAGAAAAAGAATTCTTAAATAATCCCATATCAGAAAAAGTAATTGAACAAGCCATCAATGAACTCCCTAAGAAAAAAATCCCCAGGGCCTGATGGATTCACAAGTAAATTCTATCAAACATTCAAAGACTAGCTAATCCCAATACTATACAAACTACTTGACATAATAAGCAAAGAGGGAGTTCTATCAAATTATTTTTATGACACAAATATGGTACTGATTCCAAAGCCAGGCAGGTCAAAAACGGAGAAACAAAACTACAGATAAATCTCCTTAATGAACATAGATGCAAAAATCTTAAATAGAATACTAGCAAAAAGACTGCATCAAGTCATCACAAGGGTTATTCACTATGATCAGGTAGGATCTATACCAGGAATACAAGGATTGTTCAATATTAGGAAAACCATCCACATAATCGACCATATAAACAAGTAAACCAACAAAAATCACATGATTATCTCAATAGATGCAGAAAAACCTTTAATAAAATACAACACTCATTCCTATTGAAAACATTCAAAAGTATAGGAATAGAAGAGCCTTTCCTAAAAATAATAAACAGTATCTATCTAAAACCATCAGCAAACATTATCTGCAATGTGAATAAACTAGATGCATTCCCAATAAGATCAGGAGTGAAACAATGATGTCCATTATCACTACTATTGTTTAACATTGTGGTAGAAACACTAGCAGTTGCAATTAGAGAAGAACACAATAAGGATGTGGTAACCCTAAGACACCATATACCCTTCAGTCCCCAATATATTAAAAAATTGATATGCGATGTTCTTTTTTGAACACGGGCCAATTCTGGTAACAAGCCAACATTTTTTTAATATAATTTGACCTATGAAGATGTTGAAAATTTGCTCAAGGCTTTTCTAAAAGAATGTGAGAAAAATGAGATGATCTCTCATGTTAACAAACCTGAGGGCACAATGCAACCCACTAGCCATCTCAGGATCCTGAATGGGTTTATAACAAATCTGAAGACTATTTGTAATTATTACCTTGTAGGGTGGCCATTCTAAAAGCAATGATAGAATGTTCCAAAGATATGGATGCATGGACTAAATTTGAAAGCCTTAAACAATTCAATGGTGAGACACCCTCACAATTCATGGACAGGATCATTGAGCTTGGCGGTCGGTACCTAGACCTTGATCTTTCTAAAGAAAAAGATATTAGGGAAATAAGGCAACACTTTGTCAACAACTCTTACAGAGTTTAATTTACTTTTAACTTACTGTCCACAGTGGCCTCAGATGGATCTTGACGAGTTGAGGAGAACTGCCATTTATGTCCCTAAAGACCATAAAGAAAAACATGAAGAGACTAATATTTTCATGGAAACCAATTGAAAGGAACTCAAATCTTGAAGTGATAAGATAAACAAGACAAAAGACATGACACTCAACCAATGGCCTCTTCAAACTAAAAGTCCCTTACCTGCCACTTCTGTCAGAAGAACGACCACATAATGATGAACTGTAGGAATTTGTTCTAGCCAATGAGAAACACTATTCACTGGAAAAATTATTATAAAAACTATTTCAGAAATAATAATTACAGTAATAATTTCAGGAATCACAGCTTTAGGACTGATAACAGTTCTAGGAATTGTGAAGATTAAATTTAACTCTCCCCTGATTGTGAAAATGCAATTAATTAACTTTCCTCAGATTGTGAAGATTAAATTGTGACCCCTACCTGTTTTTAGATCTAATCACCAAAAGTATAATGGTGACCCTATTTTAAAATATAATCTAGTCCAAACTTTTTATAT
Source organism: Monodelphis domestica (assembly GCF_027887165.1). Taxonomy (NCBI): domain Eukaryota; kingdom Metazoa; phylum Chordata; class Mammalia; order Didelphimorphia; family Didelphidae; genus Monodelphis; species Monodelphis domestica. Next base: position 268,183,856 of record NC_077228.1, on the reverse strand, counting down.
AAACCCCTACTCACCCTTATATTTTATTTGGCAGACCACTTTGGTTGTGACAAAATACCCTCAATCTTCCTAACTTTTCTTGACATTTCCTTTACTTTTGTGGCTATCCCTAAGTCAGCTTTAAATATCTTACTTTGAGTCTACATTTCACAACTGCTAAAGGTAAGCTAATTTTTTTTCCTTTTCCCCCTTAAAAACAAATATAGCACAGCTGTTTTTAATATTAGCAGCTGGATCCCGAGACCTTACCTGGGAAACTATTCCCAACTCACCCATCCCCACCCCCCACAAACACCCAATTAGTAGACCCTCAGATTTTCACATGGGGGAGGATTCTATCTTTCAGACACTTGGCTGGTTTGCCTTATCAGCAGCAAATAGACTGTTTCTTAATTGCCTGTGGGGGCAAAAACAAAGGGGGGAAAAGCTTTCACTCCCTCCTAAGAGGGGAAAACTAGTCCTCTGCCTGCCCCAACAGAAAATCTACTTTCTTTTTCCAAACCCTACCCTCTCTACAGTTAACTTAAGGGAGAAGTAAAACCTAGGGAGATCAGTCAGGAAGAGTAGTGTTAGAGTAACAACAAGAACAAGAACAAGAACAACAACAACAACAACAACAACAACAACAAATACCTGGTCCCTTTTTTCCCCTAAGAGGTTTTCACAGCCCAAATAAGGTAAAAAATAATTTATAAAAATTTTTTTTTTCTCCAGGCCATACAAAAAAGTGGCCTGAGAACTGCTTCATGTAAACAAGTGGTAGAAACAGGTTGTTCTGGCATTTTCACCCTGAGGGAGAAGTCAGCTGCCTCTCATTGCCCCTCCTATACTTAACCTACAACAAAAGGTTTCCTCTCCCACCCTCCTACCAAGGAGTTAATCAAATCAAGGTGTGACATCCTTAAAGGGACCACACCTTTACCTTTAATTTTTATCCTGTGGAGAAGAGGGAAATTATAAGAAAATGTATGCAAAGGACAGAAGCTGGAGATGGGTCAGCTGTCAATCAAATGAAAATTCCATTTTGAATGTTACCGGGAAAAGCAATTTGGAGCCAAACCAACAGTGACTGGTTTTGGGTCTGGGGACTGATGGTGGTGACCTTGAAGGAAGAAGCTGGGTTTATCTCTGGGACTTGGGATAATCAAGTTGGAGGTGGCCTGGATGATTTGAAGGCAGAAGAAGGACGATAGTCCATATCTCTCTCTGACTGGCTCTGTTTCATGCTAGTGACTGAATTGTCATTTCTTTCAATATCCTTCAACCTAAGATTCATTATAGATAATAGAGAATACCCTATCCCTCTTACCTTATCCTCTATCTTTCCTGTTTTCCCCATTAAAGCCTTATTTGAGATAAAGAAGAGAAAAGAGTATTTCCTCTGAAACATCATAGCTCACCCTGAGTGACTTAGAAGGAGGCTGAAGAAGACAGGGGAAGGGGACCTGAAAGGAAGAAGAGGAGAGAAAGTTAGGCAAAAAGAAGATAATTATCTGATCCATTAGTTATGTAGTATACCATCAAATATACCCTCCAAATATCATCTATTACAACCCCCTGACCTTAATCCCTAGACAGTAGCGCCATCTACTGAATAAAACCAGAATTATAAGCAATTTAACAAATAAAATCTATAATAAATAAAATGGATGCTAAGTTTTCTGGCTTTTGAGTAATTAGAAACCTTAAAGGTTTCAGAATATTCCTTATGATCTTAGGTAATTTTATTTTTCAATTCCTAAATATTGTGATAAAAAATGCTACCACACAGAAAATTAAAGCTGAAATACAGGCAGATATGCAAATTCAATTGGACAATTTCAAATACTTTTTACATGGTTAAAGGCTAAATACTGAGCCCATCCAAAACATGTCTGATTTTTACAAACCTATCCCTGAACCAGTAAGAAAGGAAAATTCTTCCCCTGAAATAGACATGGAAGACTCTTCTCCTATAACTTAGCTGCAGAAATACCTCTCTCATGTTGTTATAATTAAATAGGTTGGAGCAAGGGAAATATATTCCCAATTATGAATATGCCCAAGTCAACTGGGTTTTATAGAGATTTTAATTAATAATACAATGATTAATCAAAGAAAGAGAGAGTAAGAAAGGAATAAGTATGAAGGGCCTTAAGCCAATATGGCTTAAACCTGAGTCTTAAGAGAGAAATCAGTCAGTTTTTTATTACTCACCACAAGATTTGTCTAAGCAAGGATTCTAATGACACCAGGCCAGCATTCTTCCTCAAAGAGCCTCCCAGCCAGAGATTGTTTCAAAGGGCCTCTCTCAAGAGCCTCCAGAGGGACAGAGCCCCCTCAGAGGAGCTCCTCAAAAGAGCTCTCCTTCCGAATGAGATCATCAGAATGAGCTTTCTCAGAATGAGCTTCTAGCTCTTCTCTGAGCTCTTATTTTTAAGGGCAAAATCTCCTATGTCACCTCCCCTAAGTTCTTCCATCTACCAATCACTGTAGATGTTTTTCCAAAAGACAGCCCATTTTAAATTCACAGCTGAGTAGATTAATCTCTTTAGTAAGTGAGAAAAAAATGCTGCTGTGTCTACTAATTTTTTTAAGAAAAAAACCTCTGAATAAGTTATCACCCTTTTAGGTTTAAGTAGTTTACAACTTGCCCCACCTTTATAGGTACCTAGTATCCCATTGTATCAATTCTAAAAACAGACATGGTTCAAAGAACTCCCTGCCTCATCTTAATCATGGGTCCAAGTACTTTCATTGTTTAGCAAGGAGTTTTCTGCCCTAAAGCAGTCTTAAGTAGGGGTGGAGTAGGGATACTCCCAAGGCAAGGAGTTTTCACATTCAAGTAGAATTCTCACTATCTGCTAGGGAATTTTTTTCAAGTAGGGAATTGGAGATTTCCTCAATGTGGAGTAAAAATCTTTAACATTCATAAGTCTGTGAAATTTTAAGGTTTACAATGTTCTGCAATTATTGGCTGACCTTTCTTCCCCTGATCCTTCTCCTGAAATCCCATCTTCTCCTGTTCCTTCTCCCACCACACAACCAATTTCAGCCCTGATGAAATCTAACCCACCTACTAAAACTGCCCCCCCCCCCAGCTGACTCACTCTTACCAAATTAAAATAAATTTCTTTTCCCCTTAAGGGAAGTACCTGAAATAGGACTCAGGGGGGATGTGATCCTAAGACACCATATATCATTTACTCCACAAGACACAAATGAATTGACACGAAATATTTCCAGTTATGAAGAAGATCCCTTTGTGGTAATAAAAAATATGGCTGACATTTTTTTTTCAGTATAATCCATTTTACAAAGATGGTGAAAATCTACTCCAGGTTTTCCTAACAAAACATGAGAAAAATAAAATAATTTCTCATTTCAATAAAGTTCAGGGGCTCAATGCAGCACACTGGCCACTGCAGGATCCTGAATGGGACTACACCAACTCTGAAGATTATTTACAATTATATCATTGTAGGGAAGTGATTCTAGCTGCAATGAGAAAGTGCTCTGAAAACACAGATAGATGGACAGAATTTTAAAAACTTAAGCAAAAAGATGACGAGACACCCTCCAGATTCATGGATATTCTCATTGAGTTTGGGGATCGATACCTAGACTTTGATCTTTCTGAAGAAAATTACATAAGACAAATTAGAAGACATTTTGTCAATAACTCTTTTTTTTTTATTTTTTTTAATATATTTTATGTGATCATTTCCAAGCATTATTCGTTAAAGACATAGATCATTTTCTTTTCCTCCCCTCCCCCCACCCCCCATAGCCGACGCGTAAGTCCACTGGGCATTAGATGTTTTCTTGATTTGAACCCATTGCTTTGTTGATAGTATTTGCATTAGAGTGTTCATTTAGAGTCTATCCTCTGTCATGTCCCCTCAACCTCTGTATTCAGGCAGTTGCTTTTTCTCGGTGTTTCCACTCCCATAGTTTATCCTTTGCTTATGAATGGTGTTTATTTCTCCTGGGTCCCTGCAAGTTGTTCAGGGACATTACACCACCACTAATGGAGAAGTCCATTACGTTCGATGATACCACAGTGTGTTTGTCTCTGTGTACAATGTTCTCCTGGTTCTGCTCCTCTCGCTCTGCATCACTTCCTGGAGGATGTTCCAGTCTCCATGGAACTTCTCCACTTTATTATTCCTTTTAGCACAATAGCACTCCATCACCAACATATACCACAGTTTGTTCAGCCATTCCCCAATTGATGGGCATCCCCTCATTTTCCAGTTTTGGGCCACCACAAAGAGCGCAGCTATGAATATTTTTGTACAAGTCTTTGTGTCCATTATCTCTTTGGGGTACAGACCCAGCAGTGCTATGGCTGGGTCAAAGGGTAGATATTCTTTTAGCACCCTTTGGGCATAGTTCCAAATTGCCCTCCAGAATGGTTGGATCAGTTCACAGCTCCACCAGCAATGAATTAATGTCCCTATTTTGCCACATCCCCTCCAGCATTCATTACTTTCCTTTGCTGTTATGTTAGCCAATCTGCTAGGTGTGAGGTGATACCTCAGAGTTGTTTTGATTTGCATCTCTCTGATTATAAGAGATGTAGAACACTTCTTCATGTGCTTGTTAATAGTTTTGATTTCTTTATCTGAGAACTGCCTATCCATTTCCCTTGCCCATTTATCAATTGGAGAATGGCTTGATTTTGTGTACAATTGATTTAGCTCTTTATAAATATGAGTAATTAAACCTTTGTCAGAGGTTTCTATGAAGATTTTTTCCCAATTTGTTGTTTCCCTTCTGATTTTAGTTATATTGGTTTTGTTTGTACAAAAGCTTTTTAGTTTGATGTAGTCAAAATTATTTATTTTACATTTTGTGATTCTTTCTATATCTTGCTTGGTTTTAAAGCCTTTCCCCTCCCAAAGGTCTGACATGTATACTATTCTGTGTTTACCCAATTTACTTATGGTTTCCTTCTTTATGTTTAAGTCACTCACCCATTTTGAATTTATCTTGGTGTAGGGTGTCAGGTGTTGATCTATTCCTAGTCTCTCCCACACTGTCTTCCAATTTTCCCAGCAGTTTTTATCGAATAGTGGATTTTTGTCCCAAAAGCTGGGATCTTTGGGTTTATCGTATACTGTCTTGCTGAGGTCGCTTTCCCCCAGTCTATTCCAATGATCTTCCTTTCTGTTTCTTAGCCAGTACCAAATTGTTTTGATGACTGCTGCTTTGTAATATAGTTTTAGGTCTGGGACTGCAAGGCCCCCATCATATGTGTTTTTTTTCATTATTTCCCTGGATATCCTTGATCTTTTGTTCTTCCAAATGAACTTTGTTATGGTTTTTTCTAAATCAGTGAAGAAGTATTTTGGTAGTTCAATGGGTATGGCACTAAATAGATAAATAAGTTTGGTTAGAATGGTCATTTTTATTATATTGGCTCGTCCTATCCATGAGCAGTTAATGTTTTTCCATTTGTTCAAGTCTAGTTTTAGTTGTGTGGCGAGTGTTTTGTAGTTGTGTTCATATAGTTCCTGTGTTTGTCTTGGGAGGTAGATTCCTAGGTATTTTATTTTGTCTAAGGTGATTTTGAATGGGATTTCTCTTTCTAGTTCTTGCTGCTGAGCTGTGTTGGAGATATATAGAAAAGCTGATGATTTATGTGGGTTTATTTTGTATCCTGCAACTTTGCTAAAGTTGTTGATTATTTCAATTAGCTTTTTGGTTGAATCTCTAGGATTCTTTAGGTAGACCATCATGTCATCCGCAAAGAGTGATAACTTGGTCTCCTCCTTGCCTATTTTGATGCCTTCAATTCCTTTATCTTCTCTAATTGCTACTGCTAGTGTTTCTAGTACAATGTCAAATAGTAGAGGTGATAATGGGCATCCTTGTTTCACTCCTGATCTTATTGGGAATGCATCTAGTTTATCCCCATTGCAGATGATATTAGCTGTTGGTTTTAGATATATACTGTTTATTATTTTTAGGAATGACCCTTCTATTCCTATGCTTTCTAGTGTTTTTAATAGGAATGGGTGTTGTATTTTATCAAAGGCTTTTTCTGCATCTATTGAGATAATCATGTGATTCTTGCTAGTTTGCTTGTTGATGTGGTCAATTATGTGGATGGTTTTCCTAATGTTGAACCAGCCCTGCATCCCTGGTATGAATCCTACTTGATCATGGTGAATGATCCTTCTGATCACTTGCTGGAGTCTTTTTGCTAGTATCCTGTTTAAGATTTTTGCATCTATATTCATTAGGGAGATTGGCCTATAGTTTTCTTTCTCTGTTTTTGACCTGCCTGGTTTTGGAATCAGTACCATGTTTGTGTCATAAAAGGAGTTTGGTAGAACTCCCTCTTTGCTTATTATGTCAAATAGTTTGTATAGTATTGGGATTAACTGTTCTCTGAATGTTTGATAGAATTCACTGGTGAATCCATCAGGCCCTGGGGATTTTTTCTTAGGAAGTTCTTTGATGGCTTGGTGGATTTCATTTTCTGATATGGGATTATTTAAGAATTCTATTTCCTCTTCTGTTAGTCTAGGCAGTTTGTATTTTTGTATATATTCATCCATATCACTTAAATTGGTATATTTATTGCCATATAATTGGGCAAAGTAATTTCTAATGATTGCCTTAATTTCCTCTTCCTCAGAGGTGATGTCCCCCTTTTCATCTTTGATGCTGTTAATTTGCTTTTCTTCCTTCCTTTTTTTAATTAGATTGACCAGTACTTTGTCTATTTTGTTTGTTTTTTCAAAGTACCAGCTTCTTGTCTCATTTATTAAATCAATAGTTCTATCACTTTCGATTTTATTAATTTCTCCCTTAATTTTTAGGATTTCTAATTTGGTTTTCTGCTGGGGGTTTTTAATTTGATCGCTTTCCAGTTTTTTCATTTGCATTTCCAATTGATTGATCTCTGCTCTCCCTAGTTTGTTGATATATGCAATCAGGGATATGAATTTACCTCTGATTACCTCTTTGGCTGCATCCCAAAACATTTGAAAGTTTGTCTCGCCATTGTCATTTTCCTCGATGAAATTATTAATTATTTCTATGATTTCTTCTTTAACTAAACGGTTTTGGAGTATCATATTGTTTAATTTCCAATTGGTTTTAGATTTGGTTTTCCATGTACCATTACTAATCATTATTTTTATTGCCTTGTGATCTGAGAAGGCTGCATTCATTATTTCTGCTTTTCTGCATTTGTGTGCTATGTTTCTGTGACCTAATGTATGGTCAATTTTTGTGAATGTGCCATGTGGTGCTGAGAAGAAGGTGTATTCCTTTTTATCCCTATTTATTTTTCTCCATATGTCTATTAATTCTAATTTTTCTAAGATTTCATTCACTTCTTTTACCTCTTTCTTATTTATTTTTTGATTTGATTTATCTAAATTTGATAATGGTTGGTTTAAGTCTCCCACTAGTATGGTTTTATTGTCTATTTCTTCCTTCAATTCTCCTAGTTTCTCCATTAGAAATTTGGGTGCTATATTATTTGGTGCATACATATTGATTAATGATATTTCCTCATTGTCTATAGTCCCTTTTAACAAAATATAATTACCTTCCCTATCCCTTTTGATCAGGTCTATTTTTGCATTGGCTTTATCAGATATCATGATTACCACTCCTGCCTTCTTTCTATCAGTTGAAGCCCAGAAGGTCTTACTCCATCCTTTAATTCTGACCTTGTGGGTGTCAACCCGCCTCATGTGTGTTTCTTGAAGACAACATATGGTAGGGTTTTGGATTCTAATCCATTCTGCTATTCGTCTACGTTTTATGGGTGAGTTCATCCCATTCACGTTCAAAGTTATGATTGTCATTTGTGGACTCCCTGGCATTTTGATTGCCTTCCCTAATTCTAACCTTTTCTTCTTCGGCTCTACCTTTTAGTCCAGTGATTTACTTTGAAACAGTCCCCCTTGTCCCCTCCCTTGATGTTTCCCTTTTTAGTCCCTCCCTTTTTGTTCCCTCCCCCTCCCCCCTCTCTTTCCCTCCCTTTTTGTTCTCCCCCTCCCCCTCCCCCCCTTGGTTTTCCCTTCTCCTTACCCTTGTTGGGTAAGATAGAATTCAAGATCCCAATGGATCTGGATGTTTTTCCCTCTCAGAGCTGATTTCCCTGAGATTGAGGTTTAAGTAACCCCCCCCTCTCTTCCTCTCCTTCTTATAGGAGTTTTCTTCCCCTCCCCTTCCCATGTGAATCTTTGTGTGAGAATGATTATTCTATTTGGTCTTTCTTTACCCCCTATTTATACATTACATTTTCCCCACATGTTAGTATACATAGGTTGATATAAATGTAGTCCTTATAGAAGAGAGTTTGAGTAAAAGAAGAAGATAACATTTTCCCCTTTCCTTAATATTTACCTTTTCAGGTATTCCTTGCTCTTTGATTTTCGGTATCAAACTTTCCACAGAGCTCTGGTCTTTTCTTTGTAAAAAGTTGGAAGTCTTCTATTTTGTTGAATGCCCATACTTTCCCTTGGAAGTATATAGTCAGTTTTGCTGGGTAGCTGATTCTTGGTTGGAGACCCAGCTCTCTTGCCTTTCTGAAGATCATGTTCCATGCCTTACGATCATTCAGAGTAGAACTTGCAAGGTCTTGGGTGACCCTGATTGGCATTCCTTTATATCTAAATTGTCTTTTTCTGGCTTCCTGTAGGATTTTTTCTTTTGTTTGATAGCTTTGGAATTTGGCAATTACATTCCTGGGAGTTGTCTTTTGGGGGTTTAGTGTAGAAGGTGTTCTGTGAGCTCTGTCAGTGGATGTATTGCCCCCTTGTTCTAGAATCTCGGGGCAATTTTCTTTGATTATATCTTGTATCACCATGTCCAGTTTGGTGTTTATTTCTGGCTTTTCAGGGAGTCCAATTATTCTTAAATTATCCCTTCTCCCCCTATTTTCCAGATCTATCACCTTGTCGGTGAGATATTTTATGTTCTCTTCTAATTTCTTGGTATTTTGGCTTTGCTTTATTGATTCTTGCTCTTTTACACGATCGTTGTCTTCCAGCTGCCTGATTCTGGCCTTTAAAGCCTGGTTTTCTTTTACAGTTTGGTCAAACTGGTTTTGTAGATGCGTGAATTTCTTTTGCATTATTTCCAACTTTTCCTCCCAGAAGGCTTCCATCTTTTTGGTCATTTCTGATTCAAATTCTTCATAGGTTTGTGGAGAGTTTCCATTTCCTTTGGAAGGTTTTGGAGCATTTTCTTTTATATTATCTTCTGTCTGCTCTGTATTTTGTATTTTGGCTCCATAGAATGTGTCCAAAGTCGCCCCTTTCTTCTTATTTTTCTTGGTATTTTGGGGCTTCTGTGGTTCTGTGGAGTTTGCCATTTCTGAATGTGGAGGATTAGTTTTTCTTATCTCTGGTGATCCGAGGCTTTAGTCCTGGGCAGATGTTGGTTCTATGAGCTTTCCCTGGGTTAAACTGAATATGCCTCACTGGAACTGGAATGGAAGGGTCAGACCACGAGGCCACACTCTCCCCCCGGCTCGCTTTCCAGAAGTTGCCTTCAGAATCGCTGGCCGTGAGGCTGTTTCGTCGGCCTGCGGGGGGGATGGGCTGCAGCTTTCCCAAGCTCTAGGGCAAGGACTTTCACTGAGACTTGGATAGCAGGATCCAGCCCGTGAGGCTGTCTTGCCCGCCCTGAGGGGTGCTGTTGTTTCGACCAGCTCTCTGCAGCGGAAGCCCCAGGCAGTAACTTTCACCGGGACTGTAGAAGGCCCTGAGGGTTCTGCTCTCTGAGCCCGGCCAGGCTGCGGCTTCCGGGAGCCTTGGACTCTGCGCTCCTACCCCTGAGGTCCGAGTGATCTCGGGTTCTGGCTTTTAAGGGGAGCCGTACCTTTTGATCCGGGTCCAGGTCCAGGAGGAGGGTTCCCAGGGTCTGTGCTGTTGATCGTTTTGAATTTCGGCGCCTTAGGAGCTTATCGTTTGAGATCGGTCGGGAAGGGTTTTCAGGAGATCTGAGCTTTAGCTTTCTCTAAGCCGCCATCTTAACCGGAAGTCCCTTGTCAATAACTCTTGCAAAGTGATCAGGATTTATTTTAAGACTCATTGCCCAAGGTGGCCTGAGATGGTTCTTGATGAATTGAGAGAAACTGCTGTATATGTTTCAAAAGGAAACAAAGAAAAAGATGAAGAGACTAATGATTTCATGGAAACAATCCAGAAAGAATTTAAATATTTAAGAGTTAGGCTTGATAACAGGAAAAGGGGCATGATACTCAACCAATGGCATTTGCCCCCTCTCTGAGAATCTAACTATTGATCCATTACCTGCCACTTCTGTGAAAAGGGCTACAAAATGTTAGACTGTAGAAATTTATTCAAGGCCATCAAAAATTATATGCAGTTTAATAACAACTACAGAAATCATAATTATAGAAATGATTATAATAATGACCATAGGAATCACAACTTAAGGAATTATAGAAGTAACTATAATAATAAGGATAGGAATAAACATTTTATGAATGAAAACAAGTCTAAGAATGGAAATTGGGGAAATGATAACTCAGACCAACTGACCCAACAACAGTATAACTTAAGTGGAGCTCATCCAAAAAATACTCAGGGTGCTAAAACCCCTCCATATGAGCAGAAGGTGGTGCCCCTTAGACTCTATTGTTTTTGTTCATATTGACTCTTTTCTGTTTTCTCTCTCCTCCACATAGTAGCAAGAAGAAACAGGTTTTTGAATACAGACCTCTTTGGTTGTGAAATATACACAATTTTTAACATTTTTGCTTTTTTCTTACATGTACCATACAATATTTTCCCTCATTTTTTTTTTGCATTTGAAGCACATCACCAGTATTGAAAATATTTTCTTTTAACTATTTTTGATTTTTCAACAAAATAAGCTAAGATGCCCAATGCCTAGCATATAAATGCATACCAAAAACTTTAAAATATGGAAACCTGTAATTTATTGATAAATCTTTGGGGACTGTAATTAATGTTTCCTAGGAAATAGGATCAAAAAGGAGCACAGACTTTATCTCTACAGTACTGAAGAATACCCCCCAAAAAAGCACACAGGTCAAAAAACAAACAAACAAACCAATCCAAGTGGGGTTGATGAAATTCTATGCCAATATGAAAGGATTTGAACCTAGTGTAATACTCAAGGTTGTGGTGCTTGACATATATTAAGGCATAGGACTTTTGAAGCACACTTCTTTTGAAATAATTTCTATAAAAGTACCTAAAAATTGGCTGTTCTGGCTCCCCTATCTCTGAAAAATGAAGAAAGATCAGACCAGGGAATGACACTTCCCTTTTACACAAAAATCTAGTCCTTTTTTCTCTCTTATTGTAGGATTCCAGGCATATACATCTGGAAAATATGGTTGATATATTGATATTATATTATACTTGGTCAGAGCAGTTAATTAGACAGCTCAAAGGCCAGAAGAATCTCTGGGCCTGAGCCACAGAAGGCTTAGCTCTAACCTGGTCAAACAGCATTCCTTTGAAAGGCTCATGGTCAGACCTCTGGAGGGTCAGTGAAAGTTGGACTTCATCATGCTTCCTTTGTTCTTGGCATTCTTAACATTCTGGCGGGAATCCAGGCCTCTTTGTCTTTCGCGGACTAGAGTTATCCACGCCTGGAACGTGTCATCATTAGCATCTCAAACCAATGTTTATCCACTATGTGTTGTTACATATGTATTACATACCTCACAGTCATTGCCATAATAAAAGACAAGAACGGCACTGCCCCTCTCTCTCTCTCTCTAACTCTGGCTTTCTGCCATATGGATCGCTCCTTCTCTGGAGCCCTTACCTTCCCTTGACCTTTGTTCCATCCTGCTTGGAAGCTTCTCCCCTATAACTCTGATACCTATTCTCACACTTGCTTTCTACCCTTACAATTAATCTGTGTGTCTCTTGATTTATTAACCCTTTCTCCCGACTTCTTTCTCCTCCGCAAGTTACTACCCACTAGGAAATCCTTTCTGCAACAGTTGCTGGTCGGCCGTTGCACTTGTAGTATGACAACTTCCTATAGCACTGGCTTATAATGGGTAAATACAATATTACTGCATTTTTTAAATACAGATTTAAAGGGCAGAAATTTACTTTAATTGGACCCTAATACAAGGGCCTGTTATGAATTTATTCTTGTTTTATTCAGAAATTTTATATACATAGTTTTTGATATTTTAATTCTGATTTTGAATTTTTTATTTGTCCCAAAATTTCAATTTTTATCCTATTTATTTTGCTTTTTATGTTTTTGATTTTTTATTATAATTGACTCATACACCCTCATAACTCAACCATGTATTGTGAGTTGATCCGGATGTTGGTGAACACCCTCTTCAGGGAGGACTGTATTGCATTTTCATAAAAATCCAAGATTTAAAATTTTGTTTGAGAAAATTTTCAGGAAAAGAAGCTTGCTAACTCCTTGAATCCAGAGAATGAAATGTTTGAAGAAAGATGCCTGAAGAAACCTACACTGTATCAAGAAGATCCAGAATGAACTTTTGGGTGCAATCAATTAAATTAAAGGGGGTTAAACATTTATTGTAAATGTACACTTTTATGCCAAAAGAGACTGCCCCCTAATTGGCTTTTTATCAATGCACCTAGCAAAACATTGGTCTCTCTCTCTCTCTCTCTCTCGCTCTCGCTCTCTCTCTCTCTCTCTCTCTCTCTCTCTCTCTCTCTCTCTCTCTCTCTCTCTCTCTCTCTGTCTCTCTCTTTGTCTCTCTGTCTCTCTCTGTCTCTCTGTCTCTGTCTCTGTCTCTGTCTCTCTCTCTCTCTCTCTCTCCCCTATTTCCCTCTTATCTCTAACTGTTGTAGTTTCCTCTTAGAATGTGCAATATTACATACACCTATAGTTAAAACATTTTTAGGGGTATAAGATGATTATGTTAAATGATCAGTGGGGAGTCTAGTCTCCCAATGATGATCAGGGGGAGCATTGTGAAGATTACATTTAACTCTCCACTGATTGTGAAGATTAAATTGTAACCCCTATCTATTTTTATATTTAATTACAAAAATGCAAACACACTACTTAAAGTTGAATGGGAAGATCTGCCCATTTTTAGATTTAATCACCAAAGGTATACATACCCCATTCACACTTCAGTGGGGGAGGTCTGTGACCCACATGTGCAACAGTGGGTGATGAATCAGAATCAACTGACTGCTTTGGGCAGTCCTAAAGCAAAGTTTAAACTGTGATTGGTAGATGTAAAATTATTGGAAGGCACAGGAAGTGATGCAAAAGAAAGTGTCTTTAAAAGGGAGTGACAACTTCCTGAGTAGAGTTCAACTTGGACTTCCACATCTTCTAGAGTTCTACTGGTAGTTCTACTTGGAGTGGAGGCTGAAGAAAGATCTGCTGACTGGATCGAAGACCCTGTTCCTGGTGAGGCTGTTCTAAAATCTCTTCCATGGTCAATGAAAAAGCTGACTCTTAACTGCTGGATTTTCAGAAGAGATTACTCTCAGGAGAGGCCTATCCTCTTGAGAGAGAATCTCTGCATTCTCAGGGCTTTGGCTACAAGGGCCAAGGCCCGTCTGGATAAGTACTAACTCTCCCTGCCTGGGTTGAGCCAAGGGCAGGGAGTAAATTATTTAGTGCTTAGGCTAGATATCTTACCCTATCCTCTCTCTAATTTCTTATTTCACTCTTTCTACATTTTATAAATAAATCTCTTTGGAATTAATATAAATTCCTGGTGACACTATTTTAAAATATAATTCAGTCCAACCTTTTTATGTTAACCCCTACTTCTTCCTTACAGAATATAAATCAGGCACCTGACAACTCATGCCAAATAACCCCACAACAATATATCTTGAGTGGAGCTTGAGGGTGCTACTGCCCCTCAGGGAGAACCCAAGGAACTACCCCAAAATTATGAAGTTATATTGGGGGGGGTTGGGGCACAGAAATCAGATGATACAATCTTTGATTTCCCTGATGTCCTACTGCCCATTGTCCCTATCCACTGGCCACCCCCACCCCAATACTGATGAGCCCCATGGAACATTAAAGGTTGGTAACACCTATTATGATTGTCTTTTGGACGCTGGAGCTTCCAAGTCTGTATTGAAGAGTACAACTGATTCATGTTGCAATTCCATTGCCTCAATAAATGTAGTGGGGATATCAGGGATACCCTAAAGTTCCAAAGCTTTCCCTTATAATATTATTGGCAAGACCCCTGAGTATGGAACACACTTTCATCTTAATGCCTGGGTCCCCTATAAATTTGCTGGGGAGAGATCTTTCATGCAAGCTTAGAGCCAGAATAACTTGCTCTCCAGATGGCTCTAGGTCACAATAATTGCCTGAGGAATCCTTAACTTTGTTTCCTTTACTTCTTTCAGAAACTTATGAGATGAAAGAGTCTCCTACTTTTGAGACCCCCACTGATATACCTGAGTTTCTCTGGGCCACATCATCTTCTGATGTTTGTAGTGAAAATTTCACCTTTTAAGATTGTTATATTAAAACTGTGGCCGCCAAGGAATTTACTTATGAAAGTCCTAAAATGAAACACTCAAGTCAGAATGGAATTTATGGTGGGTTTAATCACAATGGGAGTAAGAAAAAGGAGAAGGAGAGAAGTAGAGAGTAGAAAAGGGAAAGGGTTTACTCAACCTCTGGCAGGGAGCCAGAGGGAGTTAGGCCCAAAAGAGCCAAGGTAGAGAAGGAAATAGTCCTTGACTCATGTGACCGATCTGAAGGGAAGCTGTCTGTGGGCCTCCACCTTGCTCAAGCTTCTAGCACGAACTGGCGTCTAGCCCTGTCCACAGGAAGTGAGCGAATTCCCAAGGCTGCTCCATCCGTCACTCCCTGTGCCTCACAAGTCCCAATGGTGGCTCAAGCTTGGCTTAGAACAGCCCAGGTTAGTTATTTCCGTTAGTTATTTCTGTTAGTTATTTCTGATTTGTCATTGACTAGCACATGCCCGTGTAGTGTGGGTGTGCACAATTTTGGGTGCTAGACCAAGCAAGATGGAGATTTTTAAAATTCACATGTTGGCCTACTTAAATTGGCTATCCCTGTCCAAATTAAAACAAAAATCTTGCCCACCTCCTTTCATTCCTCACTACCCTCACTCAAAGGAGGCAATTGAGGACATTACCCCTATAAAAGATCCACTAATTGATGAAGGCATCATATTTCCCCTTAAATTTGAATACAATATGCCCATCCTACCTGTTAAAAAGCCAAAATTAGGGACTGATGGCAAGCATCTCTATTGATTTGTTCAGAATTTGAGGGCTGTGACCAATCATGATATAAATAGAAACCCTGTAGTTTCTACCAGAAATACTATTATTTCTTCTATTCCTAGTACAGCTACATACTTTATGGGGGTTAGACTTGTGATCAGCTTTCTTTTCTATACCTATACATGAGGATTCCAGACATATCTTTGTTTTCACCTTGTAAGGGTTCTAAAAGGACCTGGGCTTGTTTGCTTCAAAGGTTCATGGACAACCCGACTTTGTTTACACAATTCTTAACTGCTGATACAGTGACAGAGACCAACCAAGCTTGTGGCCTAAGAAATTAGGCAAAGATCCAAGCCATATAAATAATATTCCATGTCTAAGGACAAATGTTGGAATGTAAACATCTCCCCTATCCTAGCAGACAAAATATCTTAGGAAGTAGGCACAGATGGCTGGAAAAAGTCTTGAGAAAAATATGTTTTGTACTGAACCCCACATGTACTCATGCACTCCCTGCTCCTCATTCCTGTGTATTTTTTTCCTTCATAAATCCTGCCCCTATTCAATAAACTTTGCTCGCAGGGGCCATCAACTCTGCAGCCCTTCTGACCCCAAAAAGTTCTTTTCTCTTGTTTTTATTTCTTGCCCCTACCTAAGGGACACTTGACCCCTAGTCTGAGCCTTTGGGTCTCTTCTCTCCCTGGGCTCTGATAATGCTGGTGCCTGACCAGGGACTTGAGAATCACCTTTACATCTGAGTAGACACTGAAGCATTCAATAGAGGACACAAACGTAGGTAGATTTCTTCTCATCAGGAAGGACATCAGAAATAAAACATGGGGCAATCGGTTTCTCATGACAAGTGGCTCTTTGCCAAGGTCATTTCTAATATTCTCAGGCTCATGGAACCAAAGTTTCTTTTCCTTGTATTCAGAAATTTCTACAGCATGTTTCCTCTATATGCCCTTGGTTCCCTCGTGAGGGATCCATTGATGCAGAAAATTTGGAAAGGATTGGTCATCAATTACAGTGGCACTATCGAATAGAGAGCCCTTCCCTAGTCCCCATAGATACCTTTACTTTATGGGGACACATCCATGAATCATTAGATCCTGCTCCTTTCTGCAATACAAAAATGAAAGTAACTTTCCTGGGATCCATTACCCATCACTAGTGAATCAAAGTCAACAGCTCAAAAACCAAAACCTAACATTGTTGTGTCAACATGGAAATATAGAAATCCCCAGTTTACTTAGTTTAAAGGTAGAAACCCCAGGTTTTGACCTTGTCACAGGAGAGGTTTCCAGCTAAGGGAAGGTCCCACTTTAGCAGACAATAGACATCCACTTCAGCTTTGGCCCAGTAGGTAGTGCTTCAGTCTCAAAATCTGAAGGTCCCGAGTTTGATCCTTGGTATAGGAGGGTGTGATATGCTGGGAAAGGCTTCTAGAGACAAAAGAGCTACTTGACTTTGGATGGGATCTGTCTCTCTATTGTCTGCTGAAGTAGGACCTTCCCTCAGGGGGAAACCTCTCCTGTGACAAGGTCAAAACTTGGGGTTTCTACCCTCAAACTAAATAAACTGGGGACTTCTATATTTTCATTTTGACAGTTGTCACTCCTCCAGAAATACCTAGTTTAGACTCATCCCAAAACTGTATCCTGATCTTGCCCTACATCAAGTTACTATCCCCCGAAAAAAAGCAGGAAATACATCTCCCCAGCCTCTAATCATTCCCCATTCAGGCAATAAGGGAAAAAAAAAAGCAAGCAGGAGCACTCAACAGAATGCTTCACTTCTCACAGTTTTTAAATACATAGTGCTTTGGAAAAAGCAAGATGAATTTTTTTGGTGAAGTTTATAGACTGAGATGATACAAGAATAATTATACTTTTTTAACATGATGTAAAGATTAGTTATCAGGACCTTGAATTTATGTTTAATGTTTGTTCTATGTGTCTTTCTATGTGTCCTCATTACAGGTCTTCTCTTGGTGTCTTCCTAATTGGGCATTCACAAAATGTGCTTCAGAGTCATGGAGGGAGGTTATTAATTCTGACCTCTAAACTTGACAGAGTGCTCCATACATCTTCTTTTTCCTTATCTTGGAAGGACTCTTTGAGAAAAGAAAAAAGATTAGTTTGGAACACACAAAGGGAAATTTTGTCACATAATTTGGCCATTCCCTTAGATATAATATTAAAGATTGATGTATGTAACTTTGGAAAATTGCTAATGAGTGTGATAATGTAATGATACAATGTAATTTTATGGTGTTAATTGTGTATCAGTTAAATGTGAGATGTTAGCGAAATTTAATTCTGCACAATACCTATAGCTAGAGAAGTGTTTATTACCATTAGAACTGGTAAGGTATAATGATTTCAGTAAATTTGAGAACTGTTTGAATGTAATTAAATAAATTAAATAAATAATTAAATGCCTGAATGGGGAATGATTAGAGGCTGGGGAGATGTATTTCCTGCTTTTTTCGGGGGATAGTAACTTGATGTAGGGCAAGAGCAGGATACAGTTTTGGGGATGGGTCTAAACTAGGTATTTCTGGAGGAGTGACAACTGTCAACATGAAATAAAATCTTGACACCAAGAGGGAATTTTTATTTTACAAAGGCAAAAACTGTACTGGCTGCTTAGTAAACATAAAATATTTAAGTCCAAAATTCAGTTGGGCAAAGGTTATTGTGCATTGTGGAGAACTTTCTCTAAGATTTAAATTTTGGATTTTAAAATGAGATGTTCTTTTATTACACATACTGTTAAAAATAACAAGTGATTATATGATAGCATTGGGATTTTAGGAGTTTAAATTTGGTGATCTGTATATGTGAATTAATGCAGGTATTAAGAATTTGGTATATGGCAAAAGATGGAATTTTTAAACAAATGTTATGTTTTATTGGGATGTAGAAATTGTTTTTAAACTATGTGCTATGAATAAGAAGGGATTAGCATGTATTAAAATATAATTTGTTATAATGTCATAATGGGTGTACATAAAATATATATGAATTTGTACTGTGAAGAAAATTAACTTTTATGCAAATTGTGTATAATTAATTGGCAAGGGAAATTTGACCAGTCCAGAGATCAAATGGGACTTGATATTAGGTTATTAAATATAGGTAATTAAAGGGAGAGTCACCTCTTCTCTATTTATATTAAAAAAAAAAGGAGAAGCTAGATGAGATGAGATAAATAGTAAGTGGAAAAAGCATGAGGAATGTTTGTTCAGAATATGAAAGAACAATTTAACCAGAAATAAACACCAAACTTGACATCATAATGCAAAAGATAATCAAAGAAAATTGCCCAGAGATTCTAGAACAAGGGGGAAATACAGCCACTGACAGAGCTCACAGAACACCTTCTACACTAAACCCCCAAAAGACAACTCCCAGGAATGTAATTGCCAAATTCCAAAACTCTCAAACAAAAGAAAAACTCCTACAAGAAGCCAGAAAAAGACAATTTAGATATAAAGAAATGCCAATCAGGGTCACACAAGACTTTGCAAGTTCTACTCTAAATGATTGTAAGGCATGGAACACGATCTTCAGAAAGGCAAGAGAACTGGGTCGTCAACCAAGAATCAGCTACCCAGCAAAACTGACTATATACTTCCAAGGGAAAGTATGGGCATTCAACAAAATAGAAGATTTCCAACTTTTTGCAATGAAAAGACCAGAGCTCTGTGGAAAGTTCGATATCGAAAATCAAAGAGCATGGAATACCTGAAAAGGTAAATATGAAGGAAAGGGAAAAGGAGAAAAATGTTATCTTCTTCTTTTACTCAAACTCTCCTCTATAAGGACTACATTTATATCACTCCATGTATACTAACATGTAGGGAAAATGTAATGTGTAAATAGGGGGGGGGGAAGAAAGACCAAATAGAATAATCGTTCTCACACAAAGATTCACATGGGAAGGGGAGGGGAAGTAAACCCCTATAAGAAGGAGAGGAAGAGAATTTTTACTTAAACGTTACTCTCAGGGAAATCAACTCTGAGAGGGAAAAACATCCAGACCCATTGGGATCTTGAATTCTATCTTACCCAACAAGGGTAGGGAGAAGGGAAAACCAAGGGGAGGGAAAGAGAGGGGGGGAAGGAGAGGGAACAAAAAGGGAGGGACTAAAAAGGGAAACATCAAGGGAGGTGACAAGGGGGACCAATTTAAAGTAAATCACTGGACTAAAAGGTAGAGCCGAAGAAGAAAAGGTTAGAACCAGGGAAGGATATCAAAATGCCAGGGAGTCCACAAATGACAGTCATAACCTTGAATGTGAATGGGATGAACTCACCCATAAAACGTAGACGAATAGCAGAATGGATTAGAATCCAAAACCCTACCATATGTTGTCTTCAAGAAACACACATGAAGCGGGTTGAGACCCACAAGGTCAGAATTAAAGAATGGGGTAAGACCATCTGGGCCTCAACTGACAGAAAGAAGGCAGGAGTGGTAATCATGATATCTGATGAAGCCAAAGCACAAATAGACCTGATCAAAAGGGATAGGGAAGCTAATTATATTTTGTTAAAAAGGACTTTAGATAATGAGGAAATATCACTAATCAACATGTATGCACCAAATAATATAGCACCCAAATTTCTAATGGAGGAACTAGGAGAATTGAAGGAAGAAATAGACAGTAAAACCATATTAGTGGGAGACTTAAACCAACCATTATCAAATTTAGATAAATCAAACCAAAAAATAAATAAGAAAGAGGTGAAAGAAGTGAATGAAATCCTAGAAAAATTAGAATTAATAGACATATGGAGAAAAATAAATAGGGATAAAAAGGAATACACCTTCTTCTCAGCACCACATGGCACATTCACAAAAATTGACCATACATTAGGTCACAGAAACAGCACACAAATGCAGAAAAGCAGAAATAATAAATGCAGCCTTTTCAGATCACAAGGCAATAAAAATAATGATCAGTAAAGGTACATGGAAAACCAAATAAAAAACTAATTGGAAATTAAACAATATGATACTCCAAAATGATTTAGTTAGAGAAATAGAAATAATTAATAATTTCATCGAGGAAAATGACAATGGCGAGACAAACTTTCAAATGTTTTGGGATGCAGCCAAAGAGGTAATCAGAGGTAAATTCATATCCCTGATTGCATATATCAACAAACTAGGGAGAGCAGAGATCAATCAATTGGAAATGCAAATAAAAAATCTCGAAAGCAATCAAATTAAAAACCCCCAGCAGAAAACCAAATTAGAAATCCCAAAAATTAAGGGAGAAATTAATAAAATTGAAAGTGATAGAACTATTGATTTAATAAATAAGACAAGAAGCTGGTACTTTGAAAAAACAAACAAAATAGACAAAGTACTGGTCAATCTAATTAAAAAAAGGAAGGAAGAAAAGCAAATTAACAGCATCAAAGATGAAAAGGGGGACAGCACCTCCGATGAAGAGGAAATTAAGGCAATCATTAGAAATTACTTTGCCCAATTATATGGCAATAAATACACCAATTTAGGTGATATGGATGAATATATACAAAAATACAAACTGCCTAGACTAACAGAAGAGGAAATAGAATTCTTAAATAATCCCATATCAGAAAATGAAATCCAACAAGCCATCAAAGAACTTCCTAAGAAAAAATCCCCAGGGCCTGATGGATTCACCAGTGAATTCTATCAAACATTCAGAGAACAGTTAATCCCAATACTATACAAATTATTTGTCATAATAAGCAAAGAGGGAGTTCTACCAAACTCCTTTTATGACACAAACATAGTACTGATTCCAAAACCAGGCAGGTCAAAAACAGAGAAAGAAAACTATAGGCCAATCTCCCTAATGAATATAGATGCAAAAATCTTAAACAGGATACTAGCAAAAAGACTCCAGCAAGTGATCAGAAAGGTCATCCACCATGATCAAGTAGGATTTATACCAGGGATGCAGGGCTGGTTCAATATTAGGAAAACCATCCACATAATTGACCACATCAACAAACAAACCAACAAGAATCACATGATTATCTCAATAGACGCAGAAAAAGCATTTGATAAAATACAACACCCATTCCTATTAAAAACACTAGAAATCATAGGAATAGAAGGGTCATTCCTAAAAATAATAAACAATCTATATCTAAAACCATCAGCTAATATCATCTGCAATGGGGATAAATTAGATGCATTCCCAATAAGATCAGGAGTGAAACAAGGATGCCCATTATCACCTCTACTATTTGACATTGTACTAGAAACACTAGCAGTAGCAATTAGAGAAGAAAAAGAAATAGAAGGCATCAAAATAGGCAAGGAGGAGACCAAGTTATCACTCTTTGCAGATGACATGATGGTCTACTTAAAGAATCCTAGAGATTCAACCAAAAAGCTAATTGAAATAATCAACAACTTTAACAAAGTTTCAGGATACAAAATAAACCCGCATTAAGTCATTAGCTTTTCTATATATCTCCAACACAGCTCAGCAGCAAAAACTAGAAAGAGAAATCCCATTCAAAATCACCTTAGACAAAATAAAATACCTAGGAATCTACCTCCCAAGACAAACACAGGAACTATATTAACGTAACTACAAAACACTCTCCACACAACTAAAACTAGACTTGAACAAATGGAAAAACATTAACTGCTCATAGATAGGACGAGCCAATATAATAAAAATGACCATCTTACCCAAACTTATTTATCTATTTAGTGCCATACCCATTGAACTACCAAAATATTTCTTTACTGATTTAGAAAAAACCATAACAAAGTTCATTTGGAAGAACAAAAGATCAAGAATATCCAGGGAAATAATGAAAAAAAACACATATGATGGGGGCCTTGCAGTCCCAGACCTTAAACTATATTACAAAGCAGCAGTCATCAAAACAATTTGTTACTGGCTAAGAGACAGAAAGGAAGATCAGTGGAATAGACTGGGGGAAAGCAACCTCAGCAAGACAGTATATGATAAACCCAAAGATCCCAGCTTTTGGGACAAAAATCCACTATTCGATAAAAACTGCTGGGGAAATTGGAAGACAGTATGGGAGAGACTAGAAATAGATCAACACCTGACACCCTACACCAAGATAAATTCAAAATGGGTGAGTGACTTAAACATAAAGAAGGAAACCATAAGTAAATTGGGTAAACACAGAATAGTATACATGTCAGACCTTTGGGAGGGGAAAGACTTTAAAACCAAGCAATACATAGAAAGAATCACAAAATGTAAAATAAATAATTTTGACTACATCAAATTAAAAAGCTTTAGTACAAACAAAACCAATGTAACTAAAATCAGAAGGGAAACAACAAATTCTGAAAAAATCTTCATAGAAACCTCTGACAAAGGTTTAATTACTCAAATTTATAAAGAGCTAAATCAATTGTACAAAAAATCAAGCCATTCTACAATTGATAAATGGGCAAGGGACATGGATAGGCAGTTTTAAAATAAAGAATTCAAAAGTATTAATAAGCACATGAAAAAGTGTTCTAAATCTCTTATAATCAGAGAGATGCAAATCAAAACAACTCTGAGGTATCACCTCACACCAAGCAGACTGGCTAGCATGATAGCAAAGGAAAGTAATGAATGCTGGAGGGGATGTGGAAAAGTAGAGACATTAATTCATTGCTGGTGGAGTTGTGAACTGATCCAACCATTCTGGAGGGCAATTTGGAACTATGCCCCAAGGGTGACAAAAGAATGTCTACCCTTTGACCCAGTCATAGCACTGCTGGGTCTGTACCCCAACGAGATGATGGACAAAAAGACTTGTACAAAAATATTCATAGCTGTGCTCTTTGTGGTGGCCAAAAATTGGAAAATGAGGGGATGCCCATCAATTGGGGAATGGCTGAGCAAATTGTGGTATATGTTGGTGATGGAATACTATTGTGCTAAAAGGAATAATAAAGTGGAGGAATTCCATGGAGACTGGAACAATCTCTAGGAAGTGATGCAGAGCGAGAGGAGCGGAACCAGGAGAACATTGTACACAGAGACTGATACACTGTGGTATAATTGAATGTAATGGACTTCTCCATTGGTGGTGGTGTAATGTCCCTGAACAATCTGCAGGGATCTAGGAGAAAAAACACTATTAATAAGCAAAGGATAAACTATGGGAGTAGAAACACCGAGGAAAAGCATCTGCCTGACTACAGCGGTTGAGGGGACATGATATAGGAGAGACTCTAAACGAAACTCTAATGCAAATATTAACAACATGGAAATGGGTTCGAATCAAGAACACATGTGACACCCAGTGGAATCACGTGTTGGCTATGGGGGTTGGGAAGGAGGAAAAGAAAATGATCTTTGTCTTTAATGAATAATGCTTGGAAATGATCAAATAAAACATTATTTTTAAAAAAAGTTAATGTGTCTCTTACCCAATTATCTATCCAAATATTTGAACATGTATGTTGAATAACCTAGCTGTGTGCCAAGAAAATGGGTATAAAAATGGGTATAAAAATGGGCCTGGCAAAGCAGGCATTCCATGCAGAGCCAGGCCCCTGGCAGACACACACACACACACACACACACACACACACACACACACACACACTGCTGTCTTCCATCATTCATTTTCCACCTACATGGTCGCTCCACCTATTGAGGATTCCCTGGAGCCATGAACAGGGATGGACCAGAGCCTGTGGGAGTTTCCAGAGCAGCTGGTCCATCCCCCAGCCACTGAAATAACTTGCCCAACCTGCCACAAAGAATTCAACAGCTCCATCTCTAGTCACAATCGCAAGCCAAGAAGCTAAAAGAGTTGACCTATTAACATGGGGACAGATCAAACACCTTATTGCTACAGTGAAGGTTATTTTACCACCAACGCCCCCTTCCAAGAAACCAGCGGCCTTATTTGTGGCTCTCATAGCTCTCCTTACTGTAACATTTGTAAAAGGAGAGACTGACTGGGCATATGTGCCTAACCCTACCTTTGTGCAATCTGTGCAATGGGATTTCCCTGTTCACCCTTCCTACACTAATCTCTTGTCTTATTATGTAAAACCCTTAGTATAGGCAACCACAGTGGGGCTGTTTTCTCCGCTGAAGATCATGACTCAATTATTTGTTTCTTCTTTAACCCTTATCTAGGATGATTCCCTTTAATATCACATAATATGTGCTTCAAAGCCCCACCCTACTGCTGTGTAAAAACATTATTATTCCTCGCTCTCCTCCTGCCCCAGCCCCCATCTGCCCTTACAATAGGAGCAATAGGCCGTATAGCTTTTATCCCATGCCTTGCTCTTCCCTGTCTCATTAAAATCTTTATAGCATCCTTTGGGCAGCTGCAAACTACCACTCATCTGCCACTTAAGTTACAGCTCAAACAAATAAAAAAGGGGGGGGGGAGGATGATGGAAACAAACCAAGCTTGAGGCCTAAGAAATTAGGCAAAGGTCCAAGCCATGCAAATAATGTTCCAGGTCTAAGGACAAAGTTTGGAATGTAAACATCTCCTCTATTCTAGCAGACAAAGTACCTTAGGGAAAAACCAGAAAAACAGTCTTGAGAAAAACATGTTTTTCTACTCTTTTAACCATGAACTGACTGAACCCTACATGTATTCTTGCAATACGCACCCCCCCCATTCCTGTGATTTTTTTCCTTTATAAACCCTGCCCCTATTCAATAAACTTTGCTCGCAGTGGCCATCAGCTCTGCAGCCCTTCTGACCCCGCAAACGCTCTTTTTCTTGTCTTTATTTCTCACTCCTACCTAAAGGACCCCCGACCCTCTAGTCTGAGCCTCTAGGGCTCTTCTCCCCCTGGGCTTTGACACCAAATGTTATTTCTCTCAAAGTGAATAGTATTCTTTTCCCCAAGTCCCTCAGAATTATTCTCTGTTATAATATTTCTGTTAGTAGCAAAACCTATCACATTTGCTCAATCCACAAAATTTCAGCTACTGTATGTAATGTTCTCCTGGTTCTGATTATTTCAGTCTGCATCAGTTCATGTAGGTCTTGCTATTTCTTTCTGAAATCATCCTTTTTAACTATTCCTTATAGCACAATAGTATTCCATCACCAGCATATACCACAATTTGTTCAGCCATTCCCCAACTGAGGGATATCCATTTAGTTTCCAATTCTTTGCCACCACAAAAAGAGCAGCTATAAATATTTTTGTACAGACAGGTCCTTTCCCATTTTTCATTATCTCTTTGAGATACAGACCTAGTAGTGGTATTGCTGGATCAAAAGGCATGCGTTCTTTTAAAGCCCTTTGGACCTAATTCCAAATTGCCTTTAAAAGGGTTGAATCAATTCACAACTCTACCAGCAATACATCAGTGCCCCAATTTCACCACATTCTTCTTAAACTTATTATTTTTCTTTATTGTCATATTGGCCAATCTGATAGGTATAAAGTGGTACCTCAGAGTTATTTGACTTTGCATTTCTCTAAACAAGAGAGATTTAGACCATTTTTTCATGTGATTATTGATTGCTTTGATGCCTTGAACTGAAAACTGCCTAATCATATTCTTTGACCACTTATCAATTGAGTAATGACTTGGACATTTAGAAATCTGACTTGGTTCTTTATATATTTGGGAAATTAAACCTTTATCAGAGAAATTTGTCATAAATTGGTTTCCTTTCTAATCTTGGTTGCATTGATTGTCTTTGTACAAAAACTTTTAAATGTAATATAATCAGAATTATTCATTTTACATCTTATAACATTCTCTGTTGCTCTTATTTGATCATAAATTCTTTCCTTCTCCATAGATCTGAGAAGTAAACTATTCTATGTTGCCTTAATTTATTTATAATATCATTCTTTCTGTTTAAATAATATACTCATTTTTACCTTATTTTGGAATAATGTGTGAGATATTGATCTAAACTCAATTTTTGCCATGCTGTTTTCCAATTTTCCCAGTATTTTTTTGTCAAATAGTGAGTTCTTATCCCAAAAGCTGGAATCTTTAAAAAGTTTATCAAACACTAGGTTGCTGAAGTCATTTACCCCTAATTTATTCTATTGATCCACTTTTCTATTTCTTTGCTAGTACCAGATTGTTTTGAAGATTACTCCTTTATAGTACAGCTTAATATCTGGTACTGCTAGGCCACCATCCTTCACTTTTTTCCCCATTATTTCCCTTGATATTCTAGACCTTTTGTTCTTCCAGATGAATTTTGTTATAATTTTTCTAGTTGTATAAAATATTTTTGGTAGTTTGATAAGTATAACACTGAATAAGTAAATTAATTTAGGCAGGATTTTCATTTTTATTATATTAGCTCAGCCTATCCAGGGGGCAATTAATGTTTTTCCAGTTGTTTAGATCTAAATTTATTTGTATGAAAAGTGTTTTGTAATTATAATAATATATAATTCCTGACTTTGTACTGGCATACTGATCCTCAAATATTTTATATTGTGTAGACTGATATTAAATGGAATTTCTCTTTCTAACTCTTGCTACTTAGTTTTGTTGGAAATATAAGAAAGACTGATGGTTTGTGTGGGTTTATTTTGTATCCTTCAATTTTGCTAAAGTTATTATTTCAACTAGTTTTTCGTTGATTTTCTCAGATTTTCTAAGTATACCATTATATCATCATCAAAGAGTGATATTTTAATTTTCTCATTATCTGCTTTAATTCCTTCATTTTCTTGTTCTTCTCTAATTGCTACTCCTAGTGTTTCTAGTACAAAATAAATAATAGAGGTGATAATGGGCATCCCTGCTTCACTTCTGATCTTATTGGGAAGGCTTCTAACTAATCCCCATTGCAGATGATACTTGCTTCTAGTTTTAAATAAATACTACTTATTATTTTGAGGAAAGACCCTTCTATTCCTATGCTTTCTAGTATTTTCAATAGGAATGGGTATTGTGTTTGGTCAAAGGCTTTTTCTGCATCTATTGAGGTAATCATGTGATTTTTCTTAGTTTGGTTGTTGATATATTCAATTATGTGAATGGTTTTCTTAATATTAAACCAGCCCTGCATTCCTGTTATTTGAAGGAAATTATTGAAAGGACTTTGATCATGAGGACAGAATCAAAACTCTGGTACCTGATGTAGTTGTCAGGAAAAACCAACAATTGAGATGGGGGACAATGAGGCAGGAGGCAGACTTGATGCCCCCTGGGTGACTCAGGCAAATGTGGAAGAGGCTTGAAGAAAGAGAGGATTTGCAAGACCAGCCAAGCATTCAAGAAACAAAGCTGGGGACCTGATCTGCAAAATCAAGGTAAAGATTCCAAACGGAATGTTCCCAGGAGAGGCAGTTGGAACTGGCCAGGGGAGGTGAACTGAGGAGTCTTTGGCTCTCTGGGGTTACTGACCAAGGGAGAAATCTCTTCTCTGGGTTCCTGACTAAAAAGAGACTGGCCTTTTTCTGATCTAGACAGAGAGAGACCTTTGGGATTTGACAGAGTCTGGACTTGAATTACTCAAGCAGAGGTTATCTGACTGAAGAAGAAAGAAGAGTTAACCATTGTCCTCCATCTCTCTGGTTGTCTCTGTGTCACAGCGGTGACAAAACTGACATTTCCCACACCCTCCTAATTCTCCTTATAGATTCCTCATCCCTCTCACCCTCAATCCCCATCCTGCTGTTACCAATAAACCCCTTTACTTAAGAAAGGAAGAGTGAAGAATATTTCTCTGAAATCTCAGTTCCCCTGAGTTGCTAAGAAGCTGGCTGACTAAGATCGGGGGAGGGGAAAGGGAGGTGTGGGTGGATATTGGGAGGTGAAGGGAGGAGAAGGGTAGGAAATATCTTGATTTAATAGCCATTAGGGATTAATAGACAAACCCCAGAGAGTACTCTGTCTAGCAGCATCTCTCCATCTATCTCTCATTATCTCTGAAGTACTGCTATCTCCATAACAAATGGGCATCCCTGAAGGTTCCCCTAGCAGCTCTCTAGTCACTGCTAGAGTATCCATTTACCACAACCAGAAATATAGTTTCACAGATTATCCATTTTGTTTCACAAAGGAGAAAGGGAGACAGTTAGCCAATGAGGTTTAACATGTGAGAGTCAGTGGACAGAGAGAAAGTTTGATAAACTGAGGCCAGACTGGATTTTGATCTCAATTTCTGTGTTGGTGCTAACAGTTAGCTGCAGCAGAACAGCAAGGTAATTGGAGAGGTTAGATTAAGGTGTTTTCTCATAATATCTCCACTCTCACTCTTTCATCTTTCTCTCCTACTCCTTTCTGATTAAATAAAATCAATAAGTCTATGACCAGACTCTCAATTTTAATCATAACACGGTTATAAATCCCGCCTGGTTGTAGTGAATAATCCTTTTGACATATTGCAGTAGTTTCTTTCATAATATTTTATTTAATTTTTTACATCAATTTTCATTGAGGAAATTGGTTTGTAATTTTCTTTCTCTGTTTTTGATCTTCCTTACTTAGGTATCCGCAACATATGTGTATCATAAAAAGAATTTGGTAGGACTCCTCTGTCTATTTTCCCAAATAATTTCTATAATATTGAGACTAGTTTTTCTTTAAATGTTGGATAGAATACATTTGTGAATCCATCTGGTCCTGGGGATTTTTTAGTGGGGAGTAGATTGTTCAATCAAGTAGGCTTGTTCAAGTGCTTTTTCTGAGGTGGGATTATTTAAGTATTCTATTTCCTCTTTTGCTAATCTAGGCAATATATTTTTGTAATCATTCATCCATTTCACCAAATTATCAAATTTATTGTCATATAATTGGTCAGAATAGCTCTTAATGATTCCTTTAATTTCCTCTTCATTAGAGGTGAAATCATGTTTTTCATTTTTGATACTGTTATTTTAATTCTCTTCATTCTTTTTTAGTCAAATTAGCCAATACTCTATTTTATTTGATGTTTAATAGAATTGGGTCCTAATCTTATTTATTAGGTCAAAAGCTTTTACTTTCAATTTTATTACTTTCTCCCTTGGTTTTTAGGATTTCCAATTCAGTCTTTAATTGAGAATTTTTAATTTGTTCTTTTCCTTGTTTCTTTAGTTGTATGCTCAATTTATTGATCTGCTTTTTTCCCATTTTATTGATATAAGAACTCAGGGGTATAAATTTTCCCCTGAGTATTGCTTTAGCTGTATCCCACAAATTTTGACATGTTTTTTCCTCATTGTCATTCTCTTTAATGAAAACAATGATTTCCCTATGATTTGCTCTTTGACTCATCCATTTTGAAGAATTAGATGGTTTAGTTTCCAATTAATTTTTCATTTGCTTCTCCTCAATTGACCCTGATTGATTATAATTTTTATTTCATTATATTATAAAATATTATTTATTATTTCTGCATTTGTTTGTGCTGATTTTATGCCCTAGTACATGGTCAATCTTTGTAGATGTACTATGTGCTGCTGTAAAGAAAGTATATTCATTTTTATCCCTATTTAATTTTCTCCAGATAGATATGAAATCTAACTTTTCTAAAATTCCATTCACTTCCTTTTCTATGCTGCCATTTATCAAGATGTAATTCCTTTAAAGATGTAATTATCTCTTAATCAGATGTACTTTTGCTTTAGCTTTGTCTGAGATCATGATTTCCATTCCTGCTATTTTTGTCTCATTTGAAGCCCAATTGATTCTGCTCCAGTAAGAACCTTTACTCTGTGTGTAAACTGCTTCAAATGTGTTTCTTATAAACAATCTAACCCATTATCATAGTAGTTAGTAGAAGTATGGATAAACAGAGGGTATTTTAGTAGGCTATTTGGGATAATAGGTAAAAAACATCTAGGGGTGAAAAAGAGGATTACACTAAGAGAACAGGAAGAGAGAATTAAAATGGGATAAATTATATCACATAAAGAGGTGTAGGGGGCAAAATCTATTATAGCAGAGTCTAGGGTGAGGATTTTGACGGGTAATACTTAAACATTACTCTCAGTGGTTTTAGATCAGACATGGAAGAACAGCCAGATTCATTGAGGTATAGAATCCTATCTTATAATGTGGAGAAGTAAAATAAGAATAAGAAAGGGGGTGGTTGGGAGGGGAGTAATATAAGGGACAGAGAAATTGGGGAGGGTGATTAAAAGACCCTACAGAGATGTAGGAGGGAAATAAGAAAGGTGGTAGTGGGAAGAGGAGTAATATAAGGGAGGGGGAATGGGGGAGTGATTAAAAGCAAAACACTAATGTGGAGGAAAAGAGTAAAAGGAGAAAGGAAGGATTAAAAGAGGAAAACAAAATGGAGGAAAATGCATACATGGTAATCATCACTGTGAATGTAAATGGAATGAATTCGCCAATAAAAGGGAAGCAGTGCTGGGAGCCATCAGGCCACGATGTCTTGACAATGTCACTCATGGCAGCTAAAGAGGTCACAGAGAGGCCCCTTGGCAAGATGTGATTGCTCACTTAGTCCCCTTTGCATGACTTTTCTCATTAACATCGCTTACCTATGGAATTAACATGATTGCAATTCCCCCCTAATCTCAGAAGGAATAATGTAAGAGCCAAATACCTGTAGTCTATTTCCCCAAAACATCACCAAAAGATCAGACCCTCAAACCCAATCCCAAAAGACTACCATGGGTTAACTTTTACTTGGGTACATAATTCCCAGCAAAATCTTAGCTACAAGCCAAGCCCAAAACTTTCTGACTCATAGAAACTTATTCTCATGAAGCCAGCATACAAATCAATCATAAAGCCCTATACAAAATATACAGATATACCAAACTTCATCATGCCTCAGTGACTTGATTCTTCCTCTTGAGAAACTCCCTAGTAAATGCTGAAAAATGATCAATCTAATATTAAATCTGAATTGTATTCTCAGTACCTCTCAACCTCAATGTTATGATTGTTTAATTGTCTTTAAGAATTTCTGATTGATTATTTCTTTTTATTAAAAGTAATAAGTAAAGTTCCTTGATTGTTTGTAAGGTCAAGCTCCTCAAAGGGTGATGAGAAAATTAAGCTACCTGTGATGAAATCATTTATCTTGTGTGAAACTTTTATTCTGTCAAGAATTTGTAATCACAATAGAAGAATATAGCATGTTAATCAAGTGATTTGCTAAAAGTTAATGTATCACTTTTCTGATTATCTCTATTTTGACATGTGTGTTAGGTAATGTATCTATATGCCAAAAAAATTAGTATAAAAATAAACACTAGGCCTGGGGATGGTGAAGCAGCTATCAGGTGCAAAGCATGCCCATGGCCGAAAAATATACAGCTATCTTCCGTTTGTTATTTTTTAAAACAATATTTTATTTGATCATTTCCAAGCATTATTCATTAGAGACAAAGATCATTTTCTTTTCCTCCCCCCCCCCACCTCTCCCATAGCCGACGCATGATTCCACTGGGTATCACATGCGTTCTTGATTCGAACCCATTTCCATGTTGTTAGTATTTGCATTAGAGTGTTCATTTAGAGTCTCTCCTCAGACATGTCCTCTCAACCACTATAGTCAAGCAGTTGCTTTTCCTCGGTGTTTTTACTCCCACAGTTTGTCCTCTGCTTGTGGATAGTGTTTTTCTCCTAGATCCCTGCAGATTGTTCAGGGACATTGCATTGCCACTAATGGAGAAGTCCATTACTTTTGATTGTACCACAGTGTATGAGTCTCTGTGTACAATGTTCTCCTGGTTCTGCTCCTCTCGCTCTGCATCACTTCCTGGAGTTTGTTCCAGTCTCCATGGAATTCCTCCACTTTATTATTTCTTTTAGCACAATAGTATTCCATCACCAACATATACCACAGTTTGTTCAGCCATTCTCCAATTGATGGGCATCCCCTCATTTTCCAATTTTTGGCCACCACAAAGAGCACAGCTATGAATATTTTTTTAATATATTTTATTTGATCATTTCCAAGCATTATTCGTTAAAGACATAGATCATTTTCTTTTCCTCCCCCCCAACCCCCATAGCCGACACGTAAGTCCACTGGGCATTAGATGTTTTCTTGATTTGAACCCATTGCTTTGTTGAGAGTATTTGCATTAGAGTGTTCATTTAGAGTCTCTCCTCTGTCATGTCCCCTCAACTCTGTATTCAGGCAGTTGCTTTTTCTCGGTGTTTCCACTCCCATAGTTTATCCTTTGCTTATGAATGGTGTTTTTTTCTCCTGGATCCCTGCAGGTTGTTCAGGGACATTACACCGCCCCTAATGGAGAAGTCCATTACGTTCGATTATACCACAGTGTATCAGTCTCTGTGTACAATGTTCTCCTGGTTCTGCTCCTCTCGCTCTGCATCACTTCCTGGAGGATGTTCCAGTCTCCATGGAACTTCTCCACTTTATTATTCCTTTGAGCACAATAGTATTCCATCACCAACATATACCACAGTTTGTTCAGCCATTCCCCAATTGATGGGCATCCCCTCGTTTTCCAGTTTTGGGCCACCACAAAGAGCACAGCTATGAATATTTTTGTACAAGTCTTTGTGTCCATTATCTCTTTGGGGTACAGACCCAGCAGTGCTATGGCTGGGTCAAAGGGTAGATATTCTTTTGTCGCCCTTTGGGCATAGTTCCAAATTGCCCTCCAGAATGGTTGGATCAGTTCACAGCTCCACCAGCAATGAATTAATGTCCCTACTTTGCCACATGCCCTCCAGCATTCATTACTTTCCTTTGATGTTATTTTAGCCAATCTGCTAGGTGTGAGGTGATACCTCAGAGTTGTTTTGATTTGCATCTCTCTGATTATAAGAGATTTAGAACACTTCTTCATGTGCTTGTTAATAGTTTTGATTTCTTTATCTGAGAACTGCCTATCCATTTCCCTTGCCCATTTATCAATTGGAGAATGGCTTGATTTTTTGTACAATTGATTTAGCTCATTATAAATATGAGTAATTAAACCTTTGTCAGAGGTTTCTATGAAGATTTTTTCCCAATTTGTTGTTTCCCTTCTGATTTTAGTTATATTGGTTTTGTTTGTACAAAAGCTTTTTAGTTTGATGTAGTCAAAATTATTTATTTTACATTTTGTGATTCTTTCTATATCTTGCTTGGTTTTAAAGCCTTTCCCCTCCCAAAGGTCTGACATGTATACTATTCTGTGTTTACCCAATTTACTTATGGTTTCCTTCTTTATGTTTAAGTCACTCACCCATTTTGAATTTATCTTGGTGTAGGGTGTCAGGTGTTGATCTATTCCTAGTCTCTCCCACACTGTCTTCCAATTTTCCCAGCAGTTTTTATCGAATAGTGGATTTTTGTCCCAAAAGCTGGGATCTTTGGGTTTATCGTATACTGTCTTGCTGAGGTCGCTTTCCCCCAGTCTATTCCACTGATCTTCCTTTCTGTTTCTTAGCCAGTACCAAATTGTTTTGATGACTGCTGCTTTGTAATATAGTTTTAGGTCAGGGACTGCAAGGCCCCCATCATATGTGTTTTTTTTTCATTATTTCCCTGGATATCCTTGATCTTTTGTTCTTCCAAATGAACTTTGTTATGGTTTTTTCTAAATCAGTGAAGAAGTATTTTGGTAGTTCAATGGGTATGGCACTAAATAGATAAATAAGTTTGGGTAGGATGGTCATTTTTATTATATTGGCTCGTCCTATCCATGAGCAGTTAATGTTTTTCCATTTGTTCAAGTCTAGTTTTAGTTGTGTGGCGAGTGTTTTGTAGTTGTGTTCATATAGTTCCTGTGTTTGTCTTGGGAGGTAGATTCCTAGGTATTTTATTTTGTCTAAGGTGATTTTGAATGGGATTTCTCTTTCTAGTTCTTGCTGCTGAGCTGTGTTGGAGATATATAGAAAAGCTGATGATTTATGTGGGTTTATTTTGTATCCTGCAACTTTGCTAAAGTTGTTGATTATTTCAATTAGCTTTTTGGTTGAATCTCTAGGATTCTTTAAGTAGACCATCATGAGCTATGAATATTCTTGTACAAGTCTTTTTCCTTATTATCTCTTTGGGGTACAAACCCAGCAGTGCTATGACTGGATCAAAGGGTAGACAGTCTTTTATCACCCTTCGTGCATAGTTCCAAATTGCCCTCCAGAATGGTTGGATCAATTCACAACTCCACCAGCAATGCATTCATGTCCCTACTTTGCCACATTCCCTCCAGCATTCACTGCTTTCCTCTGCTGTCATGTTAGCCAATCTGCTAGATGTGAGGTGATACCTCAGAGTTGTTTTGATTTGCATCTCTCTGATTATAAGAGAGTTAGAGCACTTTTTCATGTGCTTATTAATAGTTTTGAATTCTTTATCTTATAACTGCCTATTCATGTCCCTTGTCCATTTTTCAATTGGAGAATGGCTTGGTTTTTTGTACAATTGATTTAGCTCGAAACAATCCTTTTGGAGAAAGCTCTTATGAGGATCGCTTGGGAAGAATCTCTTGAGAGAGGCTCTGGAGAAGGGAAGCTCTTGGAGGACAATCTCTAAGGAGGTCTCGCTGGAGCTCCTCTGAGGGGACGCTGTCCCTCTGGAGGCTCTGGAGAGAGGCCCTTTGAAACAGTCTCTGGCTGGAATTCTCTCTGGTGAAGTCAATGGGTGTTGTATTTTATCAAATGCTTTTTCTGCGTCTATTGAGATAATCATGTGATTCTTGTTGGTTTGTTTGTTGATGTGGTCAATTATGTGGATGGTTTTCCTAATATTGAACCAGCCCTGCATCCCTGGTATAAATCCTACTTGATCATGGTGGATGACCCTTCTGATCACTTGTTGGAGTCTTTTTGCTAGTATCCTATTTAAGATTTTTGCATCTATATTCATTAGGGAGATTGGTCTATAGTTTTCTTTCTCTGTTTTTGACCTGCCTGGTTTTGGAATCAGTACCATGTTCCATTTGTTATTTTCTTGACTGACCGTACGCCAACTATCTGGAACCCCTGGAGTAGCAAGAGAGGCTGGACCTTGCACATGGCAAAGCAGATAGAAGATTGGACAAAAAACCAGAATCCTTCCATACGTTATTTTCAAGAAACACATTTGAGCTAGGTAGACACACACATAGTAAACATAAGGAGCTGGAGCAGAATCCATTGGGTATCAACTGAGACAAAAAAAAAAGCAGGCGTAGCAATCATGATCTCAGACAAAGCTTAAGCAAAAATAGATCTGAATAAGAGATAAGAAAGGTAATTGCATCTTGATAAAAGCTACTATAGACAATGAAGAAATAGTACTTCATATATATGCACCAAATAGTATAGTCTCCAGATTTTGAAAGGAAAAACTAAAGGAGTTTAAGGAGGAAATAGACAGTAAAACTATACTAGTGGAGGTCCTCAGCCTTCCCCTCTCAGAACTAGCTAAATCTAACAAAAAAAAAAAGAAGAAAGAAGTAAAAGTAGTGAATGAAATTTTAGAAAAGTTAGATTTAATAGATAACTTGAGAAAACTGAATAGGTATAAAAAGAAATATACTTTCTTTTCAGTAGCACATGGTACATATATAAAAATTGAACATGTACTAGGCATAAAAATATCACAAACAAATGCAGAAAAGTAGACATAATAAATGCAACTTTTTCAGATCATAATGCAATAAATATTATTATCAATAAGTATTCATGGTATGGTAAATTAAATATTAATTAGAAATGTGATATTATTTTTTCCATATTATAAATTGGTAAATTGAAGTACTTTGTTGTAAGATCACATAGCTAACAAATTTTCAGGTCCATGAATTTTTCAACACTTTTTTCTAATGCCAAATAATCTATAAACTTTCACTCATCATAAGTATCTTATTTGGAGAGACATTTCACTGGAAAAAAGACCAGAAATTGAATTATACCTGAATTTGTTTTCCAAATGATACCATCCAAATCTTAAATTGTAATCTCAACTATTCAGTTTTATGGATCTATTTCTGTATTGTTATCAAGGACCATGCATTTCAAGCATTTATATTCTAGCTTTTCAAAATGGTAATCTAATATGAAATTTTAATCTACCTCAATCATTTGAATTCAAAGCACATTTTCATTTACTACAAATCCGTGTTTTAGAATTGCTAATAGCAACGTTTAAAAGCTCAGAAAGAACCTATATATGTTAGTGTACTCCTAGCACTCTATGTGAGATTAAAGCATCACAACTCCTTTGAGATGTTTTAGCAATTCTTAAGAATCTTTAATAGCTCGAAGAACATTGATCTATTCAAATAACAATATATCATATCATGCAATTATATTATGTAAATATTATTATATAATCATAAAAGTAATATAAGAATTTTCTAATAAATACCATGTACATTTTTAGTTGGTTGCCTTCTCAAATATGCTTCTCTTTTTGTGCACAAGAAGTAAAACAGTTCTGAAGAATTTAAATACAAAATCTATTATAAAAGTAGTTATGATAATTAATCCATGGGAGTTATTGAGGTCCCAAAGTCATTTAATATAGAGGGGCAAAAGAAGAGGTGTGTGTGTGTGTGTGTGTGTGTGTGTGTGTGTGTGTGTGTGTGTATACTTATTTTTCTGCATGGTTTCTCATAAATTTACAGTTTTCCTTGGATTTCAATCTTCATCTGTCATCCATCTTCCCTTTCTATCCCTTTCTATTACCTAGGGAATAAAGAAAGTTTTTTGAGAAAATGAGTGAATTTCAGAAGGTATGGAAAATCAAACGTTTCACAAAGATATTAAATTGCTAGAAAAATTATCTAATAAATTAACCATGAGCATAGACTAAACTTATTATTGACACATTAAATTATCTACCCTTGATCATATTCCTGCATCAGATATGATATTGATTCACAACAATTACAACTTCTCAGACATAAATTCCAAACATCAGAGAAGAGAAGGAATTGTTACGACTGGTCCTTTAGGCCTAAGGACTTCTTTTAGCTCTTGCTGATTTCCTCGCTGGAGATGACTGTGATAATCCTAGATGTCTGCAGAAATGGTTTAAACTTTCTTTCCAGCATTTGAGGGACGATAGTATTCTCTTAAAACACTTCAGCAGGTGGCAGTAGA
Organism: Monodelphis domestica; assembly: GCF_027887165.1. Taxonomy (NCBI): domain Eukaryota; kingdom Metazoa; phylum Chordata; class Mammalia; order Didelphimorphia; family Didelphidae; genus Monodelphis; species Monodelphis domestica. The sequence goes on along the minus strand of NC_077228.1, from coordinate 268,146,680 downwards.
CAAGAGAGACATTATGGTCACTGATTACCACCAGATGGCAGCAGAGTGTCAGGAGAAAACAGCAATAGCAGCTCCCCAGCCTAGAGAAGAAAGTAGCTGCTTGATGATATCACTGGAGAGCCCAGCACCTAATGGTGTCAGGAGAGGCCACTGGTAGCTTTGCAGTGCGAGATGCCCAGAGTTGGTGTGCCTTGTTCTTGTGTGTTCTCAGAGGTGTCCAGGCTGTTCCCAGAGGACTAGTACCCCTGAGTGGGAGCTTGCATTCTCTTTCAGAGTTCCTCCCTTCCTCTGGTGTCCACCTACACCATACTCTCATCTGTGGCTCCTTGAAGCTGTAGCAAGTACAGCAGCCACACTCCAGTAAGCCTCTCCCAGGCAGGCTAAATCAGGATGAAGAGGACCAATAGGTCTCCAACCCTCTGAGGAGTGAGACGATGGCTATTCAGGTATGAGAAGAACTGTAAAGGTGGATGAGAACAAGTTTTCTTTGAGAACAATTTGTTTGAGAATGATCTTCTCTAAGTGGTCCAAATTAGATAGAGTGAATTACACATTTACAGGATACAGAAATGCAAATATCCCTAATGAACATGGCTCAAGTTACAAGGAAGAAAGAAGGGTGAAATGAGGAAGAGGAGTGCTCCTTCTTCCTATGGAACTTTCCGAAGCTATAGTCATAACTCCTGGGAAGAATTAATTAGCATTTATAGGGGTAGCATTTTCCAAATCCAATCACAATCACAGCCAGGTTGTTCAAAAGGTCAAGGTTTATTCTAGTGGACAAGTACTAGAGTTCATCAAAACTATGGAGCTAGACATTGGGAAAGAGATTGAGGAGAGAAATCGATCTCTGGAAATTTCTCATGCAGAAATGATTGTTGTAGCAATGAAAGGGGAAGAAACCTTCAAATCAATTCTTCAAGAAAGGGAAAGGCAAGGCATTTAAGCCTCAGGGAAGTGCAATCCTCTTGATCAGTGGTTCTCCACCTGTGGGTTGGGACCCCTGGGGGGTTGAATGACCAAAACACAGGGGTTGCCTAAAGCCATCGGAAAATACGTATTTCCAATGGTTTTAGCCTCTGAGAAATTGCACTACTTTACAACAAGATCTCCGAAAGAACGGGACCCTGCTGCCCGCACATTGTACTAATATTAGTTACCTATCAACAGCCCTCCCCCTATGAGGGGCAATGGATTTACCCTGTTGCTTGGAGACCGGACTCAAACAGAGACCCAGAGAGAGCACCCGGTGCTGGCTCCAGAGGGGTTAAGAACGAGTCCTGGAGCGGATAACGGAGCTGAGTAACCCCAGCAAAGTGATGCCTCAGCTGGAGCTGGAGGGAGATGACAGGAAGAAGGCAGCGTCTGCAGACCGCCCCCCCCCCCCCACCAGGCAGGACTTACCTCCCACCCCAGCATGCAGGCTGCCTCCTGCTGGATTAATATTTCTCAACATATAATTAAATATTGGTTTTGTGATTAATCACTATGTTTTAATTATGCTTGATTTGTAGCAATGAGAATACATAATGCATATCAGGTATTTACATTCCGAATCATAACTGTAGCAAAATTACAGCTTTGAAGTAGCCACCAAAATAATTTTTTGGTTTGGGGTCACCGCAACATGAGGAACTGTATTGCAGGGTCACGGCATTAGAAAGGTTGAGAACCACTACTTCTTGATGGTCTTGAAGGAGAAAGAGAAATTATTAACATGGACAGAATTCTTGAGACAGAAAATAGGTAAAGCAATGAAGCCCTAGAGTATTTTGTCTTGCATGAGAAATGAAGGAAGTTTTCTCAGTGAGAGATATTGTTGAAAGTTTTCTAGTGTTCTAAAGTGGTCTGAGTGCTCTAGGGAGCCAGGGCAGTTTAAGAAAAGGCAAAAAAGACAGTTGGTGTTTGAGGATCTTTGGGGGAACATTTTTGGCATTTCTTAAAGTTATGAGCCCCATTGCAATCCATCAGTAAGAAATTCACCCCATGACACAGAAATGGTCTTGAATAGCACTCATTTCTGAAGTTGGGAATAGAGCTAGAAGCAACTAGAATTGATCAGCAAGGTGAAGGGATTTTTTCTGATTTGGAGGCTGAATGGTAAAGTAAAAAGAGAACTTGGTTTTGAATCCTTTGCTGGGTCCTCCCAGAGCTCTGGGACATTAAGTGAGTATTATGAGTCTTTGTTTACTCATATGAAAAATTTTGATCAACAAATCTTCAATAAAGGCACTATTGAATTGTTGTGAGGGTTATTATATACACAGCACATTGTAACCTGAAGCATTAAGTGCATATAAATTCTTTATTGTAAGTCAGTGTGGATGAAAGAACAAAGCAATTAAAGAATTTAATTGTGTCTTGCTATGTACAAAGTATTGTGTTAAAGGCTGGAGAAACAAATATATTATCAAAGACTCCACATTCTAATGGGGGTACATTTTAAAGAGAGAAGGCTAGAGGCTAAAGATATCTGCTAAGCAAGGGATAAATGAGAAAGCAAGCTGATTTAGGAGGTTGTAAGGGACTGGATCTAAGAAACTTGTTTCTTCTGCCAAGAAAAGTGTCCTATCAGTCCCTTCAGAATAATCTGTTGCCTGGAGATAGATGACACAGCTAAGCTTTAAAGCTTATTGGTTCCTCTTTTATTCATTGTTCAATGCTAAGAGGACTTTGAAAACGCACCAGTATCTTTTTCTCCCACAAGCTGGGTGCTAAGTCTTACTGATTAGGTAGAGTCCATCCAGCCTAAAGTTTGTTTATTCCCTCAAATCTTGCTCTCCTCCAAGATGGTTGCTGTTTGGATCTTTGCTAGTTTCTGGAAAATTGGTCTGTTAATGACATTGATGATGTTTTGTCTACCAGTCTCTTGGGCCAGGGACATCCCAGGTAAGTACAGTAATACTATTTTCTAGATGATAGCTCCCACAGGGGAGAGAGACCTTGAACTACCAAGAGGGTGGAACAATCTCTCTCATTGTGGAAAAGAGGCCACTGGAGAGCCTGGGTAGGAATCCTTCCTTAGGAAAACAAGATGACCATTTGAGATCTATGGTGGGTCGGGGGACTACATCAGAGTCCTAAAGACACCAAGGGCATCCTCAGGCAAGTCTGGGATCAATATGTGTTTCTGATGCCATTAACATGATAGTGGGACTGAGGAGAGGGACTGTTTGAAGACTGAGAAGGTTCCCTTGAGAAAATTCATCTCTCACTTAATCTGTATTTTCTCAATGCTCAGCCCATTCTGCTGATTTCTCTTTCCACTACATTGTTCACACAAATATCAAATTCTCTTCCTAAAGTTCTCTCAAATCTTCTGTGTCTTTCCTTTATCTCTAGGATCAATTCTAATTCCTCATTCTAGCTTTTAATGCTCTCACATTCATAATCCAACCCAGCTCTCCAGTTTCATTTCATATTACTCTTCATTCCATTTCAATTGTTCTCTCAGCATTCTTCAGAATGTGACTCTCATCTCTCTCCACGTATTGGTACGATCTACTGCTCATCCTTTGAATGTACTCCCTCCTCATATCTGCCTCGATTTAGGTGACTATAATGGGCTTGACTTGCTTCCAGGAACAACTGAAGTGCCTCATCCTCTGTGAAAGCTTCCTTGATCTTCCCGGGTTATACTGTTCTCTCTTTCCTCAGAGTCCCTTATCTTACACTCTCTTGAATTCATCTAATATAGAATCACTCTTTGCTCACTGTTCTTGTCCCTGGAGTATCTAGTACTATCATGTTAGGGGGAGTCAAAGATGAAGGTGAAGATTACCTTGTCCAAGTCCCTTCTCTATATGTGTCCTGGATCCTTGACTTTAACTGGTGTGTCTGGTCCCATAGGAGTGACATACTCCTGTCAACCTGGAGAAACAGAACCACAAAAGTAGATACAAAAGAATAAGTCTTTAATCAGGACAAGGGAGACAGAGTTCTTAGGGCCACCACACAGACATGGGCTCCCACAATACCACCCTGAGCTAGGCTCTGAGATTGTGAACAATGTCTCCCAGAAAAATGCTTCAGGAATGGGAATTTTCATCATGGGAATTTCCATGGAACAAAAGAACTTGGGAGTCTTGTAGACTCTTCAGGAACCAGAGAGATAACTGACTAATTACACTGGGGCTTGGGAAGTCATAGCCTTGAACTGGAGTATCTGGGAGATGCCCCCAAACTAAAAAACAAACAAACAAACAAACCAGGAGACCTTAAAAGATACTTATGACTTAAGTATCTCTCACTCCTATTCTGATTGCTTAATGGTGTACTGATGGCTTATTGTCCTGTCTGGGACAAGGGTCAGTTTGGGAGCAACTTGAAAGCAAATTCCCATGGGACAAAGTTAAATTTCAGGATTTCATAAAACAACTTGTTACTCCAAACTAAGTGAGATATGGGAACTTTGAAGAGAAAGTGGGGTGCAGAGAGGCAGGAACACACCTTTCCAGGACCCTAGAGATAACATGTTGGAACTAGGGAATTTCTCCAAGATTCCTGGTTTCCAGTTAAGCTTGGACTCTTCCAATCATCTTGGCCCAACCTTTCACACCCCAAATCTGTTCTTCTAGGCAGATGAAGTAAATTTTTCTCAAATTTCTCTTACCACTTTACCCATTCTTTTCCTTTACCTTCATCCTTTCTTTTCTTTTATTTGTATCTATGTGATTCTCTCCATATTCTGGTTTATAATAATGGAACAAGGAGGTTATATGGGGGGTATTTTTGTATTTCTAGGGCTTCAAAATGTTTTATGCCCAGTAGAGACTTTATGATTTTGAAATGAATTTAATGGACTCTCTTGTGCCATGAAACAATGTCCCATTGGGTAGCAATCACCTTTTCTTCAGTACTAGAATTTCTCCCTCACCAAGCTTAGATTCTAAGAGCTGTTTATTTATCCTAAGATTCCTTGGGCTTAGCTTGTTTTCTTTTTTAAGCCTTTTACCTAGTTTCCTCCCAAAGTGGTGTATGGATTAGTATTTTCTAAGCAATGTGAATTGGAGAAGAATACTGGGTCTAGAGTCAGAGAACTTGTTCTCCAGTCCCAGTTGTGATCTTTAGTAACCTGTTATCTTTGGGAAGTCTTAGGTGGCTTCTCAGTTTCCTCCTCTCTGAAAGGGAGGGACTGCACTAGATGTTCTTAAAGGAAGGTTGATAAATTGGACTTTTTTCAAGAAGAGAAACAATTGAGGGTAGAACTGTTGGGGGTGGGGGAGAGGAGAACTGAGGTTTGGGACAGGTACCCTTTGCAAGGCTCCATAACTTTTCTTAGAAATAAAAAGAGAAATTTATTCATTTGGAATTCTTGTTGAAGTGGCTGAGGAGCCAGCATGGGTAGGATGCTGCCTCCCCAGGAGATGTGTTCTGGGTCTTTTATATATTTTGACAACAAGGGCTCCATGACCAGGAATGAGGGAATGGAATGAGGTTAGACAGGGGATGTTTGTTATCTGACTCAGGTTTGTGTTCTGAAGATACAAGGGGTGTCTAGAATAGTTTAGGGAACAAGTAGATGTCCTAGTTTACACCCTGATGGTATCAGAGCATAGCCTGAAGGTGTATATCTGTGTCCATCTCAAACTCTAGAGGAGAATCCAAGGAGAAGTTTCCTCTTGGGGGTCTTGCCTTATCGTGAGTCTCTGATGCCCAAAGTCATCTATTCCTCACCATTACAAGAATTCAGGGAAGGAAAGGAATTTCCACATGTGAAGTTTGGGGTGTACAAAAGGAAATCTGGGGTCCCCTACCAGAACAACTGTGCCAGTGTGAAGGTCATCTGCTGGTCTGTGCAGTTGTCCTGGGAGATTGGGGCTCAGATTCCCAGGGTCAGGGTTTGGGGGGAATAGAGGCTGGGTTCAGGCAGGAGGAAGATCTTGGGAGAGAGAGACAGAGCCGGGGCTGGGGCTGAGGCTGGAGCTGGGGCTGGGGCTGGGGCTGGGGCTGGGGTTGGGGCTGGGGCTGGGGCTGGGGCTGGGGCTGGGGCCACTGTACAGGACAGGGTACCAGGAGGAGGAGGATCAGGAGGGGAAATAGCCCCAGAGGGAGATTCAAAGCCTCTTCCCTTGTCCTCCTTGTACTCATGTCTGTGTCTCTAGAAGGTCCTTCCAGATGTGACATTCTGTGTCTACCTGCTCTTCCTCTTCCCCCTTTTTCTGCATGTGAGAATTGTTTCTGTGTGTGGGTGTGTGAGGGTTGTGTGTATAATGATTGTTTCCGAACGTTTGGATGGATGCATGTGAGGGTTCTGTGGGAGTGCGGGCATGTGCTGTGGGTTTTCTGGGATCCTCACAGCAGGCAGCATAGGTGAACATTTTCTAGATCATGTGCCCAAACTACAACTTCAAGCTGCCTGTGAATCCCCCATTATCCCAGAGAGTGGAGGGAGGAAGTGTTTGGAGGGAGCTCTGGGGGACTGGACAGTGGGCCAGGTCAGGTGCTGTGGACAGGGGGAGGGGAGCAGTAGGGGCATTGCTGCTCTCTCAGACCCTCCACACCCAAGATGGCCCCTGCCCTCCGTGCAGAGAGGGCAGGGCAGAGGCGTGGCCTCCCTGTCCCAAAATAGGCCGGTTTGGCCCCACCCCCAGGCTTGGTGGGGGTTCATGCTAAGGGTTCAGAAACCTGGCCCAGCAGGTCAGGCACTGACCCCGAAGATCCTCGCCTGGTCACGAGGCCCGAGTTGGTCAGTCAGCCCAGATCTGATGCTGCTCTGATCTGTCCACAGAGGATTTCGTGTACCGGTACAGGTCTCTGTGTTACTTCACCAACGGCTCCGAGCAAGTGCGGCTCGTGAATAGACACTTCTACAATGACCAGGAGATTGTCCGCTATGACAGTAAGCTGGGGAAACACGTGGCTGTGACAGAGTTGGGGCGGCCAGACGCCGAGTATTGGAACAGCCGGAAAGACATCCTGGAGCAAAAACGAGCCGCAGTGGACACGGTGTGCAGACACAACTACGAGTTAGACAAGCCCTTCACTTTGGAAAGAAGAGGTAAGTGACCCCTCCCCCCTCTGACTTCCACAGCGGACCTCCCAAGACCTAACCCTGTGACCTCACCTGACCAGAGGAGGCTTCGCCTTATCCCCCTTCCCCCACCGTGACGGGACCCCGCCCCCAAGGGGCTGCTGACAAAGTCTGGGTTAGGAGGACCCTGTGCAGCCCCGAAGTCTCTTATGGGGACAATAATAGCCGGGAGGCCCTGACCCACTGCATGACTGACAGCATGTCCCAGCCTGAGCTGGACTGGCCTGACAGGCAGGGGGGATTCCCATCAGAAGGAAGGGGCAGTTTCTACACAAAAGCTGCTCTGTCTCCTCACACTTTGCCCCTCCCCCCAGCCCAGCCCCACGTGACCGTCTCGCCCTCCAAGCAAGAGGCCCAGCAGCACCTGCTTGTCTGCTCTGTGACTGGCTTCTATCCAAGCAAGATCAAGGTCACATGGTTGAAGAACGGGCAGGAGCAGACAGCTGGGGTTATCTCCACGGGGCTGATCCAGCATGGAGACTGGACCTATCAGACCCTGGTCATGTTGGAGACGATTCCCCAGAACAGAGACATCTACACCTGCAGTGTGGAGCATGCCAGCCTCCAGAGCCCCATCACTATGGAATGGAGTGAGAGCCAACTTCCTTCCTCTGGCCCCAGCCTGCCCCCTCCCTGCACTCCTGGACTGGGGGGCCTCCAGCTCTGGAGTCCTTCAGTAAATGTTCATGAGCATTCTCCTCCCCTCCCCACCTCCCCAGCAGAGCTCCCTGCCTGCACCAAGGAGCATTCCCTGAACTGGGGGCTTTCTGGAAACACTTATTGCTTAACATGGGGAACTTGACAAGTCTTCCTCCTTCCTTTCCTGAGAACCCAAATTCTCCTGAGAGTCCCTTCCCCTAGCAGAGATCACTTTTACCTCTGGGAACTCAGCCTTTAGACATCCCTGGGATGAAGAGGTGGGAAATGTCCTCAGAGAAGCAGTCATTCTCCCTGCCTCAACCCTGAACCCGCTGGACCTTTTTACTTCCGTTTCCTCCTCAGATGGAGATGGAATCCAGGCTTCTGTCCTGCTTCCCTCTGTTTCTTAGTTCCCCCAAACCAGGCTGGGCCCTGAGGTTTTACATCCCTGGTGGATGCACTGATTGAGGGTGGGAGGGAGTGGCTGAGAAGTGGTGACCCCAAAGCATGCTCTCTGCAGGGGCCCAGTCTGGATCTGCCCAGAGCAAACTTGTGAGTGGAGTTGGAGGCTTTGTCCTGGGGCTGATCTTCCTCAGTGTTGGACTGATCATCTATCTGAAGAGCCAGAAAGGTGAGGAGCATGGGAGAAGGGGGTGTGGCTCCCACTGAGCTCAGGCCATGGGGGAAGATGTGTCTCCACTGAGCCAGGGGCTCTGGCATTGGCCTTAGTTCTTCTTATCTCAGAGAGGACATTTATATCAGGAGGTTAGGTGAAAGCCCAGAGACACTGGGGTCACTCCAAACCGTGGTATCATGAGATCCACATATTGGATCTGACAAAGAAAGGAGACACTTAGGCTTTTACAACTTCTGAACTTCCCCCTCTCTTTTGATGAAGATGAAAATTTCCCAGAAATAATTGGGTTAAAGTTTAGGTTCCTATTGGGATGGTGGATGGGAATCCTAAGTCTAGGGTAGAAATCCTCCCACTGACTATGACCTGGTATTCTTCTCTTTCTCTCTCCCATTCTTCCCCTCCTACATCAGGACGTGCTGGGCCTCAGCCTGCAGGTAATGTCCCTGTTCCTTTCCTCCCTGTGCTCAGACTAGAGGAATGTGTGTGACTGTTTCTGATCCTCTCTCATTAGGCTCTTCTGATCCATAATTGGAACATGGTGGGGTTCCTTGGAATGGGAGGGTCATGGTAGAATGGGGGATATTTTGTCCTGTTGCTACAGAATGTTTCCAGTACTATTCTCCAGATATTTGATTCAGCAGAAGTCCTGCTGCAGGTAGTGTCCCTTCTCTTTGGGATCAGAGTTTTTAGAGATCACCTCGGGATTCCAGGTGGTAGAAAAAGATCAAAAGTCTGTGTTTTAAAAAAGAAACGTGGGTAAATCTCCAGTGTTTATTTGAAGGCAAAAGTAGGTGAATGAGGCCACTACTTCCAAGGTACCATCAGTTTTTCTCTCTTCCCTGGAGAAAAAGATGCTGTTTCAAGGGTCTACAGTCTGTAACAACTCTCTTTCCTCCTCCAGGTCTGCTGAGGTGAACATTGGATTTCTGTCCTTCAAAGTGAGAACCTCCTTTCTCTGCTCTCCTGCCCAGGGTCCCCATAACCCAGGACAGGGCTGAAGCTCAGTGATTGCCTTGGAGCCAGTTTTCTCTTGGACCTGGATGCAGTTTGCCATCCTCCTTCTTTCCAAAGACCCTGGGACTTCCACCTTCTGTTCTGGATGTTTTCTCTGTTCTTGGTACAGAGCCTGAGGGCAAAGGAAGTCTGCTTCTGCCCTTCCCATGTAGACTCCCTGTTACACTGCTAACTTTACTGCATTAAGAATGTGGTTTTTTTTCTCTGTAGTTTTCCTTAATAAAAATGTCATCCATATCCTTTCTCGTGCCCTTGGGAGTGCTAGAGGACACATATTAAGAAAATAAGCAAGAAAGGCTGGGCCAAGACCCTTCTCTGTACAAGGAAAAGGAAGAGGCATCTGATTAATGGATCCTGGGGCTGAGACCTGGCCAGCTCATGTGTCACAAACTGTAGCTGTCCATGCCATATTCCTCTTGGTATCTTATGTGGTTCCCAGCATAGTGCTTTGTATGGATTCAGTGCTAAGAAATCTGAGTTGAAAGAAAGGATTATATTAAATTGGCCCCCTTACTATGTCTGCCACCATTCCCCTTATTACTCTGTGGAATTGGGAGGATGCTATGAGTGGGGAATGGTTAATGGGAAGGACTGAGGAACCCAGGGTGGTTTCAAATTTTCTTTTTTTTCCTGGGGCCAGCTAAACTCAATGGATTGAGATCCATGTCTAGAGATGAGAGGTTCTGGATTCAAATATGATTTTAGATAGTCTTAGCTATGTTACCCTGAACAATCTGTAGGGATCTAAAAAACACTATCCACAAGCAGAGGATAAACTGTGGGAGTAAAAACACAGATGAAAAGCAACTGCCTGAATACAGCGGTTGAGGGGACATGACAGAGGAGAGACTCTAAATGAACACTCTAATGCAAATATTATCAACATACCAATGGGTTCAAAACAAGAAAACATGTAATGCCTAGTGGATTTACGCGTCGGCTATAGGGGTTGGGGGGGGGAGGAAAAGAAAATGATCTATGTCTTTAATGAATAATGCTGGGAAATGATCAAATAAAATATAAAATATTAAAAAAATATTAAAAAAAAAGAAAAAATCAAGCCATTCTCCAATTGAGAAATGGGCAAGGGAAATGAACAGGCAGTTCTCAGCCAAAGAAATCAAAACTATTAATAAGCACATGAAAAAGTGTTCTAGATCTCTTATAATCAGAGAGATGCAAATCAAAACAACTCTGAGGTATCACCTCACACCTAGCAGATTGTTCAACATGACAGCAAAGGAAAATAATGAATGCTGGTGGGGATGTGCCAAAGTAGGTACATTAATGTATTGCTGGTAGAGTTCTGAATTGATCCAACCATTCTGGAGGGCAATTTGGAACTATGCTCAAAGGACGATAAAAGACTGTCTGCCCTTTGATCCAGCCATAGCACTGCTGGGTTTGTACCCCAAAGAGATAATAAGGAAAAAGACTTGTACGGGAATATTCATAGCTGCGCTCTTTGTGGTGGCCAAAAATAGAAAAATAAGGGATGCCCTTCAATTGGGGAATGGCTAAACAAATTGTGGTATATGTTGGTGATGGAATACTATTTTGCTAAAAGGAATAATAAAGTGGAGGAATTCCATGGTGACTGGAATGACCTCCAGGAAGTGATGCAGAGTGAGAGGAGCAGAACCAGGAGAACATTGTTCACAGAGACTGACACATTGTTGTATAAGAGAACATAATGGACTTCTCCAGTAATGGCTTTACAATGTCTGTGAACAATCTGTAGCGATCTACGAGGAAAAAAAAAACTATCCTCAAGCAGAGGACAAACTGAGGGAGTAAAAACACCGAGGAAAAGCAACTGCCTGACTACAGAAGTTGAGGGGACATGATCAAGGAGATATGCTAAATGAGCGCCCTAATGCAAATACCAACAACAAGGAGATGGGTTCAGAGCAAGGACACATATGATACCCAGATGAATCACGCCTCAGCTAGGGAAGGTGTTGTGGGGGGTTGGGGGGAAGAAAAGAAAATGATCTGTTTCCAATGAACAATGTATGAAAATGACCAAATAAAATAATGTTTTAAAAACTAAAAAAACAAAAAACAAGAAAAAAAAACCTCTATGCTTAATTATATGGCAACAAATATGGCTATCTAGGTGATATGGATGAATATTTTCAAAAATATAAATTGCCTAGACTTACAGAGGAAGAAATAAATTACCTAAACAACCCCATATCAGAAAAAGAAATTGAACAAGCCAATCGAAGAACTCCCTAAGAAAAAATCCTCAGGTCCAGATGGATTCACAAATGAATTCTATCAAATAGTCAAAGAACAACTAATCCCAATATTATACAAACTATTTGACAGAATAAGCCAAGAAGGAGTTCTACCAAATTCTTTTTATGACACAAACATGGTACTGATCCCAAAGCCAGGCAGGTCAATAACAGAGAAAGAAATCTATAGACCAATCTCCTTAATGAATGTAGATGCAAAAATCTTAAATAGGATACTAGCAAAAAGACTCCAACAAGTCATCACAAGGGTTATCCAGTATGACCAGGTAGGAATCATACCAGGAATGCAAGGATGGTTCAATATTAGGACAACCATCCACATAATTTACCATATTAACAAGCAAACCGACAAAAATCACATGATTATCTCAATAGATGCAGAAAAAGCCTTTGATAAAATACAACACCCATTCCTAGTGAAAACACTAGAAAGTATAGGAATAGAAGGGCCTTTCCTAAAAATAATAATAAACAGTATATATCTAAAACCATCAGCAAACATCATCTGCAATGGTGATAAAATAGATGCATTCCCAATAAGATCAGGAGTGAAACAAGGACGCCCATTATCACCTCTATTATTTAACATTGTACTAGAAACACTAGCAGTAGCAATTAGAGAAGAAAAAGAAATTGAAGGTTTTAAAATTGGCAATGAGGAGACCAAGATATCACTCTTTGTGGATGATATGATGATTTCCTTAAAGAATCCTGGAGAATCAACCAAAAAGGTAGTCAAAATAATCAACTTTAGCAAAGTTGCAGAATACAAAATAAACCCGCATAAGTCATCAGTATTTCTATATATCTCCAACCCATTTCAGCAGCAAGAATCAGAAAGAGAAATTCCATTTAAAATCACCCTAGGAAATATAAATTTCTTAGGAATCTATCTGCGGAGACAAACACAGGAACTATATGAATACAACTACAAAACACTCTCCACACAATTAAAACTAGATCTAAACAATTGGAAACACATTGATTGCTCATGGGTGGGAAAAGCTAACATAAAAATGACAATTCTACCCAAATTAATTTGCTTATTTAGTGACATACCCATTGAACTACCAAAAAACTTTTTTACCAAATTAGAAAAAACCTTAACAAAGTTCATTTGGAAGAACAAAAGATCAAGGATATCCAGGGAAATAATGAAAAAAATGCAAAGGAAGGGGGACTTGCAGTCCCAGATCTCAAACTATATTATAAAGCAGTGGTTATCAAAACAATTTGGTACTGGCTAAGAGATAGAAAGGAGGATCAGTGGAATAGACTTGGGGGTAAATGACCTCAGCAGGACAGTCTATGATAAACCCTAAGATCCCAGTTTTGGGGGCCAAAACCCACTTTTTGATAAAAACTTCTGGGAAAATTGGAAGACAGTATGGGAGAGACTAGGTTTGAATCGACATCTCACACCCTATACCAAGTTAAACTCAGAATGGGTGAATGACCTGAATGTAGCGAAGGAAACTATAAGCAAATTAGATGAACACAGAATAGTATACTTGTCACATATTTGGGAGAGGAAGGACTTTAAAACCAAGCAAGAGCTAGAAAAAAATCACAAAATGTAAAATCAATAATTTTGATTACATCAAATTAAAAAGTTTTTGTACAAACAAAACTATTGCATCCAACATTAGAAGGGAAGCAACAAATTGGGAAACAATCTTCATTACAAAAACCTCTACAGAGGTCTAATTACTCAAATTTATAAAGAGCTAAGCCACTTGTACAAAAAGTCAAGCCATTCTCCAATTGAAAAATGGGCAAGGGAAATGGATAGGCAGTTCTCAGATAAAGAAATCAAAACTATTAACAAGCACATGAAGAAGTGTTCTAAATCTCTTATAATCAGAGAGATGCAAATCAAAACAACTCTGAGGTATCACCTCACACCTAGCAGATTGGCTAACATAACAGCAAAGGAAAGTAATGAATGCTGGAGGGGATGTGGCAAAGTAGGGACATTAATTCATTGCTGGTGGAGCTGTGAACTGATCCAACCATTCTGGAGGGCAATTTGGAACTATGCCCAAAGGGCGACAAAAGAATATCTACCCTTTGACCCAGCCATAGCACTGCTGGGTCTGTACCCCAAAGAGATAATGGACACAAAGACTTGTACAAGAATATTCATAGCTGCGCTCTTTGTGGTGGCCCAAAACTGGAAAACGAGGGGATGCCCATCAATTGGGGAATGGCTGAACAAACTGTGGTATATGTTGGTGATGGAATACTATTGTGCTAAAAGGAATAATAAAGTGGAGGAGTTCCATGGAGACTGGAACAACCTCCAGGAAGTGATGCAGAGCGAGAGGAGCAGAACCAGGAGAACATTGTACACAGAGACTAATACACTGTGGTATAATTGAACGTAATGGACTTCTCCATTCGTGGCGGTGTAATGTCCCTGAACAACTTGCAGGGATCCAGGAGAAAAAAACACCATTCATAAGCAAAGGATAAACTATGGGAGTGGAAACACCAAGAAAAAGCAACTGCCTGAATACAGAGGTTGAGGGGACATGACAGAGGATAGACTCTAAATGAACACTCTAATGCAAATACTATCAACAAAGCAATGGGTTCAAATCAAGAAAACATCTAATGCCCAGTGGACTTACGCGTCGGCTATGGGGGGTGGGGGGGAGGAAAAGAAAATGATCTATGTCTTTAACGAATAATGCTTGGAAATGATCAAATAAAATATATTAAAAAGAAAAAAAAAAGAAAAAAAAAAGAAAAATGGGCAAGGAACACGAATAGGCAATTTTCTGTTAAAGAAATCAAAAGTATTAATAAGCACATGAAAAAGTGTTCTAAATCTCTGATAATCAGAGAGATGCAAATCAAAGCAACTCTAAGGTATCACCTTACACCTAGCAGATTGGCTAACATGACAGCAAAGGAAAGTAATGAATGTTGGAGCAATGTGGCAAAGTAGGGACACTGATTTATTGCTGGTGGAGTTGTGAATTGATCCAACCATTCTATAGGGCAATTTGGAACTATGCCCAAAGGGAACTAAAAGACTGCCTACCCTTTGGTCCAGCCATACCACTGCTGGGTTTGTAGCCCAAAGAGATAATAAGGAAAAAGACTTGTACAAGAATATTCATAGCTGTGCTCTTTGTGGTGGCAAAAAATTGGAAAATGAGAGGGTGCCCTTCAATTGGAGAATGGCTGAACAAATTGTGGTATATGTTGGTGATGGAATACTATTTTGCTAAAAGGAATAATAAAGTGGAGGAATTCCATGGAGTCTGGAACAACCTCCAGGAAGTGATGCAGAATGAAAGGAGCAGAATCAGGAAAACATTGTACACAGAGACTGATACACTGTGGTACAATTGAATGTAATGGACTTCTCCATTAGTGTCAATGCATTATCCCTGAACAATCTGCAGGGATCTATGAGAAAAAACACTATCCACAAGCAGAGGACAAACTGTGGGATTTAAAACACCGAGGAAATTCAACTGCTTGACTATAGGGGTTGAGGGAATATGATTGAGGAGACACTCTGAATGAATCCCCTAATGCAAATACCAACAAAATGGCAATGGGTTTGGATCAAGGGCACATGTGATACACAGTAGAATCGCGAGTCAGCTATTGGAGGGGTGGTGGCAGGGGGTGGTGGGGAGAAAAAGAAAATGATCTTTTTTCCCCAATGAATAATATTTGAAAATGACCAAATAAAATAATATTTAAAAGGAAAAAATTAAAAAATTAAATTAAAAAATGTAAAAAATAAAGAAATATAATTTCGTTTTTACAGTACTTAAGTAAGAAGGAAGTTGACAAACTCCTCCTAAGAGAGATGTATAGACTATCTTACAAGATTTTGCTTGTAGTGGAGCATGTCTAAACATCATTTTAGAGGATGATGTCTGAAAACCTGCTCTTGGCCTCGTACTTAAGTAAAACAAAGCTATGGGAAGAATCTCTGGCCATTTGAGATGAGTTTTAGCAAAGAGCTTCCCCACCATAGTATTTATTTCCTTATTTATGCACTCCACTTGCCCTGAACTTTGTGGATGATAAGGTACATGATAGTTTGTTGTTATACCTAGATTTTCATAGACTCTTTTCAGGATGTCTTGAGTGAAATGGGAATCTTTATTGGAGTCTATTGTTAATGGTACTCCATATCTAGGTATAATTTCTTTAATCAACACTTTGACCACAGAATTAGCTGTATTTGGATTTGATGGAAAAGCTTCAGGCCATTTGGTTAATCTATCAACAATTACCAAGCAAAAGTTGTATCTTCCAGCTTTTGGCATGCTGATGCAATCAATCTGCAGACTCTCAAATAGACAATATGCTAAAGGTCTACCACCTAAATCTTTCTGTCTGAATGCTCCTTGATTGAATTTTTGGCAAACAGAACAGCTTGAGCAGATCTCATTTGCTACAGTACTTATTCCATTGTCTCTCTACGGTGTCAATTACAGCCTGAGTACAAAAATGACTCTTTGTGTGAATGGCTTGAGACAAATAGGTATACAGGTCTTTTGGTAAAAGCAGCTTTCCTGTATGTATTAACCACATACCATGTTCTTTTCTTGCTCCAAAATTCTCTTTCCATTTTTGTATTTCTGAGTCTACATAAGCTTTTTCTAGATCATCACATTCTATAGTTGATAAGTTCATAATTGGCATTTTTGGCAGCAAATTTCGCAGTTATATAAGCTCTATGATTTCCTTTAGCAACTGAATCTCGTCTATTAGTATGACTTCAACAATGGATTACCACTACCTGTTTAGGCTTCTGGATAGCATCCAACAACTCAGTTATTATTTCTGTATGAGCAATTGGTGTTCCTGATGCAGTAATAAAACCTCATTGTTTCCAGTTCTTTCTTGTAGCATGACAAACAGAAAAAGCATAATGAGAGTCTGTGTAAATGTTTGCACTTTTACCAGCAGCCAGAATAAATGCTTGCTTTAAAGCGAACAACTCTGCACTTTGAACACTAAGGTTACTAGGTAATGATCCACACCACAGTGTCTCAAATTCTGTAACAACTGTAGCACCTGTACAACTAATTCCATTACACAAATATGAAGATTCATCTGTGAATAAAACCAAACCTTATGATACATTAGTAGAAGCAAGAGATGCAATTCTGGAGGAAATGGGGAGGTATACCAAAATGCCCAATTCAGGGTCAAAATTTGAGGCTATAAAACAGAAGATCTCTGAAGCTCCTGTGGTTTTCCTGGAAAGGATAACTGAGGCAGCTGAAACTTTATTAGGAATGGATCCACTGGAAGAAAACTCAATTGCATACATTAAAAGGGTCTTTGTAAAGAATGCAGTCCCAAAGATCAGACAATTTAAAAAAAAATAAATTACCCCGACTGGGAAGAGTTAGATCTGGATAAGTTAAGGAGAAAAGCCACATATTTGACTAATGACTTGGAGGATAAAAATGATGAGAGTGATACCATTTTTGAGGACTTAAAAAGGAAATTAAAGGAAGCTATAATGAAGGCTAAAGACAGTGAAATTGAAGAAATAAAGGCTGTGGCTGCATTGAGATCTAGACAGCCAAGGTATAATAATAACAATTATAAGCCTAATGGGAGGAGATCAGGCCCCAGGTGCTGTTTCCTTTTGTGATCATATTGGACACCTGTATAGGGACTGCAGATTCAGGAATCAGGTTAGAAGACAATTAAATAAAAAATACAATAATTGGAGTAGTAATAATAATTATAATAATAACAGATGGGACACTAATCATAACAATAATCAAAATAGGTATACAAATCAGTGCCAGAATGCCTGTTGCCAGGGACAACAAGCTTCAGATTTAAATGGGTAAATGCTGGAGCTAGGCCTAAATACAGCCAAGTTGTAAAGGGTGACCAGAATAAGAATGCTAGTGTCTTATGAAGGTTTGCCCTAGAAACACATGGGAATGAATCAAGAAATGAGTGTGATATAAATGAAAATGAGTTGAGGATAAATGAAATTGGGAGCACTGAAAATAAAATACATGGTGATACAAATGAATTAATTGAATCAAAGGAGGATATAATTGGTGTAAATAATTGTATAGAGAAATAACATTGTAATATAAATTTAATAGAAAATCCTAATGAATGTAGAATAAGAGAAATTAATGAATTATATAAACTAAATAATAATAATGAAATTGTAAATGGGAACAATGATACTAAGATGAAGAATTTAAGGACCAATGAGAGTAATATAAAAGCTGATGATGCAAAATCCTGGGAAAGTCATGTAATTCAAGCAGATGTAGACTTGGATGGACAGGAAATGACTGGGCTTTGTACTGATGTTACAGTGCTTGCACCAATTCTTGAAACCTTCCAACCTTCAAATAGTGCTGAACCTTATGTTTCTGTAACTATAGGAGATCATATATATGATCTTTTGGTGGATACTAGAGCCAGTAAATCAGTTTTGCAGTCTTCCTAAAGATTGTAAAGCTGTTGGTACTATGGAAGTGATTGAAGCTACTGGAAAACCAGAGAGAGTAGCAAAACTACAACCTAAAATGATTACCTTAGGTCCACTGACCATGGAGCATGCATTTCTTTGTATGCCTGAATGTCCAATGAACCTTCTCAGGAGGGACTTGCTTTGTAAATTGTGAGCAACAATTCAATGTACTGACACTGGGAATACATCATTACAACTCCCAGAAGAATCTCTGAAAGCTTTTCCATTGCTGTTCTTAGATTCAGTCAGAGCAGAGAATGAGTTGAATTCCATCTATCCTATTCCTGAGCATATACCAGAAGATTTATGGGCAAAGTCTTCCACAGATATAGGCCTATTGAAATCAGCTAATCCAGTAATAGTGAGAACCAAGGAAGAACCAGTTCCTTGTGTTCCTCAATACCCTTTGAATAAAGAAATTGTAGACAGAATAAGACATATTATTGAGTCCCTAATTCAACAAGGGATCATAATACCATGCTTTTCAGATTATAATACTCCCATTCTGCCAATAAAGAAACAAAAGCTCAATCAAGATGGCAGAATTGTCTATAGATTCATACTGGATATGAGAGTTGTAAATGATCATGTAATAAAGACTCATCCTATAGTACCAAGTCCAGTTGCTATAATCTCATCCATTCCAAGTCAAGCAATATATTTCACCATGGTAGGGGTACATATGCCATAATGTTACAGAGCTTTAAATTCATCAATGGCTTCATACAATCCATAGTAAAAAACATAATGGCAGTACTTATGGAATGACACAAATATAAAATATGGAATATACATCAAATAGTTGAAAAACATCACTATCATATTGTTAAAAATGTCTACTGACATGCCAGTTTCCATTGTAAAATTATTAGAAGTAACAACATTGTTACAGTGTAACTTGTACATATAACAAAGGAAACAAACATGAATTTCAAAAATTCAAAAATAGTTTTTTTTCAAGATGGCTGCTGGGGGTCTGTGGTGCAGCTTCACTAACCCCCTTCAGAAAGTCAAGCCCTTAGAATTCTATGTGACTAACCCCCTAAGCCCCTAGCCACCTAAATACAGAGCAGAATATTGACTTATACTTAAAAAAATAATTATACAATAAACAGACTCTTTAACCTAGCTGGCTCAGTCAAACTGTTATGGTAGGATTTGGGGTAAGGGAAAAACAAGAAGAAAACATATAAATAAATTCTAATTTATTGGTTTGGGAAGGATAGGAAGGAATAGGGGTTTAGGAATATACTTATACTTAATTTAAAAGATTAAAACTAACTAAACTATTTTACTAAGCTAAAACATTAACTTCCCAAATATCCCAATCTCACACCAGGAGTCCAAATCAAATAGGACTAGGATCTTAAGTTGTTAGATGTCCAAGTAAGTCCAGAGATCTTCTCACTGATGCTGCCATCATCCAGATCCAGAAAACCTCCTTCCTCCATTGATCACAGGGAAAATCCTCTTCAAGCCTTAATCTCAACTTCTTCAGGAGAGAAGAAATCAGTTGGGCAGATGGAATCTTCTCCTATATCCCTCAGGCTCCCATGTGACCTTTAACGTCATTCTCTTGTCAATCATTCCCTAAGATTTGTATCTCTCTGTTTTTTTGCAATAGTTTTTGCAAATTGCAAACCTTTTCATCCTTTATCACAGGGTGAAATACAATATGTAAACTGAGGGAAACTGTTTCTTGTTGCAATGTAGAAAAGTAAACTGAGAGAAACTGCTTCTTCTTGAAATAAAATATCTAAATTGGGGTGAATCTGTGGTGACACTATTACTTGTTGCAATGACTGAATGTCCTCTGGCTTATGACTAGAGAGAGCTGCTAGAGGGGAACCACCCTTAGAATCTCCTAATTACAATGGTGATAGGTGAGAGACACTGCTAGTACAGGGGAATGCTGCCACACAGGGATACTGGCACACAGGGATGCTGGTACACAGAGGACTGCTCTGGAGTTTATTCTGGGTTTTGCCTGCTGATCCCTATTGATGGCTGATGGATCAATCTACTTCCTAACTTACTTCCTCCCTCACTCTCTCCCTTTTCCAACCCTCTGCTCCCTGCCCCCTGTAGAATTTAAAATGGTTGATGGCCTTAAATTGTTGTAGATAAAAGAGTGGGAGCCAAAAACTGTAACAATTAAAATAGTGGGAGCCAAGGAAAGGGAAACAATTATGATAAATATAAGAGTGGGGCGAGTAAATGTGACCGCAGAAAATATGTTTCACTACAGTGTCTTTTTTAAAATCAAATATGAGGTGGTCGCCAGGGAATATATTCCCAAATTATGAATATGCCCAAGTCAACTGGGTTTTATAGAGAATTTAATTAATAATACAATGAGTAATCAAAGAAAGAGAGAAAAAGGTATAAGTATGAAGGGCCTCAAGCCAATATTGCCTAGACCTGAGTCTTAAGAGAGAAATCAGTCAGTCTTTTATCACTCACCACAAGATCTGTCCAAGCAAGAATTCTAGTGACACCAGGCCAGCATCATCTCAGCTGCTTTCACCAGCTCCCTCCTCAATCTGAATGTTTCAGAATGAGTTTTTGAGCTTCTCTCTGAGCTCTTATTTTAAAGGGCAATTTCTCCTATGTCACCTCCCCTAAGTTCTTCCATCTACCAATCACCGTAGATGTTTTCCAAAAGACAGCACATTCTGAATTCACAGCTGAGTAGATTAATCCCTTCAGTAAGTCTGAACCAGAGAAAAAACTGCTGTGTTGACTAATCTCATCAAGAGAAAAGCTCTGAATAAGTTTTCACCTCTTTGCTCCTGGCAAGTTTACAAGTTGCCCCACCTTTATAGGTACCTAGCATCCCATTGTATCAATTCTAAAAACAGGTATAGCTCAAAGAACTCCTTGCCTTATTATAAGTATGGTTTTTAAGTACTTTCATTGTTTAGCAAGGAGTTTTCTCCCCTAAAGCAGTCTTAAGTACAGGTGGAGTAGAGGTCCTCCCATAGCAAGGAGTTATCTCCTCAAAATGGGGAATGTTTCCAGTAGGGAATTTTGTTCCAATGGAGGATTCCTCAATGTGGAAATTTTTAACATTCACAAGTCTGAGAAATTTCAAGGTTTACACCCCCTTCACCTCCCAATTCTTCTTGAAGCTGTTGGCTTCTGCCCCCCCCCCTGCCCCCCCCCCCAGTGAACTATAAATATTTTCTTTTCTTTTCCTTTTTCAAATACTGGTTTATTGGGATAACGGGATGGGAAACTGAGGAAAGTGAAATGAGGGTTTCCCTGATCTATAAGGGGAATTTGAGAGGGTTATGGAAATAGCCCAGTAACAAAGGCGAGAAGAGGAACAGTTAGATAAATGGAGGACAACAGCTAAGATCTTCTTTCTTCTTTTACAACATCATCAAGGTCTCTCAGTTTCTCCTGGCCAGCTTAAACTCTCAAAGAGAGACAATCAACTCAAAAGCCAAGTTTTTCCTTTTTCTCCTCTCTCTGTGGCCAGAAAACCCGAACTCTTGGTCAGTCAAAATCTCAGAGAGTGCAGGGATCTCCCCTTGATCAGAAAGCCCCCCAAAACAAGCCAGCACAATCTGGGTCTTTAGACAGCCCTAACTGCCAGCCTCAACTGCCAGCAAGAGAGACACTCTGTGACTCTCTCAGAGGGGAGAGAAGCCACAAGGTGGGAAGATAGAGACAGGATAGAAGTTTTTGATACCACGAGGGGAGTGATGGAGTCCTATTAGAGATATGAGGTGGTCAGAATGAGTCTTTATTAATTATCAATGAGCCACAGCTAAGCTCTGATCAAAGGACCATTGCATAGGCTTTTCCAGTCCTGAGATCCATACCACACAGGTCAGAGAGGTGAATAGAGAAAGATTAAAGATGGAGCTTGGCCAGAGGCCAAGCTCCTGCAAGGACAGCCATCAGCTAGCCTGAAAGAGAAGAGAGAGCAGAGAGAGAGAAGGCGGAGCTTGCTGGGCTAAATATAGTTTTTGATATGCAAATATACACAGTACATAGGGATGATTCTCATTGGTTAATGACAAGGCATAGGTGTGGTTTCTCTTAACCAGGTGAGAACAAAGAAACCTGTTTTCCCCGCCTAACCTGGGAGAAGCTGGGGTCAAGGGTCAGAGGCCTTCCCAGCCATGAGCAGTACTAAGCATGCTCAAGACTGAGCAATCTGCACATGCCCACTGTTCCCCTTGCCCACAGCTAGGGGGCGGACTGCTACATCTCCCCCTTTTTGTTTTACACACAAATGAATAGTGTAATATCAAAATGTAGCAATATTACAGCATTAACAAATACAAACACTCTGGTGCATAATCATATTCTGATACAGAGATGAAAAGCCCATCCTGATTGTATAACTTAGATATAGCAATCAAGAGTGAACCTCAGCATAAACTGATTCAGTGATCAATCTTAAAAATCCCAACTGATCTTTCTATCTGCCTGTCTGCATTTCAAGATCAATGCAACAGTCTTAGTAGATATAAAAATGTTAAGAAAATAATTTCCACGCTACTGATCCTGGTCTAATGAGGTAGAACTCTATGGCTCACATGACAGGTGCAATAACCAAACACGCCACCTTTCACAGTCTGGACTATCAGAAGTTGTCCGCCTTTTCAACAGTTAGCAAAATACTATCCCTGGAGATGAAGGATAAGTCCTTCCTTTCTCTCGTCCTGATACTGCATCTTGGGGATCTTTCCGTGCTCACTGCCAGATGCCTGCCACATAGGAAACTGGTTGGTAGCTCGATGCCAGGACACCCAGCGACTGAGGGTGTCAGTACGCCATGTCTCTGCATTTCCCAACCTCAAACATCCATTTCATATGGAAAGTGTATGACCGTGGCTGAGGCTGTCTGGTCCATAATGAAAGATTCATAGACAAAGAGAACCCAGAATTTCCTTTCACACCTGAGAAGAGCTGTTTGACCTAGCAGTTGAGGTCCTCTGACCAGCTTTCCAGATCCCAGATAGATATTACATCTAGATTAACATCTGCTTCTATCTCTTTTGTTCCTGACCTGCATATTGACATTGATAGGTGAGCAAGGCAAACCAGAAGAGTGACTGTGTCTGTCTGTTTTCAAGGAAACTTATATCCTCTTGGTTGTAAGGCCTTGGGTGACTCTGCCATATGATCACCACCCTATTCAGAAAATCTGAACTATACTTCCATTTACCCAGACTGTTTTGGGAGTGGTCATAGTCAGAGAAGCTAGATTTAGGGAATTTTGGGAACACACACTCAGTGTAGTTTATGAGGTAGGCTCAAGCCAAAGAATCCAGATTCTTGTAAATCTGTTATCTTGGTGGGAGGAGAATAGTACCTTAGAGCTAGGTAATTACCTTGACCCTCCTTCCCATTCCCTTTCCTTGTTTAAATTTATTATATCAAACCTTTTGTTATATAATTATAGCAGTCAGATTGCATTATTCTGAGATCCAAATTGGAGGCCTGCCATTTTAGGCCTATCAGTCTGACCAGACAGAGACACTTGAATTTCTAATTTACCATATTTAAAAGTGTTACAATTCATTTTTTCAGGAGGGAGGGGCTAGGAGAGGGTAGGGGTGGGGTGAATCTGGTAGAGGAAGGAGGGGCTGGGACAGGGGAAGAAGAAGAAGAGGCAGGGTGAAGGGAGATCTAGCAGGAGTGGAAGTGGTGAGAGAAAAGGGTGGGGGTTGGGTGGGTGGAAGGGGAAACAGATAGAGAAGTCAAGCAAGGGGGGAAGGAAGTTGGGACATGGGCTTCCAAAAGCTGAACAAAATGAGAGATTATATATTCAGCTTTAGGCATAGTCTGGGCAGGATTGAATGAAGGGGAATCTTCCTTCTGAATTTTGAAATTACTCAAGTGTTTCTCAGTACTGTCTGTTTGAGTCTATAGTTTAATCAAAGTAACCTTGTGTTGATTTTTCTTTTCTTTTTCTTTTTTTTAAACCCTTACCTTTCATCTTGGAGTCAATACTGTGTATTGGCTCCAAGGCAGAAGAGTGGTAAGGGCTAGGCAACGGGGGTTAAGTGACTTTCCCAGGGTCACACAGCTGAGAAGTGTCTGAGGCCATATTTGAACCCAGGATCTCCCATCTCTAGGTGTGGCTCTCAATCCACTTAGCTACCCAGCTTCCCCCTGTTGATTTTTCTTAAGAAGAAAATATGCTATGAATAAGAGCCCTCCTAGGGATAGTGCTAAATAAAACCATTCTGAAGTGTTGAACAGTTCGAACTCAGTAAAATTCTCTGGGAATGAAAGCTGTTTCAAATTTAGGGAAAACTGTTCCCTCATTGCCAGCATGATTTTAAATATCATTCTTAGACAAGCTCCTCTTAACTTGTTTCAAAAATAGAGGACTGCTGAAAGGCTTTAGCTAAAAGAAAAGGCAAACCCTTTCTACCCGCTGTAATAGATAATAGTGTGGGGTGTATTATTTGATGAGTACTAATAACTAATAGATCAGGCAGTTATCTTCTTATGCCTACCCTCCCTTCCTCTCGTTTCTTCCCTCTTCAGCTTTTTTCAGCTTCCCCTTTCTTTAGCCTCCTTCTAATTCACTCAGTGTGAGCTGTAATGTTTCAAATGAAATAGTTCTTAATCTTCTTTCTCAAGTAAGGGGTTTATTTGGGGAAGGCAGGACAGGGGTAGAGAATGGAGGTAAGAGGGTTGGGGTTTCCCTATTATCTACAGTTGAACCTAGGTTGGAGGATAGTGAGAGAGATGGCAGTTCAGGAATAGAGCAAGTCAGAGGGATTATGGACTATTGTCTTTCTTCTTCGAACTTCAGACCACCAGGGCCACCTCCAACTTGATTATTCAAGTCCCAGGGAAAAACCTAGCTTCTTCCTTCAAAGCCACCACCATCAGCCAAAAAGCCCAGAAAATCAGTCACAATTGGTGTGGCTCCAAACTGCCTTTCCTGGTAACATTCCATTCCAGAATCTTCATTTGACTGACAGTTGATTAACCTCCAGCTTCTGTCCTTTTGCATGCCTTTCCAATGTCCCTCTTCTTCACCAACCTCACAGCCAAAAGCATGGAAGCCTCCCTGGCTTAGTTCAAAATTGATTTGGGACCTTAATGGGGGTGGGAGTAAGTGGGAGTAGCCAGTGTGGAAGAGGCCTAGGATCTCCTGTTCTCCTAGTGTCCATGCTATGCTGCAAGGCTGCTGCTAGTCTAAAAAAAACATTTCAGTTCCAAGCTACTACACTTGAGACCCACGTTGGGGGACGGGAAGAGGTATAGCCCGGCGGCAGGGGGACAACTACTTAGCTTCTCACCTTCCACCCAGAGGGAATCTGCAGCCGTTCTGGGCAACAGTGAGGAATACTAGCATAGGCAGATGCCGTGGGAAGCAAAGCAGGCAGGTGGAGACACCCGTCTTCCCCCAGAAGGGAAAGACAAAAATGCCGTGGCAGGAGAACCATAGTTTTAATCTATTCACTTAGAGAGAAGTAAGGGTCCTATAACTCCAGACTTCTGGTCACCGCAATATAAGATTTAAATTAATATCCAATAACTCCAAGTATTAATTTTATAAAGTTTACTAATAAATCACTTGAAGTAGAAAGAATAAAAAGCAAATAGAAGTATAAAAACCTAATACCCTTACAAAAATAAGACCATGTGAGTAAGTTCTCCTGCCTGACCCCAAAAGCCAGCTTCAGCAGCTACAAGAGAAAAGAGAGCAAGGGGGTGGAGCTACACAAAACTAATATCCTTCCTACAGTGTACGAAGAAAACTGGCATAGAGGAACCATTTTGGAATGTTGGGAGGAGGGACAAGAGTGGCAGTTGGAGGAGCAAAGGGGCTTGTGGGAGAGAGAATTTTGGAGGTGGTCTTTGGCTCTGAGGACTCAAGAGAAATGGAAGTGAAGGACCTGAGCTCAGGACCCCAAAACTGTGGAACCAGAGTCTGGCTTCAATTTCCCATTGTCCTGGAAGACAGAGAGATTCCCTGGCATCACTGGATCATCAAACAAGGAAGCAGAAATTCCATCAACTGCTGTTGAGGGGCTCTCAATCCCTGAACTTCACAGGGGTCAACCCGAAGACCTGTCCCGATCTGTTGCCTTTCCAAGAACACTAGTGACCTGTGTTAGTACAGGCTTTTAGAGAGATTAGAGAGAAAGGAAGAAAGAAATGCAGAAGCCTGAGCTCATTGACCCAGCTGTATGGAGTGGAGACAAACTGCTTGGGTAGTCCTTTAGGGTTTTCTGATCCCTCTGACTAAACCCTCCCTTGTTTCCTGAACAAATAAACCACCCCTTTTCTGGGGACTATGCAGTCAGATTGAAGTTGTCATAGAAGTTAAGAAAGAAAGGTAAAAGGAGAGAAGAGGGAACTGGGGTAGGCTGTCTATTTCAGCTCTGGTAACAGCAAAATCCAGAGTAAAAGCCATTCAGTCTGCCAGACAGGTCTGTGCTCAGAGGAGGCTTCTTGGGTCCCAGGAACCAGCAAAGACCTGGGGAAAAGCCCACACTTTAATCCATAGAGGCCAACTTACTGTGACACGGCCCCTGTCCATCCCTGTCCCAATATCTTCACAGGGATACCCCTCTTCTATATTTTAGGAGTGAGGGAGAGGAGAGCTATACAGATT
Source organism: Monodelphis domestica (assembly GCF_027887165.1). NCBI lineage: Eukaryota > Metazoa > Chordata > Mammalia > Didelphimorphia > Didelphidae > Monodelphis > Monodelphis domestica. The sequence goes on along the minus strand of NC_077228.1, from coordinate 268,119,998 downwards.
TTCTCTCAGCTCCAGTCATCTCTCTCTCCTCTTCAACCTCTCTCCTATGCCTTCTCCTCTCCCTTCCTTCATATACAATCATAACAATGTAAAGTGAGGAAGGACATGGGAAGCTGGGATTTAGAGACCTGGAGAGCAAATCTTAATTACATACAAGGATAGAGCCTGGAACATAATAGGCATTTAATAAAGTATAAGTTCATCAATAAACATTTATTAAGCACCTCTGATACTATGGAGTTACCGTGCTAACCCTGGGTGATAAAAAACAAAAAAGGCCAGGCCTGAAATCAAGAAGACTTGAAGTATAATCTGGCCTCAGACATTTACTAGTTGTATGACCCTGAGCAAGTCACTTAACTAATATCTGCTTCAGTTTCTTCAGTTGTAAAATGAAGATCATAATGATAGCACCTACCTCCCAAGGTTATTGTGAGAATCAACTAAGAAAATATTTGTTAAATGCACACCACTGTAGCTGGCACAAAACAGGTGCTTAAATTCTTCCCTCCCTCTCTCTTAGTAGCAGCTACAATAAAAGAAAGAAAATCTTGGAATAATATTCCAAAATATTTTACAGCTAAGAATAGTTTATTTTACAAAACTGAAGATAGTCTGGGACATGGAAGTAATTAATGATTAATAAAGGACTTCCAGGCATTTCTGATAAAAATAACAGTAGTAGAAAATCTGAAATGAAAACTTCTTAAACCATCTCTCCTTCTCTACCCTCTAACTCCAAGATATTACAGAACTATCTGGGAAGACTTTTCACTACCAGAGATTATCTCCTCTCTCACCATCCCCCACCTGTCTGGCATGTTGCCTTTTCAAGGGAAAAGATGAAATTCAAGCTTGTATCTTCAGATTTGATTCCTACCTATCTGCTAGTTACACAAAGACCATCACAGTTAGTGTATGGTGAGTAAAGTCACTTATGCAAGCAGATGTAAACATGTCAAAATTTAGAATATAACAAAAATACACATGAAAAACAAGCTCTTTAGAAAGGAATAATATCTCAAATCAACCAACACAAAGAGTTCTCAATTTGTCCCAATGGAAATTCTACAAAGTCTCTAGGGAGAAAATCTGGAATCAAGAAAATATCAAGAAGCCAGAAGTCCCCAAAAGGCAGCCTTCCAGGGCCAATTATCTCTCTCTACAGGTCACCCTGAACAGCATCTGGAATTGCTAGTGTCCACTCTTAGTGGAGTCAGTGGAGGAGTGTGACCACGAAAATGTGAGTTTCAAGACTTAAATTGCCAAAACTGTAAAGATAATTTTTAGTGTCTTGATTTATATCAAAAATAAGTGGCCGCCATGGGAAAAATTCCCAAATATGAAAATACCCAAGTCAGCTGGGTTTTATGGAGATTTTAATTAATGCAAATGAAGGAATTAAGGGAAGGGAGAGAGACAGAGTAAGAGGAAATAGTAGGAAGGGCCTAGGCCTTTCTCTTTAAGAGAGACTAAGTCAGTCTTTTATCCACTCACTACAAGATTTTGTCCCAAGCAAAACTCCAACTAAGTTCAGAGAGCCAGCTCCTCCACACAAACTCTAAAACTCCAACTACTCCAAACTCCAACTAGTCCAAACTCTTCCTAAGTTGAAAGAGCCAGCTCCTTTTAAAGAGAAATTTCTCTTATGTCACCTCCTCTAAATTTTCACTTCTACCAGTCACAGTAGACATTTTCCACAGGACTGACCATTCTTAATTCACATCTTCTTTTGTTATCACCATCTCTGAGTAGACTAAAACTTCATACCTCCTGTTAAGCTTTCCCTTTGTAAGTTGCTTGACCTTTTAGTGATTAATTTAACCTTTATAGGTACTTAGCACCCTTTTGTATTAGATCTAAAAATAGACCTAGCTTGAGGTTTTAGCTTCACTATGAGTTAAGTACCTTCATTGTTCAATCAGGAGTTTACATTTTTATCTTCCCCTAAAGTATGCCTAAGTATGGGTGAAGTAATGTTAAAATTCTCAATACATTCCTGATCAAGTACCCCCATTTGTTACAATAAGGGAATAGCCTTAACCAAATCTTCTAAGGTAGAGTCTGAGCAGTTTTAAGATTCACAGGAGGGGTGTTGGAGATTGAGCTTTCCTGGCTTCTGGAGGCTTCTTATCTGCCATATTGACAAGATTAACCCAGGGCAGAGTTGATCTTTGGAGCTGGATGTGCCCTGAGGCCAAAACTTCAAGGGGGGGTGGGTGGGGAGAGATGGAACATTTTAGCTGTAACTAGGCTGCCCTCTCTACCATTTTCCTCCAGCTGCCTCCCTACTATCTATGTTAAACACCCTGAACCTGGTGCAGCTATGCCATATGCCAGCAAGGCTCTCTCTCTAGATTAGTACCCTTATCTGCCCAGATATTCCAGGGACCTCTGGAGACTCAGCACAGTAGGTAGGGGAGGGGTCCTAGGATCTTCTTACTTCCTGTCCCTTGAACTGGAGAGTTCAAGAATTCAGGGTTGTTTTTGTGTGTGTGTGTGTGTGTGTGTACCTTTTAAATTAACTCCAGTAGGAGGGCCCCCTAGTTCTGCCCTGTTGTTAGATTTGGTTTTATGCCCCCTCGAAACACTTTATTTTTGATTGGTCTGGAAGAGTTTTCAGAGGTCTAGACTTATCTAAGCCACCATTTCCCCAGAACCCCCCTAGTGTCCACTCTTGAAACAGGAATGAAAAAGAGTGTCTAAAATACCTGCCCCAACAAGCACATGGGATCAAATCACAATCTCTCTACCAATAAGGAAAATCTTATATAAATGGTCTAAATTTGAGACTGGGGATACATCAGAAATGCAATATTTGTTTAATATAAAGAAAAAAGTTAACATAGCATATTAGTAGCAAGGATACATATATATAATATAATTATATGATTATATCAATAAAGGAAGAAAATGTTTTTTTTTACAAGATACAGCACACATATTTTTCTCAAAAACACAGGAAAATATAGGAATACATTAATATTTTCTTAATATGGTAAGTAGTTTCTTCTCCAAAAGGCAAGCCAATGTTATATATTATGAGGAAAAACCAAAGACACGTGCAATAAGTCAAGTTAAAGAGGTTCATTATCACCAATAATATTTGATATTGTACTAAAAATTCTAGTTATAGCAATAAAAGAAAGAAAAAAAAGAAATAGAGAAAGAAGGAAAGTGAGAAAGAAAAAAAGGAAAGGAAAGGAAAGGAAAGGAAAGGAAAGGAAAGGAAAGGAAAGGAAAGGAAAGGAAAGGAAAGGAAAGGAAAGGAAAGGAAAGGAAAGGAAAGGAAAGGAAAGGAAAGGAAAGGAAAGGAAAGGAAAGGAAAGGAAAGGAAAGGAAAGGAAAGGAAAGGAAAGGAAAGGAAAGGAAAGGAAAGGAAAGGAAAGGAAAGGAAAGGAAAGGAAAGGAAAGGAAAGGAAAGACAGAAAATGAGAAAGACAGAAAGAAACAAGAAAGAAACAAGAAAAGGGGAAAAGGAAGGAAGGAAGGAAAGAAGGAAGGAAGTAGCAGAGTCAAAAAATGAAACTTGGTGAAGCTAGATGCTTTTCTTCTAAAATTAATTTAAATAATAGCTTTGGCAAAGTCACATGACCGAAAATGAATCCAAACCAATCATTAACATTATATTATAAATAAAACCAACAGGAAAAAAAGAGATGTTTTCTCCTTGAAAATATTTTTTTTTAAAAGGCAGGAATTATGAAGAAAGAAAGTAAAATGTAGTATGTTTTACTATTTATTCAGCTTCCTTCAGTTCTTTCTCTGGAGGTGGATGGCATTTTTCATCATGAGTCCTTGGGTAGTGTCTGTGATCACTCTGTTGTTAAAAATAGTTTTTATTCACAATTGTTCATTATACAATATTGCTGGTACTGTATTATGTTCTGATTCTGCTCATTCACCCTGCATCAGTTCATATAGGTCTTTCCAGATTTTTTCTGAAATCATACTTCTCATCATTTCTGATAGCACAATAATATTCCATTACAATTATATACCATAATTCTTCGATCATTCTCCAATTGATGGCCATCCCCTCAATTTCCAATTCTTTGCTACCACAAAAAGTTGCAATAAATATATTTGTACAAATATGTCCTTTTCCTTTTTAAAGAAAATCTCTTTGGGATACTGTCCTAGAATAGTATTGTTCGATCAAAGGTGTGATTGAGGGACATGGGCAAAGACAAGAAATGAAATGCAAAGCAAGAAAAGCTCAAGAACACATGGAACCTAGACCCATGGGGGGTTGGGGGGGGAGGAAAGAGAGAGAATTCCATGGAAGCTTGAGGAAGGAGACAGTTGAACCCAAGCTGAGTTCTGAACTTATTTCTTCACTTCTTGACTTTTTCTGTTTGAGAGTGGTCTGAAGACACACCACTTCATCTTCTCTCTGGCCATTAACTTTCTACCTAACTTGAGCTGAAGAAAAAGATAGTCTTGCCCAGAAAAGACCTCAGCAGGGTTACTGCTATCTTCCCTCAGGGGAAGAAATTTCTATCCATTTTTGAAGAGACTTACATCAAAGCCTTCAACAAGTCATACAAGCTAGAAATAGGGAAAACCCCTTTCCCTCTGTCTCAGTTTTCCCCCACAAGAGAATAAATTTATCCTTTTAACTAAAGAAACTGTTCTGAAGGGTTTCGTTATTAGAGGCAGGAACTGACTTAGCATCTTTGAGGCAAACTTCATTAGGTTGATTAGTGAAGAGAACAGGAAGTAAGGAGGTGCTTAGAAATCAGCTTCCTTCCTTCAAACTGTTTCCTGGTGTAACATCTTTTGGTATCCCTTATTATCTCTCACTAATTCCCCTCTCTAATACAAAGGGTATGCACAGTTTTAAAGCCCTTTAGACATAGTTCCAAATTCCTCTTCAGAATGGTTGGATTACTTTACAGTAACCAGTGCATTAGTATCCCAATTTTCTCACATGTCCTCTAACATTTATAATTTTCCTTTTCTGTCACATTAACCAATCTGATAGATATGAGGTGATACTTCAGAATTGTTTTAATTTGTATTTCTCTAATCCAAAGTGATTTAGAGGAGCATCTGGGTGGCTCAGTAGATAGAAAGTCAAATCAGATACTTCATAGTTGTGTAATAGGTAAGTCATTTAATTTCAGTTGCCTTGTCCTTCCCACTTTTTGGCCTTGGAATTGATACTTAGTATAATTAGTAAGGGATTTTTTTAATTAAAAAAAGTTGATTTAAAGTATTTTTTCATGAGACTGGAGATAGCTTTGATTTCTTCATCTGAAAACTTGCCTGTTCACATCCTCTGGCCATTTACCAATGCTCCCATTCCATTCTTATAAATTTAACTCAGTTATCTAAAAATATGAGAAATGAGACATTTATCAGAGATACTTACTGCAATGTTTTTCTTGCTTATCTTCTAATAGCTCAATGCCTTTTAATTTTAATTAATTACGTAATACCTCTTCTTTTAATAGATATGTTATCATTGAGTTGTCAGTTCTTCCATAAAGCAGCCAGTTAAAGGACCTACATGACTGGAAGAAAGCTATTTAGAGCTCCACATGGTCCATCAAAATTAGGCAGAGAATATTTGTTAATACTTTCTACAAACCCATGAAATGCTAACCCCCAAATGGGCCAAACTATGATAAATGAAATTTCTCCTTTTAAACTTACTACTTTCCCCTTCTCCTCCCTATTTTATATCCTTTGTGTTAGATGTTTATTCCTGCTGAATCTTTATCATTATCTAATTCTTACCATCAATGGCCAGCACAGTAGGACCCTTCCCTACCTTCAATGCTACTTTTTCCTATCCCTGTGGCTCTTGGATTAGAACCCAACTCCTCTTCTTCTTATAGTAAGAAGTAGCATCTGGCTGTTATAGAACAGTATTCTTGTATATGAGCTGAACTTTAAAAGAACTTTATTACTGGAAATAAGTATATAAGGTACATAGTGTATAGCCAGGCAAATACAGAGTAAATACAAAGTCCAGTTTTGTTTTCCCCTCCTAGTTTTGGATATCAGTACTGTTTAGATTTGTTGGTTAAGGTATTCTTGGGCAGATACACAGGTAAATCCATCAAGTGGGCATCTATATAGCCTCATTAATGCTCTATTCTATGCTAGGTGCCAAGGGGAAAATGGAAGTCTGAAACCTGATTTTACCCTCAGAGTTTATAATCTTAGACTGAGATGGAACAACAAAAAATAACACACTTCAAAATATAATTAGTCGTTAAATTATGCTGCATGGTTCTAAAAAGTTTAGTTGGGGTTAAAAAGTTCAAGAAAGACTTCATGGAGCAGGTGGAATTGCACCTGAGTCTAGAGGGGTGAACAGGACAAAGTAGAAAAAGAGGGGGAGAGGAAATTCCAAGCAGTGGGACTATGTAATCAAAAGGGTTAAGATGGCAATTAGTACGGGGAGTTGGGTATAGGTGAGAGTGAGAGCATCTAATTAGGTATATTAAGCTAAGATTATAGGGAAGAGGGCAAGCAGTTTAGACTTCATATCATGGCAAACGGAACCATTGAAAGTTAAGCATGAGTATAATTAGATTATTGATTCAAAATGCTTGAATTGTATTGAAATGAAAAGAGAAGAGAAGCTTTTTAGTTCTGATCACTTCTGTGATCCAAATTCTTCTGTCTTTGCTTTTTCCAACTTCCTCTCTGCCAGGAATCTGGATGCCAGAACAATTTCTAAGGAAGAGGTAGCATTGCCCTATTGGTAGTAATCAGCAGATGGTCCTTACTAGTTCCAGCAAAGCTCTGAAACCCTGGATTCTGCTACAGCCCCCTGAGCTAAGATTGACCCACAGGTATAGTGAAACTAGAAACCATTCGTCATCTCCTACATACCAATTAATCATATTTATAATTCTTTAAGATTTAAAGATTTCTCATCTCTAAGCCACAGTTAACTAGTCAGTGAATTCATCCAGCCCCACCAAGAAGAACCCAGAAGCCTACATGTATGTAACTGCATCGATTTAATAAGAATTTATTTATGTGTCAAGCACAGTGCCAGGCTCTGGTAATACAAAGATGAAAAAATGAAAACAAAACTCTTAAAACAGCCTCTGCCCTAAAGATTCTTACAGCAGTGAGGGTGGGGAAATGATCTAGAGAGAGAAAAAATATATACATAGGAAATAAAACATAAAAGATACACAAAATACTTTCCAGGAGGAAGGGCACTAGCACCTGGTGGTATCAAGAAGGGACATGAGCTGCATATGAAGGAAGCTAGAATTCTATGGGACAAAGGAGAGAGTGAAGGCATTCTAGGCAAGGATGAAGCATTGATCAGAGATAAAATGTCTTGTACAAAGCATAGCAAAAAGATCTCTGGCTGCAATGTAGTGCAAAAATAGCACCAATTGTGAAGGGTTTTTAAAGGCACAGGGGTTCATATTTTATTCTAGAAGTGATAGAGAATTAATGGAGTTTTTTTTTAACCCTTACTTTCCATCTTAGAATCAATTCAATGTTTTGGTTCTAAGGCAGAAGAATGGTAAGGGCTAGGCAACAGGGGTTAAGTGACTTGCTTGGGGGCCACACAACCAGGAAGTATCTGAGGCTACATTTGAATGTAGGACTTCTTATCTCCTGGTCTGGCTCTCTATCCACTGAGCCACCTAACTGCCCCCATTAATAGAACTTTTTGAGAAGGACAGAGATATATGGGCAGACCTGTGCTTTAGGAAAATTTGACAGCTGGGTGGCAGATGAATTAAAAAGGAAAAGTAATGTAATGTAACCTATTGCAGTCATCCAGGGTATAGATAAGACCTAAAGTAATGAAGTAGGCATGAATGGGGAGGTGATAGAAACAAGTTATATCATAGAGATAAAATCAATAAGATTTGGAAACTGATTTAATGTGAGGGGTGAGGGAGCCAGAAGAATAGAAGATGATTGGGATCATGAATCTGGGTAAAAGATGAGAAAGGCTAGGAAAAGTAGGGAAAAGATAATGTTTTGGGACATATTAAGTTTGAAATGATTATGGGATATTCAATTGGAAATGTCCAATAGGCAATTAGTTGATGATATGGGAAACTACAGCTCAGAGAAGAGATACGGGATGGAAATATGTATCTGAACATCATCTAGTTGACAACATCCATCAACTCATGGATGTTGGTGAAATCACCAAAAAGTTATTCATTTTAGGAGGATATCAGGAAAAGTGGGTATCCAGAGGTGAGTCACTTGAGAGAGCCTACAAGGAAATGAGACATCAAACCAGAGTTATTTGCTACATAAAATGGTACCAGGAAGGCATAAGGGATATCAATGAGAAGTCCAGGCAGTAAAATGGAGGAATGAACAGGTGGGTGAGTTATTCAGAGAGATGACAGAATGCAGCTTGTTCAGGCTGGGTGGTTCTTTGTTTTGCTCCAAAGGTAGAAAGTTGTTCCCTGCAACAAGAGAAGATTTATAGGGAAATAGCCTTCATTTTCATGGTAATTCCTCTTCTACAACAGATTCTCAGGTGACTTAATTCTCCCCATCATAACAATCTAGCATTTTCTTTTACTCTTACCCCCTGGTCTTTCTAGTTCCTCACTCTCTTGCCATCAGGTGATTCACAGAGGCCCTTGATGTTGAATCCTACTGCTAGAACGCATGCCCTTGATTGTGAGGATGGTGCCCAAGATGATGCCCACCAGACCCACAGCCAGACCAAGGGCACAGACCACAGTTTCTGTTGTCTCTGGCAGTGGAGATGGAAACTGAGGTTCTGAAGAAGAAATGGAAATAAGAAGTGAAAGGAATGTTATTTTTGAGATGTAGAGAATATGGGAATTTAAATTCTTGAGGAAGGTAGTGTTGAGAACTTGAGGTGCTTTATCCATATAGGAAAGACTATGTGTGAGAGGAAAACTACAGATGGGATCAGGAGGTCCTTGGAGGGAGGTAGTGACTAAGGGAAAGATAAGTCAAAGTATATAGTAATATTTATGTAAAGAAAATTTCATCTTTAACATTCACAGTGACCCTGGGCACATAAGTAGACATCATTATCTCCATCTTATAAAGGAGGAAACTTGGGATCAGATAATCTAAAATCACAAAGTTGGTTAGTGAAAGGAACAAGATTAGAACTCAGTTTTTTGGATTCCTGGTCCAGGGATATGTCTACTTTACCAAAACAAGAGCTCCATACCCCAGTGCCTGAAGATTGGCTGCTCCAGGCCCCAGTGCTCCACTTGGCAGTCATAAACATCTTCTGTGTTGGGGAGAAAGGTGAGGTAGTAGAACTTGCGAAATTTGTAGTCAGATCGAGGGTAGAATTCTGTCCCAGACACACCCGTGGTGATCACCTGCCCATTACGGAGCCATGTGATGTTGACCACTGGAGGGAAGATGTTGTCCACCAAACAGATGAGTACATTTGGCTGGTCCAGCTCCACAGGACTCTCAGGGAACACAGTCACCTCAGGAGCCACTGAAAACAGAAAGGTGAGGTGCTTATCTATGGATTTCCATACCCCAACAAGCCCCTTAATTAGGGAGGAATCCTTCAGGCTCATTTTCTAGGCCAGATCCCCAGAAGGGTTCATTGAACTCCTTTATTTTGTCACCCCATTCCCTACCTCCCCCAGCCCTCTGCTAATGCTGCTGTGTAAGGAGAAGCCCTGTGGGGACAATCTGTGTGAATGCTGGGGTGGGAGGTCTATGGTGGGAGGCTGGGAACATGGCAGGATGACGAATGGAGCTGGGTGACACGATGAATGTAAAATGGGGAGAGGAGGCTCTGGATGCCCTGGTGATTTCTGGTGCTAATCATACTGCTAGAAGGGTCTGAAGAGAAATAAAAGGTTCCCTGGAATCAGTCAGTGAGGAACCATAGGAAGGGCAGATGAAGAAAAAGGGAAAGGAAAGAGGGGAATACCAGGGATGGCCTTTGTTCTATTGGAGCGTTTAATCAGGCAGTCCAGGTTGTGCTCGGCTGTGGCTATATCTTCCAGCCCTCCCTGAGGGTCAAAGCCAGCAAAATGGCTAAATTCTGGCAGCCGCCACACAGTCTCCTTCTTCTGCTGGTCCACATAGAAAAGTTCATCCTCATCAAACTCCTGGGTAAACTGGCCTGAAGGCCCGTAGGACTGGGCCATGGTTGTGCCGTAGCTTGCCACATGGTCAGCTGGGAAGGGGAACATAGAGGAGAAGAGAAAGAAAGAACTTGTGATCATAACATGCCAAGGATGCGAGTTCTGGGACAAGGACACCAGCATGGGTCTTTACCAGAGTGCCTGAAGCAGGGAGGAGGAGGAGGTGATGAGAACCCTGTCACCTGGGAACAGGCACAAGAAGATGACTTAAGGCAGTTGGCAAGAGTGCTGAACCTACACTCAGGACAACCTGAATTCCAATTCAGTCCTAGACACCAGCTGAGGGATCCTCAGCAACTCATTCAGCTGTTTGGTTCAGTTTTCTCAGCTGTAAAATAGGGATAACAATGACTCACCTCCTACGACTTGTGAGGATCACATAAGATAATATTTGTAAAAGTGCTTAGCACAGTGCCTGGCGTATCATGAGTGCTAGATAAATGCTTATTCCCTCTCCCCTACCTCTTTTGTCCTTGGTGTCAACCCCATTCCAAGTGTCTCCTTTCTTTCATCCTCTAACATCCTCTTCTAGCTCATTCGGATGGTATGTCTCAGTAGGGAGCAGGTTAGAAGGAGGACTTTGGGGCAGGAATCCAAGGAAAAGGGCCTTTAATCTTCCACAAATCTGTTTTCATGTCTACAGTGTGCAAAGAGCCTTGTGCTGGCCACTGAAGATAAAGAGGGTCTGTGAAATGGAGCTAAAGTCTGATAGATGAACGTGCCATCGACACAGAAGTGACCTAGTGCTAGGGCACACCTGGGAGGCTGGGCATGAAATGATGGAAACAGAAACTGAAGAGAAGTAAGAAACTGAATGCAAGTCAGGATCTATTTTATGCTGGGCCTCCCCTTCAGGAGAATAATGCAATTGAAGAACCAACCTAAGCCTCTCCTCCGTGCCCCACATTCCTATTCTCAACTAGGCTGGTATTTATCTGCCTTTTAGAAATGTGGGAGGGGTGTATGACACAGCCCTGGCCCCCCACTCTACCCAGGGAGTGAGGGTAACCCGAGACACAAAGGAACCTCAGGATTGGCAGGTCAGGATTTATAGGAAATCTCAGCTTTATTGAGGTCTCTCCCCATCCATTTCTCTTCCTCCTTGTCCTCCCCATGAATACACTTTTGCCCCAAACTTACCTTCAATGGACTCAGAAGCTACCCAGGGACTGAGTAGCATGAACAGTGCCACAGTCCCTAGAAACAAGATCCTGCTAGCAGCCATTCTGTGGGGGCTTCTCTGTTGTGAACACCCTTCAGTAATGGGATACAAGGCAGGGAAGGGAAGTCCTAATGAGGAGGAGCCAAAGCCTGGATCAACCAAATGCAGCCAGTTAGAAAAATCCCTTCAGCTGACCTCTCTGTTGCTGGGTAAAGAAGTGCTGGAGGGGAGCCACAGGGAAATGTAGGAGCTTCACTTGTCTAGCCCTTCTCATTCATCAAATCAATTAGCAAACAGGTGTTTTTTAAACCCTTCCCTTCCATCTTAGACTCCATACTATGTATTCTAAACATAATAAATGCTTAATAATTTTTAAAAATTCATCCATTCGTTCATGTAGGTTGACTAAGGTTTTTTGCCTATTTTGTGTGTGCATATTGTGTGCTGTGTTGTTGTTATTGATAATGTTTTTGATGAAAATATAACATCAAAATAGACTTTGAAGCTGACAAATATGCATCATACAGAGAACACTGACCTTGCCTTTGGTTTTTTTTTTAAACGTTATTTTATTTGGTCATTTTCATACATTGTTCATTGTTCATTGGAAACAGATCATTTTCTTTTCCTTCCTCCCCAAACCCCCCACCCCTTCCCTAGCCAACGTGCGATTTGTCTGGGTATCACATGTGTCCTTGCTCTGAACCCATTTCCTTGTTGTTAGTATTTGCATTAGGGCACTCATTTAGCTTCTCTCCTCGATCATGTCCCCTCAACCTCTGTAGTAAAGCACTTGCTTTTCCTCGGTGTTTTTACTCCCTCAGTTTGTCCTCTGCTTGAGGATAGTTTTTTTGGTTTGTTTTTTTTTCTCATAGATCCTTGCAGGTTGTTCAGGGACAATGTAAAGCCATTACTGGAGAAGTCCATTACGTTCTCTTGTACCACAATGTGTCAGTCTCCGTGTACAATGTTCTCCTGGTTCTGCTCCTCTCAATCTGCATCACTTCCTGGAGGTTGTTCCAGTCTCCATGGAATTCCTCCACTTTATTATTACTTTTAGCAAAATAGTATTCCATCACCAACATATACCACAATTTGTTTAGCCATTCCCCAATTGAAGGGCACCCCCTCATTTTCCAATTTTTGGCCACCACAAAGAGCACAGTTATGAATATTCTTGTACAAGTCTTTTTCCTTATTATCTCTTTGGGGTACAAACCCAGCAGTGCTATGGCTGGATCAAAGGGCAGAGTGTCTTTTATTGTCCTTTGGGCATAGTTCCAAATTGCCCTCCAGAATGGTTGGATCAATTCACAACTCCACCAGCAATGCATTAATGTCCCTACTTTGCCACATCCCCTCCAGCATTCATTACTTTCCTTTGCTGTCATGTTGAACAATCTGCTAGGTATGAGGTGATACCTCAGAGTTGTTTCGATTTGCATCTCTCTGATTATAAGAGATCTAGAACACTTTTTCATGTGCTTATTAATAGTCTTGATTTCTTTAACTGAAAATTGCCTATTCATGTCCCTTGCCCATTTTTCAATTGGAGAATGGCTTGATTCTTTGTACAACTGGTTTAGCTCTTTATAGATTTGAGTAATTAGACCTTTGTCAGAGGTTTTTGTTCTGAAGATTGTTTCCCAATTTGTTGCTTTCCTTCTAATTTTAGTTACATTGGTTTTGTTTGTACAAAACCTTTTTAATTTGATGTAGTCAAAATTATTTATTTTGCATTTTGTGACTCTAAGTCTTGCTTGATTTTAAAATCTTTCCCTTCCCAAAGTTCTGACATGTATACTATTCTGTGTTCACCTAATTTACTTATACTTTCCTTCGTTATATTCAAGTCATTCGGCCATTCTGAGTTTATCTTGGTGTAGGGTGTGAGGTGTTGATCCAAACCTAATCTCTCCCACAGTCTTCCAATTTTCCCAGCAGTTTTTGTCAAATAATGGATTTTTGTCCCAAAAGCTGGGGTCTTTGGGTTTGTCAAAGACTGTCTTACTGAGGTCATTTTGTTGTTGTTGGTTGTCTCTCGAACCGAGGATGACGATTGTCTTTGTGCGTTTTTGTGCACAAAGACACCTGTGCATGAAGATTTAAGTGGAAAAGTCGATACACAGAGACAGTCCCACTCTCTCGGCATTGGAAGCCTGGGTCCATTGGCACGAAAAGTCGTTACATCTGGAGACTTCCTCAGCTGCATTGGATGGCCGTGTTGTCTTTTGTGCTCCACCATGCCCTAAGCACTCCACAGTGCCTTGCTGCATCGCCATCTCAGCCGTTGAACCTTCTTGTTTGTTTCTTCCGCCTGTTCTGCCGAAGCAGTCTTCACATGCTGGGTGAGCAAAGCCCTACTTCACCAGGGGTCAACATCGACCCGATGGCTACCCTCACAAGGATTAGCCGGCCTGTCGAAGCCATTGCCTGGGGTGTGGCCACTGCTCCATGCTAGCAGCTACTAGGAGCCACAAGTGAGAGCTGGGTGTCAGGTGAGGGTCAGTACCTGGAGAGCTGCCCTAGAAGGGCACAACAAGCCCTCCATACCAGAGATATTACCCCTCCCTGAGCACCCCATACACCCCTTTATCTTAAACCCTTACCTTCTGTCTTGGAGTCAATACTGTGTATTGGCTCCAAGGCAGAAGAGTGGTAAGGGCTAGGCAATGGGGGTCAAGAGACTTGCCCAGGGTCACACAGCTAGGAAGTGGCTGAGGCCGGATTTGAACCTAGGACCTCCTGTCTCTAGGCCTGGTTCTCAGTCCACTGAGCTACCCAGCTGCCCCCTGAGGTCATTTACCCCAAGTCTATTCCATTGATCCTCCTTTCTGTCTCTTAGCCAGTACCAGATTGTTTTGATGAACGCTGCTTTGTAATATAGTTTGAGATCTGGGACTGCAAGGCCACCTTCCTTTGTATTTTTTTTTCATTATTTCCCTGGATATCCTTGATCCTTTATTCTTCCAAATGAACTTTGTTATGGTTTTCTCTAATTCAGTAAAATAGTTTTTTGGTAGTTCAATGGTTATGGCACTAAATAGATAGATAAGTTTGGGTAGGATGGTCATTTTTATTATGTTAGCTCGTCCCACCCATGAGCAATCAATGTTTTTCCAATTGTTTAGATCTAGTTTTAATTGTGTGGAGAGTGTTTTATAGTTGTGTTCATATAGTTCCTGTGTTTGTCTCGGCAGATAGAATCCTAAGTATTTTATATTGTCTAGGGTGACTTTAAATGGAATTTCTCTTTCTGATTCTTGCTGCTGAAATGGGTTGGAGATATATAGAAATGCTGATGACTTATGTGGGTTTATTTTGTATCCTGCAACTTTGCTAATGTCGTTGATTATTTCGATTAGCTTTTTGGTTGATTCCCTGGGATTCTTTAAGTAAATCATCAGATCATCCACAAAGAGTGACAGCTTGTTCTCCTCATTGCCACTTTTAATACCTTCAAATTCTTTTTCTTCTCTAATTGCTACTGCTAGTGGTTCTAGTACAATATTAAATAATAAAGGTGATAATGGGCATCCTTGTTTGACTGCTGATCTTATTAGGAAGGCTTTGAGTTTTTCCCCATTGCAGATGATGTTTGTTGATGGTTTTAGTTATATACTGTTTATTATTTTTAGGAAAGGCCCTTCTATTCCTATACTTTCTAGTGTTTTCAATAGGTATGGGTGTTGTATTTTGTAAAAGGCTTTTTCTGCATCTATTGAAATAATCATGTGACTTTTGTCGGTTTGTTTGTTTATATGGTCAGTTATGTGGATGGTTTTCCTAATATTGAACCATCCTTGCATTCCTGGAATGAATCCTACCTGATCATAGTGGATAACCCTTGTGATGACTTGTTGGAGTCTTTTTGCTAGTATCCTATTTAAGATTTTTCCATCTATATTCATTAGGGAGATTGACCTATAGTATTCTTTCTCTGTTTTTAACCTGCCTGGCTTTGGGATCAGTACCATGTTTGTGTCATAAAAAGAATTTGGTAGAACCCCTTCTTGGCTTATTCTGTCAAATAGTTTGTATAGTATTGAGGTTAGCTGTTCTTTGAATGTTTGATAGAATTCATTTGTGAATCCATCTGGACCTTGGGATTTTTTCTTAGGGAGTTCTTTGATGGCTTGTTCAATTTCTTTTTCTGATATGGGGTTGTTTAGGTAATTTATTTCTTCTTCTTTTAGTCTAGGCAATTTATATTTTTGTAAATATTCATCCATATCACTTAGATTGCCATATTTTTGCCATATAATTGGGCATAGTAGTTTTTAATGATTGCCTTGATTTCCTCTTCATTAGAGGTGAGGTCTCCCTTTTCATCTTGGATACTGTCAATTTGATTTTTTTCTTTCCTTTTTTTAATTAGACTGACTAGTACTTTGTAATTTTATTTGTTTTTTCAAAGTATCAGCTTCTAGTCTTATTTATTAAATCAATAGTTCTTTGACTTTCAATTTTATTAATTTCTCCTTTGATTTTGCGGATCTCTAATTTAGTCTTCATCTGAGGGTTTTTAATTTGTTCACTTTCTAGTTTTTTAATTTGCATGCCCAATTCATTGACCTCTGCCCTTCTTAATTTGTTTATATATGAACTCAATGATATAAATTTCCCCCTGAGTACTTCTTTGGCTGCATCCCATAGGTTTTGAAAGGATGTCTCACCATTGTCATTTTCTTCAATGAAGTTATTAATTGTTTCTATGGTTTGTTCTTTAACTAGCTGGTTTTGGAGAATCATATTGTTTAATTTCCAATTAATATTTTATTTATCTATCCATGTACCCTTACTAATTATTATTTTTATTGCACTGTGGTCTGAGAAGGTTGCATTTATTATTTCTGCCCTTTTGTACTTGTTTGCAATGATTTTGTGCCCTAATACATGGTCAATTTTTGTGAATGTACTATGTACTGCTGAAAAGAAGGTGTATTCCTTTTTGTCCCTATTTATTTCTCTCCATATGTCTACTAACTCTAGTTTTTCTAAGATTTCATTTGCTTCTCTCTCCTCTTTCTTATTTATTTTTTGATTTGATTTATCTAGTTTGGATAGGGGAAGGTTCAGATCTCCCACTAGTATAGTTTTTTCTATCTATTTCATCCTTGAGCTCCTCTAGTTTCTCCTTTAAAAATTTGGATGCTCTGCCATTTGGTGCATACATATTGAGTACAGATATTTCCTCGTTGTCTATACTGCCTTTTATCAGGATGTAATTACCTTCCCTATCTCTTTTAACTAGATTTATTTTTACTTTGGCTTTGTCCGATATCATGATTGCTACTCCTGCCTTCTTTTTATCATTTGATGCCCAATAGATTTGGCTGCATCCTCTTACTTTCACCCTATGCATATCTACTTTCCTCATGTGTGTTTCTTGCAGATAGCATATGGTAGGATTTTGGATTCTAATCCACTCTGCTATTCGCTTGCATTTTATGGGTGAGTTCATTCCATTCACATTCAGAGTTGTGATTACTAGCTGTGTATTTCCCAGCATTTTGATTTCTACTCCTGGTCCTGCCTTTTCTTCTTTCACTATTTCCTTCTATACCAATGTTGGTTTATAGTCAGCCCCCCTAGTTCCCACCCTTATTTTACTTCCCTTTCTACTCCCCTCCTTTCTTATTCCCTCCCTTATTTTCCCTGTAGTCTTTTTAAAATCCCCCCCACCCTCTCCCTCCCTTGTACTGCTTCCCTCCACACCAGTCTGTTTTTTACCCTTCTACTCCCCATTTAGGGCACAAATCTATTCTCTTCCCCAATGGATTGGATTGTTCTTCCCTCTTTGGGTCAGTTTCAAAGTACGTAAGAGTTGAGTATTTCCTGTCTCCAACCTCTTTACCCTTCCAGTGTATTGATGTTCTCCCCCCTCCCGCCATGAGCTTCTTTGTGACATATAAATTTACCCCCATTTGTTTCTTTTCACATTTCTTTTAGTCATAATCCTTTTCTTTTTTAGCTCTAGTCATGTATATATATACATACACATGTATATGTATTTATGTATGTATATATCTATATACCTATTTATGTCTTGTCCTTTCATCCTATACAGTTTTTCACTGTTCCCTCTGAGTGTAATTCTTCTAGCTGCTCAGGTGATAGCAACAGTTTTTAAGAGTTACCAATGACCACTTTTCTTTTAAGGATACATATCATTTTAACTTATTGAGTCTCTTATAAAATTTTTTTTGTTGTTTTGTTTGTTTTTTCCCCTCTTTTTTAATTACCTTTTGATGATTCTCTTGAGTTCTGAGGTTGGACATCAAATTTTCTGTTCAGATCTGGTCTTTTATTTATGAATGCTTGGAACTCTTCTGTTGGGTTGAATGACCATACTTTCCCCTGTAAGAATATAGTCAGTTTTGATGGGTATTTTATTCTTGGTTGTAGACCTAGTTCCCTTGCTTTCCAGAATATCATATTCCATGCCTTTCGATCCTTCAGTGTGGATGCAGCCAGATCCTGTGTTAACCTCACCGTGTTTCCATGGTATCTGAATGGCTTCTTCTTGGCAGCTTGTAATATCTTTTCTTTCATCTGATTGTTTTTTAATTTGGCTATAACATTTCTTGGTGTTGTCAGTTGGGGATTAAATACAGGTGGTGATCTGTGATTCTTTCGATCTCCACTTTCCCCTCTTTTTCTAGGATCTCGGCACAGTTTTCCTGGATAATTTCCTCTAGTATTATGTCCAGGCTTTTTCTTTTGTTGTGGTCTTCTGGTAGTCCAATTATTCTTAAATTGTCTCTTCTTGAACGATTTTCTAAATCATCTGTTTTGTGAATGAGATGCTTCACATTTTCCTCAATTTTTTCATTCTTTTTGTTTTGTTTTATAGTGTCCTGCTGCCTTGTGAGGTCACTTGATTCTAGTTGTTGCATTCTGGTTCTTAAAGATTGGATTTCGTCTCTGGCTTTTTTGGTTATCTTTTTCCTTCTGGTCTGATTTTCTTTGAAGATTGTTTTTCGTCCTCTTTACCTCATCTTTCATCTCCTTTGCCTCATCTTTCATCTCCTTTGCCTCATTTTCCAGCTGGTTGATTTTGGCTTTTAAGACACTATTTTCTCATTTTAGTTCAAGTGCCTTTGTTTCCAGATGACTTATCTTAATTTTTAAGTTCTTTTCCCAATTGTCTTCAGCCTCTCTTAGTTGTGTTTTGAGTTCTTCCACAGCCTGTATCCAATTCGCTTGGATTTCTGGTTTATCGTTTCCTGATCTCTCCCCCTCTATTCCATTTGCTGAGTAGTAGCTGTCTATTGTAGTTTCTTCCTTCTTTTTCTGTTGTTTGCTCAAATTCACCCCTTCTTTCCTGTCCTTATTTGTCTGTGCTCTTGTTCCTCTCATTTTCTTTGTTTTTTTGGGGATTTCTATCAGTCTCCCCTCTAGGAGCTTTAATAGAAGATCTCTTGGCGTAGTCTCTGGGGGAGGGTTGTTGGGGGTTTGAGCTTTCCTGTCCTCTGGAGGCTTTTGGTTGACTTAAAGTCCAGCAGTCAATGAGGATGGGTGGGGAGCCTGGGCTTCCCTGTGTTCTGGAGATTTTTGATGGGATTAGATTCAGCTGGTTATTTCAGAAGACTCTGCTCTCTAAGGGGGGAGGGGTCATGGCCTCCCTGGGCTCTGAGGGCTCCTGATTGGATTAGGTTCAGCTTGTTTGTACTGAATGAGCCCTTAAGCAAAAAACCTCTTCCTCCACAATCTGTGTTGAATGCCCAGAGACTGGCCCAGGTTACTTTCAAGGTAAGCTCTTTGGAGCCACCCCTTTGCCGGCCCTAAGGTTTCTCTCCTTTCAGTAACTCTGAGGGCTCCTGATGGGATTGGGTTCAGCTGGTGCTCTAAAGCTGGGACCTCCCTTGAGACTCAGTTGGAAGGACTCAGCCAGGGGGCTACAGGCTTCCCCCTTCTCTCTATGTTTCCCTGCCATCTGTGTTGGGTGTCCCAGAGATTGGCTCAGGTTGCTTTCAAGGTGAGTCCTTCAAAATAGCCAGCCCTGGGTCCCTTTTGCCGGCCCTGAAGTTCCCGTTGCTTCCTTGGGCTCAGCACTCTGGGTTGGGGGAGATGGGTCCTGGGACCTTCCTTCTGTCTGCCCCTTGTACCCGAGTGATCTAGGGTTTTGGCTTTGGGGGGGGCCGTACCTTTTGATCCAGGTCTGGGGGGAGGGTTCCCCGGGTCTGTCCTGTTGTTCAGCTTGAATTTCGGTGTCCTAGGAGCACTCAGTTTGAGATCAGTAAGGAAGGGTTTCTGAGGTCTGAACTTTCGCAGCTTCTAAGCTTCCATCTTGACCGGAAGTTCCCTTGCCTTTGGTTTTGATTCAGATTAATTTGCAAGCTAAGCCTCAACAGGATTTGTGGGTCACTTTATTGTCAATATTCATTAATCTTAGTCTGGAACATCTTCCCTCCCTTTTTTCTAAACTGGTTGTAGTGATTAAAGAGCTATCAGTCTGTCCTCATCAAACAGGGTTCTGTCCACCATACCTCAGCAGACTAAAGCTGAGGTGGTTTGGAAAAGATGAATCCAGAAGGAGAAAGCAAAGACTGGAAGAGAATTTATGCCCAGCAATTTTGAGAGCAACACTCAGCTGAGGATAAGGAAGAAAGGAGCAATCTACCCAATAAAGACACTTTGGGACCAGCAGTGATAGGACCAGTGGGGAGATGCAGTATTGGAGTTGTGAATGGCCACAATATCTTCTCTATTTTTATACCTCCTAGTGAGAAAATCCTAAAAGTACAGATTCCATATGTGGAATGATTCACTGGGGAGACCTGACATGTTCATCTCCTGGAAAAACAAGAGTGGGGAGACTTCATATGTTGGTCTCCTGAAGAATCAGATGAGGGAGTTGTGTGGAGGAAATGATTTAGGGGACCTTGATCCTGAGTACAGAGTTTAAGACCTGGTGTCCCCTGGTGTCAGAGTGACAATCAGAAATAGGGTGGGAGACAATGGTGGCAGAGTCAGAGGAATGTCACCACACAATCATGATGTTTGAAAGGGAATGGGCTAGGAGGATTCTAAAAAGTCAGGCAGGAAGCTCTCTGGGGCTCTTTATTTCTGATTTTGAAGAGACAGACTCCTGGAGCTGACCCTTGAGAAGAAGAAGCACAACATGAAGGCAAC
This sequence comes from Monodelphis domestica, assembly GCF_027887165.1. Taxonomy (NCBI): domain Eukaryota; kingdom Metazoa; phylum Chordata; class Mammalia; order Didelphimorphia; family Didelphidae; genus Monodelphis; species Monodelphis domestica. The sequence continues at coordinate 268,099,586 of NC_077228.1, read as the reverse complement.
CATGCCTGGGCTGAAATATGGGGAATGATCTTATCTTAAAGGAAACATCTCTCTCTCTCTCTCTCTCTCTCTCTCTCTCTCTCTCTCTCTCTCTCTCTCTCTCTCTCTCTCTCTCTCTTTCTCACAAACACACATGCATGCACATTTTAAAAATTAATAAATGTTTATAACTCTGGCAATAAGCTTCCAGACCAAGCTGGATTGGAATTCAGTTCTTCATCTCTTCAAGTCCACTGCTCTATACACTATACCACTGTAATGTTAAGGGTTTTGAGTGTAGCTGTTTAATTCTTTTGGTTCAAGATTTGCTCTTACAATAAGAAATATTTCTCCATGGTGTTTTTAAGTAAAAAGCAAAAAAAAATGTTTATTATAATTTGAAAAGATCCAGCAATTTATCTTGCAACAGACAACACAGGAATATACACATGAGAACACCACCAGCAATAATAAGAACAATATGGTAGAGCCCCTAAGTTATTGAACCCCTAAGTAAAGGAATCACTTTACATTAGATAGTCCAAAGTGACCTAGGAATGAACTGAGCGATGTCTTAGGCACTATATCCCTGGAAACTCTAGCAGAAGAGACATCATCTTGTGTATGTTTTCATGTACCTTATGGATACCCCTGAATCCTCCAGTCACCCTGCAGATTGTACCCAATAGATCAATACCTTGACAGGATTCATTGTTTTCCTCAGGGCTCTCTGTGACTGGCTCTCTGTTACTATGATAATATTGCCTGTAACCATGTTATAACTTCCTATTAATAGCATCCCCTTCCTTGATAAAGCTGTCATTGATGCCATTGGTCACCATCAGCCTTCCTTGGTTGGTCTGCATTCTTACCCCTCAGGACCCCCAAACATATGGTCTCCAGTGGCCCCTGACAGCAATAGATGAAAGCAATAAAAAAGGGAAATACTTGAATATTCTCAGCTGGGATGTCCTGGAGTATAGCTTTCAGGGAAATGGTGCAGGCAGAGTGTCCTCTCCATGGATGAGACTTCAAAGTCCATTTTCCAGGAGGGGACTCTTATTGGGCTTCAAACAAAGAAAGCTTTTTGCCATCTGTAGCTTGCATAACTGTTTCCAGCAACCCAACCAAGGTCCTGAGTTCCAAGAAACAGCTAGGCAAAACGTGTCTCAAAATTTAATCAAGATTCATGAAGAAAATACACTCTGAAAGGCAAGGGTTAATCTCACAGAAACCTGCTTATCTCCAGACAGTCACAGATCTTGGGAAACTTCTGAGAACTCTGGTCAAAACCCAAAGCAGTCCAAATCTTCGCTGGTAAATATGAGGTCTATGATAAAAAATAGGAGAGATTTATTAAAATTTGTTTTAGCCCTTTAGTTACCTACTCCTTTTATTTTTTATTTTTAAAAACCTTTCCCTTCCCTCTTAGAATCAATACTGTATATTGGTATTCTGCTTTAGAAAGCAGAAGAGCAGTAAGGGTTAGGCAATAGGGGTTAAGTGACTTTCTCAGGGTCACACTGCTAGGAAGTGTGTGAGGTCATATTTGAACCTAGGACCTCCGATCTCTGGGTGGGACTCTCAATCCACTAAGCTGCCCAGCTTCCCTATACCTACTCCTTTTAAGTAAGTTATCCTCTTTCCTTTATATATTCTATTCATGTCATCCTCCAATGATCAGTTATAAGATTTTACTTATCTCTATTTATTGATTGAAGTCACTTGTTCACTTTATTATTTTTATTATCCATACATTATATGTTGGGCATTTAGGTAGTGCATAGCTTCCCCCACCCCAAATTGGAAGAGACAACACACACAGGAAATGTCCTCCTGAGGTTACAGTGACAGACTAGAAGGCAAAGGGTATGAGTGGTCTGTATCTAGCTCAATATCAGGAGCCTGAAAGGGCCCGGATTAACATCACTTCAGAAAGGAAGATCATTTGGGGATTTTCATAGGAAATGGGCTAGACTTGGGGGTAAAGGATTTTGGTATGAATAAAAATTAGTCTTGGAGACTTTATACTGAATTTATAAGTTTTTATTAGTAAAGAGAAAAAAGAGAGAAAAGATAATATTTTCAGTCTCACTTCCCAATGTCTCCAGACACATGCTCCACCCAGTCCTAGACTCCCCATGAGCCTGGATCCATCTCACAATCAGAGGTCGGGGGCCCTGCTTCCTACATAGTCTGGGCAGACAAATTAAGGCCATCCAAGGAGCGGGACTGATTTCAGAAAGGGACTGGAGCCCATCAGTCCTGTCCCCTGCTGAACAACTTGCCAGAGTTGGTTTGTGTAGATGAGTGCTGTGATAGTTGAGAGAGAAAACACCTTTCTCAAGCCCCCAAAATGGCAGAGAGAAACCTTCCCAATTCTCCTGGCACTTTTTATTTTGCTTGTGATGTGGCATCTACTCCATTGTCAATTGGATGGTCTGAGTCATGTGTTCTGGTGCCAGGCACATAATCACACCAGGCTGCTCAGTCAGCAATCTGTCCTCCACACTGACCACTTAAGACCCATGGCTCTGTGACCCCTATGAGGTGAGACTTCCAGGACTGGCCTGGCTTGGGGGTCCCCTAGATATTTAATTCACACAGTTCCATGATCATCCAGGCATCTTCAAACTCTGGCCTATGGAGGTAGGAATCTGGATGGACTAGATGAGGAGATGGCTTGGGTCCTTTGGGGTGTTAAAATTCTCTGGAGATTATCTTAATTCGTAATTATTTATTAAATAATAAAAAGTAGGTCAGAGAAAGAAAAGGCACCAGCCACATGTGGCTGGTTGTTCCCTTCCCAAGTCTCCTCCCCAGTTAGTACTTGCTGGAGCTTACATTCCCCAAGATTTCTCATCCCATCATCCTTTCCCCCTGCCAAAGAGCTTTAAGTCTTTCCTTGGACATCAAGGACATGATATTGCTTTTCTGTGTCTCCCTGACTGGCCAGACTTGATCTCAGTCTGGGTTAGAGACTGGTCTTCCAGATGCCAAGAGACACATGGGATAAGACGTAAGCATCTTCTGAGTGCTAGGGAACCACAAGGCTTCTGGCATCTTCCCAGAGTTCTCCTTGTACAGATAAGCCTCAGGCCCTATACTATTTTCTTTTACTAAACTCTTAGAACAAATACTATATATTAGTTCCAAGAACAATAATGGCTGAACAATGGGGGTGAAGTGACTTATCTAGGACTACGTGGCTAGGAACTGTCTGAGGCCAGATTAGAACCTATAAACTTTAGTATCTGGTACTGGCTCTTAATCCACTGAGCTACCTAGCTGTCCCTAGGACTTGTTCTTAAAACAATTCAAAGACAGCATTGTTGTTACCTCCAAGAAATAGGGGTTCCGACTAAGAAATTCTCATAGGGGCAAAGAATCCTATTCTGGTGGTGGGAATTTAAATGTGTCAAAGTACTATGATTTCAATTCTAATCATACACTAATTAGATATACCTTTCTAAACCTTAGCTGTTTTTCAAGAATTATAGTAGTCACCCCAAATTGCCTTTTGGAGGCCAACCTCTTGGCAATGGTTCAAGGAATGTAGGGAGGAGAGAAACTGCATATATACCTTTTTTTTTAATTTTAAACATTATTTTATTTGGTCATTTCCAAACATTATTCACTGGAAACAAAGATCATTTTCTTTTCCTCCCCACCCCCCCACCACCTTTCCCTCTCCCATAGCCGATGCACAATTCCACTGGTTATCACATGTGTTCTTGACTCAAACCCATTTCCGTGTTGTTGGTATTTGCATTAGAGTGTTCATTTAGAGTCTCTCCTCAGTCATATCCCCTCCAACCCTGTAGTCAAGCAGTTGCTTTTCATCGGTGTTTTTACTCCCACAGTTTATCCTCTGCTTGTGGATAGTATTTTTTAGATCCCTGCAGATTGTTCAGGGACATTGCATTGCCACTAATGGAGAAGTCCATTACCTTCAATTGTACCACAGTGTATCAGTCTCTGTGTACAATGTTTTCCTGGTTCTGCTCCTTTCACTCTGCATCACTTCCTGGAGGTTGTTCCAGTCTCCATGGAATTCCTCTACTTTATTATTCCTTTTAGCACAATAGTATTCCATCAACAACATATACCACAATTTGTTAAGCCATTCCCCAATTGATGGGCATCCCCTCGTTTTCCAATTTTTGACCACCACAAAGAGTGCAGCTATGAATATTCTTGTACAAGTCTTTTTCCTTATTATCTCTTTGGGGTACAAACTCAGCAGTGCTATAGCTGGATCAAAGGGCAGACAGTCTTTTATCACCCTTTGGGTGCAGTTCCACATTGCCCTCCAGAATGGTTGAATCAATTCACAACTCCACCAGCAATGAATTAGTGCCACATCCCCTCCAGCATTCATTACTTTCCATAGCTGTCATGTTAGCCAATCTGCTAGGTGTGAGGTGATTGATACCTCAGGGTTGTTTTGATTTGCATCTCTCTGATTATAAGAGATGTAGAGCACTTTTTCATGTGCTTATTAATAGTTTTGATTTCTTTGGCTGAGAACTGCCTGTTCATGTCCCTTGCCCATTTATCAATTGGAGAATGGCTTGATTTTTTGTATAATTGATTTAGCTCTTTGTAGATTTGAGTAATTAAACCTTTGTCTGAAGTTTTTGTTATGAAGATCCCCATTGCAGATGATGTTAGCTGATGGTTTTAGATATATACTGTTTATTATTTTTAGGATAGACCCCTCTATTCCTATGCTTTCCAGTGTTTTTAATAGGAATGGGTGTTGTATTTTATCAAAGGCTTTTTCTGCATCTATTGAAATAATCATCTGATTTTTGTTGGTTTGCTTGTTGATGTGGTCAATTATGTGGATGGTTTTCCTAATATTGAACCAGCCCTGCATCCCTGGTATGAATCCTACTTGATCATGGTGAATGATTCTTCTGATCACTTGTTGGAGTCTTTTTGCTAGTATCCTATTTAAGATTTTTGCATCTATATTCATTAGGGAGATTGGTCTATAATTTTCTTTCTCTGTTTTTGGCCTGCCTGGATTTGGAATTAGTACCATGTTTGTGTCATAAAAGGAGTTTGGTAGAACTCCCTCTTTGCTTATTATGTCAAATAGTTTGTGTAGTATTGGAGTTAGCTGTTCTTTGAATGTTTGATAGAATTCACTGGTGAATCCATCAGGCCCTGGGGATTTTTTCCTTAGGAAGTTCTTTGATGGCCTGTTAGATTTCTTTTTCTGATATGGGATTATTTAAGAAATCTATTTCTTCTTCTGTTAGTCTAGGCAATTTATATTTTTGTCAATATTCATCCATATCACCTAGGTTGGTATATTTATTGCCATATAGTTGGACAAAGTAGTTTTTAATGATTGCCTTAATTTCCTCTTCATTGGAGGTGAGATCCCCCTTTTCATCCTTGATGCTGTTAATTTGCCTTTCTTCTTTCCTTTTTTTAATTAGATTGACCAGTACTTTGTCTATTTTGTCTGTTTTTTTTCAAAGTACCAGCTTCTAGTCTTGTTTATTAGCTCAATAGTTCTGTCACTTTTGATTTTATTAATTTCTCCCTTAATTTTTAGGATCTCTAGTTTGGTTTTCTTCTGGGGGGTTTTAATTTGTTTGTTCTCAAGTTTTTTGATTAGCATTTCCAATTCCTTGATCTCTGTCCTCCCTAATTTGTTAATATATGCACTCAGAGATATGAATTTTCCTCTAAGTACAACCTTGGCTGCATCCCATAAGGTTTGAAAGGATGTCTTGCCGTTGTCATTTTCCTCAACGAAATTACTAATTGTTTCTATGATTTCTTCTCTAACTAACTGATTTTGGAGTATCGTATTATTTAATTTCCAATTAATTTTTGATTTGGCTCTCCATGTACCCTTACCAATCAATATTTTTATTGCCTTGTGATCTGAAAAGGCTGCATTTATTATTTCTGCTTTTCTGCATTTGAGTGCCATGATTCCGTGACCTAGTGTATGATCTATTTTTGTGAATGTGATATGTGGTGCTGAAAAGAAGGTGTATTCCTTTTTGTCCCTATTTATTTTTCTCCATATGTCTATTAACTAATTTTTCTAAGATTTCACTCACCTCTTTTACCTCTTTCTTGTTTATTTTTTGGTTTGATTTATCTAAATTTGATAGTGGTTGGTTCAAGTCTCCCACTAATATGGTTTTACTGTCTATTTCCTCTTTCAATTCTCCTAGTTTCTCCATTAAAAATTTGGATGCTATACCATTTGGTGCATACATGTTCATTAGTGATATTTCCTCATTGTCTATACTCCCTTTTAACAGAATATATTTACCTTCCCTATCCCTTTTGATCAGGTCTATTTTTACTTTGGCTTTATCAGATATCATGATTGCAACTCCTGCCTTCTTTCCATCAGTTGAGGCCCAAAAGGTCTTACTCCAACCTTTAATTCTAACCTTATGAGTATCAACCCGCCTCATATGTGTTTCTTGAAGACAACAAATGGTAGGGTTTGGGGTTCTAATCCAATCTGCTATTTGTCTACATTTTATGGGTGAGTTCATCCCATTCACGTTCAAAGTTATGATTGTCATTTGTGGATTCGCTGGCATTTTGATATCTTCCCCTAGTTCTGACCTTTCTTCTTTAGCTATCTCCTTTTGAACCAGTGATTTACTTTAGGTCAATCCCCCTAGTCCCCTCCCTTGATATGCTTCCCTTTATAGCCCCTCCATTTTTATGCTCCCTTCCCCTCCCCCTTCTCCTTCCCTCCCTTTTTATACTCCTTCCCACCTCCTCCTCCTTAATTTTCCTTTCTTTCTTGCCCTGTTGGATAAGATAGAATTCAGGATCCCACTGGATCTAGATGTTCTTCCCTCTCAGATTTGATTTCACTGAAAGTAAGGTTTAAGTCATTCCACTTCATGCTCTCTTCCTCTCCTTCTCATGTGAGAGTTCTTCCCCTCCCCTTCCCATGTGTATCTTTATATGAGAAAGATTATTCTATTAAGTCCCCCCCCTATTTCTTGAAGTAAATCTTAGTATTATCGATGGTTCCCCCCCCTTTTCCTTTCTTTGCTCCCACTTTCCCCAAATCTTCTTAATGCCCCAATATTTCCCTATGCATGTTTCTTCTAACTACTCTTATGATGCATACAATTTTTGAGAGTTACACAAAACATTTTCCCCACGTATTAATATATATATATAATTTGATGTAAATGTAGTCCTTATAGAAGTGAGTTTGACTTAAAGAAAAAGACAAAATTTATCTCCTTTTCCCTTTCTTTCATATTTACCTTTTCATGTTTCTCTTGCTTTCTGTGCTTGGATAGCAAATTTTCCACTAAGTTCTGGTCTTTTCTTAGCAAATGCTTAGAAATCTTCTATTTTGTTGAATGCCCATACTTTCCCCTGGAAGTATATAATCAGTTTTGCTCAGTAGTTGATTCCTGGTTGGAGACCCAGCTCTCTTGCCTTTCTAAATATCGTGTTCCATGCTTTGCGGTCTCTTAGTGTGTTAGTTGCTAAGTCATGTGTGATCCTTATGGGAGCCCCCCTATATCTGAAGCTCCTCTTCTTGGTTTCTTGTAGGATTTTCTCCTTTTCTTGGAAGCTCTTGAATTTGGTAATTACATTCCTGGGGGTTGTCTTTTGGGGATTTAATATAGAGGGTGTTCTATGAGCCCTTTCTATTTCTATTTTGCCCCCTTGCTCCAGAATGTGTGGGCAATTTTCTTTTATAATCTCCTGTAGAATAACCTCGAGTTTATTGTTTATCTCTGGTTTTTCTGGGAGACTGATAATTTGGAGGTTGTCTCTTCTTCCTCTGTCTTCCAAGTCTGTGACCTTTTCAGTGAGATATTTTATGTTTTCTTCTAATTCATTAATTTTTTGACTTTGCTTTATTAATTCTTGCTGTTTTATGATCTCACTTTCTTCGAGTTGCTTAATTCTGGTCGTCAGGGACTGGTTTTGCTTTTCAGCTTTGTCTGCCCTTCTATTGGATGCTTCCAGCTCTTTTTCCAATTGAGCAGTCTTATCTGTCAGACTGCTGATCTCTTTCTCCCATTTTTCTTTCCAGGTTTCCATCTTTTGGGTGAACTCCAGTTTGAGATCTTCCAGAGCTTGTTGATAGTTTCCATTTTGGGAGGCATGTTCTGATTTTTTTTTTAATTACATCTTCATTCTCTTCTTTTCCTTGGGTACTCCTGCCATAAAAGTTTTTAATAGTCACCTTTTTCCCTTTCTTCCTGGAAGCTTGATTTTGGGCCATGTGAGACATCCCTTTGGTGGTTTTATTCCCCTTTCATTTTGGTCTGGGGTCTGGGTAATATGGGCAGGTTTTCTGTGAATTTAGGTTGCCTCAGACTGTTTCTTCCCCGCCTCTGAGGTTTCTTAGAGCCCTGGGGCCCTGATCACAGCCAAACTGCCCAGGTGATCAGCTCCACCCAGATAATCAGTGCGTGGTCCGCCCCTGGTGTTTATCTCTGCCCAGATGCTCAGCGCAATCTCCCTGAGGTCAGCTCCTTGGGCCCCCTGTGCTCAGCACAGGATTCTCCCATGAAACTGCCCTGAGACGTTTTTTCCTGGCAGTCCCCAGATCCCAAGGACCCTGGAGTGCCCCCCCAGACAGAGACGTTTCCCACTCACTCGCTTTCCCAGTGAGAGCTCCGGTAGCTCACTTTGATTTGGTGGGGGTGGGGGGATGGGCGGGGAAGGGCGGCTCAGTTCACATTTCTGTGCAAGCTTTCCCTCCTTCTTATTATAGTGTGGAAATGTTCAAAACCCACATACCTTTGCCTCTGTGGGGTACTGGGGAGTACTGGGGAGTCCTTCTGTTCCTCCAAAGGTGATTTTTATGCTTCTTTGATGTAGTCTATTTCGTTCGGTGTCGGGGAGAGGAAGCATGTGGCTTCTAGATTGCAGCCATGTTTACCCGGAAGTCCCACAGATATACCTTTGTAGCTGCAGAAACCTCAGATACTAGTAAGGTCAGATAAGAGGCCAATCTGAACCCCCTTGTCTTTTCCCACTACCTGTAGAACCTACCCTGGTTGGTTCTTCTCATGAATTCTTGGTGGTGAGAAGACTCCCTGGAAGATCCCTCTTCCCTTTTCCTTTCCCCCTTTTCCCTTTTCAAGATGCTTGACTGCTCAAAGTGGATAGATGAGATAGCAGTCAATAAAATTCCTACAAGATGGAGAATCAATAGTCCTTAATATGTACTCTGCTACTGCTTCTTATGGACCTCTAGACCTTACCATCCTCCAATTTCTATGCCCTGCAATCCCCTGGCAATGTCATCAGACCAATTTATGTAATCTAAAGACCTCTTGACCTTGCCATGTCTCTCACCACTCCACTGTGAGGATTTCAAGATCTCACAGTTTACCTGGCAGCTGGACTTTTGTGTATTGTCTTCCCCTATTAAAGTGTGCCATCATTGAGAGCCACAACTGATTGAGGTTTTTTCCCATTTATATAACCAGCACTTGGTATAGCTATTTGATTCCTAGTATCAACATGGAAATCCAGAAATCCCCAGTTTATTTAGTTTGAGGGTAGAATCCCCAGGTTTTGACCTTGTCACAGGAGAGATTTCCCCTTGAGGGAAGGTCCCACTTCACCAGACAATAGACATCCACTTCAGCTTTGGCTCAGTTGGTAGTGCATCAGTCTCACAAGCTGAAGGTCCCAGGTTCGATCCTCAGTAAGGAGGGTGTGATATATGGGGAGAAGCTTCTGGAGACAAAAGATCTGGGATCTGTCTCCCACCTGAAGTTGGATGTCTGTTGTCTGGTGAAGTGGGACCTTCCCTCAGGGGGAAAACTCTCCTATGACAAGGTCAAAACCTGGGGTTTCTACACTCAAACTAAATAAACTAGGGATTTCTATATTTACATGTTGACATAAGTAAGCACTTAATAACTGCTTTTTTACTTCCTTCACTCCTTTGTTGATTCCTTCATTCCTTCCTTATTACCTTAGTCCTTCCTTCCATTCTTCCTTCCTTCCTTTACGTGAGAAAGATGTTGGGTTTTTTTTCTCCCTAAGACAAACATATCTATATGAGCAGGCCTGAGTGAAAGCCAAGACTTCTATCTAGTTCATAGTATTTTCCAAAGGCCTGTCTATGTGAGCTGTCTTCCATCTTTTTCTCTCCTAAATCCTATTTATATAACATTTTCAATTCTGACTACATACTTCCCCTTTCCTTACCCAATAAACTATTTATCTTTTGTAGTGAAAAATAAAAAAGAGGAAAAAGCACTTCACCAAAATCATCAAACAGCAATTATTTCTAACAGAGTACACAATATTCTATGCCCACAGTCCCTTATCTCTGCAAAGAGGGGCGGGAAGTACATTGTTTCAACTTTTTTCCAAGGACCCAAACTTTCATAGAAAGCTGCCTTACTATTTTCCATTGTGTTCCACAGTCCTGACTTTCCTTCTGCTTACGAGCCTTATCCTATAATAATTCTCTTCATCTTCCTAAGTGTTTTGAATCCATGACAGAACCAAAGAGGAGTTAATGGTCATATCTTCTGGGTTTCAGTTTATCCATCAGCTTAGGGTTCTGTGTGATAGGCTTTGATCTCCTGGCCTTTATAGTCCCTTCTTGAGCAGCCCAAGTACCAGTAGAACACCACAGGGCAGTCATGTGTTCCATGAACCAGAAGCCCTAGGTCAGAGAATTTTGGCCCCAGAAAAACATTTGGGTATGTGAATTTGTCTAGGTTTGTGGAATAGTATTGAACCTTCCCATTGAGTCCATTAATTTTCAGGCAGGGAGGCAGAATAGAATCTAGCCCAAGAACTTGGGCTGCATTTAATTGTGAGCAGTGAGAAATTTTTGTGTATTTAAAAGCAGACTGTAAAGGGGAAAGGAGAGAAAGGAGTGAGGATTTGATGCCTTCTTCTGACTTAGTACTTCCAGTTCAGCTGCTTTCTGACTTATGGACCATATCATATGAAGGTTTAAGCCAGAAGAAAGGTCACATCAGTGGGGACCATGGAGTATTTCTCCCTGAATACTGTCAGACAGTATCTCTATCTATCCCCAGAGAGATTAACAAAGGAAGACATCATACAATAAATAATAATAATAATAAAAATAAATAGAAAGCAAGGTCCTTTGTTTGAGAAGGAAGGAAAGATTTTGTGACATTAGAGGGAGAGAAGAGAACATTTAGGAGAGCCACTGTGTGGAATATGATAGTCAATCAGGAAAAATAAAAGAATTTCCATGCATCAGTAATGGTCTAGTTAAGATTACATCCAGAGTTGTAGTTGCCTTAGTCACTTCAGCTCCAATGACATTCAGGAGCATGCATTTAAGAATGAACAAGACATAGGGTGAGAGTATAGGTGTGAGTGGCAAGAGAACAAGGGAGAAAGGAATAGAAGATTAAATCTGTGAAGGGAAGCAGTTGAAGGTAGAATAGCAGTGATAGACTAGAGAAAAGAGTTGGAGGACCGTGAGATGAGGAAGAATAGGAAAAGTAAGGCAGGGGGAGAGATGGAACAAAAGGTATGAAGGAACCTAGGATAAATTAGGCCCACTGAGGAAAGCAGCCATAAAAGACATGCTTGTGCGTTTGCCTTGGATTTTATGGCAAGACTGGATCTCAATATAACAGCTCAAAAGTATTGTGTAGCTGAATTTCAGATAAAGAGAATTCCTGAAAAGCTTCCTTGCTAATAATCCTTGAATTGTTCATTATTTTGATGACCAAAGAAGCTTTTGTAATGTCATAACCAAATGACTCAGCCTCTCTTTCCCCTGTTTCCTATAAACCACCAAGTTACTTTCAATATTCCTCAGCTGCTTGGGTGTGTAGAAGTGCCCTAGAAATGTTTTGGGTAAAGTCTTTTCATAAACAATATTCTGTGCTGTAATAAAGGATATAATCAGAGCAAGCTGAATGCAAAAGATGCTTCAAATCAACATTCCACCCAGAACTCCCAGGAACTGGGACTGAACACAGAGGCAGTTATTGGAAACTGTTGGTGGGCCCTGGAGGAGAGAGAAGCTGCTTTTTCTATCAGTCAAGAGAGCCCAGAGGGTATTTGCCTGGTATTTCTGTGGTGGACCCAGAGAGCCAGTGGATCTCTCTTCTTTGATTTTCTTGACATTCCTGCCTGTTCCTACTGCTGCTGCTACAGAGAAGTGGATTTCAGCTGTTGTTGGTGACATCTTTCTGGGACTGCTGTTTGAATCAAAGAGGACTCCTGTATAGTGAGATTCTTTGGGCCCTTTTGTCCTTGCCCCTGCCAATCCCTCCCCAACTTTAATTAATACTCAAATTAGTTTAGAATAATTATAGAAAGGTTTAGGGTTTTAATATCTGTTGTGGATTAGAAGTAAGTTATTCCCTGATTCCCCTTCCCTGCTCCCTTTAGCTAATTAAACCATATATATATATATATATATATATATATATATATATATATATATATATACTAGTTGGAATCCCTTCTTTTAACACACATGTAACATTGAGAAAGTTATACCTCTTAAATGATGTAATGCTTAATCTCTACATTCTATAAAAATCTTTCTCTTTGTCATAATAAACAGAGATCATGGAGATCATGCATCTTCCTGTATGGCCCTTGCTTTGACTCTCTCTCTCTCTCCTTTTCCTCTCAATGTCGCACTCCAGGCCACATCATATAGGAAGTCGTGATCATATTATATAAATGTCTTTTGGCCAGATAAGCTCAAGAGTCAGGGATGTGCTAATAAATATTTTACAACCAGCTCTTTGAAATACAATGCACATAGGACATACTTTTAAATTTAATCTGCATCATTAACATTGTTTCCATCATATTTTGAGTCCAGTCACCAAAACAAAGCCCTCATTTGTAGCATTTACTGATTTCTGAGGTGTAAATGCTCACAGTGAAAATTTAACAATCAAATCATCCTAGCAGACTGGAGCTGGCTCCAGCATACTTCTGCCAAGAGCTCTGAAAAAAGGCTAAACCTCCTACTTAATCCCATACCATTGTCCTTGCTTTAGACCCTTTCCTAGCAGTCATCTTTAAGAGGAATAATTCCTATGGAAATCTGAACCCAGAATTGCTTCCTCAAATGCAGCAGTTTACTGTCCCCTCCACAATCATTAAGATGCATTTGGCTAAAAATTCTGTGTATACTGTCTTTCTTTATAAGAGTATAAATTCTTTGTGCGGCAGGGATTACCTGACCAATAGTAATAATAATAAAAATAACAAACATTTATATAATTCTTGCTCCATGCCAGTCACTATGTTAAATGCTTTGCAATTATTATCTCATTTGAGTCTCACAACAACCTTGGGAGTATTATTTTCCCCAGATTATACAGATGAGGAAACTGAGGCAAACAGAAATTAAGTATCTTGCCCAGGGTCACACAGCTAGGAAATGTCTGAGGCTGTGTTTAAATGACTTCCTTAGTCAAGGCTCAGCACTCTGCCCACTGGGCCAGTATTCCTAGTTTTGTGTACCTAGTAAATGCTTAAGAAATGACATTGATCAAATTACAAGTTAAGAAGTGAAGATCATGGAAGGGTCACAGTTAGGGAAGATGGTGAAATCTTAGGTGTGACCATCTCTGTGGGTAGCTGAGGTGGAATGAAAACACATATTGCCAAAGCTGAGGAAGCTCTTGACCTGGGAGGTCAAGGTATTTTTTGCCAAAATGGATATTAATAGGCATATTAAAGCTGTTAGATCTGGCAGGGTTTGGGTGGAAAGGACATTTGACCCAAATATTGAAAAATTTTCAGAAAGAAGTGACTTGCAAAGTTGGTAGATGAATGCAACAAGTCCTTGGAAAAGGTGACAGACCAACCTTCAAAGAAAAAAGTTATGGCAAAAGAGGAAGGGGCTAAGATTAAGCTATGACAACAAAGGGAGAGACTGGAAATGGACATGAAAAACAAAGAGCATCTATACCTATACTTCTTCTGGCATAATGCTTAATGCCTACGAGAGCAATATATATTACTTGAGATAATGGTCAAAGATGGTCTTTTGGAAGTTTTCATGTTTCAATGATAGGATAATTGTGAAAAGAAAGGATCTAGGATAAAAGAAGTACATTAATAATATGATGGAAGTCCTCTAGGCCAGGTGGAAGGGGAGATAGAAGAGGATAAGGTCTGGAGAGAGAGAGAGAGGTCTGAAGTGATAGAAGTAGCTACAGATGAAGATTTTTATCTGATTCAATAATGACTCTGAATCACAAAGGAGAAGACAAATAGGAATATACTACTTAGTGGTCTACAGAAGTTTAGTACCAATGGGGCTTAGATGGCCTGAGTCTATAATTAATGCCTCCTGTTCCTGTGACATTCTTCCTGTCTCCCACTAAAGTACCTTGCATAAAACTAACCCTGAATCTGTATACCAAAGAGAGCAAAGAGAGGGGAAAAGGACCTTATTTGTACAAAAGTATTTCTAGCAGCAATTTTTGGGATGGCAAAGAACTGGTCATTGAGAGAATTGTCCATCAATTGGGAATGGCTGAATAAGTTGCATGTGATTATAATTAAATATTCTTTGGTCATAAGAAATGGCAAGCATATTCCCCAATTGATATATGGTCAAAGGACATGAATAGGCATTTTTCACATAATGAAATCAAAACTATAAATAAGCACATGAAAAAGTGTTCTAAATCCCACCTGATTAGAGAAAATCAAATTAAAACAAGTCTGAGATCCCACCTCACACCTAGCAGATTGGCCAATGTGAAAGCAAAGGAAAGTGATAAATGTTGGAGGGAGTGTGACAAAATTGGGACACTAATACACTGCTGGTGGAGTTGTGAATTGGTCCAACCATTCTGGAGGACAATTTGGAATTATGCTCAAAGGGCACTAAAAGACTGTCTGCCCTCTGATCCAGCCATAGCACTGCTGAGTTTGTACCCCAAAGAGAATATAAGGGAAAAGACTTGTACAAGAATATTCATAGCTACACTCTGTGATGGCAAAAAATTGGAAAATGTGGTTGTGTCCCTTGATTGGAGAATGGCTGAACAAATTGTGGCATCTGTTGGTGATAGAATACAATTGTGCTGAAAGGAATAATGAACTGGAGAAATGCCATGTGAACTGGAACAACCTCCAGGAACTGATGCAGAGTGAAAGGAGCAGAACCAGGAGAACATTGTACATAGAGACTGATACATTATGGCATAATAGAATGTAATGTACTTTTCTACCAGCAACAATGTAATGACCCAGGACAATCCAGAGGAACTTGTGAGAAAGAATGCTATCCACATCCAGAGAAAGAACTGTGGAACCAGAAATGGCATTAGAAAAATATATGATCAATCACATAGTAAGATGGGGATGTGATTAGGGTTTTGATGTTAGAGGATCACTCTACTGCAAATATGAATAACATAGAAATAGATTTTGAACAATGATATGTGTATAACCCAGTGGAACTGCTTGTTGGCTTTGGGAGGTGGGGAAGAAAGAGTGGGAGAGGGGGATCATGAATCATGTAACCATGGAAAAATATTCCAAATAAAAAAAATTTTTTTTAAATGTAAAGTCTGATTTAAGACGTGATTCCGGAATAAATTTCCCTATTCCCCCAAAATAAACCCACATTATATTTCAAAAAAAAAGAAAGGAAGAAATAAATGATAGGCAGGATGGTTTCAGAAAAAATTGGATAAGGCTTATATGACCTGATACAAAATAAAATGAGTAGAACCAGGAGAATATTGCTCACAGTAATAGCGATATTGTACTATAATCAACTGTGAATGACAAGTATTATCAGCAACATAAATTGCTGATTCAAGATTTCTCCAAGGTCTGGACTAATGGGAATGGATTTCTACTTGATTCTGTGAATCCTTCAATAAATATCCCTCACTTTGCAAGTTTCTCCTTTTAAATTACTGCTAGTACCTAGTAATTAAAACCTGAATACTGATCAACTGGTCTGTTAGATGAACAGAGACAGCCACAGAACTGGAAAAGTACCAATTGCTGGGGATTCATAACATTCAGCATCCGATGATAATCAAAGGTGGAGGTATCAGTCTATTCTTGGTCCAGACACCAGAGATGAAGGACCTGAACTCATAGGGAAAGCAAATCAAGTATTCAGTTTGGTAAATATCTCAGTTCCCTAATTAAATCCATTCTCAGTATGTATTTCTTTGTCTGATCCCAAGAAGGCAAAGGATGGCAAACACCTAGAAGATACCTGAATTGTGGCACCAGACTAGGTTTATGATCAAGCCTAGTACATGGGGCCCTGTTTCTGGGAAGAATCCTGTAAGTAAGAGACCTCGTGTCTGAGTACTCTTTATTTATAGAAGACTGGAGCAGCTAGGAGCATCACTGGAGCAGCTAGGTGGCACAGTGGATAGAGTGCTAGCAGGAAGACTCATCTTTGTAATATCAAATCTGGCTTCAGACACTTCTAGCTCTATGACCCTAGGCAAGTCTCTTAATAATAGGTACCTCAGTTTCCTCATCTCTAAAATGAACTAGAGAAGGAAATGGAAAACCACTCCTGTATTTTTGCCAAGAAAACTCCAAAAGGAGTCATGAAGAGTTGGACACAACTAAATAACAACCTGGCACCATTACTTTATCTCAGGTGGTTCATTTAAGCAGAATGGAATTGTAATAACTCCTTATAAGGCAATAAATTCTGGTCACTGAGATTTCTAAGTATAGTTCCTAATCAAAGACATGTCTGGAGTCCTACATATAGATTCTGGGGCAAAAGCCTTGGCTGGGTAACAACAACAGTTCCTTTTACCCACCTGATAGTAGGGACCTCAGGTATTGTTTTCTTGGTCAGTTTGATAATATAAAGCAGATTGTCAGATATGGCAGAAGGTCAAAGAAGGCTCTTTGGTGTAGCATGGCAGAAAAACCCTTATGAGATCCAGAGTTGGACTATCTTTCTACTTTTATGGTGGTTGTTGAGTCATTTTTAGTTGTGTTCAACTATTAGTGTCCATGTTTGGGGGTTTTCTTGGGAAAGATATAGAATGGTTTGCAATTTCCTTGTCCAACTCATTTTACAGGTAAGGAAACTGAGATAAACAGGATTAAATGGGAAGTGTTTGAGGCCAGATTTGAATTTAGGATGATAAGTTAGGGCAGCTAAGTGGTACAATAGAGTGCCAAACTTGGAGTGAGGAGGACCTGGATTCGAATCTAGTCTCAGATACTTCCTAGCTGTGTCACCCCAGTCAAATCATTTAAGGCCATTTGCCTAGTTTTTGATCTTCTGTCTTAGTCTCGTTACTAAGACAGAAGGTAAGGTTGCTGGGTTGTTGTTGTTTTTTTTGTTTGTTTGTTTTGTTTTGTTTTTAAGGAAGATGAGTCTTCCTGACTCTAAGCTCAGTACTTTTTCACTGTACCTAGCTGCCCCATCCTCTCTGTTTTACAGACAAGTAAACTGAGACTTAGCATTTTAAGTGGTTTTTTTTTCAGGGTTGCACAGCTAATGAGTGATCTTCAATACCAAGCTTTCTGACCCCAACTTTGGTACTTTACCTTCTGTACCAGTCTTTCAAATATAATTACTTCTATTCTAAGTGGACCTGAGTGCTGCACCCACCAAAGATCTCCACTTAAAGCCAGGATAACCAAAGCTCTCTATCTCTAGAACCAACTCTTCTCTCCCTTTCTCTATTGCACTATTTTGACTTCAAATACCCTCTCCAACTTTCTGGTGCTTTAAATTCCAGGCTCAGACTTATCCCAGGGACAGAGTAGAGTGGGAAGAGAAAGATTGAGCAGAGCTTAGAAATCATCTGTAATGGGGATGAATGAAAAATATGTGAAAGAGACCAGGGGTAACTATGGAAAGAAGCTAGAGGAGTTGGTAGGGTGGGTTGGTAAATGTAGAATAACTAATTGTTCAACAAATAGATTTCATAGTATTTGCAGATTTCTGATGTATGAGTGCTCACACTGAATTTTAACAAACAGCTGGTCTTACTCCAGAATACTGCTGGTTGGAGGATTCCAGAAATGAAGGATTATTTACTACTTCTCTTCCCCTTTCACTTCTAGGTTCCTTAATTAGGTCTCAGCAGGGACTTTCCAGTCTTTAATACAGGATGACAATTCTTTCCAATTAACATTTAGTAAACTGTGACATCACTTGTTACCAGGTGGAATTATTATTTCAAAAGGTTGCATCTAAAGGGAGATGATAAGGCTTGGCAGGCAGTTAATGCTTAATGCAAGTTAATGCTTGCCAAGGAAGGTGTGGCTCCTGGAAAGGGTGTTATCTTGAGGGAAAGTTTGTAGACAGGAGAGAAAAACCTGAAATGAGTGGTTCAAAGGGAAGGTAGAAGAGGAGGAGGTCAGAGGGGAGGGATTGCTGGGATCCCAGTCTGAAAAAACAATGGGGCTGTAGGAAAGAACTAGAGAGTTCAGTGGACAGAGCTAAGAGAGAAAAAATGATCTGGACTCAGCAAAAAGAGTGTGGAATGAGGATGGTCAAGATAGCACTGAATAAGTGATAGAATAAGAGTCTATATGGGACTACCAGATGAGAAAGTAACTAGGTGACAGAGTAGATAGATCACTAGTCCAAGAATCAGGAAGACCAGAGTTCAAATGCTTACTAAGCTATGTGTCCCTGCACAAATGACTTAATCCAATTTGCCTCAGTTTTCTCATCTGTAAAATGAGCTGTAGAAAGACATGGGAAACCAATCCAGGATCTTTGCCAAGAAAACCCCAAATGGAGTCACAAAAAGTCAGACACAACTAAACAACAAGGAGATGAGAGGCTGAAATGAGGAAGACTACTTGGATTAGTTAATTGAATGAATGAAGCATTATACACTTAGTTGATTGGGCATCTTATATTTATAAAGAACTTTACCATTATTAGTACAAGCTTTTTTAAATTTAAAAAATCATTTAAAGATTTTATTTTCCTAATTATGTAGAATAACAATTTTCAACATTTTTAAAAATTAATAGTTTCAAACTGTCTTTCTCCCTCCTTTCCTTTCCCTCCTGTTGGAGATAGTAAGCATTTTGATCTGGGTTATTCATGCACTATCATGTAAACCATGCTTTCATATATAAAACCAAAACCCCCCAATAAAATCGCCAATAAACTAATATGAATGATACTATGCTTTGATCTGCATCCAGCTCCAACAGTTCTTTCTCTGGAGGTGGACAACACTCTCTCATAAATTCTTCAGGACTGTCCCAGATCACTGTATTGCCAAGAGTGACCAGGTTTTCACAGTTGATAATCATAGTACAGGTTTTAATATCCACATTTCAAACATCAGAAAATAAGGCCCAGAAAGGCTGATTAACTTTCCAGGATCACAGGGCAACCAGCAAGTTTCTGGTGGTGAGGAACTAAGTTATTCCCTGAAGAGGGAATGGAACAAATTAGATATGAATCAAGGAAGAAGGGAGAACAGTAGGAGAAAGAATGGTTTCATGAACTACATGTTTATACATATCTTTCCTGGTTCTCCAACCTATGTTTGAAATGACTGACTCCCTACAATTTTTCTCACTTTTCTTTCCCCCAGATACACATTGAATTCTAGTCCATTCTTTAAAGCCCATTTCAGGGGCAGGTAGGTAACTAGAGAGCCAGGCCTGAAGATCAGAGGTCTTGGGTTCAAATCTAGTTCCAGATCCTTCCTACCTTGGACAAGTCATTTAACTCTAATTGCCTAGCCATTATCACTTTTCTGCCTTGGAACCAATATTCAGTATTGATTCCAAACCAAAAGGTCAGAGTTTTAAAAGTCTTTGAAAAAAAAAAGAAACCCATTTCAAACATCATTTCCTTCAGGAAATCTTCCCTGATCTCTCCCATTTAGAATTCATATAGCATTTAAATGGAACATCTTGAATACATTGTCATATATCATTTTGTCCCATACTTTTATCTGTGTATGTGCCACAGTAAAATACCAAGCTCCAGAAGGCAGTACTCTGCACACAATAGACACTTAATAAATGTTGAATTAGGTAGAATAGTTGAGCTAGAATAGATCTTAGAGATATATATTTTTAAATGCTTAACTTTAAGAAGTTCAAATAAAATTGGGATCAGAGAAATCAAATGGAAGACAAATAAAGCTGATAAGAGGCAGTTTGAAACCAAAGAAAAATTAGGAGACTTAGAGCTGGAAGACTTGGTTTTAAAGATCAAGTCTGTGCTTTTCTATCTGTGAGATCTTGGACAAGTTGTTAACTTCTCTGGGACTCAGCTGCCTCATGTGTAAAATGAAAAGGTTGGCATTCTGGAGGGCAATTTGGAATTATGCACAAAGGGATTTAAAAGAATGCTTGTCCTTTGATCCAGCGGGGTTTGTACGCCAAAGAAATAACAAGGAAAAAGACTCACAAAAATATTTCTAGCTGAGCTCTTTGTGATGGCAAAAAATTGGAAAATGAGGGGATGTCATCGATTGGGAAATGGCTGAACAAATTGTGGTATCTGATGGTGATGGAATACTATTGTGCTAAAAGGAATAATAAAGTGGAGGAGTTCCATGGAGACTGGAACAACCTCCAGGAAGTGATGCAGAAGGAAAGGAGCAGAACTAGAAGAATGTTGTACACATAGACTTATACACTGTGGCACAATAGAATGTAATGGACTTTTCTACTAGCAGCAGTGCAATGATCCAGGACAATCCAGAGTAAGGTATGAGAAAGAACACTATCCATATTCAAAGAAAGAACTGTGGGAGCAGAAACACAGAAGAAAAAACATGATCGATCACTTAGTTCAATGGAGATATGTTTGGGGATGTTGAATTTAAATGATCACTCTATTGCAATATGAATAACATGAAAGTAGGTTTTGAAAAATGATGCAGTGGAACTGCTAGTCAGCTCCAGGAGGGAGGACAGGTGGGGGGAGGGGCAAATAATGAATCATATAACCATGGAAAAATATTCTAAATATATTTTAAAAATAAAAGAAACAAAATGCTAAAAAAATAAAGTGATTGGATTTGATGATCTCTAAGGTCCTCTCCAGCTCAAAATTTATGATCTTACGTGGGAATTTTCTAGACTATTAGGAAACTTGTGGCATTATTCTTTCTGGCCAGTAGAAGCTACAGGGAACACACTATTCTTCCCTTTTCCTTTTTAAATTCTTGGATCCCAGAGCTGTAATTTGGGTGGGACAGCTGGGAGCTTTTCTCCTAGAAGCACATCAAAGTGGTGCTTTTTCCTCATGAACTGCCATCACTGTACCTCAGGGTCTTCCACAGACATGTACCACATAATATGACCCCTGAAGTCTTGTTAGGCTCCTTGCCATTACGTAACTACCATGTTTCCATAGCTATGACATCCCTCTATTGGTTACCTCACCATCCCCTTCCCAGTCTCTCGGTGGATAAACATTAGCATCTATGGGGGAAGACCTACCTCTTCTCTCTGTGTCACAGTCCACTGTCCCCTCCCCCAGATATTTTTATCCAGGTAAAAGAATTCTCCATCATGTTTCTGCTGATTTCTCCCCTCTCTCCTTCCCCTCTAACATGTGTTTCCTCTCAGATGAAGAACAACTCTGAGGTAGAATTTTATTCTAGCCTCTCTGATGACTGATCTCTTTGACTTCTTCACAGGATAAAAGCAGAGCAACTTTGAGAACTTAGTCCAAGGCTAACATGAGCTTTATTTAACATCAATAAGCAATTTTAAAGGATGAATCTAGGTGATGGTCAAAATCTGATGAATATCTCCCTTCAGATAGGGAATGAAAATAGAAGTACAGGAGTATTCCCAGAGGAAAGAGAAGGCAAGCATTATTTCAAAGGAAATTTCTTGGGGGCGAGGAGTATAGTGAGGACAGAATTAGGAGTAGAGTCCATGGTGACTTGATGTTGGAAATTCAAAAAAGGAACAAATCTTGGCTCTTAGAAGGCTAAGTCACTACTGCAGGGAACAGATGAGAAAACCACTGAATAAAGAACAAAGATTGAGGAAGAACTCCTAGAACCTCTATTTACCACCCTTCCATTTACCACCCTTAAGCCTGGGCTGTTATCACAGATTCTCAATTTCCTCTTCATACCACTTTGATCAGCCAGGGATTTTCCATCTTTAGTTGACTGAGGGATTGCACTGACCAGTCACCAGCCAGAAACCTCATACTTCATTAGTAACCAGGTAAAAGAGTTACTTGAAGAACCTTTTTGCTGTTTTTCTCCTCTCCAGCTTGGAAGATGTGTAACTCCTGGAAGTTAATAAAAATGTCTTCTCCAACATTCCTTCCACCTCATTTTCTGACATATTCAGTTCTAATCAGTAAGTTCTGACTCTGGGCCTTCTAATTTATAAAGAAGTTAAATCCTTAAAGAGAGGTAGCTATGACAAGTAAAATGATACTTTACCCTTTTATACTGTTTTTCAGTTTGTAAAGTACTTTTCTTGCATTATATCATTCTCTCTTAACACTGTTCCTATGAATGTGGTAAGAACTAGTGCTATTAACCCCATTTTGCTTGGAAGAAACAGCCTCAGAGAAGGAAAATGATTCATCCAAAATCATATAGCCCTTTACCTATTTTATATTCTAGCAAACTGACATACTTAACTGTTTTCTCAACTTGGCATTTTATTTTCTACCTCAAAGGATTTATATATGCCATCCTTAGAATCATTATATCTTCCTTCAAGGTTCAGCTCAGGTGCCACCTTTTAACAAAACCCTTTTCAGTGTTTTCTACTTGGTCACCTCTCCATCCTCAAATTATCTTGCCTTTGTATTGTGGAGCTTTGCACCTAGTAGGTACTTAATATATGTTGGCTAAATGGAAGGGATGAAAATTAGTTCACCAGCCCAAAAGCCCCCAAATCCAGTAATTACAGAAGATGGAAATGGCTCATGGAATGGAAAGATAGATGAATGGATAGATAATAGATCAATGGATTGATGGATGGAGACAAGGTGGGTAAAGACCTAGGGTCTTGGAAAACAGAGGAATTTGAATGTGTGGAGTGATAGGGATTTGATTTCAGTTTTAAAGAAAGCTTTACAAACAAATGGAGTAAAATAGAAATGATGAGAAATTAGAGCAAGATGACTAGAAGCAAGGATTTGCTAGAACTACTTCAAACTTGTTCCCAGGTCTCTTGTCAAATTTTCAGTATGAATATTTACAAGTTGGAAATTAGCAAATGTTATAATTTAAGGCTTAATTCATTGTTTTGTTGATTTGTAGACTTAAAGTGACAGATCATGCAGATTAAAATTTAAAACATCATGTAATTTTCAAAGAAAAATATTCAGAGAGCTGGATGCTAAAATTGACCAGCACACTCTTGGCTGGAATCCACCTCAAAGGTGCATCCAAAGCTTCAACTAGTGCCATGTGACTGGGGAAACTGGTATGAGGCATGAGATGCCCAAGACAAATCACTGAGAGATGATTTCATAGCTTTGACTAATTTTCCTATTTCCAAGGTCAATTCCACCTCAGGATTTGCTCATTTTTCACCTCAGCAACCAAAATAACAAATGACCTTAATTCACTGAATCATTGAAATACCTCACTAAGTAAATGTTTGATGCTTATGTTGACGCTGATGCTGGTACTGACGCTTAGCTGCTGGTCCCAAGTCTGTGGTGACTGGGGCAGGTCAAAACAGGGAATCTTTCATCTTTCACTTCTCATCTCCCAACCACAAGCCCTGGCAACTAGTCAACTGGAAGATGGAAGTGTTACTACCACATCCTTTCTTTGGACCCTGGCCAGGGTTCTTCCAGTAGAACCTCAGTGTCCTACATATAGTTATCCCTCTCCCTAGCTCCATCTCTAGGTCAAATATCTCTAAACACATGTATGGAGCTCCTGATTCTTCCTACCTCTAGATTCCTCATGGCAGAATCCTTACTAGACCTCCATGTTTTCCTTCTTCACTTCCCTCCCCCAATTATTAGTCCGGAGCACTTTATTTCTCCTCTAGTGTCTTTTCGAAACTCTGAAGCCAAACCCAATGCCTAGACATTCTCAGTGGGACCATCTGCTGGAGACAGATGATGCTATCTATCCCCACATTTCTCATTGGCAGGAGAGAAAAGCCTGCAAGACAAGATTGGTTTCTCCACAACTTCCTTAAAACCACTTCTGCAATCTACTCTCTTTCTTGTCTGGAAACTCAGAACTCGTAGTCCCTTCTTGCAATGAAAAGATTCTCTGTTCCTTTATCTCTGACAGGGACTAGGTGCATTCCTGTATGGGACCTAATATTCAGTGGAACATGATTCAGGGGACTGTTTATGAAAAATGGGGTGGGATGAGAGGAGGAAAAAAATCATACAGGTACTGATTCATCTACAAAGTTTAGTGATATTTGTGTTTCTGTGACATGAATGAGGACTTGTACCAAGTACTTGTACTCCTCACTCCTCCCTATCTCATACTTCTCGCTTTACCTCATTCAAGAGCACTGATGGAGCTATTTCATTAATAGAAGACATGATTGATGGCAGGTCTTGGCACGAACTCTCCCGTGGCTTTCCTTTTCCATAAGCCATTTAGTGGAATTTAGCCAGCAGAAACCCCTTTGCATCAGCTATAAGCTTCACAGAGACAGTGAAAACTAAGATTTCTATTTTCAGCTTTTCTTATTCCAGGAATCTGCTTAATTTTAGTGTCCTCTCTCTCTCTCTCTCTCTCTCTGTTAAATTCTTTCCAATTCATCCTAGCTTGTTTGACACTGAGTTGTTTCCGTGTCACCTTCCTCACTACACTGTGAGCTTTTTGAGGACAAGGACTGCATTTGTTTTTCTTTGTATCTTCTGAGCTTGGCATAGTACCAGACACAGAAAAGTCACTTAATAATTGATTTTTGACTGATTGACTTGTTAGATTGTGATGCTTCCTCCAGACACAAGAATAATAGTATTCATTTATGTAATCCATGTATATAGTACTTTAAATTCATCATCTTATTCAATCCTCAGAACAACTTTTTAATATTGATTCTGTACATATGATCATCTCCATCTTGCTGGTGAAAAAACTAAGGCATTAAGTAGTGGAGGTGGAATTTGCATGTAGGTATCTCCAACATTTTTTCCATGAAATTAGGGCATCTCCTTGAGTTGGAAATGTTCCATGACTGGAAATTTCTTTTAACTGTTCTCTGACTAAACTAACAAGGAAAACCTTTATGTCATCTTTGTGAGCTGTGGACAAGTGACACTACTTTTTCTTTCTCTAGTGGTTAATGGAAAAGGTTATTAAGAACAGAATTAAGAACAGAACAACCCTTACTTCCAAATCTATTTAATCACTGATCTTTTGTTCCTAGCTATTTATCATGCTGGCTTTTGCCCTTTACCTTGAGAGTAGAGAGGGCAGATACCAAGAAGGAACTCATCACAAAATGGGCTATTATCACAGTAAGGATTGCAGTCAGACACAAGGAAGGGATTGCCAGACTAAGGAATCTAGGTTATCTTCTCCTTTGGAGATTTTTATCTTCTCCTATATGTATTCAACTTTCTTCCCAGTTTAGATTCAACTCTTGTGATTAGCTTGGGGAAATAGTTTGACTTCAGGAGGATTCAGCCAGACTCTAGTAACTTTTTTGAGGCCCTTTTCTCTTTACCTAACACCAACCATGTTCAGGTCCAGTTCATCTTTGACTTCAAATGTTCAGTGGTAAGGGGCAGTTATGTAGCACAGTAGATAGAGTGCCAGGCCTGGAGTTGGGAGAGCCTGGTTTCAAATCTGATCTCAGACACACTTGGTAGTTTTATGACTCTAGGCAAGATGCTTTTCCCCAATTGCCTAGCCTTTGCTTCTCTTCTGTCTTAAAATTGATACTAGGACAGAAGTTAAGAGTTTAAAAAAATGATCAGTAACACTGACTGAAGCTCCAGGGAGCATAATCATCATTACTGTAATAATAAAATCTTTTCTTTTAATCCATTGGAATTTTATCACCCAGATGAAATTTTTCTCTCCAAGGTAATCATTTCAAATATTTTTTAGTCTTCAGCCACCTTAAATTTTCTGTTGTGTTTTATACTATTTACTTAGTCTTTTGTATTTAACTTGTCCCCATTCATATTTCCCATTCTTTCTTTCAAATTGCTAATCTATCCAACCATCCATTCAGTACATCTCACCATCTGCCCTACTTATACTTACTCTTCCTTACTTGGACCAGTATACTTATCAGGACCTTTTTATCACACTTATTTCCTCCCTCTTCTTTCTATCTCTTGTTCTGTCCAAAGTAACTAAATCAAGATTACCATTACTTCTGGAAAAAATGGGTCAATTAATATATTACCTCATGGGTTATTCAGCATGACTGATGGTTTTCCTAACTCTCATGATAACTTGCTAGGCAGAATATTAAGTTATTAGATCCTACCAGTCCTTTCTCTGAACATCCTGAAATTCAGCCTCTGAAATTTGAGGGTACGTAGTTCTCCTCTCATTCTCTGTTGACAAACTGTAGGATGCAAAGTCATTCACCACCAAGTTTCTTAATATTTCTACTTCAACAACCAGGATCAGGAACAAAGTAACTATACCCTTTGTCTTTTCTTCTACCCTTAGAAGGTTGAAACCATGAACTCAAATAATCATGGCTTTTGGCAAAGAGAGAGCTCAGAAGATATTATTAATATACCTTTTATTATGTGGCACTTTAAAGTATGTAAGTATGCCTTAAGTACAGTAATACTTAAGTAAATATGCATTAATTTTTTAAATTTGATGCCCTTTGTGGCTAAACTCCTTGACAAGACCATCTATAATAAATGCTTCCATTTTCTCTCTTCTTGATTTTATTAACCCCTTACAGTGTAGCTCATCATTCCACTGAAATGCTTTCTCCAAAGTTGCCAACCATCTCTTAACTGTCAAACCTAATGACCCTTTCTTAGTCCTCATTCTTCTTGACTTCTCTGCAGTATTTTGTTACAGTCTTGTTTTTTATTTAAACCCTTATCTTCTGTCCTAGAATCAATACTAAATATTGGTTCCAAGGTAGAGGAGTAGTAAGAGCTAGGCAACTTAGGTTAAGTGAATTTCCCAGAGTCACACAGCTAGGAAATGTCTGAGACCAGATTTAAAGCCAGGGCCTTCCATCTCTAGGCCTAGTTCTCTATCCCACTAAGCCACCTAGTTGTCCTTCTTTCAGTTTTTTTTTTTAAATATATTTTATTTGATCATTTCCAAGCATTATTCATTAAAGACATAGATCATTTTCTTTTCCTCCCCCCCCCACCCCCCATAGCCGACGCGTAAGTCCACTGGGCATTAGATGTTTTCTTGATTTGAACCCTTTGCTTTGTTGATAGTATTTGCATTAGAGTGTTCATTTAGAGTCTATCCTCTGTCATGTCCCCTCAACCTCTGTATTCAGGCAGTTGCTTTTTCTCGGTGTTTCCACTCCCATAGTTTATCCTTTGCTTATGAATGGTGTTTTTTTCTCCTGGATCCCTGCAAGTTGTTCAGGGACATTACACCGCCACTAATGGAGAAGTCCATTACGTTCGATTATACCATAGTGTATTAGTCTCTGTGTACAATGTTCTCCTGGTTCTGCTCCTCTCGCTCTGCATCACTTCTTGGACGTTGTTCCAGTCTCCATGGAACTCCTCCACTTTATTATTCCTTTTAGCACAATAGTATTCCATCACCAACATATACCACAGTTTGTTCAGCCATTCCCCAATTGATGGGCATCCCCTCGTTTTCCAGTTTTGGGCCACCACAAAGAGCGCAGCTATGAATATTTTTGTACAAGTCTTTGTGTCCATTATCTCTTTGGGGTACAGACCCAGCAGTGCTATGGCTGGGTCAAAGGGTAGATATTCTTTTGTCGCCCTTTGGGCATAGTTCCAAATTGCCCTCCAGAATGGTTGGATCAATTCACAGCTCCACCAGCAATGAATTAATGTCCCTATTTTGCCACATCCCCTCCAGCATTCATTACTTTCCTTTGCTGTTATGTTAGCCAATCTGCTAGGTGTGAGGTGATACCTCAGAGTTGTTTTGATTTGCATCTCTCTGATTATAAGAGATGTAGAACACTTCTTCATGTGCTTGTTAATAGTTTTGATTTCTTTATCTGAGAACTGCCTATCCATTTCCCTTGCCCATTTATCAATTGGAGAATGGCTTGATTTTTTGTACAATTGATTTAGCTCATTATAAATATGAGTAATTAAACCTTTGTCAGAGGTTTCTATGAAGATTTTTTCCCAATTTGTTGTTTCCCTTCTGATTTTAGTTATATTGGTTTTGTTTGTACAAAAGCTTTTTAGTTTGATGTAGTCAAAATTATTTATTTTACATTTTGTGATTCTTTCTATATCTTGCTTGGTTTTAAAGCCTTTCCCCTCCCAAAGGTCTGACATGTATACTATTCTATGTTTACCCAATTTACTTATGGTTTCCTTCTTTATGTTTAAGTCACTCACCCATTTTGAATTTATCTTGGTGTAGGGTGTGAGGTGTTGATCTATTCCTAGTCTCTCCCACACTGTCTTCCAATTTTCCCAGCAGTTTTTATCAAATAGTGGATTTTTGTCCCAAAAGCTGGGATCTTTGGGTTTATCGTATACTGTCTTGCTGAGGTCGCTTTCCCCCAGTCTATTCCACTGATCTTCCTTTCTGATTCTTAGCCAGTACCAAATTGTTTTGATGACTGCTGCTTTGTAATATAGTTTTAGGTCAGGGACTGCAAGGCCCCCATCATATGTGTTTTTTTTTTCATTATTTCCCTGGATATCCTTGATCTTTTGTTCTTCCAAATGAACTTTGTTATGGTTTTTTCTAAATCAGTGAAGAAGTATTTTGGTAGTTCAATGGGTATGGCACTAAATAGATAAATAAGTTTGGGTAGGATGGTCATTTTTATTATATTGGCTCGTCCTATCCATGAGCAGTTAATGTTTTTCCATTTGTTCAAGTCTAGTTTTAGTTGTGTGGCGAGTGTTTTGTAGTTGTGTTCATATAGTTCCTGTGTTTGTCTTGGGAGATAGATTCCTAGGTATTTTATTTTGTCTAAGGTGATTTTGAATGGGATTTCTCTTTCTAGTTTTTGCTGCTGAGCTGTGTTGGAGATATATAGAAAAGCTGATGACTTAATGCGGGTTTATTTTGTATCCTGAAACTTCGTTAAAGTTGTTGATTATTTCAATTAGCTTTTTGGTTGAATCTCTAGGATTCTTTAAGTAGACCATCATGTCATCTGCAAAGAGTGATAACTTGGTCTCCTCCTTGCCTATTTTGATGCCTTCTATTTCTTTTTCTTCTCTAATTGCTACTGCTAGTGTTTCTAGTACAATGTCAAATAGTAGAGGTGATAATGGGCATCCTTGTTTCACTCCTGATCTTATTGGGAATGCATCTAGTTTATCCCCATTGCAGATGATATTAGCTGTTGGTTTTAGATATATACTGTTTATTATTTTTAGGAATGACCCTTCTATTCCTATGCTTTCTAGTGTTTTTAATAGGAATGGGTGTTGTATTTTATCAAATGCTTTTTCTGCATCTATTGAGATAATCATGTGGTTCTTGCTAGTTTGCTTGTTGATGTGGTCAATTATGTGGATGGTTTTCCTAATGTTGAACCAGCCCTGCATCCCTGGTATGAATCCTACTTGATCATGGTGAATGATCCTTCTGATCACTTGCTGGAGTCTTTTTGCTAGTATCCTATTTAAGATTTTTGCATCTATATTCATTAGGGAGATTGGCCTATAGTTTTCTTTCTCTGTTTTTGACCTGCCTGGTTTTGGAATCAGTACCATGTTTGTGTCATAAAAGGAGTTTGGTAGAACTCCCTCTTTGCTTATTATGTCAAATAGTTTGTATAGTATTGGGATTAACTGTTTTCTGAATGTTTGATAGAATTCACAGGTGAATCCATCAGGGCTTGGGGATTTTTTCTTAGGAAGTTCGTTGATGGCTTGTTGGATTTCAATTTCTGATATGGGATTATTTAGGAATTCTATTTCCTCTTCTGTTAGTCTAGGCAGTTTGTATTTTTGTATATATTCATCCATTTCTCCTAAATTGGTGTATTTATTGCCATATAATTGGGCAAAGTAATTTCTAATGATTGCCTTAATTTCCTCTTCATCAGAGGTGCTGTCCCCCTTTTCATCTTTAATGCTGTGAATTGGCTTTTCTTCCTTCCTTTTTTTAATTAGATTGACCAGTACCTTGTCTATTTTGTTTGTTTTTTCAAAGTACCAGCTTCTTGTCTCATTTATTAAATCAATAGTTCTATCACTTTCGATTTTATTAATTTCTCCCTTAATTTTTAGGATTTCTAATTTGGTTTTCTGTTGGGGGTTTTTAATTTGATCGCTTTCCAGTTTTTTCATTTGCATTTCCAATTGATTGATCTCTGTTCTCCCTTGTTTGTTAATATAAGCATTCAGGGATATGAATTTACCTCTGGTTACCACTTTGGCTTCATCCCAAAAGGTTTGAAAGGATGTTTCGCCATTGTCATTTTCCTCGATGAAATTATTAATTGTTTCTATGATTTCTTCTTTAACTAAACGGTTTTGGAGTATCATATTGTTTAATTTCCAATTGGTTTTAGATTTGGTTTTCCATGTACCATTACTAATCATTATTTTTATTGCCTTGTGATCTGAGAAGGCTGCATTCATTATTTCTGCTTTTCTGCATTTGTGTGCTATGTTTCTGTGACCTAATGTATGGTCAATTTTTGTGAATGTGCCATGTGGTGCTGAGAAGAAGGTGTATTCCTTTTTATCCCTATTTATTTTTCTCCATATGTCTATTAATTCTAATTTTTCTAAGATTTCATTCACTTCTTTTACCTCTTTCTTATTTATTTTTTGATTTGATTTATCTAAATTTGATAATGGTTGGTTTAAGTCTCTCACTAGTATGATTTTATTGTCTATTTCTTCCTTCAATTCTCCTAGTTTCTCCATTAGAAATTTGGGTGCTATATTATTTGGTGCATACATATTGATTAATGATATTTCCTCATTGTCTATAGTCCCTTTTAACAAAATATAATTACCTTCCCTATCCCTTTTGATCAGGTCTATTTTTGCATTGGCTTTATCAGATATCATGATTACCACTCCTGCCTTCTTTCTATCAGTTGAAGCCCA
Source organism: Monodelphis domestica (assembly GCF_027887165.1). Classification (NCBI taxonomy): domain Eukaryota; kingdom Metazoa; phylum Chordata; class Mammalia; order Didelphimorphia; family Didelphidae; genus Monodelphis; species Monodelphis domestica. The sequence goes on along the minus strand of NC_077228.1, from coordinate 268,068,484 downwards.
GAAGGTCTTACTCCATCCTTTAATTCTGACCTTGTGGGTGTCAACCCGCCTCATGTGTGTTTCTTGAAGACAACATATGGTAGGGTTTTGGATTCTAATCCATTCTGCTATTCGTCTACGTTTTATGGGTGAGTTCATCCCATTCACGTTCAAAGTTATGATTGTCATTTGTGGACTCCCTGGCATTTTGATTGCCTTCCCTAATTCTAACCTTTTCTTCTTCGGCTCTACCTTTTAGTCCAGTGATTTACTTTGAAACAGTCCCCCTTGTCCCCTCCCTTGATGTTTCCCTTTTTAGTCCCTCCCTTTTTCTTCCCTCCCCCTCCCCCCTCTCTTTCCCTCCCTTTTTGTTCTCCCTCTCCCCCTCCCCCCTTGGTTTTCCCTTCTCCTTACCCTTGTTGGGTAAGATAGAATTCAAGATCCCAATGGATCTGGATGTTTTTCCCTCTCAGAGTTGATTTCCCTGAGATTGAGGTTTAAGTAAACCCCACCCCCCTCTCTTCCTCTCCTTCTTATAGGAGTTTTCTTCCCCTCCCCTTCCCATGTGAATCTTTGTGTGAGAATGATTATTCTATTTGGTCTTTCTTTACCCCCTATTTATACATTACATTTTCCCCACATATTAGTATACATAGGTTGATATAAATGTAGTCCTTATAGAAGAGAGTTTGAGTAAAAGAAGAAGATAACATTTTCCCCTTTCCTTAATATTTACCTTTTCAGGTATTCCTTGCTCTTTGATTTTCGGTATCAAACTTTCCACAGAGCTCTGGTCTTTTCTTTGCAAAAAGTTGGAAGTCTTCTATTTTGTTGAATGCCCATACTTTCCCTTGGAAGTATATAGTCAGTTTTGCTGGGTAGCTGATTCTTGGTTGGAGACCCAGCTCTCTTGCCTTTCTGAAGATCATGTTCCATGCCTTACGATCATTCAGAGTAGAACTTGCAAGGTCTTGTGTGACCCTGATTGGCATTCCTTTGTATCTAAATTGTCTTTTTCTGGCTTCCTGTAGGATTTTTTCTTTTGTTTGATAGCTTTGGAATTTGGCAATTACATTCCTGGGAGTTGTCTTTTGGGGGTTTAGTGTAGAAGGTGTTCTGTGAGCTCTGTCAGTGGCTGTATTGCCCCCTTGTTCTAGAATCTCTGGGCAATTTTCTTTGATTATATCTTGTATCACCATGTCCAGTTTGGTGTTTATTTCTGGCTTTTCTGGGAGTCCAATTATTCTTAAATTATCCCTTCTCCCCCTATTTTCCAGATCTATCACCTTGTCGGTGAGATATTTTATGTTCTCTTCTAATTTCTTGGTGTTTTGGCTTTGCTTTATTAGTTCTTGCTTTAAAGCCTGGTTTTCTTTTACAGTTTGGTCAAACTGGTTTTGTAGATGCGTGAATTTCTTTTGCATTATTTCCCACTTTTCCTCCCAGAGGGCTTCCATCTTTTTGGTCATTTCTGATTCAAATTCCTCATGGGTTTGTGGAGAGTTTCTATTTCCTTTGGAAGATTTTGGAGAATTTTCTTGTATATCTTCTTCTATCTGCTCTGTATTTTGTATTTTGGCTCCATAGAATGTGTCCAAGGTCGCCCCTTTCTTCTTATTTTTCTTGGTATTTTGGGGCTTCTGTGCTTCTGTGGAGTTTGTCATCTCTGAATGTGGAGGATTAGCTTTTCTTATCTCTGTCTGGTGTTCAGAGGCTTTAGTCCTGGGCAGATGTTGGTTCTATGAGCTTTCCCTTGGTTAAACTGAATATGCCTCACTGGAACTGGAATGGAAGGGTCGGACCACGAGGCCACACTCTCCCCCCGGCTCGCTTTCCGGAAGTTGCCTTCAGAATCGCTGGCCGTGAGGCTGTTTCGTTGGCCTGCGGGGGGATGGGCTGCAGCTTCCCCAAGCTCTGCGGGCAAGGACTTTCACTGAGACTTGGATAGCAGGATCCAGCCCGTGAGGCTGTCTTGCCCGCCCTGAGGGTTGCTGCTGTTTCGACCAGCTCTCTGCAGCAGAAGCCCCAGGCAGTAACTTTCACCCGGACTCGGGTAGAAGGCCCTGAGGGTTGTTGTTCCGAGGACCCTGCTCTCTGAGCCCGGCCAGGCTGCGGCTTCCAGGAGCCTTGGACTCTGCGCTCCTACCCCTGAGGTCCGAGTGATCTCGGGTTCTGGCTTTTGAGGGGAGCCGTACCTTTTGAACCGGGTCCAGGTCCAGGAGTAGGGTTCCCAGGGTCTGTGCTGTTGATCGGTTTGAATTTCGGCGCCTTAGGAGCTTATAGTTTGAGATCTGTCAGGAAGGGTTTTCCGGAGATCTGAACTTTAGCTTTCTCTAAGCCGCCATCTTAACCAGAAGTCCTCTTTCAGTTTTTAAGACACCACTCTCTCCAGGTTCTCCTCCTACCTATCAGACCCCTCCTCAGTCTCCTTTGATGGATCCTCCTCCAGATCATACCCTCTAACCATAGATGTCCCATAGGGTTCTATCTTGGGTTCTCTTCTCTTCTCCCCCTATACTACTTCATTTGATGATCTCATCAGCTCCCAGGATTTAATTATCATCACTATGCTGATGATTCTTGCATTTACCTCTCCTGCCTTAACCACTTTGCTGACCTTTAATTTTGCATCTCCAATTGCATTTCAAACATTTAGGATTGAATGTCTAGTAGGCATTTTACATGTCCAAATCAGAACTCATTATCTTTTCTCCAAAACCACTCCCTAGTTTCTTTATTACCATAGAGAGAAACACCATCCCCTCATTCAGTCAAACTGGCAATGAGCTTGACTCTTGACTCCACACTATCTCTCACCCTCACATCCAATCTGTTGTTAAAACCTGTTTATTTCACCATTGCAACAGCTCTAGAATACAGCCTCTTCTCTCCTCTGACACTAGCACCATGCTTGTGTAGGTCCTCACTTCCTCATGCTTGGATTATTCAAATATCCTGCTAGTGATTGGCTAACATAGTAAAAAAGAAAAATGACAAATGCCAGAGGGGATATGGAAAAAATGGGACACTAATGTGCTATTGGTAAAGTTGTGAACTATTCTGGAGAAGAAATTTGGAACTGTGCCCAAAGGGCTATAAAATTGCATATACTCTGATCCAGCAACACCACTACTAGTCTTTATCCCAAAGAGTTCAAAAATTAAAAAAGGAAAAGAACGTATATGCACAAAAATATAGAAACTTTTTTGTGGTGGCAAAGAATTGGAATTAGGGAATGGTTGAACAAGTTGTGATTTATATTGTGAAAGAATGCTATTGTGCTATAAGAAATGACAAAGAAGATGATTTTAGAAAAACCTGGGAAGACTTATTTGAACTCATACAAAGTGAAGTGAGCCAAGAGAATATTATGCATAGTAGCAGTAATATTGTAATGATGATCAACTGTGAAAGATTTATCTCTTCTGTTCAATACAAAGATCTAAGACAATTTGGAAGGGCTCATGATGAAAAATATTATTCACTTACAGAGAGAAAATTGATGAAATCTGAGTTCATATATAGTACCATTTGCTTTGGTAAGCTTACAGTACAAAGACCTTTGAAATATCTTGCATCCTCATTTAAAAAATGATAAAACTGAGGCCCAGAGTTATCAAGTTACTTGCCCATTACCATACAGCCAATAAACTTCAGAGGTGGAGTTTGAACCCTGATCTTCTTTAGTTCAAGTGCAGTTCTCTATTCACTATGATCACAACATTGCAATATCATGCCTTTTGAGTGGGTTTGTAATCTGTTTCCAAAACTCCTTGTCCAATTCCTTTCTCTATCTAGGTGCAAAAGTACACAAAAACAAATAATAATGTTTCTATTTTTATTCTATTGGTCCTCACTCGAATACTTACCAGTATGTTTCTTTCTTCCTATTCCTGGATTTCTTCATACAAGCATATCTTCTTAATACCCAGTGTTATGCTTTAGGAATACATTTATGACTTATTCAATTTCTTTTTCTTACTTTGTAATATTTAAATACTTTATTTCTTGTTCTATTAGTCTATTTTGCATTTTTAAATAGTCATTCATTTCTTTTAGATCCTTGTCTTTACATATAATTTAATGAAAGTATTCCTAATAATTTCTTTTATTTCATCTTTATTGGATATAAATTCATTTTTTTTTTCATTTTCAATCCTGGCAATTTCCTCTCTTTGAAATCAAGAGAGTGAATGATCTATTTTATTGTTTTTTCCTCTTAAAATAGCTTCTTTGTTGATTATTAATTCAGTAAGGTTTTTTAAACTTTCATCTTAAAAAAAATCCTTCTTTGGCTTTCCAGATGTCTATTGTAGCATTTATTTGGGGGTTTGAATTTGTTGACTTTCTTATTTTTGTTAATTGCATGCCCAGTACTATCCTACCATCTGTTTTATCTAATCTTTTACTTCTGAATAAATTGTGCTTTGGTAATATTTTCTCATTTTCAGATCTCTAGCTGCCTTTGAACCTTGTACATTTGCATATAGAAATCTGAGGCTATGGGTTTTATTGCTCTCTCTCTTCTTGAATATTATCTTCCATAATTTGTGTAAATTTCTTTAACTTTTCTTTTGCCTGCATTGTAGCTGTTACTTTGTATGATATCAAGCTTGGCAAATATATGTGGACAATTTCTGCTTACTTCCCCACCTTTTGAATTTAAAGTTCTCTTGATTATACTTCAGAAAAATTGTTGTGAGAATCAAAGGATATAAAATACATAAAGTGCTTAGCAAAACTTAAAGCAATATAGAAATGTTAGCTATTTTTATTGCTGATTGTACTCTATCCTTAAAAATAAAGCTATCATTTCTATATATCTTTTTAATTTGGGTTTTTTTTTAATTTTGAAAACTTTATTTAATTAGTTGATTTAGAACATTTTTCCTTGGTTACAAGAATCATATTCTTTCCTTCCCCCTCCCCCCCTTCCCATAGCTGATGCACAATTCTACTGGGATTTATTTACATGTGTCCTTGATAAAAACCTATTTCCATGTTGTTGATATTTACACCAAGGTGATCGTTTAGAGCAGGGGTCCCCAAACTATATGCAAAAAAATCCTTCTTTGACTTTCCAGATTTCTATTGTAGCATTTATTTGGGGGTTTGAATTTGTTGACTTTCTTATTTTTGTTAATTGCATGCCCAGTACTATCCACTTGCCACATATGGCTCCCTGAGGCCATTTATCCAGCTCCCACTGCACTTCTGGAAGGGGCACCTCTTTCATTGGTGGTCAGTGAGAGGAGCACTGTATGTGGCAATGCTGCAAAGCATGGCATCACTTGTGTACAGTACTACTTCTGGTAATATAATCCTTTGCATGGCACCTTGTTCTGAATAACTGAGTGAGAATGAGGCACCACGCAAAGGATTATGTGGCTGCACAATGGAAGATGTCAGCAAGGTGAGCAGTGATCTGGGGGAGGGGATTCCACACTGTGTATACTGCTGCCCAGTACAGTGGTGGCAGTGATGGGTCTGTGCAAGGTGTGACAGCCAGCACTGCAGCCTCCACTATCCCAGATAGTGGTATACAGTGTCATGGGTCCAGCACCGCCTCCAGTACTGTATACAGGCATTGGATAGTGGTGATCTGGCCTGTGACATCAGCAGTGGGCCTCTACTGTGAGAAGCCCACCACTGCCACTGGGTGTTTTATAAAACACCCCCTGTTTTGGGGGGTCAAAATAATATAAGACAGTGTCTTATTTTCGGGAAAACAGGGTAATACAATGGCCCTCATATTCCCCTAGATGCATTTTTAATTTAAATTTACTTGTTCTTTATTTTAAATATTGCATTTGTTCCCATTTTGTTTTTGTTTTTTACCTTAAAATAAGATGTGTGCAGTGTGCATAGGGATTTGTTCATAGTTTTTTTGTAGGCCAGTCCTCTAACGGTCTAAGGGACTGTGAACTGGACTCCTGTGTAAAAAGTTTGGGGACCCCTGGTTTAGAGTCTACATCCCCAGTCATATCCCCCCTCGAAACATGTGATCAAGCAGTTGTTTTTCTTCTTTGTTTTTACTCCCACAGTTTTTCCTCTGAATGTGGATAGTGGTTTTTCTCATAAATTCTTCCAAGTTGTTCAGGGTCACTGCATTGCCACTAATGGAGAAGTCCATAACATTTGTTTGTACCACAGTGTATATCAGTCTCTGTGTACAATGTTCTCCTGGTTCTGCTCCTCTCGCTCTGCATCACTTCCTGGAAGTCGTTCCAGTCTCCATGGAATTCCTCCAGTTTATTATTCCTTTGAGCACAATAGTATTCCATCACCAACATATACCACGATTTGTTCAGCCATTCCCCAATTGAAGGGCATCCCCTCAATTTCCAATTTTTTGCCACCACAAACAGCATGGCTATGAATATTTATATACATGTCTTTTTCCTTATTATCTCTTTGGGTTACAACATTTATATATTTTAAATAGTAGTACTGTTGTGGGAGAAACACACTCAAGTTTTTAGCAGGGTCTCACCCCAAGAATGGGAGACTCAAACTCTGTTCAATTCAGAAGTAAGAAAAGAATTTTATTTTAAGATGTTTTTAAAATAGAATAATAGTCTAGGTTTGTAGAATGACTAGAGGGCCTGGCAGAGTAGCCTGGGAGCCAATGAAAAAATAGCCCCGGTGGTGAAGTAGCCCCTTGAGCTGATGGAATAACCCCATAGCCCCCAGCTGGTAGAATAGCCTCTGAAGTAGTGGAGTAGCAGCTCTCCAGGTGTGGAAAAGCAACCTCAGAGCTGATGGAATAGCTGGGGAACTGGTGGAGCAGCAACCCCTCCTGGATCAGAGTTTGCATATTTATTGAGGGCCCTGGACTGCCTTACTGCTTTGTGCATATGTCTCATATTTCCCCTTATCATTTCCCTGTCATCCTTTGTCAGCTTGGAAGAGGACTCACTAATCTTTTGAAATGCCTTCTTCAAAAGTGGGAGCATAACTAAGGTAAATACAGAACAATGCAAACAGTTATTATAATAGCCTGCTAATTCACAATAAGATCAATATAGTCACAGCTCTTCAAGTTCTTTTATTTACTCATAGCTTATTCTTAAACTATCTTTCCTCTACCTGAAAGAATACCAGATTTGGAGTTTGAAAAAGTGGATTCAAATGAAAGCTTTACTGTATACTAACTTTGCTTTGGGGCAAATTCCTAAACGTCTCCCTTCCTTAATATTTTGACAATGGATATCTTACATTTTCTTCCATTTTTCAATCTTTTGAATTTCTTTGAATATTTCATCTTGTCTCCCAGGTTCTTCTTGCTCCATTTTATTTGTCAGGCAGTCCACTGCTTAAGTAAAGATTTCCACTTAATGTTTCAAATCGTTTATTCTCTTTTCTACTTTTTTCTCCTAAAATTTAATTTCTATTTTAATTTTTAAAAACATTTTGCTTCATTTCTTTCATCCAATCTTGTAATCCTTCGTGTACCTCATGAATTCAGAGGTCCCTCCACATTAAAACTTGAATGATTCTAAAATCCATATTCCTTTATACTCACACTATGAGTTGGCTTCCTTCTTACTCTCCATCCTCTTCATGTTAGAAGCAGAAGAGACGAATCAGAAGAGGACAATCATTTTCAAAGGAGAGAAGGAGTTGAGACTAAAGCTTAGGGAGCATGATTTAGAGACACCTGTAGGTTAAAAAGAAATCGGCCCTCAAGAAGATGTTTCATCATTGTAAAGGTGTAGATGAGGATAATGCAGAGGAAATAGGAGAGAGCCCAGGTTTCTGAGAAATAACAGTCTAGGTGGCTTGCTACTTTGCCTTCCACAACAAGCATTATTGGGGCAGATAGATGGCTCAGTGGATTGAGAGCCAGGCCCAGGGACAGGAGGTTCAAATCCAGCCTCAGATATTTCCTACTATATGACCTTGGGCAAGTCACTTTACTCTCATTGCTTAGCCCTTTCCACATTTCTGCCTTGGAGCTAATACACAGTATTGATTCTAAGTAGGGAGGTAAGGATTTAAGAAAAACTAAGCATTATTAAGTACTAGCTATGTGCCCTGCTATTATGGGCTGGGGAGGGAGGGGGGGAAGACAAACAGGTGGGACTGGACTCAAAATGTATACAGTCAAGTCATTGTAAAATCTATGCAGAATAAATACAAAGTACTGAAGAGAGGCATAATGCCTGGTGGAATCTGCTCTAGTTTCACTTTTCAGGGACTTTCCAGTCTCTCATGGTTCAGAGACCATAATGACCAATCATTAGGTAAAGATGTGTAATGTCATTGGTTACCAAGTGAAAGTGCTGTCTGAAGTACTCCTTGGGTGCCTCTCCCTTCCTCTAAGCCCTTAAAAAAATTCTTTCTGTGAGTCCTGGGAAAGCTGTTACTAGTGAAACAAGAAAACATGACTTCCTCCCCAAACTCCCCCTTTTTATGCTCCAGAGATGTGCACAAATGGGCGAATTTATCTTACTGGCATTAGTGTAATAGAAAGAGCACCAAATATGGAGTGGGAAGAAGTAGGAAAGCTCCCTGCCTTATTATCCATACTGATAAACCTAGGATTGAACCAACCACTCCATAGAGAGCAAGGATTGTTTTCAGATCTATCTTTGGATCCATACCACCTATTATAGGGACTGTCAATGAGTGGTTACCTAATAAATAAATGCTTAGTTTGAATTGCAAAAAAATTATACATATATTTTTAACAAAGAAAATCCCATCTCTCCCTCCCCCAAAATAAATGCTTCTGGATTGTTGGTTAATAATGATAAACATCATTTGCATGGTGTAGTGCTTAGAACACTAGACTGGAAACTAGAGAAAACAGGTTTGAATTCCTGCTTCTAATATTTACTAGCTATGTGAGCTTAGCAAGTCATTTAACTTTCCCCCCTAAGTTTTAACTAATTTTTCTTTATCCTGACTTGAACAAATGTCAATTAAAACAAGCATTTCCATATATACAGGAGTGAAAGGAAGAGAGAATTGTATATTAAACTGCGAATCTCTATTTTGTATTGTTTGGCTTTTCTTTTTAAGTATATAATAAATTTAGCATGTAATTTTAAATCTGTCCTGCTTATCTTTGATTCCTTTTTTACTCTTCTGTGCATTTTTAAAAACCTCTCACCTTTTCTCTTAGGATCAGTTCTAAGATAGAAGAATGACAAGGGTTAGGCAATCAGGGTTAAGTGACTTGCCCAGGGTCACACTACTAAGAAGTAATTGAAATAAAATTTGAACCCAGGTCCTCCCAACTTCAGGCCTGGTTCTATATGTACTATGCTACATGGTTGCCTCTCTTTTGTGTATTTTTAAAAATCTCAATGACTTTCTTTTCTTCCTTCCTTCTTTCCCTCCTTCCTTTTCTTTCTTTCCTTCTCTTCCTTCCTTCCTTCCTTCCTTCCCCCTCCCTCTCTTGCTCCCTCTCTCCCTTCTTTCCTTCCTTCTTTTCCTCCTTCCTTCCTTCTTTCCTTCCTTCCTCTTCTTTCTTTTCTTCTTCCCCTCCTTTTTTTCATCCTTTCTTTCTGTGAAAGAGGCAATTCTATCCCTATCCTCCCTTTCCTTTTAACTACCTCCTCAACTCATTGGAAAGTAAAAGAAAAAAAAAAAGAAATCCTTTGTAATAAAATATACATAACCAAACAAAAAAAACCTCCCATATTGGTCAGGTCCCAAACTATATTTCTATTCTGAAGCTCAAGGTCATTATCCATCACTTCTCTGTCAGGAAGTAACCTGAACATTTTGAAAATTGGTGACTGATGACAGAAACAGAAGAAATCACTTAACTTTTTACCACTTACCTTAGAAAAGGTAGCTGCTGTAAAGACCAAATGAAAGCATTTGCTTGCACCTTGTAAACTTCAAATAAATATTTGCTATTATTAGTATCATCCTTCTAATGATGATATCAGGAATCATATGCATGGCTAAATATATAGCTTTTTTGCCTCTCTTTATCTCCTGTCATAAGGAAGAATTCAAAGCATGGCCAAGTCCTAAGTTAATTAGTCAATACCTTGACAAGATGCTGCATTACCTTTGACTAGTCACTTTTTTCCCCCCTAGGCTTCTGCTTCATCAGTTGTAAAAAGATGGGATTGGGAAGAAAAATCTCTAAAGCCATTTCTAGGTCTCTGATTATATGATTTCTAATGAGGAATTAATAAATGTCTGCACAGGACATATATCAAAAGATTAATCAGTGACTTTTTCTCTAGTTGGTCATTTCAAGACCCTCCTTTTCAAATTTCTAGCCAAACCTCTGCCCAAATATTTTCCTATTATCCTGATTACCCAGGACCTAAAACTATGGTGCCCTACCCAAGCCTGTCATCATCTCCCAGTTTTTTACCTCCCTCTTCCCCTATCCAAACTCTAGAATATCAGGGTTTTTTAAAAGCTTTTTTTTTTTAAGTTGTACAACTGGAAAAGGAGAAAGAAGAGAAGGGAAATGATTCATTCTTCCTTTAAAAAAAACATTTATTTTCTGTCTTAAAATTGTTCCAAGGGGGCAGCTGGGTGGCTCAGTGGATTGAGAGCTAGGCCTAGAGACAGGAGGTCCTGAGTTCAAATCTGACCTCAGACACTTCCTAGCTGTGTGACCCTGGGCAAGTCACTTGACTCCCATGGCCTAGCCCTTACCACTCTTCAACCTCGAAACTAATACATTGTATTGATTCCAAGATGGAAGGTAAGGGTTAAAAAAAAAAACTGTTCCAAGACAGAAGAGTGGTAAGGGCTAGGCAACTGAGGTTAAGTGTTAAGCCAGGGTTATCCAGCTAGAAAATTTCTGAGACCAGATCTGAACCCAGAATCTTCTGCCTCTGGGTCTGACTTTCTATACAATGAGCTCCCTCACTATCTGCACCCCACCCCTTTTATTCTTTATGACTGAGCAGTTTATAGGCCACAGGGAGCTGAATCTCTGAGAACAGAATTTTATTTCTTTTTTTCCTCACAAGTAGAAAGGTGAGAGTAGTTTTGGAATTGTTTGTACATTTTCTTTGAATCTTTCTGTGATCTGTTCTTAATCTCTAGCTGCAGCTGTGAGAACATTTGCCCACAAGGCAGAGAATTAAATAGCCTCCCTTTCCTTGGATGAATCCAAGAACTCTAGGTTGGGATTGGAATAAATGACCTCTACATTTTCTCCCTATTCTGAGCTTCTATAACTCTCGTTCACAGATGCAACTGTTGTTAATCCCTGATGACTCAAAAGAAGTGATGGACCCAGCACTAGGCAAGACAGAAGAAAAGATAACTCAGTCAAGGCTTCTGGTTGTTGGCAATGATCAATCAGAAAGTCTTCTCATCCCCTGCACTTTGGCTTTCTGGATTTCATGGATGTCCCCCAATGTTTCCAATTCAGTTAACTGTAATATTTTCTTCTTAAGATGCCAGGAAGATAGTAGGTACAGCTGAGGCTGATGTATCTCTGCTGCCTGTTCTTCTCTAGACCAGCTAGGGAGCATTAGGGACTGGATCCTGTCTTACAGTTATTTTGAGAACCAAACGAGAAAATGTAAGCCTGGTGTTTTGAGTACCTTAAAACACTATGTACATGGACTGTTGTGATATGAGCCCTCAGGAAATTATTTGTTATGCTTAGCAGTTCATCATAAATTTGTATCTGGACCCATGTCCTAGGACATGAGCCAGGACCAGTAAAGTCATTACCACCCCTAAGGGTGCCAGGCTAGTGTTCTAATAGAATAATCCTGGCTGCTCCATCTAGGGAGCTCTGAGGAATCACTTCTCAATGTCTCCAACATACTGAGTTTGTTCCCTGGTGCTGCTGTTCTGTTCTTTCTTGGCTAAAAAAAAAATACAAAAAACCTAGAACGATAGAAAGGTGATGCTGGGAGTTCCTGTAAAGATCGTTATTTTAGAGAGAGGAAAATCTAAAGAGGTTTACATAGAGTGAGGAATCCTGATCCTTTGTTCTATGTTCTTTGTGTGTCTATTCTTCTATTTCATTTTACTCCATTTTGGCCCTTTCCTGGTCAGCTCCCCCCAAGCCACTCACCTAACATCCTAGGATTGCACTATAAATATCTTGATCCCATATTCACCACTAGACTTATCACAACAAAAAAAATCATAAATGACTGATTGCCATAAAGTAAAAGATGAGATGAGGGCAGGAACTTTCAGGCTGTCAGGCTGGAAAGGGAGATGACATAAAAATAGAATCCACCTAACTAGGTCCAGGTCCTGACCAAGGCTGAATGAGTTAGGTGAGACTTGCAGGGGCTGATCAGACTGAGTCATCAATATAGCCTTAAATTTCTCTAGAATCCCAATCCTTCCCCAGTAATTTTTTTTACAACCCTTAGCAATAAGGAATCAGACAATAGAAATTACAATACTAATGTCCCCACATGTTTATTTGTTTTAGAAAAGTTTCCTGGATGTGAATTAGAACCCACAGCAGGGTTCTAGGTACCACTGCCCCACTTCAATGGGAAGAACAACTGATTACATGCAGATGAGGAACAATTTCCTAGAGTCAGCTAAGTTTCCAAGATTACAGAAGAGCTAGGGAAGGGTAGGCAGACAAGGTAGGACTCATTCGTGAAGATATAAGATAACAGATTTAGAACTTGAAGGGATTTTAGAGATTTATATAATACAGTCTCTTTATTTTACAAACAAGGAAAAGGAGTGAAAAGACTTTTCCAAGATCATACAAGTAAGATGTCAGATAGACTTGGAACACACATCCCCCTGGCTCCAAATTCAATAATCTTTCTACTAGACCTTCCTCCTTTAAAGGAGTAGAGGAGGGAACTAAGCTGTATGATAGGGGTAGAGAATTCAGTGGGGCAAAGGGGATGGAGAAGAAGTATGGATATGTGTGTGGGAGTGGGAATGTTCACAGAGGATCTGGTGAGGATGATGCCCAAATGGCCTTATAAGTTTTGAAAGAGAAAAATAATTGGAAGAGTCACTGGTATGAGGCACTCAGAAGAGTTAGGAGAAAATGAATATCCAAAAGAGAAGCAGGTAGCCTTTAAAAGCTGGGTTAGGAGGTTGAGTCAGGAGCTGGAATTTTCTGGTTCTTCTCTTCTCACATTATTGTTGTCACCTGCAGTTGGAGTAATAATACAAAGTGAATGATGAGTCCTGGACTCAAGGGTATCAATATTCTTTTCTTAGATTCTTTCAGTCTATGATATCACATTAGATCTTTATTATCCTTTATCCTGTGTCTAGGCTACCAATGCTTCAGTGATCCAAAAAAAAATAGCTAAGCTATTCTAGGGCAAGAATAGTGAGGGTAGGAGTATGCTAGAGTCAGATGGTACAGGCTCCAGAGAAAGGATTGTTTAATCTTTAGGGGAAACATTTTATACCTAAGAAATTGTCAAACCTACAAATCAGGGATTGATTTATTATTTAGATTTAGATTAGAATTTAGAGTTAGACTAGAATTTATTGTTATCAATCAATTGTCCAGATTTAAGAAAGTATGGGAGAAAACAATAATGAAGATTAAATTTAAAAGTGTGTCTTTCCTTTCAGAGAACTGATTGTTAGACATTTATGATTGTGTCAAAGGTACCAAGGTCAAAGGATGGAGTTCTTAACCTTTTTGTGTCATGATCCCGTTTGATAGTCTGGTTATACTTACAATTTTTTTCTCAGAATAATATTTTTATATACATAAAATAAAATAAAATAGCCAGGACTCCAAAGGAAATAAAATATATTGAAATAGAGCTACCAAAACATTTTTCCCATCAAAGCTAATAGACTTCTGAAATCTATCAATGAATCTTTTGGGGGTCTTTGGATCCCAGGTTAAGAATGCCTGGTCTACAGTTTCATCTAGATCAATGATTCTTAACTTGGAATGCAGAGAATTCAGAGTATCTGTGAACTTAGATGGGGAAAATACATCTTTCACTAATTTCCAACTGGAATTTAGCATTTCTTTCAATTATGAATGTAGACAACAGGCATCATTTTGAAAAGGAACCAGTAGGTTTTGCCAGATTGTCAAAAAGATCAATGGCATACAATGAAGGTTAAGAACCCTGAGGCTACCTTGACATAGTCTCTAGACTTCAGGTAAGTTTTGGGACACTGTAGTGTTTTCTTTTCATGTAGAGAAATCTAGACTAAACCAGATCCAGCCAAGGGGTCAGAAAGAAACCCTGAGCTTACTTCTGTTTGTGATCTTGTCTTCCTCAATGCCTCTTAATTCTAATACCTTCTGTCTGTTAATTATTTTTATTTATCTATATATAACTTACTTTGTATATATTTGTTTGTTGTTTTTGAATGTAAGCTCCTTGAGGGCAGACATTGTTTTTTTCACCTTTTTCATATCCCCAATGTATATAGCACAGTGCTTGGCATATAGTAAGAACTTTAAAAATATTTATTTACTGATTCATTCCCCATTACATATTTATTCTAGAGCAGCCTCTCAGATTATACTGGATTCAGATAGCACAGAAATTTGAGTTAGATTTATGAATTGAGAAAGAGTGAAGGGTTATGGTTGGGGGATGGTTTGGGGAGGATGAGATGAGGATAATGTTCTAGGAGTTCAATTTAGATTCTATCTAGTCCACAGAAACACAAACCAATTTTCTAGCATATGTCATTTTTCTGCCCATCCTGCTCTTCCCTCTCTTTTCCATCCATCAAAGCAACTTACAGGGGTCCACGAGGGCCACCACGGGAGGTATTGCTTGACCTCTTGGCCTTGATAAACAAGATGGTGCCTGCAATGATGCCCACCAAGCCTACAGCCAGGCCCAGGGCACAGACCACAGTTTCAGTCGTCTCTGGCAATGGGGTTCGCACTTCTGGTTCTGTGGGGAACAAAGTAAAAGATGATTCAATTCAAAGACATAGTGAACATGGCAGGAATTGGGGTTTGGCCATAATGGGACTCAATCCTGAGCACAGTTTTGGATAAATATTTGTTGAAACATGTAAAACCCAGTAGAATTGCTCGTTGGCTACAGGAGTGGGGTGGGAGGAGGGGAGGAAATGAACATGATTCATGTAACTATGGAAAAATATTCAAAAGTAATTAAATAAATAAACTTTTAAAAATAGTTGTCAAAATTTGAGAGTTGTAGGACATCTGGATTTGGGGAGGGAAGAATATGAAAAGTTTTCCAATTGGGTACCGGAAATCAATGGGGTCCTTCATGGGGACTTTGGGCTCTTTGAAAGAAGCAACTTGAAGAAATGTTGAGTTTTTCACTTACCCCAGTGTTTAATAGTAGGTTGCTCCAAACCCCAGTGGTCAACCTCACAGTCATAGAAATCAGTGGCAGAGGGAATGAAGGTGAGGTAGTGGAATTTTCTGAAGGAATGGTCAGCGCGGGGGAGGAAGACAGTCTCAAACACACCATCAGTGATGGGCTTTCCATTTTGAAGCCATGTCACATTGAGCACCGGAGGGGAGAACTTGTCAATGAAGCAGACCAGGACATTGGGATGACCCAGCTCCACTGGACCCTTTGGAAAGACTGTCACTTCAGGGGGCACTACAAAAACACAACAAAAATGAATATTTCATATTAACATCTTTTTTCCTGTAAGTTCTTTCTTCTGATACAACACAGAGTCCCTTATGTGCTAGGCATTCTCACATCAATTTAGAACCAATGTCTAGGCCTAGAGAGCACTAGGCCCCCATGTCCAGCTTCCTAGGGATGAATGTTGGTGGTCATGGCTTATGTGATACTATGAAATATAGGGATACCACATGAAGATATAAAAGGTGTGAGCAAATGTACCATTTTTCATGTGAGTGAATTGGGCTCTTGTTTCTAGGGTTCAACTTTTTTTCAGGAAATAGAATGATATTAAATTACATAAATAGGCAAATCCTCCTTAACACTTAAAGTATTATGTAAATATGAGTTAATATTATGAAATTCATTCTCAAAAGAGAAAAAAATTCTTGTCTGGAACCTGAGGGAGCAGAAGTTTAGGTTATGAGACTCTGGATTCTCAAACCCTCCCTTTTCCCTTTTGTCCTAAGGATGCAGCTAAAGCACATACCATTGGTGTCGGAGGTGTTGTTAGACCGTTTCATCATGATTTCCAGGTTGGCTTTGTCCACAGCAAGATTGGCCAGAGCACCCTGGGCCTCAAAGCTGGCAAAATTGCTGAAGTCAGTGAGCCGCCAGACAGTTTCCCTTTTATCCATATCCACATGGAAAATCTCATCCCCATCAAAGTCGAACATGAACTCTCCTTCGGGGTTGGAGGTCTGGGCGAATTCTGCTTGGATGATCACATGATTCTCTGCATGGAACCAAACAAGAAAGAGAATGAGAGAAGTTGAAGGGGAAACAGCAGAAGAGAGACCCAAATGGAGAGAGAAAAAAGGATTGGCATACCAAGAACATAGGAGAAAGAAGAGTAAGGAGAGAGAAGGGCAGAGAAAAGGACTTCTTTGGATTTTTGTAGTGGATCCAAATTACAAACCAGAAACCTGCCTGGAGGAGGAAGCCTAGCATCCAAAAATGACAGATGATCCCCAAATCCTTCTTCCTAGCAGATTATCTCCTTTATCTTCCCAGGGAGAGAACCCAGCTCAGCTCAACAGGCCCTCTGCTCTCCCAGACTCAATACTGCCCTTCTGAGGGTAAGTCCCACTCAACATATTCTAAACCAATTCTAAAGATGAGCCTATACTATGCCTTAGGCTAGATAACCTACAGGGTGGCCCCAATGGAAGCAGTTTCTTACTATGCTAACAGGACAGGTGCCAAGAACATGAACTACATCAATGAAATGGATCATTTGCCCAGTAGCTTGTGGGATAAACTATACCTTTACCTGGTACTTTTCCCAAAGTGAAGAAGGGGAAATTCATGCCTATTGACCTGGGAAATACTTAAGTAAAAAGATAAGAATTTGACTAGAGAATCCTTCAATGGTATGTGGGTCCCTGAAGAGTGAAGAAATGAGATAGAGAGTGACTGAGCTTCCTTTTCCTTTCGAATCACAATTTTTCATATATCATACTTTTTTTAAAACCTTTACCTTCTGTCTTAGAATCAATACTAAGTTTTGGTTCTGAGGCAGAAGCGTGGTAAGGGCTAAGCAATTGGGATTAAGTGACTTGAGTCTCATTTTCCAACATAGGACTGCAAAGCCTATTTTGTTCTGGGGCATGATGTGTCTGTCCTTCCAGGGAGCACATTAGAGGCAGGTTCCTACCATTTAATAATTAAGCCTGAAGTGCTGAGCCTGCTGAAGCAGTCACGCATTCATCAGCAACCCAGGAGGGAAGAAATTTTATTCAGGGGATTAGAAAATGGAAAAGACGTGCCATAAATTCCAGCCGAGAAGGGGCTGCTTGAAAATCTTGATGGAGAAGGAGCCAAAGTATGCATGTCCCTATACAGAGAGGGCATTATAAAGCCTACCCCCATGATCTTGATTCCTGTGTGTAGTAAAAAAAAAAAAAGTTTGCTGTTGCTTCAAGTGAAAGACAGTTGTGTGCTAAAAATCCCTTTCCAATTCTACTGTTTCCAGGACAGCATCACAGCAGCCTTCTGTTTCTGAGACATGCCAGATGCTGCCTCTAAAGATATTCACACACCTAGAAAACACTTGTGGTCTTGGAATAAATATTTGAAAGGAAGCACGAAATTTCCTCCTCCTCCAACTCTTTCTGCTCATCCCCCTATATCTTAGTGAATATTAGGAAGCAATTCTGGATTTAGGCTGGCACATTAACACCCATGGAACAGACCCATGTGGAACACAGGATTCTTTATATCAAAGGAAGGAGGAGGCTTTCAGGAAGTAGTATGCCTTGTCTTATAAAATAAACATTAGTGGTATAAAAAATTAAAAAAAAAACAACTTATGTAGGACCATGCAGCTTAAGAAATGTCTGAGGCCAAATTTGAATCCAGGACCTCCCATATCCAGGTTTGGCTCTCTATCCACTGAGCCACCTACATGCCCCTATAATTTTTTTTTTTTAAGAAAATCCTAACCCTCTGTCATAGTATCAATTCTAAGACGGAAGAGCATCAAGGGCTAGGCAATTGGACTTACATAACTTGCCCAGTGTCATGTAGCTAGGTAGAATCTGAGGCCCAATTTGAACCCTAATTCTCCCAATTTCAGACCTGGTGCTCTATCTATTGTGCCTATCCCATGCATACTTAGACAAGTACAGTAGAGATATGGAGTTAGGGATAAAGAGATTGTTTTCCTCCAGGAATAATTTCATGTCAGTCTCAGGACTGATGAATGAGTCCTTAGGGATGGGGTCTTTGACATAAGATCCTGTACCCTCAGACCCTGGTTGAATTGACTCCAGATTTCCCATCATTCAGTCAATCTGTCAGAATCCACAACACTCCACCCTCCCTGTGTATAGAGTATGGTGCTTAGTATTGGAAGGTAGGAAATTATATAGAAAGAACAGGATGAGAAAGTCCCTTAGAAGAAGAGTTTATCAGATGAATGAGAGGCAATGTGGTTTAATGGGTAGCTCTGGACTTGGGAGTCAGGATTCAAATCCTACCTCTGACACTAACTTTGTGACCATAATCTCTATGAACATCAGTTTCCTCAACTGTAAAATTGGAGTAATTATACTTGTAGGTAAGTACTACAGGGGAAAAGACCCTTAGAAGGACCTTTGAGACTCAAATGAGATAATGTTGTTGTTATTCAGTCATGTCTGCCTCTTTGGGTCTCATTTGGGGTCTTCTTGGCAAAGATACTGAGGCAGTTTTCCATGTCTTTCTCCAGCTCATTTTACAGATGAGGAACTGAGGCAAAAAAGGGAGAAGTGACTTGCTTGGAATCATACAGCTAGAATATATCTGAGACTGGATTTGAACTCAGGAAGACTTCAGGCCAGAAACTCTATCCCCTACACCACCTAGCTTCCTCTATATTTATATATCTATATCTATATCTATACCTATATATATATATATATATCCCTTTTGCAAACCTTAATATACTATATAACTATTATTAGTAGCTAAATATCACACAAACATGCTTAAATAACTAGGGAAGATCATCTTTAACATCAGCATAGGAAATTCCTCTACTACACACAGCATTCAATTACAGAAGCATTTATTAAGTACATATATTTTGGGCAGATTGCTGTTATACCTGGATGAGATACATAATTTACATAGAAGATAGTGAGTAGTACTGACTCTACCTGACCTGAGTGGGGTCAATAATAAAAAATTCCCTGGGGGTAGTAATGAATTAGGGTTCCATTGTGAATCTGGATTAGTATGGGGGAGGAGCGTCTCCATAGGAACAAATAATCTGTGCCACCTAATGGGGTGAAGATGAAAGAGAACATATGTATATCCAGACCTATTACTGCTTCTTAAAAATAGCTTGGGAGGCAGCTAGGTGGCTTAGTGGATGGAGAGCCAGGCCTAGAGACAGGAGGTCCTAGGTTCAAATCTGGCCTCAGACACTTCCCAGCTGTGTGACCCTGGGCAAGTCACTTGACCCTCATTGCCTAGCCCTTATCACTCTTCTGCCTTGGAACCAATACAGAGTACTGATTCCAAGATGGAAGTTAAGGGTTAAAAAAAATAGCTCAGAAGTGAGCTAGTCCAGCCCCCTCATTTTACAGAAGAGGAGACTGAGGTCTTTTTTCCAGAGAAGAGACTTAATTTGCCCAGAGTTGGATTCTAGTTCATGTTGTCTGATTCCAAATCAATAATCTTCCCCTTATATGACACTACTTCAGGAGCCTACAGGGGTTGGGTTGGGAACCCCATAGCCACCGAGGCAGGGTCTTTTCTGGATTTGAACTGGCAGGTTCTAAATCTCTGCATAATTTGTTATAGATTCTGGAGAAATGTTGAGTAAGCAAGTAGAGTTTGGGAGCTCTGCATCCCCCAGAAGTGATGAGGATTCTCACAGCAGCCTGGAAATATCCCCAATTCCCAAAGGTGTCCCTGAGCTGTGGGTCTCTGTGGTCCACTCAATTCCTCTTTTTCCCTTGTTTTTCTCTCAGTAAGGAGCACAGAAGCCTAAATCATAGTTAAGCTTAGAGATTTCAGCCACTACATGGTTTTATAGTCAGATTTTACCTTTATGGAAATGAAAAAAAGGGTGATTTGGCATAGCTCTGGGTACTCTGGGTACCCCCCCCCAAGGATTTTCCTGCCAGTATCCAAGGCTTCTTTACCGTGTCACCAGATGAATCCATTCCCTCACCCTTTTAGCACTCACCTTGGATGGCTTTGGCTCCCCAGGGACTCAGCAGGGCTGCCAGGGTGAGGGCCCCTAGGATCCAGGCTTTGTTGGGGGCCATCATTTTGGTGGAACACTCTGCAGTCATGGCACAAAGCCTCTAGATAATGGGGCAGTAACAGAGACAAGGACGAGAAGGAGTTCTGGTTTGGGGTACACAGTTTAGAGTAAAGTAGGGGAAACCCAGCCCCAAAGCCCTTAGCCAATCAGAAGAATCCTTTGTGCTGACACTTCTGTTGC
Organism: Monodelphis domestica; assembly: GCF_027887165.1. Taxonomy (NCBI): domain Eukaryota; kingdom Metazoa; phylum Chordata; class Mammalia; order Didelphimorphia; family Didelphidae; genus Monodelphis; species Monodelphis domestica. The sequence goes on along the minus strand of NC_077228.1, from coordinate 268,048,030 downwards.
CAGGTGAAGGGATCATGAGAAAAGACCAAGAGAGGAGTTGAGAGAAGTATGAAGAAACCATCCCAGTACAGGGTAAAGAGACTTCCATGGGATGAAGTGACCTTTCTCCACCTTGGCAGGGAAAAAGATAAGGCTATCCAAGTCACTTTTATAGTCTATTCATTCCTAAGGAAGGAAAAATCCTTGGGGAAAAGTGGTGATTGGTGCCGGGGCAGGCAGCAATTTATAGCTCAAATATTCCTGGTCTGGGCTAAGGCTGGGGATCCCAAGGCAGACACTATTTATAGCTGAGAGTTTAGCACCAAACCTGACGCCTAGGGTGGGGATGGTATGGATGGATTATCGCCAGGGTCTCTCCCACCCAGGGAGACACAAAAGTCTCCAGTAGTGACTTAGGTTTCTGAAATCTCCACCACCCAGCTTCCATGAATTAGGGCCACTCGCTTCAGTAATTTGAATGAGCGTGGTAGGTAGAAAGGCTTTTAAATGAGGAGCATTGATCAGTTTCTTCTAACCATTTAAATTCTTATATTTGTCAGCAAACAAACAAACAAGCCAAAAAAAAAAAAAGAGGCAGCAGGGTGATTTAGTGGATAGACAGCAGAGACTGGAAATTCTGGGTTCAAATTTGACTTCTGATACTTCCTAGCTATGTAATTCTGAGCAAGTCACTTAATCCCAATTATTTAGCCCTTCATACTCTTCTGCCTTGGAACCAATACTTAGTATTGATTCTAAGACAGACAATACAGGGTTTTGTTTGTTTGTTTGTTTTTTAACATTTCTAAATCAATAAGATGTCACAATTTAAAATTCGCACCAGTAAAGGGAAAAGGACAAAATCAACCCAAGATTGACATTTCAGAGTGAAATTATATTAAAAATATGTTCTTTTGAGGGTTAGGATTGGAGTTGGAGGGAAAGAGATGGTGCTTCAGTCTTCCAAACTGGTTTTCAGACTGGGATGGTAGGATCATTTCCAAAATGGCTTTCGAGTTTTCTTGAAATGCTCTTTTTCTGACATGATTTCTGGAAATTTCTGGGATGGTGATTGTAAGAAGCAAGATTTTATCTGCTAACTCTGCTTCCAGACAAGTTCTGTGTTCTTTGATACTATAATTCATTGAAGGGGATGAGAATCAGAGCACTGGAATGCCCTATTCTCCATCCCCCATCTACTTTAAATTGGTTAACAAAAGAGATGTGGAAGACATAGTCTACAATCCAAGGTCTCATGAAGCCATTTGGATCCAGTTGAACACTTAGGAAGTTATAATTGAGGAGATAGGGAGAAAGCTTCTCAACGAGACTAAAGGGTGAAAGTTAAAGAGACTGGAAATTAAAACTTAATAGACATATAAAATATTAGCTAATTAATATAAGCACGGTTCTTTTGGGGAATTCTTCCTCTAAATTATCTGATTACTGCCAAAAGGATGGCTTTGAATCACTTTCTCAAAGAGTACTAAAGGTCTTCTGATGCAGGATTTTATCTTCAGATTCTTCATATGAATACTAACTCAGATTCCCTGTGAAAGAGAGAAATAAATCCCCAGTACACAAAGATCCTAAAATGGAGAAGAAAGCTTTAATTATTAATATATCTATTTATAAGTGTGTTTATGTTAATCATTCATTTACATTCCCCAGGAAGAAGGATTAAAGTTACTAAATTTGAAAAAAAATCTTACACTTACTTATACACATGATGAGAAGATTCATAGAAACCACAAATCAAATACTATGAAATGATAGTCATAGTTTAACAAGCTCTGTAATGCCTCACTTTAGGATGGAGGTGGGTAAGCAATGAGGAATATCTCAGACATTAACTTTTGCAAATAGAATATAAATGTCTTCAAAATCAACAGTTGCTCTGAGGCTTGAAATGTTGGTTCTAAATCTTTGTAAGAAGATTGATTCCCGGGAAATCTTTGGGACTCCATTGCAATATGGAAATGCTGAGATGCTTAGAGTGGGTGGCATGTAAAAGGTGGTCTTGGAATAGCCCTGATGCCCAGAAGCATCCTGATTCAGGAATTATATAGTCCCTACATTTGCACTTCTTCTACGCCAGTCTATCTCCTATGTTCCCTCCTTTTCTTGACCCCTTCTCCTTCCATTAGGGACATAGGAATCTCCATCCACATTAGAGAATAAAGAGATACAAGCATTAGCCCCCTCAGAAACCTAAAGCTGCTATCAAAACACCCAGCAGAGCTAAGTTAAGAGCCAGTAGCCTCTGGGAGATGGAAAAATTATGTAGAACCTAGTCTAGGAGGAAACCTAAAGCAAGTAGAAATACACACATATACAGTTTGTCCAGGTACTCTTGAAAGCAAAGCTCTTGGACTATGACCACATTCTGCCATAGGTCACAATTAGTATTAGGGTCAGTCTTACAGGGGAAAATAATATGTAGTCAGATAATTTTGTGGGGAAGGGAACTCATGGCATAATTATATCTATATAGGGACTTACAATGGAGGCTTCTCTTTAGGAATTATTTTTGGCCTGTTCACTTGTCTGGTGCTTCCCCAAGGAACCTCAAAATTATATTCATTTTCTCTCCACTCAAGTTTTCCTCTGGGAACATCAAATGTGACTCATGGCTAGCTTTCTACAACAAAAAGAATACTTTCAGGTCTAATGCAAGCACTCAAACAAACTATCAGAGGCGAAGTTTTATTTATCCCAACAAAAATCAGGAAGGATTTTCAATTCAATCCAAAATCCATGAAAAACCTTCCCTCTCCTCTAGAAGGATTCCCCAGTTGCTCTTGTGTTTCCTTCCATAAGCAGGGGAAAATGTGAAGTTGCTAAAGAGTCTACATATCTCTTTTTTTTAAACCTCACATTGACTTCCCCATATAACCCCCTTTTCTCCAGTCCGCACAACTGTAACAAGAAAAGAAAAGTAAAAAGTGTTATGTTAATTATATATTTAAAAAGAGTGTTTGAGGGGGCAGCTGGGTAGCTCAGTGGATTGAGAGCCAGGCCTAGAGACAGGAGGTCTTAGGTTCAAATCTGGCCTCAGATGCTTCCCAGCTGTGTGACCCTGGGCAAGTCACTTGACCCCCATTGCCTAGTCCTTACCACTCTTCTGCCTTGGAACCAATACACAGTATTGATTCCAAGATGGAAGGTAAGGTTTTAAAATAAAGAAATTTATTAATTAAAAATTAAAAGGAGTACTTGCAATCTGTAGACCAGTGAATTTAGCTTCAGTTCTTTGCAAAGTTGTAGAATGGATTAAAGAAATAGTTTCCAGTATATAACCAGGGAAGCATTGAAGAAAGAAAGAAAGGAAGAAAGGAAGAAAGGAAGAAAGGAAGAAAGGAAGAAAGGAAGAAAAGAAGAAAGGAAGAAAGAAAGAAAGGAAGAAAGAAAGAAAGAAAAAGAAAGAAAGAAAGAAAGAAAGAAAGAAAGAAAGAAAGAAAGAAAGAAAGAAAGAAAGAAAGAAAGAAAGAAAGAAAGAAAGAAAGAAAGAAAGAAAGAAAGAAAGAAAGAAAGAAAGAAAGAAAGAAAGAAAGAAAGAAAGAAAGAAAGAAAGGAAGGAAGGAAGGAAGGAAGGAAGGAAGGAAGGAAGGAAGGAAGGAAGGAAGGAAGGAAGGAAGGAAGGAAGGAAGGAAGGAAGGAAGGAAGGAAGGAAGGAAGGAAGGAAGGAAGGAAGGAAGGAAGGAAGGAAGGAAGGAAGGAAGGAAGGAAAGACAGAGGCAGGGAGACAGGGAGGGAAAGGGAAGGAGGGAAGGAAGGAAGAAAGAAAAAGAAAGGAGGGAAGGAAGGAAGGAAGAAAAAGAGAGAGGGAGGAGAGAGAAGAAGGAAAGGAAGGAGGAAAGGTAGACAATAGAAACACCGGGTACTGTTTGAAGAGATGGGGATACAAACACAGGTAAAATAAGCAGCAAAAGATTTACCTATGAATAGGGGAAAAACAACACATAAAAAGGAACTGGAAGGACTGAGAAGGGATACTTACTTAGGGCAAATATGAAGAGTTGGGGAAGCCCAGAGAGTGAATGGAGTTGACAGTGAAATGAGCATTCCCTTGAGAAATTAACTGGATCAGGAAAACAATATACTTAAATTTCAGTAAAAAACTGACCAAAGACTTTCATGCTTTCCTTGTGGATAATATGAAGAGATATGGACTAGATCACAGTACATTTGGGTACAGACTGAATGAGGAGACCCAAAGAATAGCCATTAAATGATTAAAGATTAACTGATTAAAGATGATTTAAAACTATTTAGTAGAACATCATGGATGTCTGGCTTTGATCCTGGGTCATTCAAAATTTTTATCAGTGGTTTGTGTGAAGAATGGCGAGTCTAACAGAGGATTGACCGCTGAATCCAGTCCTTAAAAGCATATATCTTTGATGTAAACATATCTTTGTTAAAGTTAAATAGAGGGGGCAGTTGGGTAGCTCAGTGGATTGAGAGCAAGGCCTAGAGACAGGAGGTCCTAGGTTCAAATCTGGCCTCAGACGCTTCCCAGCTGTGTGACCCTGGACAAGTCACTTAACCCCCACTGCCTAACCCTTACCACTCGTCTGCCTTGGAGCCAATACACAGTATTGATTCCAAGATGGAAGGTAAGGGTTAAAAAAAAAGTTAAATAGATATTAATTGGTTAAAAATACAACTCTAGAATTCATTATTGGTTGTTAACAGTGAGGAGACCATATCCGAATGGAGGTTCAAATTATCAGTATTAGGAAAAGTCTGCCCTAAATCCTTAGGACCCTAAAGAGAAGATGAAGTTAGCTTTATTCACTTAGGGTAAATCCAGGGTGGTCACCATATTAGCATTTTGACTGACAGACCTAGGATCTAAAAATGGATCTAAAAATGTAATGATAAACCAGAACATTGGGACAAATCAAATGAGATGAAATGTAATAGGGATAAATGTGAAGTCCTACATTTATAAATAAATGCAAAGTCAATCGAATACAAGCAGGCCAAGATAAGTATGGCTAAACATTACAGCATAATGCTGAGGACAGTACTTGGTACATAGTAGGAGCTTAATACATGCTAATTGTATCACTAAAGAAAAGGAATGAATGAAAAAGCATTTTTGAAATCTCTAATTTATGCCAAACACTGTGCTAAATGCTTAAAAATTTAAATTGAAAAAAATATAGGCAGTCTTTGCACTAGAGAAGTTTACATTCTATAAAGGTGAGAATACATATAGGGAATCCTTGGCCAGGAAAAAATCATTTGGTTTGGAAAGTTATAGTGTAAGAGTGAAAATTATGAGATTGGCCATAAATTAATAATTTTGCTTCTTATATTTTGGCAGATCCTGGAGGGATTGGCCAGAGCCCCCTCTTTCTTCACTCTTTTACTCTCCCTCTATTCTTCAGAGCAGTTTGTTAGCAATTAGACCAGATTAGCCAAGATGCCAGTCGCCACCTCTGCTGCAACCACAAACTGCTGACCACTGCTGCCATCCCAAGACAAAAGGATTGATAAGATACCATCTCTTGCCTTTTAAAGGGAAAGTCCTCCTTGGAGTCAATCCTGAGGCTCTAAGACCCGCCCCCAGAGTGACCTAGCCCACGGGGTTCCAGTCTAGCATAGATGCAGCTTTTGAGCCTCTAGGTTTTCCCCACCCCACCCCTCCTTCGCTGACCACCTCCACTTTTTCCCCCTTTTCTGAAGCCCCAAGATGCAAGCAGAAACCACACAGTTACTACTCACTGATCACCCTGTAATCCCCAGTACAGGCTTTTCTCCCCAGCACTGCCCCCAGTTGAGAGACCCCAACCCTTGGCCAAGGAGCCCACAGGCCAGTGCAGCACCACCTACTGGCCAGTACTAAAAATGCAGGCAATTTAAAATAAGTAAACAAAATAATATAATTAAACAAAATTAAATAAAATTAATGAAATGAAATAATAATAACAATAACTGATAAAGCATATTTAATTCTAACATTCAAAAATAAATAAAAATACAAAATTAATGAATTAATCGGGTAAACCATTTTAGTAGTTTATTATTTCAAAACTTTTATTGCCTTGCATTAATGTCTAATTTAACCTTACATCTATATCCTGATAACATACAGCAGACTAGTTTTTAAAAGTACTGAAATACCAAAGTCCAGCTTTTATGTCTTTTAAAATAAACTGAAAGGAAGTTGTGTTTACATTCTTTATTAGAATATTGGAAATGTTTGGGGATTCTTTAATGTTTTGATTCTGTAGAGTGCACAGGGACCCTGTACACACAGCTGCTGCTGGGCCAAAACTTTAATCTCCTGCCCCTGGCCTAAGTTGGGGTTTCTCTTCCTCAGTAGCAGCAGTCAGAGCAGGACAGAAGGAAGAAGGAAGACAGGGAAGAAAAACTAATGATTTTTCTAAATTCAGAGAACAAAAGCAATAGATTCTGACCAGATCATCAACTAAGTCCTTTTTACATTATAGGGGATGTTGCTATGAGAAAGTCAGGCAGGATTCCCTAGGACTCACCATTGCATAAATGACTAAGCAATTGAGATGAACCAGGCTTTCCTAAGGAGCATTGGATGTCAAATAAGGAGACAAAAAGACTATGTGAAGCCTGGATGTTGAAGGCCTTTACTTTCCCCCACTTTGGCTCTTTGGACTTTAAAATTCTAAAAGAATTGAAACTAGCCATTGGCAACAAGGAATCCAGAGAATGATCCTATTGGCAGCTCTAGGCATATCACCAAGACAGTTCAACCAAGCTGAAAAGCCCCTCTGTTAAATATGAAAAAAGAAATGGCACCCTGGCTTCTTCCCAGCCTGCCTGCCATGAGACTACTCCCTCTCTAGATCCAGCCTATCCTGACTTGACTCCTTTGACACTTCCCCCTACCATGTCCCTCTTACCTCCCACATTGTTCACCTCCTTCCCTCCCATCCCACCTTTGGTCCCATCTCTCTACCCCCTCCTTATTGCCTAACCCTTACCCTACCTAGCCTCTGCGTTGCCCTCTCCCTCCCTCCTCCAAGTCCCTCCCTCCCCCTGCTTGGTTTCTCTCTATCTCTCCTCTCCCATCCCCCACCACACCATGGATATTGTGCTCCATCTCTACCCCAACAACAAGCCAAGCACCAGGAACCACAGACAAGTCCAATACATTCCTTTTCCTCCTAAGGGATGTTCCCACTCATGATAGATGAGGGAAATTAGTAAATATTAGACACCATAAACCTTTTCCACCACATGATATTGATAGATTCATTGAGAAAATTCCCACCTTTGATGAGGAGCCTATGGTGATGATAAAAAAAAGTTGGAAAGCCTATTTAGAACATATAACCCAAGTTGGGCAGACATTACAGAATTGCTTCATGCTCTGTTAATGGAAGGTGAGAGGAATATGATCCTTTCCATTGTAAATGGGTCCTAAAATGACAATGCAGTACATTGGCCATTGGAAAATTCCCAATGAGACTCCAATGTAGCAGAAGATTGGGTACATTTATGTAGGCTAGGGATGCTTTACTAAAGGGAATGAAAGCTTATTCTGTGGGGCCAAGTAATTGAACTAAATTTGACCACCATAAGACAGGAAAAGGATGAGAGACCATCTCGGTTTTATGACAAAATCATTGAACTAGGGTCTAGGTATCTTGGCCTGGACATCTCCAGAGAGACAGATTCTAGAATAGTGATGGTAAACCTTTTAGAGACCCTGTGTCATGCTCCACCAACCCCCCAGACTGTGTACCCATGCCCACCCCCATTGCATGCCATGGCCCACCCTCAACTGTGTGCCCCACCCCCTGACTGCATACAGTGCTTCACCCACCCCTTTTTTTGGAGGTGGGGCCAGGGGGTGGGGTTGAGCTCCCTGGGGTGACTCCAGTGCCCCATACCCTCCCCTTGCATTTGTCAGGCAGGTGGGCCAAGTTGCATGTCCATTGGGGTGGGCCAGGCAGGCTTAGGATGGGGTGGGCAGGCCTGGCTGGCCTCACCGTGCTGGGCTCAGGGCTTGGGGAGTGGGGGGGGGCAGAGCAGACCAGGCCAGTCACACCATGCCACTTGGGGCTACAGGCTTGGGGTTTGGGGTGCAGGGTGTGGGGGGAGGGCCAGACTGGCCCAATTATGCCATGCTGCTCTGGGCTAGGGGCTTGGGGTGGGCTGAGTCAGTCTGGCCACACTGTGCCACTCCTGTGATGGTAGGCAGGGCCAGGCTCCCAGCTAACCAAGCCAGGGGCCTGTGCATTCCCACAGAGAGGTGTCTGCATGACATCTTTGGCACTCATGCCATCATGGTTCTAGAATCATAAGGATTCATTTTGTAAATCACCATTCCAAGATATTAAATTTTCAGAACAATTGCCCAGACTGGTCTACCATGGACACAAAACAATAAAAGAAGATAGCAGTATATGTCTTTGAAAGCTGAAGAAGAAAGAAAGCTGAGAAAGCTGAACTGGAAAAAATGTGATGTGTAAGAATTAGTGGGCAAAGAAAAAGGTTGAGGCAAGAGCAGATTTCGCTCTCTTCTCCTATGTTTGTTGCTGGCTGAACTTCCCTGTGAGCCATAGTTGAGGCCCTAATAGCAGCCACAGAAACAGTGAGCTAAATGGAGCAGCAAAGAAAGTAACCTATATATCTCTTTCTTATTTTATCATCTTTTTCACCTATTACTTTTGATGTAATATATTTGTTAATTTATGGCCACTCATAAGTTTTCTTCTTACAATAGAGACAGTCAGTGAAGACAGTTCAATAGGGTTTTAATAGGCTACAATTTTGATAGAGTTGCTATTGGGTCAAGGCAGCTAATCATGATCACCCATTTCCCATTGAAAGTTGTTAGTTTAATTTGAGAAATTACTTATTTTTTATTTTTTTAATAGAATTTATTTCTAGGTATCTCCTAGTCCCTATCTAGCTTCTCTATATGACAGAAAGTATCATCTGGCAAACATGCATATATAGATTATACCTTTGGTGTTTCTGTCTTTCAGTTCATTCTCTGGAGGTGAACATTAACAAGTTATTCTTCACATTAAATCGGTAGCTATATATAATGTTCTCTTGGTTCTTTCTACTTGTTTCGCTCTTCATTATCTCAGGTAGTCACCAGTTTTTAAATTTTTTTTTAATTTTTTAATGTTATTTATATTTTAATTAATTAATTAATTTAAAATATTTCCCATGGTTACATGATTCATGTTCTTTCCCTCCCCTCTCCTTCTCCCTTCCCACTCCAGAGGTGACAAGCAATTCCACTGGGTTTTACATGTATCATTATTCAAAACCTATTTCCATATTATTAATATTTGCAATAGAGTGATCATTTAAAGTTAACATTCCCAATCATATCTCCATCAAACCATGTAATCACATTTTTTTATCTGCATTTTTACTCCCACAGTTCTTTCTCTGGATGTGGATAGCATTCTTTCTCATAAGTTCCTCAGAATTGTCCTGGATCATTGCATTGCTGCTAGTAGAGAAGTCCATTATGTTTGATTGTGCCACAGTGTGGCATAAAATAATATTTTATTTAGGATTTTTGCATTCATTTTCATTAATGAAATTATTCTATACTTTTCTTTCTCTGTTTTTGCTCTTCCTAGTTTAGTTATCAGCACCATGTTTGTTTCAAATTCTTTCTTTACCTATTATTTCAAATAATTTATTTAATATTGGAACTAGTTGATCTTTAAATGCTTGGTAAAATTCACTGGTAAATCCATCTGGTCTGAATACTTTTTTTTTTTAGGAAGTTCATTTATAATCAGTTCAATTTCTTTTTCTAAAATGGGTTTATTTAGATATTCTATTTCCTCCTCTGGTAGTCTAGGCAATTTATAATTTGATAGATATTCTTGCATTTCATTTAGATTGTTAAATTTATTGGCATATAATTAATCAGAATAACTCCTAATAATTGCTTTAATTTAATCTTCATTGGTGGGGTATTCACCATTTTCACCTTTAATGCTAGTGATTTGGTTTTCTTCTTTCTTTCAAAAATCATATTAACCAATATCTATTTTATTTTTTGTATAAAACAAACTCCTAGATTTATTAGTTCAATGTTGTTCTTATCTTCAATTTTATTGATCTTATATTTAATTTTTAGAATTTCTAATTTGGTATTTAGTTGGAGATTTTTAATTTATTCTTTTTCTAGTTTTTAAAATTCGATTCCCAATCCATTGATCTGTTCTTTATATTAATAAAAGCATTTAGAGATAACTTTTCCTGTAATCACTACTTTTGCTGTATTTCTAATGGTTATGGATGTCTGAGAATGAAATGAGCCACCTCCTTTGAAGGTTTCTATCATTGGAAATGAGTGAGTCTAATATAAATGGTCACTTCTCAAGGATACTGTTCCTATTTGTCTTTTCTTACATTGTAATAATACCTTGCTTGAATTCTTGCTTCCATCACAAGATGTAGTATGACAACCTCTGAAGTGCCTTCCAACCTCAAAATTCTATTATTTCCATGGCCCCTTCACTAAGGAAGTCTAAGTATTAAAGTCATTCCTTCAAAAGAAACCTCTGCCTAGTGACTGATGATGCAGTTCAGTCACGATCCTGATTTGTTGTGCATTTCTGATTATGTCCAATTCTGGGGCAGACAAATAACTTCAAGTTTTTGTTTCGGGAATTGTGGGGGTGAAGTAGGGTTGAGGTAGATTCTGACACGCATTTCTTTCACTTCCTCGTATTCTCCTTGCTTTAGGATGGTGCATGTTTCCACATCCGTCCCCGCCCCCAGCCCTAACCCCAACCCTGGGGAGGGCTCAGATGATGGCAAAAATAGATACCCTAGAAAATTATAGAGTAATACCAGCTCCTCAAAGAGCCCAGGCTGAGGGAACAAACTCCAGTGATAAAGAATAAATCCTCCTCTGTCCAGAACTCAGATAAAGGAAAAAAATTGAGAATACGCTTAATCTGACTCTCAAGATATTTGTGGAATAGATGAACTTGGTCTTTGGTGTCCATTATCCCATCTGTACCCTTTCTTCCCTTTTAATTCTTTCCCAAACGTGAAAATTCCTTAACTACTCATTCATTATTTCTCATCAAAGCTCCAGAATCCAGACATTTTCCACTATGCCCTATTCTAAAGTTTCGGGTCCTGAAGTCTCCCTCTTCACAGAGGTTGCACAATCTGATAATTAAGAAGTATGTTTTCATTTGCATGTTGTAAGGCTGTACAGCCTCTGGATACAGTTTCTAATTTCCTTTCTCTGAACCTTAAAGAGGGGACCACCTAAAGACAGCCTATTGAGACTTACAAAGGAAGTAGTATGATAGTGGTGTGCTGGAGACAATTCCTACTGCTTTCGAGAGTCCATTGTTAAATTTTCAGTGTGAGAATTTATACCTCAGAAGTCATCAAAAATACTTCAAATTAAGCCCTGATTTATTATTATTTATTGTCCAGTCTTAAACTAGTAGAAATAATAGTAATAATGCACATTAAACTTGAAAGTATATTGTGAATTTTTTTCCCCTGTTAAACATTTACTAGGTACACCACTGTATCTGGGTTCTAGCAAGGCAGATCAGCAAAGTCTTCATGAACCTTGGTCTCAGCAATTTTGGTAAATGTCTAAGTGCTGCCCTCTTGTGTCTAATCAGGGCTTTTTTTTTTAAAAAAACCCTTACCTTCCATCTTGGAATCAATACTGTGTATTGGTTCCAAGGCAGAAGAGTGATAAGGGCTAGGCAATGGGGGTCAAGTGACTTGCCCAGGGTCACATAGCTAGAAAGTGTCTGAGGTCAGATTTGAACCTAGGACCTCCTGTCCCTAGGCCTGATTCTCAATACACTGAGCCACCCAACTGCCGCCTTAATCAGGGTTTTCTAGTTCCACTTTAAGGTTCATTTATAGCTTCTCTCCTTTCCTCACCCTTTGCTATCTACCTTTCTTCTATCCCCATCCCATCTTCCCCAGAACTACCACCTTAATCCAATAGCTCTCAAAGAACTTGAGTAGCAGCTTATCACAAGATCTCAGATCTCCTGTGCTTTTGTTTTTTGTTTTTTGGGGTTTTTTTTTGCTTCCACTCAGATAGGCAATATTGCCTCTTACCCTTTCTGGATGCTATCTATCTCTTTCCAACACACACATACATACACACATATGCATGCACACATGGAAGAAAAATATTTCTCATCATGTTTCATGGCATGATGGACAGAGATAAAAAATTAAGAAGACATTTTACTCAACCTTTAAGTATAACATTTAAAGCTCCATCTAGATCTTGATCCCATCATTCTAATAAGTATCAGATTGGGCTTTCTAGGCCCTATCCACTTCCAAGTATATTTGTTACTGAAAATCACTGACTTATGAGTAGAAAAGATTTCAGTGGAAATAGAGCTACTGCTCTCATTGATGTATTTGAAATCACAAGTCAAAACAGAAGATGAAAAAGAGTGACGATATTCAGTCTGCAAGAGGGAAGCCTGAGAAGTAATTTAAGGCTTAGGACAACTACAGAGAATGCTGATTTTACTGAATGAAGCAAAAAAAAAAGTCTATTTAAGGGCTTACTGTGTCTCTTTGGTGACCTATTTAAATTTGTGCACATTGTTGTACATAGAATAAAATGTTTTCACATGTTTTTAAAAAATTATACTACATATAAAACACTGTGCTAAATGCTTGGGTAACAAATAGAACATTTCCTGCTCTCAAGGAACTCACATTCCAGTGGGAGAGACAGCACATAGCTATTTTCAGCTACCGGGCAGATGGAAACGGCTTGTGGACTTGAGAAAGGTTATTGCATCTTCTTTAATGTTGTTTTCATGAGTAAAACAATATTGTTTTCTGATATTGAAACTTTGGACAACATCAATGACTTCTAGTGTGGGGAGTTTGTATGAATATGGATATTTAGGAAGTAGAAATTGACTGCACTATGGCTGTGAGGGACTGACTAGAAGCAGGACTGATGATCTGGGGAGTGCTGCCATTACCTTCGAACTCTTAGGTTTGCCTGTAGCACAGCCACTGGAAGAATTGAGTGGTAGCTTCCTCTTGATTGCTGTCAAAGTGACTCATTTTTCTAATTTCTTATGTTTGTAGGCTATTGGTTGTTTTTAAATTTCTATTTTTCTTAATTACATGTAGACAAAATTTTTAATAATTTAACTTTTATTTTTCACTTTTCTGAACTTTTTAAACACACAAGTTCATGGTCTTATCCAATATTCCATCACCCAAATTCAAAAAAGAATACAATCAAAACAAGAGCAGCAATGAGGTCATGGCCCAGGTGAAGTGACAAAGGTCAAATGCCTATCTTTCCACCGGCTTATATTGCTTGCTTTTAAACCACCTGGACACAGATCATCAAGAAAGAGAAAGTGTCTGCTTTGGCTGGTCAGTGTCTTTTTAAGGTATCCCAATTCCTGCTCTGCAGCCAGCTAACAATCTGCTCTTCATATCATGCTTAGTAGACCAGTTGTAGGATGTCTGTGCATTATATATAACCTGTATCAAATTGCTTACTGTCTCAGGAAGAAGAGAGGACCAATGGAGGGAGACAATTTGGAACTCAAAACATTTTTTAAAAGAATGTTTAAAAAAATGTTTATATGCAACTGGGGAAAATATTTTTTAAAAGAAGAATATCTGCATGTTTCATATCATGGAGTAGGTTACTTCCATTGTTTATCATCATGCCTTGCCAGAAAAATGCTTCCAAATCTCTTCCTATAAATCATAGCTCATACAGTCTATGATGATCCTGTGATACACATTGCTCAAAGACTTAAGAGACTTGCCCAAATTCATACAGCTAAATGTCCAAGGTGTGACTGCAAAAAATGTGGGTTTCAAGACTTTGAATTGCCAAAACTGTAAAGATAATTTTAGTGTCTTGAGTGAAATCAAAAATAAGGGGTCGCCATGGGAAAAATTCCCAACTATGAAATACCCAAGTCAGCTGGGTTTAATGGAGATTTTAATTAATACAAATGAAGGAAATAAAGAAAGGGAGAGAGACAGAGTAAGAGGAAATAAAAGGAAAAGGCTAGGGCCTAGGCCAAAATGGTCTAGGCCTTTCTCTTTAAGAGAGAAACTAAATCAGTCCTTAATCACTTACCACAAGATCCAAGCAAAACTCTAGTGTTCAGAGACCCAACTACTCCAACTAGTCCAAGCTCCAATTCAGCTGAATGCTGAATTAAATTCAGCCACGGAGAGACCCTCCAATTCGGCTTCCTAAGCTGAACTATTCTGAACTCTCCTGAACTAGTTCAGACTGCTCCTTTTAAAGAGAAATTTTCTTCTATGTCACCTCCCCTAAGTTTTCATGTCTACCAATCACAGTAGACATTTTCCATAGGACTGACCATTCTTAATTCACATCTTGTTATCATCTTCTTAATTCACATCTTGTTATCACCTTCTCTGGGGAGACTAAAACTTCTGAGTATTTCACATCTTTGTAAAACTTGCCCTTTTAGTGATTAGTTTGACATTCATAGGTACTTAGCACCCTTTTGTATTAGATCTAAAAATAGACCTACCTTAAGGGCTTGGCTTCACTATAAGTATGGGTTGGGGACTTTTTCATTGTTCAGTAAGGAGCTTTACAACTTTATCTTCCCCTAAGGTATGCCTAAGTATGGGTGGAGTAATTTTAAAGTTCTTAATACATTTCTGATCAAGTACCTCCATTGTTTAAATGGGGAATATCCTTAACCAAATGTTTAAGGTTAGAGTCTGAGAAATGTTAAGATTCACAAAGGTAGATTTAAACCCAGGACCTCTTATCTCCAGGCCTGGCTCTCAATCTACTATCTGCCATCTAGCTGCCTCCCAGAATCCTCTTCTAATGAGTTCTTAGCAATTGCAGTTATGTCTCTCAGATGACATTATCCAAAGCATCTTTTTATGATTTTTAAAATTTTATGATTTTCTTTATATTGCTTTCAATGAGCAGAGGGAAGTATTCTCTGCTAGCATCTCTCTTCATGTGTGTCTTCTGCTTTCTCATCTCTTTTTTATAGCTTTATCACATGAGAGCTTTTGAGTAGGGACAATTTTAACTCAATTTAGTAAACTCAGATTTTACTACTTTATCAGACATTAATATAAGAATAAAGTACATACATTTTCCTATTCTTTGATTTAAAGTTTCTCAGGTATAGCTTTCAGAATCCTGAAAACCATTATATTTAAATAAATCAATGGACACCAATGCACCAAAGCCACCTCCACATTCCTTTAGTCTATAACTTTACTTTTGACCTTTTCTACTAAGTCCTCCCAGAATATTTTTCTATGGGGCAATTTTTTCTCAGATCCCTAGAACTTTCTGTAGCTGCTTACATTGCCTGGATGTCCTTTTTTCAGTTCCTTCCCCCATGCCAGGAAATAAAATTTCCCTATACGAAAAGGAGTGGTACCTTATATAGTCACAGGAAGGCTCCCTTTAAAGATACAAATCACAATCCATCCTTGATCTCTTATCTTGTGTAGCTTTTTTTCCCCTTTTAAACATTATTTTATTTGGTCATTTTCAAACATTATTCATTAGAAACAAAGATCATTTTCTTTTTCTCCTCCCCCCTCCCACCACCCCTCCCAATGGCGATGCGTGATTCCTCTAGGTAACACATGTGTCCTCAGTCCAAACTCTTTTCCATGTTGTTGGTATTTTCATTAAGGTGTTCATTTAGAGTCTCTCCTCAATCATATCCCCTTCACCCCTGTAGTCAAGCTGTTGCCTTTCCTTGGTATTTTTACTCCTACCATTTGTCCTCTGCTGGAGGGTAGTGTTTTTTTCTCCTTGATCCCTGTGGATTGTTCAGGGACATTGCATTGCCACTAATGACAAAGTCCATTACATTTGATTGTACCACAGTGTTTCCATCTCTGTGTACAATGTTCTGCATCACTGCATCACTTCCTGGAGGTTGTTCCAGTCTCCATGGAATTCCTCCATTTTATTATTCTTTTGAGCACAATAGTATTCCATCACAAACAAATACCATAATTTGTTCAGCCATTCCCCAATTGAAGGGCATCCCCTCATTTTCCAATCTTTGCCACCACAAAGAGCGCAGCTATGAATATTCTTGTACATGTCTTTTTCCTTATTATCTCTTTGGGGTACAAACTCAGCAGTGCTATGGCTGGATCAAAGGGCACACAGTCTTTTATCGCCTTTAGGCATAGTTCCAAATTGCCCTCCAGAATAGTTGGATCAATTCACAACTCCACCAGCAATGCATTCATGTCCCAACTTTGCCATATCCCCTCCAGCTTTCATTACTTTCCTTTGCTGTCATGTTGAACAATCTGCTAGGTGTGAGGTGATAACTCAGAGTTGTTTTGATTTACATCTCTCTGATTATCAGAGATTTAGAACACTTTTCTATGTGCTTATTAATAGTTTTGATTTCATTATCTGAAAACTGCCTATTGATGTCCTTTGCCCATTCATCAATTGGAGAATGGCTTGATTTTTTATACAATTGATTTAGCTGTTTATAAATTTGAGTAATTAGACCTTTGTCTGAGGTTTTTCTTATGAAGAACATTTCCCAATGTGTTGCTTCCCTTCTAATTTTGGTTACATTGGTTTTGTTTGTACAAAAATGCTTTAATTTGATGTAATCAAAATTGTTTATTTTATATTTTGTGACTCTTTCTAAGTCTTGCTTGGTTTTAAAGTCTTTCCTTCCCAAAGGTCTGACATGTATACTATTCTGTGTTCACCTAATTTATTTATAGTTTCCTTCTTTATGTTCAAGTCATTTACCCATTCTGAGTTTATCTTGGTGTAGGGTATGAGGTGTTGATCTAAACCTAATCTCTCCCACACTGTCTTCCAATTTTCACAGCAGTTTTTGTCAAATAGTGGATTTTTGTCCCAAAATCTGGGGTCTTTGGGTTTGTCATAGACTGTCTTGCTGAGGTCACTTACCCCAAGTCTATTCCACTGATCCTCCTTTCTGTCTCTTAGCCAGTACCAAATTGTTTGGATGACCACTGCTTTGTAATATAGTTTGAGATCTGGGATTCCAAGGCCACCTTCCTTTGTATTTTTTTTTCATGATTTCCCTGGATATCCTTGATCTTTTGTTCTTCCAAATGAACTCTGTTATGGTTTTTTCTAAGTCAGTAAAAAAAAATTTGGAAGTTTAATGGGTATGTCACTAAATAGACAGATAAGTTTGGGTAGGATGGTCATTTTTATTATATTGGCTCATCCTACCCATGAGCAGGTAATGTTTTTCCAGTTGCTCAAGTCTAGTTTTAGTTGTGTGGCGAGTGTTTTGTAGTTGTGTTCATATAGTTCCTGTGTTTTTCTTGGCAGATAGATTCCTAAGTATTTTATTTTGTCTAAGGTGATTTTGAATGGGATTTCTCTTTCTAATTCTTGCTACTGAGCTGTGTTGGAGATATATAGAAATGCTGATGACTTGTGTGGGTTTATTTTGTATCCTGCAACTTTGTTAAAGTTGTTGATTATTTCGACTAGCTTTTTTGTTGATTTTCTAGGATTCTTTAAGTAGACCATCATATCATCCGCAAAGAGTGATAATTTGGTCTCCTTATTGCCTATTTTAATGCCTTCTATTTCTTTTTCTTCTCTAATTGCTACTGCTAGTGTTTCTAGTACAATGTTAAATAATAGAGGTGATAATGGACATCCTTGTTTCACTCCTGATCTTGTTGGGAAGGCTTCTAGTTTATCCCCATTGCAAACGATGTTAGCTGATGGTTTTAGATATATACAGTTTATTATTTTTAGGAAAGGCCCTTCTATTCCTATGCTTTCTAGTGTTTTAAATAGGAATGTGTGTTGTATTTTATCAAAGGCTTTTTCTGCGTCTATTGAGATAATTATGTGATTTTTGTTGGTTTGCTTGTTGATAATATGGTCAATTATGTGGATGGTTTTGCTAATACTGAAACAGCCCTGCATTCCTGGTATAAATCCTACTTTATCATAGTGAATAACCTTCCTGATCACTTGCTGAAGTATTTTTGCTAGTATCCTGTTTAAGATTTTTGCATCTAGAGACTTCTGGTCAAGATGGTGGCTTAGAAGCAGCGAAAGTTCAGACCTTGGAAAGCCTTCCTTACAGATCACAAACTGAATGCTCCTAGGACCCCGAAATTCAAGCTGAACAACAGGACAGACCTGGGGAACCCTCATCCCGGACCTGGATCAAAAGGTACGGCCCCCAAAAGCCAGAACCCTAGATCACTTGGATCTAAGGGGTAGGCAGAAGGAAGGTCCCAGGACCCACCCCCCCCCAACCCAGAATGCTGAGCCCATGGCAGCAGTGGGAACCTCAGGGCCAGCAAAAGGGCCTCAGGGCTGGCTATTTTGAAGGACTCACCTTGAAAGCAACCTGAGCCAGTCTCCGGGGCACCCAACACAGATGGCAGGGAAACATAGAGAGAAGGGGGAAGTCTGTAGCCCCCTGGCTGGGTCCTTCCTTCTGAGTCCCAAGGGAGGTCCCAGCTTTAGGGCACCAACTGAACCCAATCCCATCAGGAGCCCTCAGAGCTATTGAAAGGACAGAAACCACAGGGCCTGCAAAGGGGTTGCTCTAAAGAGCTTACCTTGAAAGTAACCTGGGCCAGTCTCCAGGCATTCAACACAGATTTTGGAGGAGGAGGTTTTTTGCTTCAGGGCTCAATAAATCCAAACCAGCTGAACATAATCCCATCAGGAGACCTCAGAGCTTCTGAAAGAACAGAAACAGGGCTGGCGAAGGGCTTACCTTGAAAGCAACTTGGGCCAGTCTCCAGGCATTCACTACAGATTGTGGAGGAGGAGGTTGTATTTTTTTTTGTTTGGGGATCATTAGGCCTACACCAGCTGAACCCAATCCCATCAGGAGCCCTCAGAGCTTCTGAAAGAACAGAAACAGGGCTGGCAAAGGGCTTACCTTGAAAGCAACTTGGGCCAGTCTCCAGGCATTCACTACAGATTGTGGAGGAGGAGGTTTTTTGCTTCAGGGCTCAATAAATCCAAACCAGCTGAACATAATCCCATCAGGAGACCTCAGAGCCCAGGGAGGCCATGACCCCTCCCCCCTTAGAGAGCAGGGTCTTTTGAAAAAACAGGAACCTAAAGGCAGAGTCAAGATGGCAGCCTAGAAGGAGCATAGACCTGACAGCCTGGCCAGAGCTTTGAAGATCCTCCATATTTGCTCCAGCCCTCCAGGAAGTTTAAAACTCAGAGTAAACCCAGCCCAACTGAGCTGAACCCAATCCCATCAAAAGTCTTCAGAACGCAGGGAAGCCCAGGCTCCCCACCCATCCTCATTGACTGCTGGACTTTAAGCCAATCAAAAGCCTCCAGAGGACAGGGAAGCTCAAACCCCCAACAACCCTCCCCCAGAGACTACACCAAGAGATCTTCTGTTAAAGCTCCAAGAGAGGAGACTGATAGAAGTCCCCCAAAAAACAAAAAAAATGAGAGGAACAAGAGCACAGACAAATACGGGGAGTAAAGAAGGGGTGAATTTGAGCAAACAACAGAAAAAGAAGAAAGAAACTACAATAGACAGCTACTACTCAGCAAATGGAATAGAGGGGGAGAGATCAGAAAATGATAAACCAGGAATCCCAGTGAATTGGATACAGGCTGTGGAAGAACTCAAAACACAACTAAGAGAGGCTGAAGACAATTGGGAAAAGAATTTAAAAATTAAGATAAGTCATCTGGAAACAGAGGCACTTGAACTAAAATGAGAAAATAGTGTCTTGAAAGACAAAATCAACCAGCTGGAAAATGAGGCAAAGGAGATGAAAGAGGAGGCAAAGGAGATGAAAGATGAGGTAAAGAGGATGAAAGAAGATCTTCAAAGAAAATCAGACCAGAAGGAAAAAGACAACCAAAAAGCCAGAGATGAAATCCAATCTTTAATAACCAGAATAAAACAACTAGAATCAAGTGACCTCACAAGGCAGCAGGACACTATAAAACAAAACCAAAAGAATGAAAAAATTGAGGAAAATGTGAAGCATCTCATTAACAAAACAGATGATTTAGAAAATGATTCCAGAAGAAACAGTTTAAGAATAATTGGACTACCAGAAGACCACAACAAAAGAAAAAGCCTGGACATACTACTAAAGGAAATTATCCAGGAAAACTGTCCCGCGATCCTAGAAAAAGAGGGGAAAGTGGAGACTGAAAGAATCCAAAGATCACCCCCTGTATTTAATCCCCAATTGACAACACCAAGAAATGTTATAGCAAAATTCAAAAACAATCAGATGAAAGAAAAGATATTACAAGCTGCCAAGAAGAAACCATTCAGATACCATGGAAACATGGTGAGGTTAACACAGGATCTGGCTGCATCCACACTGAAGGACCGAAAGGCATGGAATACGATATTTTGGAAAGCAAGGGAACTAGGTCTACAACCAAGAATAAAATACCCATCAAAACAGACTATATTCTTATAGGGGAAAGTATGGTCATTCAACACAACAGAAGAGTTCCAAGCATTCATAAATAAAAGACCAGATCTGAACAGAAAATTTGATGTCCAACCACAGAACTCAAGAGAATCATCAAAAGGTAATTAAAAAAGAGAGGGAAAAACAAACAAAACAACAACAAAAATTTTATAAGAGACTCAATAAGTTAAAATGATATGTATCCGTATAAGAAAAGAGGTCATTGGTAACTCTTAAAAACTGTTGCTATCACCTGAGCAGCTAGAAGAATTACACTCAGAGGGAACAGTGACAAACTGTATAGGATGAAAGGACAAGACATAAATAGGTATATAGATATATGCATACATAAATACATATACATGTGTATGTATATATATATATATACATGACTAGAGCTAAAAAAGAAAAGGGTTATGACTAAAAGAAATGGGAAAAGAAACAAATGGGGGTAAATTTATATGTCACAAAGAAGCTCATGGCGGGAGGGGAGAGAACATCGATACACTAGAAGGGTAAAGAGGTTGGAGACAGGAAATACTCAGCTCTTATGTACTTTGACACTGACCCAAAGAGGGAAGAACAACCCAATCCATTGGGGAAGAGAATAGATTTGGGCCCTATAGGGGAGTAGAAGGGTAAAAAACCGGACTGGCGGGGAGGGAGCAGTACAAGGGAGGGAGAGGGTGGGGGAAAATTTTTAAAAAGACTACAGGGGAAAATAAGGGAGGGAATAAGAAGGGAGGGGGTAGAAAGGGAAGTAAAATAAGGGAGGGAATGGGGAGGGGCTGACTATAAACAAACATTGGTATAGAAGGAAATAGTGAAAGAAGAAAAGGCAGGACCAGGAGTAGAAATCAAAATGCTGGGAAATACACAGCTAGTAATCATAACTCTGAATGTGAATGGAATGAACTCACCCATAAAATGCAAGCAAATAGCAGAGGGGATTAGAATCCAAAACCCTACCATATATTGTCTGCAAGAAACACACATGAGGAGACTTCCGGTTAAGATGGCGGCTTAGAGAAAGCTGAAGTTCAGATCTCCGGAAAACCCTTCCCGACCGATCTCAAACTAGAAGCTCCTAAGGCGCCGAAATTCAAAACGATCAACAGCACAGACCCTGGGAACCCTCCTCCTGGACCTGGACCCGGTTCAAAAGGTACGGCTCCCCTTAAAAGCCAGAACCCGAGATCCCTCGGACCTCAGGGGTAGGAGCGCAGAGTCCAAGGCTCCCGGAAGCGGCAGCCGCGCCGGGCTCAGAGAGCAGGGTCTGAGGAACAACAACCCTCAGGGTCTTCTACCCAAGTCCCAGTCCGGGTGAAAGTTACTGCCTGGGGCTTCCGCTGCAAAGAGCCGGTCGGTCCGGTCCGGGTGAAAGTTACTGCCTGGGGCCTCCGCTGCAAAGAGCCGCTGGGTCCGGGTGAAAGTCACTGCCTGGGGCCTCCGCTGCAGAGAGCTGGTCAAAACAACAGCAACCCTCAGGGCGGGCAAGACAGCCTCACAGGCTGGATCCTGCTATCCAAGTCTCAGTGAAAGTCTGTGCTCTCGGAGCTTGGGGAAGCGGCAGCCCATCCCCCCGCAGGCCAACGAAACAGCCTCACGGCCAGCGATTCTGAAGGCAACTTCCGGAAATCGAGCCAGGGGGAGAGTGTGGCCTCGTGGTCCGACCCTTCCATTCCAGTTCCAGTGAGGCATATTCAGTTTAACCCAGGGAAAGCTCATAGAACTATCTGCCCAGGACTAAAGCCCCTGAACACCAGAAAGAGACAAGAAAAACTAATCCTCCACATTCAGAAATGGCAAACTCCACAGAACCACAGAAGCCCCAAAATACCAAGAAAAATAAGAAGAAAGGGGCGACTTTGGACACATTCTATGGAGCCAAAATACAAAATACAGAGCAGACAGAAGATAATATAAAAGAAAATGCTCCAAAACCTTCCAAAGGAAATGGAAACTCTCCACAAACCTATGAAGAATTTGAATCAGAAATGACCAAAAAGATGGAAGCCTTCTGGGAGGAAAAGTTGGAAATAATGCAAAAGAAATTCACGCATCTACAAAACCAGTTTGACCAAACTGTAAAAGAAAACCAGGCTTTAAAGGCCAGAATCAGGCAGCTGGAAGACAATGATCGTGTAAAAGAGCAAGAAGCAATAAAGCAAAGCCAAAATACCAAGAAATTAGAAGAGAACATAAAATATCTCACCGACAAGGTGATAGATCTGGAAAATAGGGGGAGAAGGGATAATTTAAGAATAATTGGACTCCCAGATAAGCCAGAAATAAACACCAAACTGGACATGGTGATACAAGATATAATCAAAGAAAATTGCCCAGAGATTCTAGAACAAGGGGGCAATACATCCACTGACAGAGCTCACAGAACACCTTCTACACTAAACCCCCAAAAGACAACTCCCAGGAATGTAATTGCCAAATTCCAAAGCTATCAAACAAAAGAAAAAATCCTACAGGAAGCCAGAAAAAGACAATTTAGATATAAAGGAATGCCAATCAGGGTCACCCAAGACCTTGCAAGTTCTACTCTGAATGATCGTAAGGCATGGAACATGATCTTCAGAAAGGCAAGAGAGCTGGGTCTCCAACCAAGAATCAGCTACCCAGCAAAACTGACTATATACTTCCAAGGGAAAGTATGGGCATTCAACAAAATAGAAGACTTCCAACTTTTTGCAAAGAAAAGACCAGAGCTCTGTGGAAAGTTTGATACCGAAAATCAAAGAGCAAGGAATACCTGAAAAGGTAAATATTAAGGAAAGGGGAAAAATGTTATCTTCTTTTACTCAAACTCTCTTCTATAAGGACTACATTTATATCAACCTATGTATACTAATATGTGGGGAAAATGTAATGTATAAATAGGGGGTAAAGAAAGACCAAATAGAATAATGGTTCTCACACAAAGATTCACAGGGGAAGGGGAGGGGAAGAAAACTCCTATAAGAAGGAGAGGAAGAGAGGGGGGGGGTTTACTTAAACCTCAATCTCAGGGAAATCAACTCTGAGAGGGAAAAACATCCAGATCCATTGGGATCTTGAATTCTATCTTACCCAACAAGGGTAAGGAGAAGGGAAAACCAAGGGGGGGAGGGGGAGAGGGAGAACAAAAAGGGAAGGAAAGAGAGGGGGGAGGGGGAGGGAACAAAAAGGGAGGGACTAAAAAGGGAAACATCAAGGGAGGGGACAAGGGGGACTGATTCAAAGTAAATCACTGGACTAAAAGGTAGAGCCGAAGAAGAAAAGGTTAGAATTAGGGAAGGCAATCAAAATGCCAGGGAGTCCACAAATGACAATCATAACTTTGAACGTGAATGGGATGAACTCACCCATAAAACGTAGACGAATAGCAGAATGGATTAGAACCCAAAACCCTACCATATGTTGTCTTCAAGAAACACACATGAGGCGGGTTGACACCCACAAGGTCAGAATTAAAGGATAGAGTAAGACCTTCTGGGCCTCAACTGATAGAAAGAAGGCAGGAGTGGTAATCATGATATCTGATAAAGCCAATGCAAAAATAGACCTGATCAAAAGGGATAGGGAAGGTAATTATATTTTGTTAAAAGGGACTCTAGACAATGAGGAAATATCATTAATCAACATGTATGCACCAAATAATATAGCACCCAAATTTCTAATGGAGAAACTAGGAGAATTGAAGGAAGAAATAGACAATAAAACCATACTAGTGGGAGACTTAAACCAACCATTATCAAATTTAGATAAATCAAATCAAAAAATAAATAAGAAAGAGGTAAAAGAAGTGAATGAAATCTTAGAAAAATTAGAATTAATAGACATATGGAGAAAAATAAATAGGGATAAAAAGGAATACACCTTCTTCTCAGCACCACATGGCACATTCACAAAAATTGACCATACATTAGGTCACAGAAACATAGCACACAAATGCAAAAAAGCAGAAATAATGAATGCAGCCTTCTCAGATCACAAGGCAATAAAAATAATGATTAGTAATGGTACATGGAAAACCAAATCTAAAACCAATTGGAAATTAAACAATATGATACTCCAAAACCGTTTAGTTAAAGAAGAAATCATAGAAACAATTAATAATTTCATCAAGGAAAATGACAATGGCGAAACATCCTTTCAAACCTTTTGGGATGCAGCCAAAGCGGTAATCAGAGGCAAATTCATATCCCTGAAAGCTCATATTAACAAACAAGGGAGAGCAGAGATCAATCAATTGGAAATGCAATTGAAAAAACTCGAAAGCGATCAAATTAAAAACCCCCAGCAGAAAACCAAATTAGAAATCCTAAAAATTAAGGGAGAAATTAATAAAATCGAAAGTGATAGAACTATTGATTTAATAAATAAGACAAGAAGCTGGTACTTTGAAAAAACAAACAAAATAGACAAAGTACTGGTCAATCTAATTAAAAAAAGGAAGGAAGAAAAGCAAATTCACAGCATTAAAGATGAAAAGGGGGACAGCACCTCCAATGAGGAGGAAATTAAGGCAATCATTAGAAATTACTTTGCCCAATTATATGGCAATAAATACACCAATTTAGGAGAAATGGATGAATATATACAAAAATACAAACTGCCTAGACTAACAGAAGAGGAAATAGAATTCTTAAATAATCCCATATCAGAAATTGAAATCCATCAAGCCATCAAAGAACTTCCTAAGAAAAAATCCCCAGGGCCTGATGGATTCACCTGTGAATTCTATCAAACATTCAGAGAACAGTTGACCCCAATACTATACAAACTATTTGACATAATAAGCAAAGAGGGAGTTCTACCAAACTCCTTTTACGACACAAACATGGTACTGATTCCAAAACCAGGCAGGTCAAAAACAGAGAAAGAAAACTATAGACCAATCTCCCTAATGAATATAGATGCAAAAATTTTAAATAGGATACTAGCAAAAAGACTCCAGCAAGTGATCAGAAGGATCATTCACCATGATCAAGTAGGATTCATACCAGGGATGCAGGGCTGGTTCAACATTAGGAAAACCATCCACATAATTGACCACATCAACAAGCAAACTAGCAAGAACCACATGATTATCTCAATAGATGCAGAAAAAGCCTTTGATAAAATACAACACCCATTCCTATTAAAAACACTAGAAAGCATAGGAATAGAAGGGTCATTCCTAAAAATAATAAACAGTATATATCTAAAACCAACAGCTAATATCATCTGCAATGGGGATAAACTAGATGCATTCCCAATAAGATCAGGAGTGAAACAAGGATGCCCATTATCACCTCTACTATTTGACATTGTACTAGAAACACTAGCAGTAGCAATTAGAGAAGATAAAGAAATTGAAGGTATCAGAATAGGCAAGGAGGAGACCAAGTTATCACTCTTTGCGGATGACATGATGGTCTACTTAAAGAATCCTAGAGATTCAACCAAAAAGCTAATTGAAATAATCAACAACTTTAGCAAAGTTGCAGGATACAAAATAAACCCACATAAATCATCAGCTTTTCTATATATCTCCAACACAGCTCAGCAGCAAGAACTAGAAAGAGAAATCCCATTCAAAATCACCTTAGACAAAATAAAATACCTAGGAATCTATCTCCCAAGACAAACACAGGAACTATATGAACACAACTACAAAACACTCGCCACACAACTAAAACTAGACTTGAACAATTGGAAAAACATTAACTGCTCATGGATAGGACGAGCCAATATAATAAAAATGACCATCCTACCCAAACTTATTTATCTATTTAGTGCCATACCCATTGAACTACCAAAATACTTCTTCACTGATTTAGAAAAAACCATAACAAAGTTCATTTGGAAGAACAAAAGATCAAGGATATCCAGGGAATTAATGAAAAAAAAACACATATGATGGGGGCCTTGCAGTCCCTGACCTAAAACTATATTACAAAGCAGCAGTCATCAAAACAATTTGGTACTGGCTAAGAAACAGAAAGGAAGATCAGTGGAATAGACTGGGGGAAAACGACCTCAGCAAGACAGTATACGATAAACCCAAAGATCCCAGCTTTTGGGACAAAAATCCACTATTCGATAAAAACTGCTGGGAAAATTGGAAGACAGTGTGGGAGAGACTAGGAATAGATCAACACCTCACACCCTACACCAAGATAAATTCAAAATGGGTGAGTGACTTAAACATAAAGAAGGAAACCATAAGTAAATTGGGTAAACACAGAATAGTATACATGTCAGACCTTTGGGAGGGGAAAGGCTTTAAAACCAAGCAAGATATAGAAAGAATCACAAAATGTAAAATAAATAATTTTGACTACATCAAACTAAAAAGCTTTTGTACAAACAAAACCAATATAACTAAAATCAGAAGGGAAACAACAAATTGGGAAAAAATCTTCATAGAAACCTCTGACAAAGGTTTAATTACTCATATTTATAATGAGCTAAATCAATTGTACAAAAAATCAAGCCATTCTCCAATTGATAAATGGGCAAGGGAAATGGATAGGCAGTTCTCAGATAAAGAAATCAAAACTATTAACAAGCACATGAAGAAGTGTTCTACATCTCTTATAATCAGAGAGATGCAAATCAAAACAACTCTGAGGTATCACCTCACACCTAGCAGATTGGCTAACATAACAGCAAAGGAAAGTAATGAATGCTGGAGGGGATGTGGCAAAGTAGGGACATTAATTCATTGCTGGTGGAGTTGTGAACTGATCCAACCATTTTGGAGGGCAATTTGGAACTATGCCCAAAGGGCGACAAAAGAATATCTACCCTTTGACCCAGCCATAGCACTGCTGGGTCTGTACCCCAAAGAGATAATGGACACAAAGACTTGTACAAAAATATTCATAGCTGCGCTCTTTGTGGTGGCCCAAAACTGGAAAACGAGGGGATGCCCATCAATTGGGGAATGGCTGAACAAACTGTGGTATATGTTGGTGATGGAATACTATTGTGCTCAAAGGAATAATAAAGTGGAGAAGTTCCATGGAGACTGGAACAACCTCCAGGAAGTGATGCAGAGCGAGAGGAGCAGAACCAGGAGAACATTGTACACAGAGACAAACACACTGTGGTATAATCGAACGTAATGGACTTCTCCATTAGGGGCGGTGTAATGTCCCTGAACAACTTTCAGGGATCCAGGAGAAAAAAAAAACACCATTCATAAGCAAAGGATAAACTATGGGAGTGGAAACACCGAGAAAAAGCAACTGCCTGAATACAGAGGTTGAGGGGACATGACAGAGGATAGACTTTAAATGAACACTCTAATGCAAATACTATCAACAAAGCAATGGGTTCAAATCAAGAAAACATCTAATGCCCAGTGGACTTACGCGTCGGCTATGGGGGGTGGGGGGGAGGAAAAGAAAATGATCTATGTCTTTAAGGAATAATGCTTGGAAATGATCAAATAAAATATATTTAAAAAAAAAAAAAAGAAACACACATGAGGAAGGTAGATACACATAGGGTGAAAGTAAGAGGATGGAGCCAAATCTATTGGGCATCAAATGATAAAAAGAAGGCAGGAGTAGCAATCATGATATCGGACAAAACCAAAGTAAAAATAAATCTACTTAAAAGAGATAGGGAAGATAATTACATCCTGATAAAAGGCAGTATAGATAATGAGGAAATATCGGTACTCAATGTGCATGCACCAAATGGCAGAGCATGCAAATTTTTAAAGGAGAAACTAGAGGAGCTCAAGGATGAAATAGATAGAAAAACTAAACTAGTAGGAGATCTGAACCTTCCCCTATCTGAACTAGATAAATCAAATAAAAAAATAAATAAGAAAGAGGTGAGAGAAGCAAATGAAATCTTAGAAAAATTAGAGTTAGTAGACATATGGAGAAAAATAAATAGGGACAAAAAGGAATACACCTTCTTTTCAGTAGTACATGGTACATTCACAAAAATTGACCATGTACTAGGGCACAAAATCATTGCAAACAAGTGCAAAAGGGCAGCAATCATAAATGCAACCTTCTCAGACCACAATGCAATAAAAATAATAATTAGTAAGGGTACATGGATAGATAAATCAAAAATTAATTGGAAATTAAACAATATGATTCTCCAAAACCAGCTAGTTAAAGAACAAATCGTAGAAACAATTAATAACTTCATTGAAGAAAATGACAATGGTGAGACATCCTTTCAAAACCTATGGGATGCAGCCAAAGCAGTACTCAGGGGGAAATTTATATCCTTGAGTTCATATATAAACAAATTAAGAAGGGCAGAGGTCAATGAATTGGGCATGCAAATTAAAAAACTAGAAAGTGAACAAATTAAAAACCCTCAGATGAAGACTAAATTAGAAATTCTAAAAATCAAAGGAGAAATTAATAAAATTGAAAGTCAAAGAACTATTGATTTAATAAATAAGACTAGAAGTTGGTACTTTGAAAAAAACAAATAAAATTGACAAAGTACTAGTCAGTCTAATTAAAAAAAGGAAAGAAAAAAACCAAATTGACAGTATCCAAGATGAAAAGGGAGACATCACCTCTAATGAAGAGGAAATCAAGGCAATCATTAAATACTACTATGCCCAATTATATGGCAAAAAATATGGAAATCTAAGTGATATGGATGAATACTTACAAAAATATAAATTGCCTAGACTAAAAGAAGAAGAAATAAATTACCTAAACAACCCCATATCAGAAAAAGAAATTGAACGAAGCCATCAAAGAACTCCCTAAGAAAAAATCCCAGGTCCAGACGGATTCACAAATGAATTCTATCAAACATTCAAAGAACAGCTAACCCCAATACTATACAAACTATTTGACAGAATAAGCCAAGAAGGGGTTCTACCAATTCTTTTTACAACACAAACATGTTACTGATCCCAGAGCCATGCAGGTCAAAAACAGAGAAAGAAAACTATAGGCCAATCTCCCTAATGAATATAGATGCAAAAATCTTAAATAGCATACTAGCAAAAAGACTCCAGCAAGTCATCACAAGGGTTTTCCACTATGATCAAGTAGGATTCATACCAGGAATTCAAGGATGGTTCAATATTAGGAAAACCATCCACATAATTGACCATATAAACAAGCAAACCGACAAAAATCACATCATTATCTCAATAGATGCAGAAAAAGCCTTTGACAAAATACAACACCCATTCCTATTGAAAACACTAGAAAGTATAAAAATACAAGGGCCTTTCCTAAAAATAATAAATAGTATATACCTAAAACCATCAGCAAACATCATCTGCAATGGGGAAAAACTCAAACCTTCCCAATAAGATCAGGAGTCAAACAAGGATGCCCATTATCACCTCTATTATTTAACATTGTACTAGAAACACTAGCAGTAGCAATTAAGAGAAGAAAAAGAAATTGAAGGTATTAAAATTGGCAATGAGGAGACCAAGCTGTCACTCTTTGCGGATGATATGATGATTTACTTAAAGAATCCTAGGGAATCAACCAAAAAGCTAATCTAAATAATCAACAACTTTAGCAAAGGTACAGGATACAAAATAAACCCACATAAGTCATCAGCATTTCTATATATCTCCAACCCATTTCAGCAGCAAGAATTAGAAAGAGAAATTCCATTTAAAGTCACCGGAGACAATATAAAATACTTAGGAATCTATCTGCCGAGACAAACACAGGAACTATATGAACACAACTATAAAACACTCACCACACAATTAAAACTAGATCTAAAAAATTGGAAAAACATTTATTGCTCATGGATTGGACGAGCTAACATAATAAAAATGACCATCCTACCCAAACTTATCTATCTATTTAGTGCCATATGCATTGAACTCCCCCAAAAAACTATTTTACTGAATTAGAGAAAACCACAACAAAGTTCATTTGGAAGAATAAAGGATCAAGGATATCCAGGGAAATAATGAAAAAATACAAAGGAAGGTGGCCTTGCAGTCCCAGATCTCAAACTATATTACATAGTAGCAGTCATCAAAACAATTTGGTACTGGCTAAGAGATAGAAAGGAGGATCAGTGGAATAGACTTGGTGTAAATGACCTCAGTAAGACAGTTTTTGACAAACCCAAAGACCCCAGCTTTTGGGACAAAAACCCAGTATTTGATAAAAAAAAAAAAACCTGCTGTGAAAATTGGAAGACAGTGTGGGAGAGATTAGGTTTGGATCAACACCTCACACCCTACACCAAGATAAACTCAAAATGGGCGAATGACTTGAATATAAAAAGGAAACTATAAGTAAATTAGGTGAACACAGAATAGTATACATGTCAGACCTTTGGGAAGTGAAAGATTTTAAAACCAAGCAAGACTTAGAAAGAATCACAAAATGCAAAATAAATAATTTTGACTACATCAAATTAAAAAGTTTTTTTACAAGCAAAACCAATGTAACTAAAATTAGACGGAAAGCAACAAATTGAGAAACAATCTTCATAACAAAAACCTCTGACAAAGGTCTGATTACTCAAATCTATAAAGAGCTAAACCAGTTGTACAAAAAATCAAGCCATTCTCCAATTGAAAACTGGGCAAGGGACATGAATAGGCAATTTTCAGTTAAAGAAATCAAGACTATTAATAAGCACATGAAAAACTGTTCTAGATCTCTTATAATCAGAGAGATGTAAATCAAAACAACTCTGAGGTATCACCTCACACCTAGCAGATTGTTCAACATGACAGCAAAGGAAAGTAATGAATGCTGGAGGGGATGTGGCAAAGTAGGGACATTAATGAATTGCTGGTGGAGTTGTGAATTGATCCAACCATTCTGGAAGGCAATTTGGAACTATCCCCAAAGGGTGATAAAAGACTGTCTGCCCTTTGATCCAGCCATAGCACTGCTGGGTTTGTACCCCAAAGAGATAATAAGGAAAAAACCTGTACAAGATTATTCATAGCTGCGCTCTTTGTGGTGGCCAAAAATTGGAAAATGAGGAGATGCCCTTCAATTGGGGAATGGCTGAACAAATTGTATTATATGTTGGTGATGGAATACTATTGTGCTAAAAGGAATAATAAAGTGGAAGAATTCCATGGAGACTGGAACAACCTCCAGGAAGTGATGCAGAGTGAGAGGAGCAGAACCAGGAGAACATTGTACACAGAGACTGACTCATTGTGGTACAAGAGAATGTAATGGATTTCTCCAGTAATGGCTTTACAATGTCCCTGAACATCCTGCATTGATCTATGAGAAGAAAAACAACTATCCTCAAGCAGAGGACAAACTGAGGGAGTAAAAACACCGAGGAAAAGCAACTGCTTGTCGACAGAGGTTGAGGGGTCATGATCGAGGAGAGACGCTAAATGAGCACCCTAATGCAAATACCAACAACAAGGAAATGGGTTCAGAGCAAGGACACATGTGATATCCAGACAAATCGTGCATCGGCTAGGGGAGGGGTGGTGGGGGTTGGGGGGAGGAAAAGAAAATGATCTGTTTCCAATGAACAATGTATTAAAATGACCAAATAAAATAATGTTTTAAAAACTAAAAAAAAAAGGAGAAGTAAGCACAAGAACAGATGACTCTATTAGCCTTGGTGTCTTGACTCCATCCAGTTCATTAACCATCCTTAAAGAACAAATACTCAGAACCATTGTGGATGTTCAAAAGAATAAGGTGCACACTCAGAAGGCAATTTGAAAAGGAGAACTCCAAAAGGGCGTTGAGCCAATGGATCATGGTTGGAATAAGCCCAACAACTCCCAAACTGAATATCCTGAAGGGACATGACATTTTCGGATGTTTGAATTCATAAATGCTGTGGATACATTTGCCTGTCGCTCACCTTGAATGCTCTTCTTATTGTCCCTCATAAATGTAAAATTCCTTGTTGCAATATTTAAAAGTTTCCGATTACTAAAAATGAATATTTATTTTCTAGGTTGGCAGATTAGACTATGACACAATGAAAGATATTCTCTGGGCTCTCTAACTGCACCAGCAACCAGTCTGGTTGCTATCTTAGTGATAAGTGCTATTAATAGAGTATTTATTGACTTACTAAAAAAAGAAAGAAAGAAAGAAAGATTTTTGCATCTATGTGCATTAGAGAAATTGGTCTATAGTTTTCTTTCTCCATTGTTGGCCTGCCTGGCTTTGGAATCAGTGCCATGTTTGTGTCATAAAAGGAATTTGGTAGAACTCCCTCTTTGCTTATTATGTCAAATAGTTTGTATAGTATTGGGATTAGCTGTTCTTTGAATGTTTGATAGAATTCACTAGTGAATCTATCAGGCCCTGGGGATTTTCCTTAGGGAGTTCTTTGATGGCCTGGTGGATTTCTTTTTCTGATATAGGATAATTTAAGAATTCTATTTCTTCTTCTGTTAGTCTAGGTAATTTATATTTTTGTAAATATACATCCATATCACCTATATTGGTATATTTATTGCCATATAATTGGGCAAAGTAGTTTTTAATGATTGCCTTAATTTCCTTTTCATTGGAGGTGAGGTCCCCCTTTTCATCTATGATGCTGTTAATTTGCTTTTCTTCTTTCCTTTTTTTAATTAGACTGACCAGTACTTTGTCTATTTTGTTTTTTTTTTCAAAGTACCAGCTTCTAGTCTTGTTTATTAAATCAATAGTTCTATCACTTTTGATTTTATTAATTTCTCCCTTAAATTTTAGGATCTCTAGTTTGATTTTTTCTGGGGGATTTTAATTTGTTCACTTTCAAGTTTTTTTATTTGCATTTCCAATTCATTGATCTCTGCCCTCCCTAATTCGTTAATATATGCCTTCAAGGTTTGAAAGGATGTGTCACCATTGTCATTTTCCTCAATGAAATTATTAATTGTTTCTATGATTTGTTCTCTAACTGATATTGGAGTATCATATTATTTAATTTCCAATTAATTTTTTATTTGCCTCTCCATGTACCCTTACTGATCATTATTTTTATTGCCTTATGATCTAAAAAGGTTGCACTTATTTCTGCTTTTCTGCATTTGTATTCCATGTTTCTGTGACCTAGAATATGGTCAATCTTTGTGAATGTGCCATGTGGTGCTGAGAAGAAAGTGTATTCCTTTTTGTCCCTATTTTTTTTCTCCATATGTCTATTAACTCTAATTTTTCTAAGATTTCATTCACATCTTTTACCTCTTTCTTATTTATTTTTTATTTGATTTATCTAAATTTGATAGTGGTTGGTTCATGTCTCCCACCAATATGGTTTTACTGTCTATTTCCTCCTTCAATTCTCCTAGTTTCTCCATTAGAAATTTAGGTGCTATACCATTTGGTGCATACATGTTGATTAGTGATATTTCCTCATTATCTAAAGTCCCTTTTACAGAATATATTTACCTTCCCTATCCCTTTTAATCAGGTCTATTTTTGCTTTGGCTTTGTCAAATATCATGATTGCAATTCCTGGCTTCTTTCTGTCAATTGAGGCCCAAAAGGTCTTATTCCATCTTTTAATTCTGACCTTGTGAGTGTCTACCCATCTCATGTGTGTTTCTTAGAGACAAGATATGGTAGGGTTTTGGATTCTAATCCACTCTGCTATTTGTCTACATTTTATGGGTGAGTTCATCCCATTCACGTTCAAAGTTATGATTGTCACTTGTGGATTCCTGGGCATTTTGATATACTCCTCTAATTCTGACCTTTCTTCTTTAGCTATAATCTTTTAAATGAGTGATTTACTTTAAATCAGTCCTCCTAGTCCCCTCCCTTGATATACTTCCTTTTCTAGCCCCTCCCTTTTTGTTCCCTTCTTTTTTATTTGTTGGTTTGGGGGTTTTTTTGTTTGTTTTTTAGGGTCTGTTAACTTCCCTCCCCCCATCCTTTCCTCTATTTTTATGCTCCCTCCCCCTCCCTTTCCTTAATTTCCCCTTCTCTCTTACCCTGTTGGATAAGAAAGAATTCAAGATCCTACTGGATATAGATGTTCTTCCTTCTCAGAGTTGATTTCACTGAGAGTAAGGTTTAAGTAATACCAATTAGCACTCTCTTCCTCTCATTCTTATAAGAGAATTCTTCCCCTCCCTTTCCCATGTGTATCTTTGCGTGAGAAATATTATTCTATTTAGTTTTTTCTATTTCTTGAAATATATCTTAGTACCATCAATGATTCCCCCCTCCCTTTTTCTTTCTTCCCCCCCTTTCTCCATATTGTCTTAATGCTCCAGTCTTTCCCTATGCGTGATTCTTCTAATTACTCTAATAATACATACAATTTTTGAGAGTTACACATTACATTTTCCCCACATAGTAATATATAATTTGATATAAATGTAGTTCTTATAGAGGAGAGTTTGAATAAAAGAAAAAGATAACATTTTTCTCCTTTTCCCTTTCCTTCAAATTTACCTTTTCATGTTTCTCTTGCTCTTTGTGTTTGGATGTCGAACTTTCCACAGAGCTCTGGTCTTTTCTTTACAAATACTTGGAAATCTTCAATTTTGTTCAATGCCCATACTTTCCCCTGGAAGTACATAGTCAGTTTTGATGGATAGGTGATTCTTGGTTGAAGACCCAGTTCTTTTGCCTTTCTGAATATCATGTTCCAGGCCTTGAGGTCATTCACTGTGGAAGTTGCTAGGTCTTGTGGCATCCTGATTGGCATTCCTTTATATCTAAATTGTCTTTTCTGGCTTCTTGTAAGATTTTTTCTTTTGCTTGAAAGCTTTGGAATTTGACAATTATATTCCTGGGAGTTGTCTTTTGGGGATTTAGTGTAAAGGGGTTTTCTGTGAACTCTTTCAATGCCTATTTCCCCCCCTTGTTCTAGAACCTTAGGGTAGTTTTCTTGGATGATATCTTGTATTATGATATCAAGGTTTCTGTTTATTTCTGGATTTTCTGGTAGACCAATGATTCTCATATTGTCTCTCCTTCCTCTGTTTTCCAGGTCTGTCACCTTGTCAGTGAGATATTTTATGTTATCTTCTAATTTCTTAGTCTTTTGACTTTGCTTTATTAATTCTTGCTCTTTTGCAAGATCATTGTCTTCCAGTTGATTGATTCTGACCTTTAAAGACTGTTTTCCTTTTCAGTTTGGTCTGTCCTGCTTTTTTTGAGGGTTCCAGATGTTTCTCCAATTGGGTGTTTTTGTCCCTCAGCTTGCTGAATTCCTTTTGCATCATTTCCTATTTTTCTTGCCAAAAGGCTTCTATCTCTTTGATAACTTACAATTTAAATTCTTCAAGATCTTGTGAACAATTTCCATTTCTTTTGGAAGATTTTGGAGCATTTGTTTGTGTTTCCTCTTCTACTATTTCCTCTGTATTCTGTATTTTTCCTCCATAAAAAATATCCAAAGTCACCCCCTTCTTCTTGCTTTTCTTGGTGTTGGTGTGTTGTGGTTCCTGGGTACTGTTTGCCATCTCTATGGTTTTTTTCTCCACTTTCCAGTCAGAAATCTGAATGAGGAGGGCTTGCTCTCAGTGTATGGGCCTAATGATCAAGGCTTTAGCCTCGGGCACATTTTCAGTTCTCTGCAACTGTGCTGTCTTCTTGGGGGAGCCCAGGGTCTTCCCTCCCCTGCCTGCCAGTGTTTTAGGTATTACTACTCTCAGGGGTAGGTCTTTGGTGGTCTTAGTTAATTCCCAAGACCTGAAGGTGCCCCTTGCTCACTTCAGGGGATCCCTTCACACACTCGTTGATTACAGCATGCTAGTTCTGGGCACCCAAGATCTGAGCTTCCCTTGCTCACCTGCCAGGGTTTCAGATGTTACTGCTCACAGGGGTATGTCCTTGGTGGTCTTAGTCAGCTCCCCAGACCTGGGGCTGCCCATTGCTTAGTCCTGGGGTGCCCCTCCCTCACTTGTTGATTCTGGCCAGTGCTGACTTTAACTCTGGCTCTGTAGGTGTGGTGGGGGAGGGTAAGTCAGCAGTTCAGCTTTGTTTGGGAGCTTTTTTGTTCCCTTATATTGTGGAAATGCCTGAATGCCACGTACCTTCAGTGCTGTACCTTATTGTGAAGTCCCTCTGTTCTTATGAGGATTTTTTTTGGGGGGTGGAGGTTTGAGGTCATCTGTATCATTATGTCTGATGAGGGGAATGAGCCGGGTCTAATCTGCAGCCATGCTTACCCAGAAGTCTTTTCTTGTGTAGCTTTTAAATGTGACTTCCCATCAATCTTCCCAAGGGAATCTAATAAACATGTCATTGCTTGGTACCAGTGGAGCATGGAAATTCTAGAGAGGTTATTTCTAACTCATTGTATTATGAGCCTTTTCCCCATTTCCATTTATGCATATCTCTGAAAATGTCCAGTGTTTTACTAGTGTTACTGTCCAATTGGTGAGGTCAGGATGAGGTTAGGATAGCCCTAAATATCTTTGAGAATTGTACATCATCCTCCCTGCCCCAAGAAAGAATACAGTACTCATCACAAATTCTAACAGAAATGAAGCAGAGTGGGATATTTTTAAAAGAGGAGAGATTATTCTGTTTGAGAGGAAATGGAAATAGGGAAATGTGCAAGAGAGTAGCAACTATGGTGATCGGGTCACTGAAGAAATCTCAAAGCATGGATTCCAGGACAAAGGACTGAGC
Organism: Monodelphis domestica; assembly: GCF_027887165.1. NCBI lineage: Eukaryota > Metazoa > Chordata > Mammalia > Didelphimorphia > Didelphidae > Monodelphis > Monodelphis domestica. The sequence continues at coordinate 268,011,068 of NC_077228.1, read as the reverse complement.
ATTGAAGGCTGTCTCAACAGACAGCCTTCATTTTGCTGAAACAACAGCCAAAAAGAACTCAGATGATCGGTTGCTGGAATGTGGCTGCTCTTTCTTTGAGTAGCTATATAATTTTATTAATAATCAATATAAATAATACATTATTTGTTTAGCCCTCCAAACTAATAGAGGAGAATATCTGTGTAGATTTGGACAAATTTTGCCCCTTGCAAAAATCAAATTTATCTATCTCTAGTAGACTGGACCTTTCCATACAGGATCAGAAGCAGAAATCTCCACTTTTTGACAAAGGAAGAGGGAAGGAGAGGTGGTGATCAAAAGGAAAGACCCTGTCCTGAGCCACAAACTGGGAGGAATGCATTCCACCTATTTCTTTGAAGGGAGGAGGAACTGAGCCAATGTGAGCCATTCAGGTTTGTTCTTCGCATCACCAACTGCTGGTTATACTCTATACCAGTTTTTTTTTTTAATCATTCTTAGGAAAGCCACAGCCTTCTATTCATGTCTATCTTGTTCTTCTTCACTATCCTTTGGGTACACAGCAATATAATTCACTAGAGAATATGGTATTATGATATTCTGTGATATCGTGGTATTCTCATGGACATACACCTTCATTGGAAGATCAATGGAGTTAAAATGAATCTTTGAATCTAATTTGATTAAAGTTAATGAGAATAAAAATTTAGGCTAAAAAAAATCAACTTCTCAGTAATACAATCAAGGAATGTAGCCTGTTTGCCCTTGCCTCTCTTCCTTGGGGCTCTCATTAGGTTGTAGCTCCCTCTTAAGGTTCTCAGGTATCCTAAGCTTCCATCAGTTGTGTGTCTACATGAATTGCACCTCATTTCCATTTAATGAATTAACATCAGCTGGCTTTTACAAATGGATAGTTACTTCAAAATATAGCAAGAACAAAATTTAAACATTTTCCCCAATATCTCCAAGGCATACTCTTCTAAAAGACTAGGTTAAAATTTAGCTTTGTTCAATTATGCTGAGGATGATGATGATAGCCAACATATATAATAATACTCTGTGATAAGCACTTTATCATTATCTCATTTGATCCTCAAAACACCCTGGAAGATAAGGAAACTGAGACAGAGATTAAATGACTAGCCACATATTTGAATCCAGACTTGAACTCAAGTCTTCCTGACTTCAGGCCAAGGATTTTGTCCATACTGCCTATAGAGTATTCCTTTTATCAATTTCACATCAAAAGATGGAATTGCTGCTAAGTGAATTCTTCACTGAACTAATTCATTCCAAGGGATAAAGCTCATTCCTTAAGCAATCCATGCTGCTTTGGTTGCAAGAATGCCTTGTCTGGAAACCTAGCTTTTAGAATGTTGGAATTTCTTCCTGATGATCTTTCAAACTCATTAAACTGTCAGTTTCTAATCCCTTTTACTGAGCACTGTGAGCAAAAGGGTAACCTAACTTCCCCAAAATCGAATGAAGCAAAGAGGAAATAACTGAAGCTGACAGGCCTTTTTGAAGAAACCCACAGTTCTGTCTAAATGGCCAATGGAAAATGCCCCCTCTGTATCCTTAACCAACGATTTGCTCAACCACCTGGAAACAGAATGTCTACTCTACGCTCTGCAATCTCTTCTCCGCACTTCCCTTTTGTGTCATCACAATCTTCTGAAAGCCATTTCCCCAGCACTCTCCATGTAGAGACTAGAACATCTGAGAAAGTTGATCCAGATCCCAGTATAGTCAGATAGCTGTGATGTGACCCTTTTCAGCAATTTAGTTTATGGGCCATTTCCTAGAGTGGGGAGACTATTTTGTATATATTCTGTTTTAAAAACTTATTTGTGTAAACATTGTATCCCCTAGTAAGACATAGGGTTTTTAAATTTGTTTTTTAACCCTTACCTTCTATCTTAGAATCAATATTGTGTATTGGTTCTCAGGCAAAAGAGTGGTAAGGGCTAGGCAATGAGGGTTAAGTGACTTGCCCAGGGACACACAGCTGGGAAGTGTCTGTGGTCAAATTTGAACCCAGGACCTCCTGTCTCTAGGCCTGGCTCTCAATCCATTAAGTCACCCAGCTGCCCCCGGGCTTTTTTTTTTTTAAGATTAGAGATGCTTTGTTTTGTTTTGTTTTGTTTTTATTTTTTGTCTTTATACCTCTAGTGCTGAGAAAATTACCTTGAACATAGTAGATACTATTAAATGTATATTAACATTTTAAAACTGCATGCGGTACTTTTACTTTTGTCAAAGACTTGATATGGGGATACAGGGCTTCCCCAAGTACCCCAAATCCCTAGAGTAATCTCAGGTCAAAAATTACATGAGGAATTTCCCAATCTTGCACCCTTGCAGTGTTGGCCAAAGAAAGCCCATCCCAGTAGTGGTAGTCTCTTGGTGACCGAGGATGACAATTGTCTTTGTGCATTATCAGTGCACAAAGACACTTGTGCATGAAGGAGATTTAAGTGGAAAAGTCGATGCACAGAGACAGTCCCACTCTCTTGGCGTTGGAAACCTGGGTCCAGTGGCACGAAAAGTTGTTACACCTGGAGACTTCCTCAGCTGCATTGGATGGCCGTGTTGTCTTTTGTGCTCCAACATGCCCTAAGCACTCCACAATGCTTTGCTGCGTCGCCCTCTCAGCCGTTGAACCTTCTTATTGGTTTCTTCCACCTGTTCCGTGGAAGCAGTCTTCACATGCTGGGTGAGCAAAGCCCTGGTTCACCAAGGGTCCACGATGACCCAATGACTACCCTCACAAGGTTTAGCCGGCCTGTCGAAGCCATTGCCCGGGCTGTGGCCACTGCCGCATGCTAGCAGCTACTGGGAGCCACAAGTGAGATCTGGGTGTCAGGTGGGGGTCAGAGGCTGGAGAGCTAAATAAAAATAATATAAAACATAAATAACATTACATTTCAAAACTGGCAGGAAGTGGCCTGCAGGGTTCCTAACATTGTATTTGAATCTGACACCACTGTTGTAGATAACTCGCCAAGACTGTTGAAGAAATCACCTGCAGTGATAGAGCTTTCTCATCTAGTCTATATCCCTTACAACTAGAAAGTACTTTTTCAAAGTAATCAAGATAAGAGATACAGTTACTGAAATCTAAAGTTGCCACTATCACACACAGCAAATAAAATTATACTAAAAGCATAATGAGAAAAAATGTTTTCAAAAGGTATTGGGGCATAAGAAGTAATTTAGGCAACCTGGGATACTACTCTCTTAGGTCTTTTGCCCAATCCATACATATTCATCCCAGTGCAACCAAAGAAATGGCTGAATAAACAAAGGATTCTCTGCCTCTTGTTTTAGATACATTTACACTAGTTTTATGATAGGGGTCTTAGCACAGAGGGATACATTCTGTTTGTGCCTCAAACATCACTAGGTTCCTCAAGATAGGTAACTCACCCACCTTTATGATTAGGTTGTCAAAAGCAATATATACCTGTACTTCTGCCCCTGGACTCTAAAGTACCTCCAACCCCCCCCCCCGCCCTTTTATCCCCTTCCCCACCTTTCTTTCTAACTCATGTAGATCCTATTCTTTTATAAAAATCCTAAACTCAGTCTCTTCAGGGAAGCAGAGATAGACTTTGACCTGCTCCTGCCCCCTGGCAATTCAAGCTAAGAAATTTCTCTATTTTTAAAGATATTCATCAAACCCTGTTGGGTTCTTTGAAAGAGCATCCTTCTCTTCCAGGTCCAGGTTAATCTCCCCTACAGCAGACTCACTAAGTGAATAAACAGTACATAACAGCCCATAAACAATGCATAATAAAACATTTACCAAATGGCTACATGCTCAAACTTCATTCAGGCCTTTGAGTAGCTGACAGACAGGGGATCAATCCATGCACTAGGAAATGCATAGTATGAGCTGGCTTTGTTACCCTGCAAGAGGAATCTTGTAAATGGGCATAGAGATGTTGACTCACTCACACTCAGTACTGACTCAAGGTAGATGAAACAGAAAATCTAAAAATGAAAATTTGCTTTAGCATGGGACATGGAATTAAAGGTATGATATGAATTAGAGCTTATATATATATCACATATATACATATATATCACAAAGATGATTGTGAGAACTCAATGAGATGACATATACAAAGTGACTTGTGCAATGTGAGGCATTTTGTTGATATCAGTTGTCTTAAAACTGGTTTTTATTGGTATATTTTGTTTTCTATCCAAACTGGCTCTTCCCTTTATTAGGCCCAGGTTATAGGCCATGATACCCCTTTTCCATTTCCCCTACCCACAGACTGACTCTGGTGAGAGAAAATTTGATCCCAGTGTCTTCCACCCGTGGGTTTGGGAATTTGACCTCCTGGGCTAAAGTCCTTCTGTGGGGTAAAGGGAAAGAGCTGGGGCTAAAGCCATATCCTTCCTAGTCTGTGCTCAATGACAGCAAACCCTCTTCCCAGATGCTCCTAACCTTGCTAGCTCCTCAGGTGTATGATCTGGCCCAAACTGAGGAAGATCCGCCCCAGGACAAAGCCTCCATCTCCACTCAGCATTTTGTTCTAGGCAGATTCAGGTTGTGTCCCTGCTGAGAACTTGGGATGCCTTGGGATCACTACTTATCAACTATTTCCTTTCCATCCCCAACCACTACCATCCATTGGTGATCTAAAACCCTCAAGACTGAGCCTGGTTTGTGGGGTATTGAAAAATAGGAGTGGAAGCCAGCAGAGGATCTTGGATTTCCAGTCCATATCCATTTGAGTGAAAAATGGAAATGGAAAGGACCCTGTGGGTTCTGGGGTAGAGACAGAGAGGATGCCTGCTTCTTAGAGGATGTTTCATATCTGTCAATCCCAGAGCCATCAAAGGGTTCAATTCAAAGACCCAGAGTAAAAAATTATCTATCTCTTAGGACAAGGGACATTTGAGGAAATAACTGAGTCCTTGGAAGCCCTTAGGAAAAGATTGTCTAAAAGTCTTCAAGTTCCTCCTGTTGGGATATAAGGGTTTCCAGAAAGCCCCAAGGCTCTGTGGGTGCTAGTCAGGGAGCTATGCAAGGAGAAGGGGTAGAAAGCATAGGATCCAAGGGCATAGGGAGGGGGCCTGTGGGAACATAGTGAAGGACCTCCAGAACCAAGCAGTCTCCCAGTCCCAGCACTCTAAGATGGGGCCAGAGGAAGGGATTGGCCCTCACTCCATTCCACAGTGTCAGGCTCAGTAGGGCTGTACGCTCCATATTGAAGGAGCAGACATCTCTACATCAGAAAATCATTTTGAACATGACCAGGGTCTAGTAAATCCAGTCTCCATGCTGTATCTGTCTCTGGATAGAGACAACTGTAGTTGTCTCTACCAAGTCCATTCTTGAATCAGGCGACTTTAATCTTTCTTGAATAGAAACCAGTGGCAGAACAGACAAGCAGGCTGTGGTGCAGGAGGGCCTCTGTCTTTGAGAGGGACATAGTCATTTGGCACTAGATTTAAGGTGAGAGACAGACAAAAGCTGAGAAGATAAAGTAGTTACAGCTCATTTTGAAATAGAGAAAATCTTTGATCCTCCTCCCTTATTAGGTCCTGAAAACCACCGCCAGTGATGCCACAAAATTCCTCAAGTAGCTGCAGAAGGACACAATCTCCTGGTCATTGTATATATGTATGAATATAAACTACACCTGATTTGGGCAGATGTGATGTAATACTCATCATTGTCCTGGGTCACAAAAACCTCTGGGGATGGACCCAAAGTAGCATCAGCTACTGATAGACTGAATGACCCCAGATCTAATGATCAGGAGAGGGAGGCTCCAAGTCTCAGTACCAGATTAGACACCTGCAATCTTTTTGCCCTCAATATCCTGCTCCTCTTCACCCTCAAGAAACCTGAGGCAGATTTGTGTGACCCTGGTCAAGTCACTTAACCCCATTTGCCTAGCCCTTACTACTCTTCTGTCTTGGAACCAATACACAGTATTGATTCCAAGATGGGTAAGGGTTTTAAAAAAAAAAAGAAAGAAAGAAACCTGAGGAGGAGTTACATAACTACAAAGTATCTGAGGCTAGATTTAAATTCAGGGAGATGAGTCTGCCTGACTCCAATTTGGCCCAGCACTCTTATCTCCTGCATAGCTGCCTTTAAATAAGTATAATGTAAAATAAAATGAGACCAAGAAAGAGAGTATGACTAACTGTGAAGATAGAGGAGGTTTCATGGAGGATGAGGCACTTTAGTTGTGCCTTGAAGGGAGAAACAAAGGTAACGGAGGGAAAACATTCAAACTATATGGGACAGTTTATACAAATGCTTGGAGGAAGGAAGTACAGTGATAAATTCTGAAAAATCTGGTTGTACAGTTTGGGTGGAATATAGTCTGTGGGGATCTCCCATAGGAAAAATGAGCAAACAACAAAAAAAGCATCTAACTAAAGAATTTTTATGGAAACAAAGAACCCTAAGGTATAGACACAGAAGGGACAGTGAAAGCAAAGGAAACACACACAAAGTTCAAAAGAAAAACATGGATTGGGCACAAATTCTGAAAGAATACAGTTTGTTAAGGGAGAGTAATGTAAAATAAAGTTGAAGACTTGTTTTGGATTGTAATTGATAAAAGACGTAATGTCTGGTTGAAGAATTTTGTCATTTTTTCTGGGGACAATGGGAAGCTATAGAAGTTTTGTGAGGATGTAAGTGACATTGTGAGACCTATAGCTTTGGAACAGAATTTGGCATATATGTAACAATGAATTCGAGAGAGGAAACATCAGAATTCGATTGATCTCTATAATCCAGGGGAAAGATAAATTCTCTCAGTGGAACCAGGTCAGTCTTTGAACAGACCCTATCAGGACCACTAGCTTGTTGCTTGAAACAGTAACACACATTTCCCTAAGATTAGTCCACACATCAGCTAGGCTGTGGATAGAGTGCTAGATGTAGAATCAGAAAGACTCATCTTCCTGAATTCAAATCTGGTCTCAGACATTTACAAGCTATATGGTTGTTGTTATTACAATTCAACCACTTCAATTATTTCTGATTCTTTATGACCCCATTAGGGGTTCTTTTGACAAAAATACTAGAGTGGCTTGTCTTTTCCTTCTGCAGCTCATTTTACAGATGAAGAAACAATGTGACCCTGAGCAAGTAATATAACCCTGTTTGCCTCAGTTTCCTCACCTGTAAAATGAGCTAGAGAGAGAAGTGACAAACTACTCTAGTATCTTCCTCAAGAAACACCCAAATGGGTCATGAAGAATCAGACACAACTGAAATAATTGAACAATAATAATGCTTGAATATAGCATTGATGTCTTTGAGCCTGGATATAGTTATATGTCATTTATCTCAAATATTTACTTTGTTGTTCTAGAAAGGAAGTCTTACCCAGTGTTACCAGCAGTCTCCATTCCACACTAAAAGGGCTTTTTAACTCTCTTCTTTAGAGCCCAGGAGTGGGATCTTCTTCTTAGTTTGGAACATCTAGGAATAAGCAGCTGGGAAGTTTCTGAGGATATACTTGTTACCAGGACATCCTGGAAGACTCAACACCATTGATGTCATATCAAAACATCTGTAGAGAAGTTAGCAGAGAGCTAAAAACCCTACTTCAGAAATGAGGAAGAATCAGAGGAGGGAAAGAACAGCAAGATGCATGTCCCCAATCAAAAGGACCTAACATCCTACTTGTTAGATTAAAAGTACCAGGCTGGCATTTCTAAGTCTGTTGTGATGGAACACTGACTGAGAGAGGAACCAATAAACTTTAGAGATAAGCTATGTAATCTGTCTCCAGGCAGCAACTTCTTGTGGAAGTCCTTTTAGGACATTTCTTTACAGAAGAAACAAACATATTAGAGCCAATTACCATCTCCTAAATAACAAACGAGCATTTGTCCTTTCTTTGTCTAATATATCCAGTCTTTCTCTCTCTTCTGCCATCAAAAAGTTATTTTTGTAGAATGTGAGATCACTGAGGGCAGAGAGTATTTTACTTTCCTACCTATATTCCCAGAGCTTTTGAACATTGTAAGCACTTAGTTAGGGGCTGCTAGGTGGCATGGTGGAGAGAGTACCAGGCCCGGAGTCAGGAAGACTAATTTTCCCTCATTCAAATCTGACCTTAGACACTATCAGTAGGACCCTGGACAAGTTACCTAACCCTGTTTGCCACAGTTTCCTCCTTTACAAAATGACCTGGAGAAAGAAATGGCAAATCAAGCCAGTATTTCTGCCAAGAAAACCCCAAATGGAGTCATGAAGAGCCAGGCACAACTAAAGAACAACTGAGCAAGCATTTGGTAAATGCTTCATTTGACCATTCAAAAAGAAAACACATCTCATAAGATTAAGATGTATATGTTCTTAGTACTTTCATCTTAAAGGTGTTTTGCATAGTTACTAATTTGATCCTCACAGCACTACTCTGTAGACTAGTGAAATTCAACATTTTCCATATAAGGAAATGAAAGGCTATGAAAAAAAGCTACATTTTCTATATGAAGAAACCAAAAGATTAAGATACTTGTCCAAGGACACAGTTATAGAAATGGCTACCAAAAGAACTTAAACCCAAGTTCTTTTTCTATTAAACCATGTAGCTTCCCTATTCCCATCAATCCATCCCTTGACCTTGCTGATCAATTCTAATTACTTCTAAATCCATACTAAACTTCTCAAATCAGTGGGGTACATGACTGTTTCCATTTCTTGATCTTATTCCTTCATTAATTGGTGGCAGTCTGCCTCCTAACAATGCCAAACCACTGAAATGCTTCTTCCCAATAGCCTCTTCATTGCATCTGGCCTTTTCTTCACTGATTTTTGCTCCTTATCCTCAGACCTCTTTAGAGAACTTTACTCTTTCAACAATACTACTCTATCAAACGTCTCCTTTATTTTTTACCCTATATTCATATGCTTCCTAATTTAGTTCCTTTCTGTCTCACCAAACTTTTTGTCTGCTTTCCTAATTCCTCTTTCTCCACAATCTAGGATCAAAGACATTCCATCATCTTGGATTTTAGCTTTTCTCTTTCTACAATCAATCATTTGAAAATTGCTTATTATTTAATCACCTCTTTGTGATGAATTTCCAATACCAGTTTTCTATCTTTAATTTCTCACCCAAACCCTCAGTCCACATGTCTGATTATCCATAAGATATGTGCACTTGGATAGGCTTTGGCACTTTATAATGAACTTGACTGTGATGTCCACCATCATTTAATGAGTTTGGACTTCAAAATGTTTCCTCTATCAAAACTGGTTAGTTTTTCCTAAGAATTGTGCCTGTAGCAACTCTAGGAAGTTCCAAATGAAAAAGTAGCACTTCTCTTCCTCACTGCTCTGTAGTGTTTTCCTTCTGATTTAAACCATGTACAGCAAGGATATATGTAAAGCCCTTGTTATCTACATATGTAAAGTTCCTGTGACTATTTTTGAGCATTTAGGGAAAGGTTGTAAGTATGCTTTATAGTAATATATAACAAAGTCGAGGGGATTTTCTTGGCAAAGATACTGGAGTGGTTTGCCATTTCCTTCTTCAGTGTGTCTCCATTTTACATATGAGGAACTGAAGCAAATTGTTTGTAGTCACTGCCTTTCATCCTCAAAGAGGACCAAAATGACATCTTGCCTTTCAACACAAGCATAAATTTGTTCTAAGAGAGACAGAGTTGCACAAACTCATCAGCCTCACTCACTTTTCCAGAGTCATCAGAGTACAGTGGCAAGACAAAAAGTCAAGATGATTAGAGTTAGCTTGGGTTTCAGTGGGTGGCGTTGGCTTCTCAGATGTCTAACCAAGCTCCAAGTGCTTCTCTGCTTCCACAGGCTTTCATGACCATTGGAACAAATTGTTCCCATCTGCCCCATCCTTCCAAGGGTAGTCTTTGCATGCCAAAGGTAGACGCACTTCTCACTCACCAGCAGGTTCAAGGTTGTAGGTTACCCTCAACCTAGTTTAGCTCACCTGCCAAGGTGGTTCTTCTTCTTGGAGCCATAGTTGAGAGCTAGATGTCAGGCAGCCAACCAAGGTGAATGAACATCCCTGAAAAGGTCTCAGCAAGTCCTCATGCCAGAGGTGCTAGTCCTCTCTGAATAAGGGTTAAGAGGCTTACCAAGAGTCACATAGCTAATTTCCATTTCCTGGTGTTGGATTTGAACTCAGACCTTCCTGACTCCAGGCTTGGTACTCTCTCCATTTTACCACCTAGCTGCCATTAGAAGTTATTTCACTAATAATAGGAGGAGGAGATACATCCAGGAAAATCCTAAGGGATCAGGGCACACATATCCCCAGGGACAACTCACACCTTCCATTCTGCACTGCTGCCAAAGACCTCCCTTACTGTGACTGGGTGCAGCTCTTCCTACAATGGTATCATCGGGTGAATTGCTTTCTCCTTTGAGCTGGGGTCTCTTGGTATTATTTCTCTGTGCCACACTGCTCTCTGCTGCCATCTTGCCAAAGTTTGATTGCTATGAAATTTTAGTCATCTACTGCCATCTATTGTTCTGGTTTTAGGAACAATATAGCTCCTCAATTGCCTGGAAAACATTTAAGCTCTTTCTGCAGCCTCCTAGCACATGCAACAACATGTACCTAACCAGCCAGGAAAAGCTAGAAGTTCTGAAGGCTCCCTTGCTTATCCTTTCAACTCTTTGTCCTCTGATATGTTTACTTAAACTCTTACCTCAGTAAGTCTAAAACTACTTAAAAATCGCATTCCCTGATCTCTGGTCATGATCCCCTTTTAAATCATTCCAGGAAATTCATTTAGACAAACTATCAAGATGTTTAATGGAACTGGGATTTGGATATTGTTGTCAACTCCCCAAGCAATAATTCTGTTGCCATGAATATCACAGCACAAAACTGAAAAGACTTTAGTGGAATTCTGTTCTAAGGACCGGAGATAAAAATATGAAAAAAAAAATATGGGTGGGCATTGTGGAAAAGTCAAAGAAGTTCAGAATTAGTGCGGGGGATGGGAAATGAAGATATTTCCACCCTCTGCCCACCCAAGGCTCTGCCTTCCAATCAAGACAGAAATTACTGATAGGTATGAATACCAAAGCTGTTTGCATCTTACAAGATGATGAAATTTCCCATTAATAAGGTTCCTGGGTAAGTGGGGAAGAAGTCCAAAATGAGGACTGATGGGTGGGAAATTAGGGGGTATCCCTGATCATCTATGGATCTGGATCTGTATATAAAGAGCCAATAGACATCTGGGCAAAGAGTGACTTCACTATTTCCTGGGGTTTATGCTGCCATTCATAGTAAATTATTAGGCTGTTTCTTTCCAATCAGAAACTCACTTGAGCCAAGACCTAGAAGAGGCATTCTGGGTGACCTAAATCAAGTCAAATGCCAGACACGTGACTATGGAAAATGGTCTGTAATTGATATTTTCAATAACAAGTCATATCTCAGTCCATTGTTTGTTGGTCAGATTTTTTTCAGCACTATAATGTCTTTTCTTTTTTAATCCTTACCTTACCTTAATTAATACTGTATATTGGTTCCAAGACAGAAGAGCAATAAGGAACAGGCAATAGGGGTTAAGTGATTGCCCAGGATCACATAGCTAGGAAGTATTGAAGGTCAAATTTGAACCCAGGACCTCCCATCCCAAGACCTGGCTCTCTATCCACTGAACCACCTAGCTGTCCCCTGTATTGTCTTTTGACAATTTGGTTTCTCATATGTTTTGATCTTTCACTCTTCCCTCAAAAATTAATCTTTCTTTAAAAGGTGATGTAAAAGAGAGGAATGGGGAGGATGGATGACTGGTGAAGACCAATAGTTAAGGGCAGCTGTAAATTTACTGTGAGATTTTGAATATGAGATATCATCACACACATTCTCATTCTATGAGATTTTGAATATGAGATATCATCACACATATTCTCAAATTCATATACATACATACACGCTTCAAGGAGGATATTGGTTCACAGGAAGTAAGGCTCAGTACTGTGATGAGGAAGGGAACATCTTGGCTCAAATTTGAGAAGGTAGAGGTGGCACAATGATTAGAGTACTGACCTGAAGTCAAGAAGACCTGAGTTCAAATTTGACCTAAAACACTTGACACTCAAATTCACTAGCTGGGTGACCCTGGGCAAATTACTTAACCCTGTTTGCCTCAGTTTCCTCATCTGTAAAATAAGCAGGAGAAGGTGACCAACCTTCCTAGTATCTTTGCCAAGAACCCCCCCCCAGGCCATAATTTCTTCTCCCAGGATGGCCATCCTCTGCTGGTCCCATGACAGAGATTCCTTACTACCCTCTCCCCAATTCACCCTAACTGTGTGAACTCCCTTCTCTCATGCTACATATATAATTTGTTGTTCATTTTTGTTTTTTTTCTATCCATTTCAAATATATTCATTGATCACACTCATTCTCTAACTTGTTCCTCCACATCTACTTTTCCCATTACTACTATGCTTAATTATGGAAAAGTGAATCTCAGGTTATGAAGAAAAAATTTATTGCTATTTTCTTATGATGCCATTTAATTAAAATAAGTGAATTATTGCCTACCCATAATCCCCTAATTTCTGCTTTTACAGCTAGCCCTTTAAAAAACATCCTTAGAATAGAGTCAAGAATGGTAGTTTACTCTCATATCTTCCATTCTACGTAAGTGTAATTTGGCCAAGTCAGTTATCCTTCCTTTCTTTAGATTTCTTACCTATATAATGAGGAGATTGATCTAGATGATTTTCGTGGTCCATTGAAGCACTATTTTGATACTCTGTGATCTCTAATTGATCACTGAAAGAAGTGAATTGTATCACTTATAAAGTTGGTAAGTTGTAAATTCAGATTTTTCTGTCTGGGTCAGACTGACAGGCCAAGATGGCGGGCCTCAGACTTGGATCTCTGAATAACACATTCTGACTTACATAGTTATGTAACAAAAGGGTTTAATATGATAAATTAAAATAAGGAAAGGGAAAGGGCAGGAGGACCAAAGGAATTCTCTAATGCTCTATTTCTCCACCCTCCAATGCTAACAGACTCACACCACTATGGCTTCTTTTCCCTGATGCTATCTACACTAGAAGTCTATCCCCCCAAATCCCCAAATCTAGCTTTCCTGACTATGGCCACTCCCAAAACAGTCTTTGGTAAAGTAAGTATAGTTCAGGTTTGCTGGATAAGGTGGTGACCTAATGGCGGAGCGACCCAAAGGCCCTAAAGCCAAGAGACCTTAGGCTTCCTTGAACACTGACAGAATGTTGTTTTCTTCAAGTTGGCTCTTCTCACTGGAATCCAGATGTATCTTAAACTGCAGAACAGAAATAAAAGAGGTAGAAGCAGATGGAAGTATAGATCTGGAAGCTGGAAAACTGGTCAGAGGGCCTTAACTGTCAGGTCAAAAAACTATTCTCAGGAAAGTCAGTTATCTCTCACAGGAAGTGCTCCCTCCAAGTTCCAAAGCAAAAGGAACCCAGCTCCTCCCTTGAGGCTTCAACTCCTTTCTTTATTTTGTCCTGGCATTCCTTTGAAATCCTTTTTCCTTGAGTTCCATCCATGAGCTACTTCCTTTCCAACTTGTATCTTTTACAACTTACTCTTCTTATTTCTCTATTTTAATACCCCAATATATTCAAACCCTCAACTTGGAAAGAAAACACATATAATTTCTATTTAGGTGATTGAAGGTATGAGGTTCTAATGTTCTCCAGGTTCAGTACTATTATCTAACTTTTCACAAAGGAACATTCTATCCAATCTTTGACTGTGGACAAGAATCATGTCTTTTGTTGAGCATACAATATGTGCTAGTTGAACATATAGCACATATGAATGGAACAAGTAAGGAAGCAGTCATCAAAGGATAGTGAATAAAGCCCAAGGAGGAAATTGGGGCAGGGAGAATAAAGGGGAAAGAAAGACTGGCTGCGGGAAATATCAACTTCATAGTCGGATTTAGGTCACAGGTAGCTGGGTCAATGACATGACAATGAATCAAAGTCTTAGACTGTGATGTAACCATTTGTGGATTGATCTCTGAATCTTCAAGTGAGGCTCTTGTGGGAGATAGTAAAAGGGATCAAAAAGAATGAGTTTCCAGGTTAATAGCCTGATTCACATAGAGTGATAAATGTTCTATGTGGAGGTGCTTCCTTATAATGATGAGTCATTTAGAAGAGATTATTTGGATCATCCATAAAATATTCCTGATTAAAGGGATACTAGAACTTTTCTGAGAAAGTATGAATAAAATTTAAAGTATTTACCATTTTATCAATATAAAAAGTAAGGCAAATAAGAGTCCTATCATAGGTGATGGGGTGGTAGAAAAGATAGAAAACAAGAGGTTAGCTAATAAGGATAAAGATAAGATGTAAAAGGAATTAGAAAAAGACCCAGGACAAGATGAAGTACTTTTGATAGAAAGGAAAAGTCTCAGATGTGTCTACTTTGGTGGGTCAGGGATGATACATGTGGGTTATCAAATGATTTCAAGAATCACAGGAAACTAATTCTACTTCAATTGTACTCAATGTACATTTATTAAGAGATCATTGGTTGTTGTTCTTAAAATGATGTCTCTGGAACACCAATCTCAGCTTCATCATAACCCTGGTCCTCTGGGTCCATTGATAGGTCTCTTTCTCCCATCCTTGAGCTTTCTGATTCTCCAAAGGATTTCAGAGACTGACCTAGAACCAGTAACAAAGAGGCAAATACAAAGTTGTGCCTCCAACTTACACACAAGGAAACTGAGGCGCAGGGATGGCCTTAGTTCAGAAGCCATTTATACTTATTCCCCTGGGTAGTAAGTCTAGGTTTGAACCATGATCAAGACAAGCCATCTGAACAAATATTTATTAAGAATTTATTATGTTTCAGACAGTATACAAAAAAGGGCACAAACACATTGCTTTTGAAGAATTCACAATCTAATGAGGGCAGACAAAAATCAAACAACTGTGTATAATATATACACATACAAACAACTACCTATATTATGTATATATACCCATACACATTCTATATAGTGTACATGTACACATAAGCTGTATACACATATGTATCTATTTATACCAATGTGTATACATGTGTACATATAATTTATACTATGCCATATTGTGAATATTTATACATATTTAATTTGTGCAGATATATATGTGATATATCATATGTATGTAGATATTTGTATATATAGACATACATACTGTGTGTGTTATGTGTGTATTTGCATTAGAAGTTTTCTCAGAGGGAAGGCACTAGCATTTAGAGGAAAAGGAAAAGTCTCTTGTAGAAAGTGAAATTTGAATGAAACTTGAAGGAAGCCATTAGAGATGAGGAGGAAAAGGATTCCATGCAGGGAGGACAGTTAGAACTCTTTACACTATACCATAAAGGATCCTTTGGTGGTAGCAAAGACAAGCACAGGGGAAAGATGAAGGCAGATAAATTTCCTGAGCCTAGACTCACCTCTCAATCTTGGCATACCATTGACAAGGAAGTGGAACAGAAGAGCAAGGGCTGAGAAAGGGGGAGAAAGAGAGATCTCTTTGCATTGCTGGGGGGTTGGATTCAAAGGGAGAGAAGGACTGAAGGAGGCAGTCATGGGGCCATATTCATTTGTTTCCCTAGTCACATTTACTGTCATTGTAACTATTTTAGATATATTCCCCAAAAATGTCAATACAGATAGTTCTCAGAGCTCTTCATCATATAAAAATAAGTGCCACATTTTTCTCTCAAATAGGATCTCTCTCAATCTAGAAACTTCATTTGCCTGGTAAACAACCCTCCTGGTAAACAAGCCTTCTGAAAACCACTCACCTGTGTGAGATCTCTTGTCCTCATCCAATTTACTGAGAGGTCCCAGGGAGTCCTTCTCATTCAGTTGGGAGAGAGGAGGAATTTCAGGTGCAGGTTCTTCTCCAGCATCATCATAACCATCAGCTAGAGTATCATTTGACCAACTTGGCCCATCTGAGGGAGAGATGATGGTCATGCTCTAAACACATGTAAATATATATGTAAATATAATAGATATATAATATATAAATATGATGTAGGAAGAGTTATCATAAAGAGAGACAAGATGATCCTAACTAGAGAAATGAGGCCCCTGAGGAACCTCACTCACCTTGCCCTAACAATCAGCAACTGGGTAGGGTGAGAGGGAATGCATTCTCTCTCATACTAGATGGTGGTTTTAATCCTCACAGCTTTTGTAGCCACATAACCCTCCTCTTCTAATTCTTAACTCCTTATTGCTAATCCCTGGTCCCAACATTTCGGGGGGGGGGGCTGGTATTTAGACTAATGTCACCAACATTATCATATTCTAACTGATATTCCTCTGAAAATGATGACTGACAAATCAAAGCACCACCTTTCCCCTTCCCCAGCACCTAATGAGTCCCAGTAACACTTGGCAGGACACCAAGACCCTGTTCCTTGGTCTAAAGTGCATGACTGAGCATAAGCCTGGGAACCAGCCCCACCACCCAGGGACTGGGACTCCCTACCCCCTCAGGAACATGAAAT
Source organism: Monodelphis domestica (assembly GCF_027887165.1). NCBI lineage: Eukaryota > Metazoa > Chordata > Mammalia > Didelphimorphia > Didelphidae > Monodelphis > Monodelphis domestica. The sequence goes on along the minus strand of NC_077228.1, from coordinate 267,994,569 downwards.
GAATTTAACCCAAGTAGCTCACCTTGACCAATAGAGGCAACCCAGATTACCTCATCCCTGACCAACCCACTATACCTCCAAGACTATAAAATTCCACACCCAGCCCCACTCAGGTGGGGATTCAGAAGTCATCTCTACTGGTTTTGGATCCCCCCACCCCTGGGGAATTTGGCAGCCATCTTATTGGTTTTGGACACCCACTGCTCCCCTTGCCTCTCCCCACCTCACTCCAGAGACACCTCTACTGGCATCAGCCTCCCTCCCCCTTACCCCTCCTTTGCTTCAATAAAGCTTTGCTATACCACCTTTGCTCTCATCTCATTTGACTCAGGTTGAATCCTCCATCAGTCTGACTGATCACTGGCCAGGAACAAGTCAGATGTGACTCAGTCAGGCTAGGCTGCCCCCCCAGTTCCTTGGACCCAGGTTGACCCCAGAACTCTGGGAGGCTCTCTCTCACTTTCTCTCTTTCTCCTCTCCCTCCATTCTGTCAGACTCTCCAGGACTCTCTTTCTCTTTCTCATACTCAATGACTCTGTCCCCTGACTCTCCAAAAAAGTTCCTGGTCCCTGCCCTAGGATCTGAGTCACCTTTAATCTCTCCTCTCCTTCTCTCCTATCAGATTTCCTGACACTTTCTCTCTCTGTCTCTTTCACTGTCTCTCTGCCTCTGTATCTATCTGTCTGTCTGTCTGTCTCTCTCTTTCTCCCTCTCCCTCTCTCTCTCACCCTCTCTCTTCCTCCACTCCCCCCATCCCCCAATCAGTGTCTCTGTGTCTCTGTCTCAGTCTCTCCCTCTCTCCCTTCTGACTTGGTAGGTAGAGCATAGAACTTTCTCTCCCCCTCTCTCTCCCTCCTTAGCTCAAACCATTGGCAATCATCACTCTGTGGGTGAGTTCAACTCTGACCTTTCTCATCTCATTGACTGTCCTGATTTCCAACTGAAGTCTACTGCCCTCGGCCCCCAAAAGTCTGAACCTTCAGCCAGAGTCACTCTCATCCCTGACTACCCCTCCCCCAGGGACGCCTGGGGAAAGGGAAAGTCACTCTCACCTTCAGGCTAACCCTCTCCCACCCCAAGAGGAAGATGCTTCTTTTGGTGCCAGGAGGGGACCAGGGGGATGAATATTGAACTCGCCACTCCCCTCTCATTTGTCTCATAACCCTCTCAATATCCAGACTGATCTCCTATTTTCTCTCAGACCAGAGCCCTTTTGTCCAAGCCTTTTGGACACTGCCAAGTTCTCTCTATCAGTGACTCTGCCCCCTCCCTTCCGCTCCCCTGCTCCCTCCCCCTTCCTCTCCCTTTGTTCAGAACAGAAACCCCTTTTCCAATTCTTCCCTCCCTGAACCCTTTGACACTGGGGAATTTCCTTTACCTCTGGACTCAGATTCCCTAAGCTCACACCAGTCCCAGGAATCTGGCTACTGCTTCCAGTGGCTCTGTGCCTGTCTCATCTGCCTTACCTGTCTCTTCTGCTCCCTCTGATCCCCCTCCCTATGCCCTCGCAGAAACCCCCTTTCCCATGATGGATTTGGCTATCTCAAAATTAGAGAGCGTGTATGTGTTGTTTTGGAAGAAACTCTCAATTCTTAACTGAGCTGAACTTAGCTGTGTGGATCTTCTTGCTCTCGAGCTCATGTTACAGTCTGCCTAACAAGTTCTGGGACTAGTCAGTCGTGGAAAGTTTGTTCAGCAGCCAAAGCTATCATTCATCAAGAAGTCCATCTGAAATTCAACTCCCTGCACAAATGAGCCCTTTCCTGAGGAGCGGCCACTAGCTCTGCACTGTTTGTAATACAGCAGTGATTACGAACAATTCCTTTTTAGACCAGGATGAGTCCCACCAAGTCTCTTCATTGGATGTGTGAATCCGGGAAATGAAAAAGCCACAAAGTACTCAGATGAACACAGATGGAGGTTCTAAAAGCTGAGAGGACAGTTTCAGCAAAGCTACAAGGGGATTCCCTCTAACTGATGTGAACTCACCTGATTATTCCTCAGTCTGGATGCGGAGTGCAATTGTACTGCAGGACTGATTAATAACTGACTCTTACCTGAAGTCCAACAGCATTATAATCCTTTCCCTGTTTTTTCCTTTCATACCAAATTTCTATAGTCAGAGCAAGTGCCAGAATCCAAACAATCAAGTAAATGGGTCATTAAAGACCCTGACATTTGATTGTGCATAGCAAACATCTTCCTCTCTAATATTAAACTGTATTCACTCTTTTCTTCTCCCCTGATCTCTTTCACCCTGAGAAAGTGCTCCTCCTGCTCTCTCCCAATTTACCTCTCTTTAACACCCAATACCTTTCAGCCTCCCCTTATGGAAATAAGGCGACTTCTCCTTCACATCCCTGCTCAATAAAAACCTCCTTTCTAATACCCCTGCTCCTCCTCCATAATGTTCTCCTATTGAGTCATTTCAGACATCAACACCAATCGAGACCAAGGAATGGAGATGAGACCAAGAGACCCAATGGCACACGACAGCCCCTTTTCAGCCCCACTCAGGTGGGAATTTGGCAGCCATCTCTACAGGTGTTGGATTCTCCCTCTGCCACTTCTCCCCCCCCTTGGGGATTAAGCAGCCATCTTTACTGGTATGGGACTCCCCCGCCTCCCTCTTGCCTCTCCTTCCCTCCCCCCCCCCCACTCCACAGCCACCTCTACTGGCAGCAGCCTCCTCCCTTCTTGCCTCCCCTTTTCTCCAATAACGCTTTACTATACCATCTTCACTGTCACCTCATTTGTTTCGGGTCAAACCCCCTTCAGTCAGAGCATTGGGCTTTTCCCCTCCAGGAACAAAGGTTCCAAGAAAGGAGCTGCCAGACCTACCTGCCATGAAGAGGGTGGTTGCCATGAGCTAAGACCAGAATGGCAGGCAAGGAGGGGGAGAGAATTCTGAAGGTGCCAACTGTAATAGGTTTTGAAATGGGCCATACTTTAGTGCTCATATGCTGGGAGTGCCAGGGAGGGGGAACAGAGGATACACTTACCTGGGTTGCTCAAAAGGTCCTCCTCATTCTCTGTCAGGTCATAATTGATCTCTTCGTACATGCTTTCGTAAAGAGACTCCCCATATCCAGACACAGCTGAGATGAATGGACAGAGATCAGAAATACTGGTTCTAAGACTTTTCCCCAATATACATTATGCTCAAGGGTATGGTCACCCTAAATCTGCTCTCATTTAATATCCTGGCCACGACCCTCCTTAGTTCTTCACATAGCAAAGCCTTGGATTCACTTCAACAGAGGTTTTATATACATAGCTGAATTGCCCTAGGTCTGTGGGAAGTTAGAAAAATTGAGGGTTTGAAGGTGAAAATAAAAAAAATATGAGTCATTTTTGAAATGTCCTTAGAGAATGGAAGGACAATTCATTCACAGATTAATGGAAGTATTTTTTCAGGAATCCTCAAGTCTTTTTTCTATAATATTTTGCTCCTCAGGAAAATTCCTGATCTATAACTTAGTCTCATGAGTTGAATTCCGAGTCCAAAAGGATTGGCTGCCTGTATATATCCAATGTCCAACCAGAAACATCTATTATTGTGCATTAATAAAACACATTTTTGTTTAGTAAATCAGTGTATTTTTTTTAGTATGGAGAATGTGAATTGATTCTCCTCAGTCAACCTCTTAGTGAAATGAAGAAAAAACTTTGAGTCACCAAGCTTATTTTTAAGCCCTTCCTTCCATTTTAGAATCAATACTAAGAATTGGTTCCAAGGCAGAAGAGCAGTAAAGGCTAGGAAATGTGATGTTAAGTGACTTTCTTTGGGTAACACAGCTAGAAAGTGTCTGAGGCCACATTTGAACCCAGAACCTCCCATATCCACTGAGCAACCTAGTTGCCCCAGTCATTGAACTTTAATGTAAGGGGGAAACAACCCGATATTAGTGTGATTCTGGAACAGAACAGTAGTCACTAAGATCCAGATCGAAAAGGGAATCTTTCTCTTTGTATGTACCATCTAAATCCAGAAAAATTGGAGCCTTAGGCTTTCCCCCTCCAGGAACAAAATTCAAAACTCACAGAAACTCCAAGAAAGGAGCTGCTGAACCTCTGTCCATGCAGAGAGTGGTTGATGGAAGCTTAGATGTTGGAGGCATGAGAAATAGAGTTGGGAAGAAATTTCTAAAGATGCCAATTTTATTGATTTTGAGCCACAGCTCATGGCTCACATCCAGAGGGTGTCAGAGAAGGAGAACAGAGTATACACTTACTTGGGATGCTCAAAAGACTTTCCTTATTCTCTATTAGGTAATCATGAAACAGCATATCCAGAGCCAACAGCTCCATCCCTGCCCTTGCCACCCTTCACCCATATGCAGCCTTTCCCATTTTGCCCACCTTGTTGCTGAACCTTCTTTTTGTGTAGCTGGATCCCCAGGAGAAAGAGGAGCAAGAATAGAAGGACACCCAAAATGAGAGAGAGAATCCAGGGTAAGGAGAACAAACCAGGATTCAAAGGAGGAGGAACTGTTATGTCCTGTGGAGTGATTTGTCCTTTGGACAAGAAGAAACATGAGTCTTTGAGATGTGGGAGAAATTGCTTAGGACCGCCCCCCCCAGGATGGAGTTCGCTGAGGTCAGTGTGGGGAGGGAAAGGGAAATCTGGGACCAGAGTAGGATCACCATCAAGCTGGGAGTCTCCCCCCACTCACAAGAGAGAGAATATGTATAGGACTAGATCCCCAAGAAAGGGCAGAAGAGGAAACAGCCTCTTTTAGGGGGGCAAAGTTCCAGAACCCCAGAATAGAGATATTCTGAAAGACTGTTCTCTGAACCCCCTCTCCTAACTTCTAGCCTGCAAGATTTTCAGAAGATTCAAAATTCTGATGAAACTATTTCTTTGAGATATGAATAATTTCTACAAGGGAATGCTATTACCTGGGAAGGTTTTCACTGTTAAATTGGGAGATTAGGCAATGAAGGTTGGAAAACATTGTACTTTTTTCAATCAATAATACTATTGTTCCTTCAAATGGAAGAAACAAAAGAAGTTGAAGCATGACTAGAGGCCAGGCTGAGAATATTGCCCTGGGTCTTCTCTCAGACCTCTATCACTAGAACATGAACCCAGGATGCTCTATCCAAATAGCTCAGGAAGGATTCCAGATCCTCTAGATTCTCTACACCCACCACAAGCTTAGGAGAACCCTTCAGGATACTAGGGAGAATGAATGAGTCCAGTCTATAATTAAGACATCAGCACCTAGGTAGTAGACTGAATAAAGGTCTGGGCTTGGAGTCAGGAAGTTCTGAATTCAAATGTAGCTTCAGACTATCTGTTTCCTTGGGCAAATCTCTTAATTTCTACTTGCTTCAGTTTCCTCATCAGTAAAATGGGAATAATAATAGCATTGTTTTATAGGATTGTTGTGAAAAATCATTTGAGAACAAATGTAAAGCACTTAGCACAAGTTATATGAATGTCAGCTACTATTGTTCAAAATCACACTGTGCTACATAAAAGCTGTAAGAATTTGTAAAAAAAAAAATTTAACCTTTATAGGCCTTTGTTGCTTCCTCTATGAAATAACAGAGTTGAAACAATAACATTTTGGGTCACTTTTCTATTCTAAATCCTATTACCTTTGATACTAAGATCATGATGCAGTTTCTCCTGGGACTAGAAAACAAAGTAGCAGTACAGATGACAAGAGCTCCCTTTCAAATACAGACTCCACTGGGTTTTTTTTCCCATGTCCCTCATCTGATCAATGGCTCCCTTTTCAAGGTTCTTAGCCCATTATGGTTCTCACACTCACCAGAGCACACCACACCAGCATCCTCATCATGTTTACAGTCCTTCTGCCCCCAGGGTTCTGCAGGACAATCCCATAGAGAAGTCTCTTTCCCTCTGCACTGTACCTCATCCAGCCAGATGGTCCCATTTCCTGAGCCAAATGCAGCCCCTTCTAGGGAAGCCAGAGCAGAACCACAGCCCAGTTGCTGACAAACCACATTAGCCTCTGCTAGATCCCAGGAGTCATCACATACTGTCCCCCAGGAGCCATCATGCCAGATCTCCACTCGTCCAGAGCATGGGGTCTCCCCTCCCCTGAGCTGGAGTTTGTCTTTATCTGGAAAGGAAGCAGCATCCCTTGTTACACTTTCAGCTTGGAAACAACGACCCTCTGAGAGCCCCAAGTATAGAAAGAGAAGAGCTGAAATACCTGTGCATTGCCTGGAGGTTGGACAGTCACTGTCCTTCCTTCCTGTAGAGAGAAACATCGGGAAAGGGCTTGGAACAATGATAATTCTAGGAGATCGTTGGAGCACTAACTTCTGCTGCTTCAGGACAAGCTTCCCAAATATCCCTGACCTCACTCCAAAAAAAAAAAATGAGGGCTCTGCTCTTTATCAACATCTTGGAGAATTTATGGCATTCTTATGAATAACTATGCAGAACACAAAAAAAGATGGGGAGACAAGGTGCCTGCCCTTCAGAAAGGAACTCACCATGTAGGCAGAGAGAGAGGATGAAAAGACATGAGCACAAAGGGATATGTAGCTGAGCATCCTTGAGAGACTCAGCAGATGGGAAATAGCTAATAGAAATGGAGATACTGAGGATGCAAAAGAAAAGGTGACAATGACAGCTGCAGCAAGGTAGAGGAAGACCAAAGGGGTTGCAGAATTCAGGGTGCCTACAGGCAGAGTGATTAGCCTGAAGGATTAAATAGAAATCTTTTCCTCTGAAAAAAGAGGAAAGGAGGAAAGTGAATTATGTTGCTGATCACTTGTAAGTAGAGGAAGGAAGTTTAAGTAGCTTCTGTCATCACCTCAAATTTCCCAGAGAGGTTGGTTGCATGGTAGTCTGCTATAAATGTGTAGCTAGAGCTTGAAGAGAGCAGAAATACTATGGAAGAGTCACTAGCAGAAATGAACCAGGGCATCAAAGGGTTAAGGATTTCTGAGAGCCCAGATGAGATTATACCCTATATTATGAGTTGGTACAATCGGCTTGTATTTCATGGCTTTTTCTAGGGATTCTCAGTAACTCTGAAGCAGGAAGGTGAAGGATGATGTGAATCATATGATAAAGAAATCATGGCCAGATCAGAAAAATCAGAAGTTCTAGGACTAGGAGGAAGTAGTATGTGAGAAAAGATTCTAAGGAACAGAAGGATGAATGGTTAGCCATCATCAAAATGGCATACAATGAGGTGAACATTATGTGTACAGAGAAGTGAAGACAGTTTGTCCAGTCTTTACTTGGCAATGCCACTAGCAGGAAGCTAACTAGTCCATGAAGTCTATTAATTGAGTATTGGATGGTTAAATGTCATAGTGTATGACCTTAGAATTGGAAAGCCAGTCAAATACTCAACAGTTATGTTTCTCTGGGCAAGTCACTTAACCTGCCTACCTCATTACCTTCATCTGTGAACTGGGAATGTACTAATGATACCTAGCTCTTGGGATTGCCATGAGGATTAAATGATATATTTGTAAGGTGCCTTGCTAACATTAAGACACTATGTAGATGCTAGTTGTTTTTGTTAGAAAGTTCAGTTTTGTATTGAGTTATCATCTTTTGTTGTTGTTTAGTTGTTTCCATAGTATTCAACTTTTAATGGCCCCATTTGGGGTTTTCTAGGCAAAAATACTGAAGTGGTTTGTCATTTTCTTCTCCAAATCATTTTACATATAAGAAAACTGAGGCAAGCAGGGTAAAGTGACTTTCCCAGGGTCACACAGCTAGTGTCTGAGGCTGGATTTGAACTCAGGTCTTCCTGACTCCAGGGCCAGCATTCTATCCTCTCCACCATCTAGCTGTCTAAGTTAGAATCTGCCAACATGTTATTTCCATCCATTTGTTCTACTTCTATTCTCTGGAATAATACAGGAAAAGCCTATACCCTGACATTTCTTGCCCCACTCCCATGGAAGCCACTTGAAAATGATCCTTAAGATGTCTCTGAGCTTCTCTTTTCCAGGCTCAACAGATTGTTTCTTCAAATAATCCTCATATAAATGGGTTACATACATGAGATCACGGCAGATGTGCTCTGAGTGGCAGAGTGTAGAGGAAGTCTATTATATCTTGACAATCTACTATTAATAGTCAAATATTATGTTAATTTTAGCAGTTTACTTGCACTGTTAGTTCACCACAAGTTTTTAGTGTACTAAAATTTAAAACCTATCTTTTTTTCATCAAATTCATCAACCTAGATCTCTGCTATCCTGTTCTTGCATGCATAAAATAACCAGTTGTTATTTAGATAGCTCTTAAAGGTCTGCAATTGCTTTGCCAATATTATATCATTTTATTCTCACAACTTAGAGAAGTCGGTACTATTATTTTCCTTATTTTATGAGTGAGGAAAATGAGACTGAGAAGTTGAATGACTTGCCCAGGGTCACACAACTATTATCTGTCTGTGACTAGAGTTGAATTCAAGTCTTCCTGCCTCCACATCCAGGTCTCTATCCATTGTGCCACCTAAATGCCCTAGAATGAAACTTAGCTAGGCTTTGGAGCTTGCTTAAAGATTTAGCTCACTGGAACTAAAATATATTCATATCAGCAAGAAATCAAATAAAGTGGACAAATATAGATTGAAAATCACCTGTAGGGGCAGCTAGGTGGTACGGTGGATAGAGAGCACTGAAACTGGAGTTGGGAGGACCTGGGTTTGGGTGGCTTCAGAGTCTTCCTAACTGGTGACCCTGGGCAAGTCACTTGGCTCTTGCACCTAACCCTTGCCACTCTTCTGTCTAAGAAGTGATACTAAGACAGAAATAAGAGTTTAAAAGAAAAGAGAGAAATGAAAATCACCTTCACATGTGATATAGGCTTCTTGATCCTCAAAGCAAGAAGCCTGATTCCAAGGCTGAGAAGGACAATGCCAAAGGGAGGGCTCCTGGCCTTGGCAGTTGATTTTATCTACCCACTTGATAGGCAAATTTCTGTGGTTAGAATGGAAATCAAGATACCCCTTGTTTCCACAACTCAGGTGTCTGCAGATGACTGAGATGGTGTTGATGTCCATGAGATTGGAGCACACACTGCCCCACGTCCCATTGTGGAAAACCTCCAACCATCCAGCACAGTCATAGTCATCACTCACTAGCCTGAGATCCAGGGACTCTGGAAATGGAGAAGAAGAGAAAGTATGGTCAGATGGGGCATTAGATCACACATTCTATGGTCTCTCTCCTCTAGAAATTCTCTTGTACTGCTAGGGAGGCTCCTCTCAGCTGTATAGTCCACAGATTCCCAATTTGTCCCAAGTTTCTAAGATGGAAAGTAAAGGTATATATACTTTTACTTTATATACATATATAAATATAAATGTATATATATGTATATATATATATAAATATATATATATATACACCTTTACTTTCCATCTTAGAATCAATATTGTGTATTGGTTCAAAGACAGGAAAGCAGTAAGGGTGAGGAATTAGGGGTTAAGTGACTTGCCTACAATCGATCACCTAGCTAGGAAGTATCTGAGGTCAAATTTGAACCCAGGACCTCCTGTCTCTAGGCTCTCAATCCACTGAGCCACCTAGCAGCCCCCAAGAGATATATATTAACATTTATTATTTGGACGTACTGGGGACCCAAAGAAAAACAATGAAACATGCTCAGGTCAAAAGAATATTCTATTGTATGTAAACAAAATGTGACCCCTAATTTCAGCATGTCAACAACACTGGAAACAGCTGTCATCAAACATATATGCCTCCATACTTATATACCTACATACTTTGCATATGTGTATGGGCACAGATGAGAGAGAGGAGGAGAGGAAGGAACAAATGAAGAGGGGAAAAGAGGAGATAGGAGGAGGAGAGGGTTTGGAGAGAAAAGGGAATGGGGCTAAAGGAGGAGAGAAGGAAATGAATATATATGGAGAAGAGAAAAGAGGGCAGGGAGAGGGAAGAAATATTATTTGAAGGAGAGGGAAAAGGGAAGACATTGGGAGAACCATCTGGAAGGATGCCTAGCTCCAAAGCTATGTGGATTGAGTAATATCATAATTCATAATTCAAATCATAGATGGTGTTATTTATCATTGATTTGAATTCTAGTGAGAGCCCTGACTTGCACAGGAAGCCCTCCTCTTAGCCTGAGTTGGCTCCTTTTCCCTCAGGTCTCTAAATCCCATGTCCTCAAAGCTTCCACAAACCCCTGGGATGTCAGTGGGCTGTGTGTGGCATAGACCTGAGCAGATGACTCCTGCATCCTCTTTGTGGCTGCAATCATGCTGACCCCAGTGGAGAGAAGGGCACTCCCCCAGGTAGGACTCATTTCCAAAGCAGCTAAGCTCATCCAGCCAGATGGACCCTGATCCTTTTCCAAAGTGAGAAGAGTCCATGACTTCGAGGGCCACTCCACAACCCAGCTGCCTGCACACCACATGAGCATCACTCATGTCCCAAGAATCATCACAGATGGTCCCCCAGGTGTCATTGTAATAGATTTCAACTCTGCCAGAGCAAGGATCTCTTCCCCCATTCACAAGCCGGAGCTGTCCATTTTCTGTAAGGAGAATTCATGTAATTTGCTTACATTTCCAGTGATTTAGATAAAATTCCTTGGATTATCCAATTCTCTTTCTTACCTGAAAAAAGGACAGGTACCTTTGCTTGATCAGATTGTGAATCATTGAATGGGCTCACTTGAATTTGGTTTCCTGCAAAAAGCACATCACTCAAATTTTGGAGCTGGAATTGGAAGTTGGGTCATGGAGAGGTATATGTGTGTCCTGAAGAAAGGCTTAGGGGTGGGTAAAGGAGAAGAGGTGAGCAAATTAAAAGTAAGAAGTGATTTTAGCCCTAAATGTGGTTCTTACCAACAATTTCTTCCCTTTACATTCTCTTTGCTGTGGCCACTTGACCCACTAATAACCAAAAAGTTTGTGATCTTTTTTAAGAAAATAGCTCAGTGAAAAAGACTGTAGCATTCCCAGTTGAATACCTATCTGCAAGTTTTCTTCACCTTCTGCTAGGTCTAGCATCCCAAACTTGTCTAGAAGTAGCTTCCCTCCTTCATAGCTCTGCTACCAACTTCTAGGGAAGGAGCTATTAACATAGGTCATGAATTTTTTTAAATTGTATCTATATTTTAATATAATTAATTTCCCATGTAATCCTACATATTTTATTTCATGTATTATATAGCCTTATTCTGAGGAGAGGTCCACAAACTTTTTTGTTGTTCATTTGTTTTTTAATTGCACCCAATTCTTTGTGACTTCATTTAGGGTGTTTTTTGTTGTTTGTTTTTTTTTTTATAAAGATACTGGAATGATTTGCCATTTCCTTCTCCAACTCATTTAACAAATGAGGAAACTTAGGCAAAGAGAGTTAAGTGACTTAATCAGGGTCACACCACTAGTCAGTGCTGATGGTTGTGGGTGATGCACTGGCCCTGGTATGTATTAGCTATGCAATCATGGTCAAGGTACAAAACCCAAGTCTATCTCCTTACTTGCAAAGTTAGCATATAACAATACTTGCATCTCCTAATTTTCAGGATTATTGTTTGAGAAAACCACTCCAGGATCTAGCTAATACTTGCTTAAACCATTTTTTTTTGTTTTTGTTTTTTTCAGAATAAAAGTAAAAGAAAATTTCCACTTATAAAATGAAAACAATTACTTCATCCTTTTAAGGCAATATGACCTTAGGTTGGAAAAATTATTCTGGGCAAACATTAATCCTACCTAGAGCTTTTGATCTGAATTTATATTGAATGTTATATTGAACTTTTCTTTACTTGAACATTATTGACTAGACTTTCAGAGGTCATGGGATCCAACCATTCTTATGCTCTTTGTAGGTTTGTCCCAAGTTGACAAGAGGAAATATATTTGGGAAGAAAAGGGAGCAAAATGAACAGAAAGAAGAGGAAATAAAGAAGGAAGGATATGAAGTGAGGACAAGATTGGGGAAGCAGGTGGATAGCAGGGCCTGAATATTTTCTTGGTCTAACATAATCCCGTTAGGTTTCAGGCTCTATAAAATGCTTGATTAACAAGCACATAAAGGAAAGAAGGAAATATGCAAGAAATTTAGAACTAATTCCAGAATTGCCAAATTTTAAAATACCAGAATCTTATTCTAAGATTCCAAAAGCCCTTGATATGACTTTTAGATATCATAGGAGGAAACAGATGGAAATAGCGTTCTTACATTCCGCCTGAGCTTGCCTTGTGACCTCAGCATCATAATTTGGGAGATTCCTCGAAATCTCTCTTAACAAAAACTGGTGCACAATTCCTCATTCGTCTTCCTGTCCAAGGGTAATTCATTTTGTTCACTCCTATACCACTGTCTTGAGTCAGTAAATGTTTCCTCCATGATTACTCCACATTAGTATGATTTCATATCCTTTCCTAGACTTGTTGTTCAGGTGTTTCAATCATGTCTGATTCTTCATTACCCTTAGGAGTTTTCTTGGCAAGGATCCTGGAGTGGTTTGCCATTTCCTTCTCCAGATAATTTTACAAGTGGGAAAACTGAGGCAAAGAAGATTAAGTGATTTGTCAGGGTAAAACAGCTAGTAAGTGTCGGAGGCCAGATTTGAACTCAGGAAGATGAATCTTTCTGACTTCAGATCTGTCACAATATTTACCTCAACACTTAGCTTCCCCTTCCCTAGTGTAGTTGATGGGCCACATCGTATTTCTCTTTCCTAGGAAATATTTACCGAAAAGTCCCTAGACAATATACAATGCCACACAGAAGGTAAATTTTTACAATTCCCACCACTACTTCTTCACAGCTGCTGCCAAGGAGAAGCCAGTGCTTAACTGTGGGTTCCTAATTGAATTATCTGATTATCAAAATGGCAATACACTCTTCTACCTTGCCCTTCCCTGTAGGTATCCTCTACTGGTCCATCATTTAAGAAGGAATCCTAGGACCAGACCATAGATTTCCTCTCACTAACCTGAGCAGATCACAGAAGCAACTTTCCTCCTAGAACATGAAGAAGCCCCCAGGACAGTCACAGGACAATCCCATAAATGGGATTCAGTCCCTGAGCAGTAAAATGTGTCTGCCAAAATCTGGACACTTCCTTCTCCAAAATAGACTTCTTCTGGGGGTTTCATGGCAAGACCACAATTGAGATGACGGCAAAGAACATTGGCATCTGACAAATCCCAATGGGAGTCACAAAGAGTTCCCCAGACCCCAGAGACTTGGATCTCCACTCTTCCCTCACATCGAGAACTTCCATTCACAAGCTGAAAATCTGTATACCATGGAGAGGAGAAGAAAAAAAAAACTGACTTTCTAATTCCTTTATCTAGTAGACAAGTGAGAAAAAGTTCATGCCATTTTTTGGATCTTACGTGAACAAATTACTCCAACATCCATGTTGTGGCTGCAGACCCCCTGTGGAATTGGCACTGTGGGGCAGAATTGGAGATGGGATTCATCCTCTTTACATTGGAATTCTTTAGCCCATATTTGTCCATTTCCTCTTCCAAAATGAGTTCCATTCAGGACAGAGACAGCTACCCCACACCCAAGCTCAGCACAAATAACATTGGCAGTAGAATGAGTAAATTTCCAGTTACAGACTGTGGCCCATTCTCCTCCAGAATTTACTTCAACCCTTCCAGAACAAGGACCATCCCCTCCAACAAGCTGGACAAATCCTGGGGAGAAATAAAAGAAAGAAATGTTATAGAATAATTTTGAATATAAGATATCCCTGAGGGAGAGTCTCAGCAAAAGAAGGGAAACTCTGTGACATCCCAAAGGAAGAACAGAAATATTCCTTTACTAAATACATGACAATCGATACTTTTTTTATTAAGCATGTTTTTATTTTAAGAAATTTAACATTTATTCATTTTAAATATTATTTTTAAATTTTGAGTTCCAAAGTCTCTTCTTCTCTCCTAACCCTTCCCCACCCACTAAGAAGACATGCAAAAATAATATCAATTATATATGTGAAATCATGAAAAAACACATTTCCATATTAGCTATAAGAAAAAAAAATATATATATATATATATATCCACTACTTTAACATGGAAGCTGCTAAATCTTGTATGATCCTAACTATGACCTGTGTTTTCAAATTTTTCTTGCATTACTTTCATTTCTTTTCCCAACTTTTCCTCCATCATTCTTATCCTGTTCTTTAGAATTCTTCTTGGGTTTAGATGCAATTTGCATTTTTCCTTTCAGGTTTTTCTTATAGCCATTCTCACATTGTTGTCTTCTTCTGAATTTATGTTTTGGTTTTCTCTCCCACCATAGAAAGCTTTTTATAGTCACATACTATTTGTTGTTGTTTACTCATTTCCCACAGACTATTCTTTAACTTTGAATTTTATGTTAAAGTCAGGTTCTTCCCACCTGGGGAATGGGGAAGTGGGGAGTGAGTACTGTCTCAAGGTTTTCAATATTGTTATTTTCAAAGCTAGTTCTGAGGATCTGCACATTTTTAGTGGTTCTCTGATAGTGTTATTCGAGGAAAGGTGTGGTCACTGCTCTCTTGATCTGTACTCTAGTCTCTTCACAGTAAGAGTTCCTACTCCCCTGCAACCACAATTGCTAGTAACTATGACCATGTCTCCTGCTCTCTTGCAACTATAAGCACTAGTGCTTCTCTTCTGCTAGTAACCATGACCAGAGTGGCTACTCCCTTGTCATCAATCAAAAGCCCTTCTCTCCACCCTCTAACTGCAACCCAGAAATATTTATGGGTACTAAAGTTGTCAATTAGTGCCAGCTAACCTAGTGTCAGAAAAGGGTCCCCTGAAAGCTCTTTCTGACTAGTTGTTTGATCCCTTTACCACCTGTAGACTGAGAACTTCTGAACTGCTTCTACCATTGTTGTGGCTGCCTCTAAAGCCTACCACTGGTGTTTTCTCCACATGTACTCTGGGCTTTCTCCAACCCCACATCACAAACCTTCACTACCAATCTCTTAAGTTATCTTTGCATGGAAGAATGTTTTCTTTTGACTTTTTGTTGGCTTGCTACTCCAAAATTTGACTTACCTGTCTCTTTAAAATTTCCTTCTATTATCTTTTATGTAGTAAAAATAAAAATCAATTATTTTGTTTCTTTTTTCTGTTTTTGTTTTTGTCTGTCTGTTTGTTTGTTTACAATACCACTAGGCTGACACTCTGGACAACCTTTCCTCTCTTTTAAAAAAAACATTTATCACTTGCAACAGATAAGTATGGTCAAGAAAAAGAAATCCATATACAGACTGAGTTATTCTGCACCTCTGGACTATTACCGGTCTATTAGGAAGTGGTGGCATTGTTTATTAGTCTAGAGTTGTGATTGACAAAAATTCTCAAGTCCTTCAAAATTGTTTTAGTTCACTATGTTGACACCATTATATACATTGTCCTCCTGGTTCTACCCATTTTATTCCATATTAGCTTATATAAGACTCCTCAAGTTTCTCTGAATATATCTTTTTCATAATCTTATGGTGAAAATAACATCCCTTTATATTCATAAATCATAATTTTTTATTCAGTCATTCTTTTTCTTCTAATTTTAACTATTGATTTTATTCAAAAGCTTTTCATTTTATAGAATCAAAACTGTCTATTTTCTCTCCTGGTTAATTACTGTTTATCTCATCTTTTTAAGTATAATATATAACTTAGATTATAGTTAAATAAATATAAAATAAGCACTTAAAAAACCCCTGAAATTCAAATCTTCCCTACAATTACTTATCTCTGACATTTTTCAGAAGTTGAATAATTGCTCTTTTGCCTTGGAACCAATACTTGGTTAACCCTTGCCTGGGTTTAAAAAAAAAAAAAAGTTGAGTAACTAGCCCATGCTGAAACATGGTCTAAGTCAGGAGCTTTTTCTCTTTTCTCTTTTCTCCTCACTTCTTTGACTGATACCTTTATTCTAATCAGAAAACTGACTTAATTTAATTACTTTTGAACCAAAAAATAATTAAATATATTTAAGGCTACTTACATTTTAAATGCATCTCAATGTAAATTTTCCTAATTTCTTATTTGTGACTCCTTCTATGTTCCATTTCATTATCTTTGTTGATTCATTGCTATATTTGTGTTTACTTTCCTCTTTATATTGTAATGTTTTATATATTTTTTAAACCCTTACCTTCTGTCTTAGAATCAATACTGTGTATTGGTTCTAAAGCAGAAGAGCAGTAACGGCTATGCAATGAGGGTCAAGTGACTTGCCCAGTGTCACACAGCTAGGAAGTGTGTAAGGTCAGATTTGAACCCAGGACCTCTCATATGTAGGCCTAGCTCTCAATCCACTGAGCCACCTAGATGTCTCCTATGTTATGTATTCTTGAGGAAAAACATACTATTTTAAGCACATTTGACATTTGAATCCAAGCATTGCTTAGTCAAATTCACATAGTCCTACATTACTTTGGAGGCATTTCTCTCAATCAAGACAATTTAAGATAATACTTAAAGGAATTTTGAATAAAGAAAAACTTATAAATGTTAAAATATAATTTAGGCACTATCTACATCCAGAGAAAGAACTGTGTGAGTAGAAACACAGAAGAAAAACATTTCCTTGACCACATGGTTCTATGGGGATATGATTAGGGATGTAGACTATAAATTGCAAACATTGAGAATATGGAAATGGATCTTGATCAATGATACATGTACAACCCAGAGGAACTGCTTATTGGCTACAAGAGAGGGAAAGAAGTAGAGGAGGAAAAGAACATGAATCATGTAACCATGGGAAAATATTCTAAAGTGATTAATTAAATTAATAAATTTAAAAATATAGATAGTTTAAGTTAACATTCTGAATAGTCACTTAATCTTCAACTAGAAGAATTCATTTTCTACCTAACTTTGACTTGTATTTCCAGCACTTAGCACAGAGTTTTGCACATGATACAAACTTAATAAATGTCCTTTCCATTCATTCATTCATATTCACAGATATGAAGAGACCCAAAATACCACAGCCCAGACCTAATTGCTGTGCCACCTCCAGAACTAAAGATGTTATAAAATCAAATGTAGAAAGAACTACATTGGATCCTTACTTAAACAAGTCACCCCAACATCCCAACGATGTGGACAGCTGTGTTGTCCCCATCCTCTATGTCCACAGTCCCAGAAGGTTGATTCTTGGCCGCTGCAGGCAACATCACTGAGCCAGATGGGTCCTGACCCTGCTCCAAAGTGGGCGTTCTGATGGGCCTTCACAAGAGATCCACATCCCAACTGCTTACACACCACAGCAGCATCCTTCTCATCCCAGCCAATACTACACACTGTCCCCCACTTTCCCTGATACAGCACTTCTACTCTCCCTTCACACTTGTTTCCATTCACCAGCCTCAACTCCAGATCTGCTCCACCTAAAGCAGAAAAAGAGAGGAAGGAAATGAGCATTTATATAGCACCTACTGTGTGCCATGCACTGTGCTCAGTGCTTTTTATAAATATTATCTTATAAAACATGTATAACCCAGTGGAATGGGTTGTCAACTCCAGGAGAGGAGAGGGAAGAATGGAGGAAGACAACATAGAATCCTGTAACCATGGGAGGGAAATAACAATATTATCTTATTTGATCCTCACAACAGCCCTAGGAGCTGGGTGTTATTGTCACCTCCATATTACATATAAGGAAACAGAGATAGACAAAGATTAAGCCATTTGTCCAGTGTTACACAGCTAGTAAGTGTCTGAGGCCAGATTTGACCTGAAGTCTTCCTACTTCCAGGTCCAGCACCATATCCACTACACGACCTTCTTGCCTCTAGATTAGATAGACCTACATTAGAGGAAAGTAACAGTGTTTGAAGTAGTAGGTGCTCCTAAGAAGCTTACTTTACTTTTGATGATTTTCTAAGTAAATCATGTCATAAATAAATAGGGATAGCTTTATATCTTCTTTGTCCATTTTTATTGATTTAATTTATTTCTCTTGTCCAATTTCTTTTATTAGTTTAGTAGAGGTTGACTTGATCTATAGAAATCCTTGTGGGCAGTATGTACCAAGAGGTCCCCTGAAAAATCCCAAAAGCCCCATAGACAAAGTGATTCAGGTCTTGGATTGGGGGTGGGGAGGGTGTGACAAACTTCATAACTCTTTCCAGACACATGGTAGCTCAATCCTGAAAAGGCTTGTCATTTCACACACACACACACATACATACACAACTCTAGTCCTTTGGTCTTCTCTAATTCCAGAATATTATTGGGGGGGGGGGTACTGAGTCTATTAAAACAAAAGACAAAATAATAAAAATAAAATAAAAGGAAAGACAGTTCCCATTTGGCTCCCAATACCTTCACTCTTCTGGAAACATCTGGATCTCCAAGATTTTGGGGAAGTGGAAGGTAGAATTATCCTTTCCTCATCAAGGCATCATGGCAACCACCCTCACATGGCAGTTAGACTAGGGGGCTTTGACAGGGCAAATTTGCTCCCCTTGATAACTTGTGTACTTTTTTTTCCCCTTCCTGAGTACATGACCAAGCATCCACCTCAACACAGAACTGTGCCTAGCCTTGAAAGTGAACTGGTGGTTTGGAGCGGTAGGGAGATTCATCACTTCCAGCTAAGTGCAGGCAAAGACAGTTTCTTCATTAGAAAAGATGATTATCAGCAAGAGGATGCCTGAAAGCTGTTTGAATTATGCAGCGCTTAGGTGAAACTTGGGTACATGCATTCAGTGGTCTCACAAACTACTCTGTGTTCCAATGACTTAATTATCAGCCTCCAAGAAGAGATGGTAACTGTCACTATAAATTAAATCAATGATTCCAGGCTCAAGTTTGCATCTGCCAATACATATTTTAGGGGAAACAAATAAAATATGTACCCAATATCTGAGTCATCTTGTATATCCAACATTTCTCCTCCCTCCTTTGGGGAGGCACTCACCACCACATGGGATCCAAAACCTAAGCTTAAAATAATTTATTCCTTAAACACTAGGGAAGAATTCTTATACATTTATCAAATGTAACTTCTTAAAGGATAGTTCTGATGATTATCAAACCCTACTCAAAAAAAACTCCATGATTCCTTATTGCTTCTAGGATAAAATAGAAAATCCTATTTTGCATTTAAAGACCTTGTGAGTCTGGGTCAAATCTAGTTTTGCAGATTGACTTCTCATTACTCACACCCATACACTGTATGTTGCAACTAAACCAATCTACTTTCTGTTTCCCATGAATGAAATTCTTTTACCCATCTTTTATGCATGTTGTCTACCATGCCTAGCATGCTCTCCCTCTTTGTCTCTGCCTCTGGAAATCCCTATTTCCATTCAAGGCACACTTTAACTGTTACTCCCTACATAAAACCCTTCTTAATTCTTTCTCAGCACATAGTATAGTGTCTGACCCGTAAGACTCAATAAAAGCTTGTTGAAGGGAATAAAATAAAATCAAAATATTCATCCTTGGTTTCAGGAACATGCCTAATGTCTCCTTGGTTCATCTCAGGGCAAACAAAACAAAACAAAATCCTTTCCAGGATATGAGAGTGGACCTTAAAGTAAAAGCACTAAGCCCATAAAATTTTTAGTCTTCACAGCAGGAAGAGCATTTAGAGAAAAATCTGATATAATCTGCTTATTTTTTAATGAGGGAGTTAAAGCAAATTATTCCATACCATGTAGCTAATTAGAGGCAGTTGAGGTCTCCTATCTCCAAATACATAATTTTTTTTCACAATAGCTAAAACAGTTGCCTCTCTTTTTTTGAAGGAATGCAATCAGAAAAGTCATTCAGTTATTCCTAGGTTTTCAAGTGTTTTAAACAGGAATGGATGTTGTATTTTTTCAAAAGACTTCTTTCTACATCAATTGATATAATAATGTGTTTTCCTTATTATTATGGTCATTTATGTTTACAGTTTTCTTAATTTTGACATAAACCTGAATTCCTGATAAAAATCCAACACAATCTCAGTGTATACTCTTTTCAATATGGTATTTTAACTTGCCAGTATTTTATTTAAGATGTTTGCATCAATGTTCTTTAGGAATATTGGTTTATAATTTTCTTTAACTCCTTTGATTTTCCTTGGTTTAGTATAAAGACTATATTTGTAAATGGAAAAGAAATGTAATTTGTAAATGGAAAAGAAAAAAATGTAAAGAATTTGGTAAGATCATTTGTCATATATATTTTTTTTTTGCTTTGGGGGTTTATTCATCATTTATTCATTTTTTCTAATATTGGGCTATGTAAATTTTCTATTTTCATTTTCATTCTGTTAATCTGGTCATTTTATATTACAAATACACATCATTTCCTTTAGTCCATTTTATTGGGCAAAAAAATTTCTAGTGATTTCTTTTCTTTCTGCTTCATTAGTTGTAAATTTCCCTTTTTATTTTATTACTAAAATTATTTTCCTCTACTTTCTTATCAAATTGGAAATGACATATATTTATTAGATTTTTTTAAAAATCAATTCTAGTTAAATTTATTATTTCATTGGAGTTTTGACTTTAAATATATCAATCTCTTCTTTAAATTTCAGAATTTCTATTTTGTTATTCAATTGAGATTTTTAATTTGTTTGTTTTTCTATTTTTTCTAGTTGCATGCCTAATTCATTGATATGCTCTTTTCCTTGTTGATTTATGAAAATGATGGAGAGAGTTTTTGTCCTAAGATTTGCTTTGGCTAGATCCCCAAATATCTAGTACATTGTCCTATTCTTCTCATTTTATTTGATGAAGCTATCCATTATTTCTTTGATTTGTTCTTTGATCCACCAGTTCTTGTGAATTGTTACTTAGTCCTCAATTAACTTTTAATCCTTTTTTCAATAGTTCCTTGCTTAGCTTAATTTTTATGGCATTCTGGTCAATAAAGGATATTTGTAGTTTTACTGTAGTTGCATTTGTTTGTGTGGGTTTTATACTGTAATACATAACCAATTTTAGTAAGGTGCTAAGCATAGCTTTAAAATATTCCTTTCTATTTTTGTTTAACAATTGCCAAAAAGTTATATCTAACTTTTCCAAAATTCTACTGTGTCACATATTCCTTCTCAAAGAGAATAGGAGTGAATCAAGGATGACCATTTTCACCAGTACTACTTAATATAGTACAAGAAATGCCAGTGGAAAGAAATTGAAGGAATTAGAATAGAAAATAAGGAAACAAAACTATCACTTTTGTAGATGATATGATGGTATACACAGAGAACCCCAGAGAATCAATGAAAAACTAATAGAAACTTAACAACTTTAGCAAAGTTGCAGGATATAAAATAAACCTATGTAAATTGTCAGCATTTCTATATATCAGCAATAAAGTTAAAGAGCAAGAAATAGAAAAGGAAATTCCACTTAAAATAACTGTAAGTAATATAACAATGTCAAATATTATAACAATGTGAAAAAGGATAAACTCAGAAATGGTCATAGGATTTAGCAATAATGAGATTCTTAGCCATATGATTTCAATTAAGTAGTGGAGATACAAGCAAGAGAAAAGTAAGTGACAGCAAAGGATATAGACACCTTTTTTCTCCCAGGGATTAAATAATGAAGAGAAAGAGATATAGAAGAGTACACCTTGAGGGAATGGAAAAAATCAAGTAAAAGATTTGGAGGGTTTATCTGTTTTAAGGCAAAGGGATGATTGATGGGACAATTCATACCTTGTTAAAGGTATGAGGAAAAAGAAGGTACAGGTAGAAGGGCTTGGTGCTGGAAAGGAAAAAGGTCACCTCTTCCGACAAGACAGAAGCAAAAAAGGACACTCTTTTTGGCTTCTTTTCCTACCTTCTCATCTAAGACTTGATACATATTTTGCTAGGGGGAAAAAAAACCTGAGGTCTTCCCACAGGTGTTCCCTCTGGTCCCCTTCTCATTTCATATCATTCAGATGCTTTAGACCACTTTTTTTTTCTTCATTCCTGTCTCACAGGAAGAGGAAACCCTTCTCCTTGTCAAGGAAATCCCCTTTACAGGCTCAAGTGATCCTCTACATCCCATCTTCTCCAGTAAATTGCCCCTTCTATCATACTTTCTCATTTATCAGAAGAAGCAAGAGTTTTCTCTCTCTCTCATTCCTTAATATCTTCCTTCTGTTGTAAATATTATAAATAAACTACCACAAATTCCATTTACTTTAGTAACTCATTTTGGGATTTAGAAATTAAATCCCTGGCGACCACCTAATTAATATATTCAAAGTCCAACCACAATTTAATTTTGATAAAGGTCATTAGAGAAGATTTTGTACAACCCTATCATTTTACAAGAGAGGAAACTGAGCATGAGGAATTTTAAGTAATTTTTTAAGATCATAAAACTATGTGCCTCAGTGTATAAAGAGCCAGATGGGAGGTCCTGGGTTCTAATCTAACCTCAAAGACTTTCTGCCTTTGACCATGGGCAAGGCACTTAACCTAAACTGTCCATGTTTTTCTCCTCTTCTGCCTTGGGGCCAATACTAAAGATCAATTCTATGACAAAAGGTATGGGTTTTTTAAAAAAATCACACAACTAGTTAGTGAAAGAGCCAAGATTTCCTAGATTTCTAGACCAGAGTTTTTTTGAGTATAACTGTAAGAACAAAGACAGGAAATTGCTCAATTTCCTCACCTGGGAGCTGAAGGGGTAGCAAAAAATAACCAATGAATAAATATTTACTGAGTATACTAAAAAAAGTTGTCACTAAATCCTGTTGGCCTCAGTTTCTTCATCTGTAAAATGAGCTGGAGAAGGAAACAGTAAAACACTCCAGTGTCTTTGCCAAGAAAACCCCAAAGGAGGTCACAAAGAGTCAGACATGGCTGAAAAGCAACACAAAGGTAATAGGGAGCTTGGAGTAACTTTGAATAAGTAGTGGAATATCATAGACTCACAAGAAAATGTATACACCAGGAAACGCACATTGAAACATAGAAACAAGTGTTAGAGGATTTAAGAAGGAAAATATGTGTCCTGATTTTTTTTTAAAAACCTTCACTTTTCACCTTAGAATCAATACTACATATTGGTTATAAGACAGAAGAGTGTTAAGGGCTAGGCAATGGGGGTTAAGTGACTTGCCCAGGGTCACACAGCGAGGAAGTGTGTGAGACCAAATTTGAATCTAGGACTTCCCATCTCTAGGCCTGGCTCTCAAGCCACAGAGCCATCCATCCAGCACCACCCCCACACCCTCCATTTTTTTTTTTAGCTTAAAAACAAAAAGAGATTTATTAATTTAGAAAGTAATGTTGAGAGTGGCCAGGAGGATAGCAAGGTAGAACAGCAAGATGGGGAGCAGTTCCCTGAGAGGACAGCATGAAAGGAAAGGCTGTTCCCCCATGGGGACAGCATGGATGGAGAGGCTGTCCCCCAGATGACATCAGTTCTGGGGTTTATATACTCTTAGGTGCTATGTCCTGGTGTGGACATGACCAGAATGTTAGTCCTTCAGGCATTTGGTGGGGTGGGGTGGTCATCTGACTGGGGTCTGCCTGGAGGCATAAGGATTCATTTCTTTGTCCATCTTAAATCTAGAGGACAAAAGAGGGTAAACATCTCAGGACCTTGGGTAGGGTCATTGGGTGTTTCTAGGTTGAGTCACAAGGATGCAAGGGCAAAGGAGTTTTCCCTGATAAAAGTTGGCCTGGGTTTCTGGGGTACAGTGCCCATGTCATCTCCCCCCTCTCCTAATATGTAAGGGAAAACAGGAAGGCGATCTGTCTTCTGTAACTTCTTCACAGCTGAGAATGGGCGTAGAGAGGTCCTTTGGAGAGAGACGCATTGACTGTAGACAGTGTCCAGAACATGAGGCTGGGATGGTTGCCAGGGTTATGGTGGCATCTGGGTGACTCCAATGAGTGCTTTTACCCTAGTAGCAACTAGAGATGACAAGGTTACAAGTACAACCTCAGGTCTTGGATACACCTCAGAGGCACTGGATCTTGGGCTAGAGGCTTGGGGTTCTCTCCACTTTGGGGGTGCTTCATACAGACCCAACAGTTAGACCCACTTTGGCTAACGTTTCCCCAAGCTGACTCAGAGAATTATATGTCTGGCTGGCTGGGTATGCATGATTTGAAACATAGAAGAAGACCCAAAATTTAAGGAAAGAAAGTTATGGTCAGGTAGTTAAAGGCTAAAGTAAAAGGGGTTGAAGATAGCAGGGATGGAAAGTCTGTGGGCACAGGGTCTTGAGGACATGTCCTCAGTGAGTGACTGGGTCCTAGGTAGCTGGAAATATGCTTGGAGATGTGAGGGGTATGTCTAGTGTCTAGGGGTGAGTCAGGGGACTGCTTCCCCTGATCAGCAGACAGGTCACAAGGGGAGAGTCATCCCCTAAGATAGAAGTGTAGAAAACCAGGACTGGGGAGATAGAAACAAAGAAAATTACTACAATAACAATTGGCATTACACATTTGCATTTGGGTATCTTAGCCAACAGACTTCTTCAGAAATCATCTTCTGACAGGAATAGATGCCTTTAGGAAATCAGATTCCTGAGTTGTTTGCAGAGCTGGTATGTGATGTTTCTGTTAAAGAATATCCTTTTGCAAAGTACACATTAACTATAACATCTATAAACACTTGAGTAACAATATTTTACAGATGAATTTCTTTACTCCAGATTAAGGGGAAAATTCAGGAGAGCTTTGAGCTATTCCAAGCTCAAGATCCAAACTTCACTTAAGGCTGCAAATACAACCCATCAATTAATAAACTTCACCTACTTCTCAAAGTATGTTCCCTAACAATTTGAGAACGTTCAATTTTTAACCTAATAGGTTGTTTGGGGAAATGGAAACTTTAATTTTCCAATTTGTATTATGTGCTGATTACGGGGATGTCACAAAGGAAGAAGGTCCAAAAGGGAAAATATCTCCACATGAGACAAAGGACACAGTGAGTGGCTTTGTGTATCAAGCAAGGCTGGCACTGCCATTATTGTTTCACTCAAGGATTCGCAGTCTAGATGGTCAGGAAAATTCAGTCCAAGGTGAGCCTTGGACTGCTTTCTCTATAACCATCCTAGGACTTTTTCTCCTTAGAGCACTTGCCACTGGATGCCAGAAGCCTTCTTTTCCTTAAAGGACAAGTCTCACCCATTAACAGCTCAGAGAAATTCTGCTTATCAGCAGTCCAAAAACAAATTTCCTTACCCTCAAATAAGCTTTTCTGACCATTTGCCCTCTCTAAGAATTCCTTTTAAAGCCTATAAGTCTACATTATAGCAGTTATTCTTATATATTTTGGCAATAATTAAATTGTCACAATTTAGTCATAAAATCTACACAGGAATGTTGAGTTCATTAGTTCTACAGTAAATACAAATCAAGGCTAGATCATATCCTGACTTTAGGCCATCTGAAGGAACTAAGACAGACCAGTTAGGAATCTCTCTAAGGAATTTTGATTTTCCAAAACTACATACATCAATTCTAGAAATGATCCCTAAGTTAAAGATCCAATTATGAGAGCAAAACATCTGTTTTCTTTCACCTCCTCTCTCTCTCTCTCTCTCTCTCTCTCTCTCTCTCTCTCTCTCTCTCTCTCTCCCTCTCTCTCTCTCTCTCTCTCTCTATCTCTATCTCTCTATCTCTCTCTCTCTATCTCTCTCTCTCTCTCTCTCTCTCTCCCTCTCTCTCTCTCTCTCTCTCTCTCTCTTCCTTCAAAACCCTCTGCTTAAAAGGTGGAACACAACTTCCATTCTTCCTTCACAAATCTATATACTCAAGCTTTATGGACTTTAAAGCAAAGTCTCTCTTCCTTCTGAATTCAAACCCAACATACCTCTTCACATTCTCTGACTTGCTTTTACCATTGTAAGTCAAGCAAACATTCTATTGATATCACTTCAATTGCTAATTGGTAACCCAAAGAATTCTGATTTAAAGGATCATTGAAATACTTTATCTTTAGCATAGTACTCATCAGTTATAAATTTTAGTTCATAGAACAAATTGGTAAACTGAGGTAACCACTGAGTATTGAACAAAATCAATGGTAGAGTCAGGTTTACAATGACCTTCTTTACATCCAAACAATACTTAAAATACGTATTTCAACAGCAACTCACATAACATTAAAAAATTTCATAAAGCCTTTAGTATTACAGGACCTATTTTAAATTTAGAGATTTGAAACCTTTTAAGGACTGTAAATCTTAAAGCAAGCCTTTTGACAAACAGGCTGATTATCTATTTTGAAGAAGTTAAATGCAATAATAAAATTATTCCAACTTTAGTACACTGGGATGAAAACCATTTGATAATTTTAAACAAAGACCCATTTTTGGTAAATTTAAACACTTTAAGGAATTTTTCCATTAAACCTCTTATGCTGGAAAGGTAGATAAGGATGGAATGCAATCTTTTCAAGGCTATACGGCTAAAAACCTATTTTACAAAACCAATCTGTGGCTTTTCTTTTTTTTTTTTTAATATATTTTATTTGATCATTTCCAAGCATTATTCGTTAAAGACATAGATCATTTTCTTTTCCTCCCCCCCACCCCCCATAGCTGACGCGTAAATCCACCGGGCATTAGATGTTTTCTTGATTTGAACCCATTGCTTTGTTGATAATATTTGCATTAGAGTGTTCATTTAGAGTCTATCCTCTGTCATGTCCCCTCAACCTCTGTAGACAGGCAGTTGCTTTTCCTCGGTGTTTCCACTCCCATAGTTTATCCTTTGCTTATGTTTTTTTTTTCTCCTGGATCCCTGCAAATTGTTCAGGGACATTACACCACCATTAATGGAGATGTCCATTACGTTCGATTATACCACAGTGTATTAGTCTCTGTGTACAATGTTCTCCTGGTTCTGCTCCTCTCGCTCTGCATCACTTCCTGGAGGTTGTTCCAGTCTCCGTGGAACTCCTCCACTTTATTATTCCTTTTAGCACAATAGTATTCCATCACCAACATATACCACAATTTGCTCAGCCATTCCCCAATTGATGGGCATTCCCTCGTTTTCCAGGTTTTGGCCACCACAAAGAACGCAGCTATGAATATTTTTGTACAAGTCTTTTTCTCCATTATCTCTTTGGGGTACAGACCCAGCAGTGCTATGGCTGGATCAAAGGGTAGATATTCTTTTGTCGCCCTTTGGGCATAGTTCCAAATTGCCCTCCAGAATGGTTGGATCAGTTCACAACTCCACCAGCAATGAATTAATGTCCCTACTTTGCCACATCCCCTCCAGCATTCATTACTTTCCTTTGCTGTTATGTTAGCCAATCTGCTAGGTGTGAGGTGATACCTCAGAGTTGTTTTGATTTGCATCTCTCTGATTATAAGAGATTTAGAACACTTCTTCATGTGCTTGTTAATAGTTTTGATTTCTTTATCTGAGAACTGCCTATCCATGTCCCTTGCTCATTTATCAGTTGGAAAATGGCTTGATTTTTTGTATAATTGATTTAGCTCTTTATAAATATGAGTAATTAAACCTTTGTCAGAGGTTTCTATGAAGATTTTTTCCCCATTTGTTGTTTCCCTTCTGATTTTAGTTACATTGGTTTTGTTTGTACAAAAGCTTTTTAGTTTGATGTAGTCAAAGTTATTTATTTTACATTTTGTGATTCTTTCTATGTCTTGCTTAGTTTTAAAGCCTTTCCCCTCCCAAAGGTCTGACATGTATACTATTCTGTGTTTACCCAATTTACTTATGGTTTCCTTTCCTTCCATTTTGAATTTTTCTTGGTGTAGGGTGTGAGGTGTTGATCTATTCCTAGTCTCTCCCACACTGTCTTCCAATTTTCCCAGCAGTTTTTGTCGAATAGTGGATTTTTGTCCCAAAAGCTGGGATCTTTGGGTTTATCGTATACTGTCTTGCTGAGGTCGCTTTCCCCCAGTCTATTCCACTGATCTTCCTTTCTGTTTCTTAGCCAGTACCAAATTGTTTTGATGACTGCTGCTTTGTAATATAGTTTAAGGTCAGGGACTGCAAGACCCCCATCATATGTGTTTTTTTTTTTCATTATTTCCCTGGATATCCTTGATCTTTTGTTCTTCCAAATGAACTTTGTTATGGTTTTTTCTAGATCAGTGAAGAAGTATTTTGGTAGTTCAATGGCTATGGCACTAAATAGATAAATAAGTTTGGGTAGGATGGTCATTTATATTATATTGGCTCGTCCTATCCATGAGCAGTTAATGTTTTTCCATTTGCTCAAGTCTAGTTTTAGTTGTGTGGTGAGTGTTTTGTAGTTGTGTTCATATAGTTCCTGTGTTTGTCTTGGGAGGTAGATTCCTAGGTATTTTATTTTGTCTAAGGTGGTTTTGAATGGGATTTCTCTTTCTAGTTCTTGCTGCTGAGTTGTGTTGGAGATATATAGAAAAGCTGATGATTTATGTGGGTTTATTTTGTATCCTGCAACTTCGCTAAAGTTGTTGATTATTTCAATTAGCTTTTTGGTTGAATCTCTAGGATTCTTTAAGTAGACCATCATGTCATCCGCAAAGAGTGATAACTTGGTCTCCTCCTTGCCTATTCTGATGCCTTCAATTCCTTTATCTTCTCTAATTGCTACTGCTAGTGTTTCTAGTACAATGTCAAATAGTAGAGGTGATAATGGGCATCCTTGTTTCACTCCTGATCTTATTGGGAATGCATCTAGTTTATCCCCATTGCAGATGATATTAGCTGATGGTTTTAGATATATACTGTTTATTTTTAGGAATGATCCTTCTATTCCTATGCTTTCTAGTGTTTTTAATAGGAATGGGTGTTGTATTTTATCAAATGCTTTTTCTGCATCTATTGAGATAATCATGTGGTTCTTGCTAGTTTGCTTGTTGATGTGGTCAATTATGTGGATGGTTTTCCTAATGTTGAACCAGCCCTGCATCCCTGGTATAAATCCTACTTGATCATGGTGAATGATCCTTCTGATCACTTGCTGGAGTCTTTTTGCTAGTATCCTATTTAAGATTTTTGCATCTATATTCATTAGGGAGATTGGCCTATAGTTTTCTTTCTCTGTTTTTGACCTGCCTGGTTTTGGAATCAGTACCATGTTTGTGTCATAAAAGGAGTTTGGTAGAACTCCCTCTTTGCTTATTATGTCAAATAGTTTGTATAGTATTGGGATTAACTGTTCTCTGAATGTTTGATAGAATTCATTTGTGAATCCATCAGGCCCTGGGGATTTTTTCTTAGGAAGTTCTTTGATGGCTTGTTGGATTTCAATTTCTGATATGGGATTATTTAAGAATTCTATTTCCTCTTCTGTTAGTCTAGGCAGTTTGTATTTTTGTATATATTCATCCATTTCTCCTAAATTGGTGTATTTGTTGCCATATAATTGGGCAAAGTAATTTCTAATGATTGCCTCAATTTCCTCTTCATTGGAGGTGCTGTCCCCCTTTTCATCTTTAATGCTGTGAATTTGCTTTTCTTCCTTCCTTTTTTTAATTAGATTGACCAGTACTTTGTCTATTTTGTTTGTTTTTTCAAAGTACCAGCTTCTTGTCTTATTTATTAAATCAATAGTTCTATCACTTTTTATTTTATTAATTTCTCCCTTAATTTTTAGGATTTCTAGTTTGGTTTTCTGCTGGGGGGTTTTAATTTGATCGCTTTCGAGTTTTTTCATGTGCATTTCCAATTGATTGATCTCTGCTCTCCCTTGTTTGTTAATATAAGCATTCAGGGATATGAATTTACCTCTGATTACCACTTTGGCTGCATCCCAAAAGGTTTGAAAGGATGTTTCGCCATTGTCATTTTCCTCAATGAAATTATTAATTGTTTCTATGATTTCTTCTTTAACTAAACAGTTTTGGAGTATCATATTGTTTAATTTCCAATTGGTTTTAGATTTGGTTTTCCATGTACCATTACTAATCATTATTTTTATTGCCTTGTGATCTGAGAAGGCTGCATTCATTATTTCTGCTTTTCTGCATTTGTGTGCTATGTTTCTGTGACCTAATGTATGGTCAATTTTTGTGAATGTGCCATGTGGTGCTGAGAAGAAGGTGTATTCCTTTTTATCCCTATTTATTTTTCTCCATATGTCTATTAATTCTAATTTTTCTAAGATTTCATTCACTTCTTTTACCTCTTTCTTATTTATTTTTTGATTTGATTTATCTAAATTTGATAATGGTTGGTTTAAGTCTCCCACTAGTATGGTTTTATTGTCTATTTCTTCCTTCAATTCTCCTAGTTTCTCCATTAGAAATTTGGGTGCTATATTATTTGGTGCATACATGTTGATTAATGATATTTCCTCATTGTCTAGAGTCCCTTTTAACAAAATATAATTACCTTCCCTATCCCTTTTGATCAAGTCTATTTTTGCATTGGCTTTATCAGATATCATGATTACCACTCCTGCCTTCTTTCTATCAGTTGAGGCCCAGAAGGTCTTACTCCATCCTTTAATTCTGACCTTGTGGGTGTCAACCCGCCTCATGTGTGTTTCCTGAAGACAACATATGGTAGGGTTTTGGATTCTAATCCATTCTGCTATTCGTCTACATTTTATGGGTGAGTTCATCCCATTCACGTTCAAAGTTATGATTGTCATTTGTGGACTCCCTGGCATTTTGATAGCCTTCCCTAATTCTAACCTTTTCTTCTTCAGCTCTACCTTTTAATCCAGTGATTTACTTTGAATCAGTCCCCCTTGTCCCCTCCCTTGATGTTTCCCTTTTTAGTCCCTCCCTTTTTGTTCCCTCCCCCTCCCCCCTCTCTTTCCCTCCCTTTTTGTTTTCCCTCTCCCCCTCCCCCCCCCTTGGTTTTCCCTTCTCCCTATCCTTGTTGGGTAAGACAGAATTCAAGATCCCAATGGATCTGGATGTTTTTCCCTCTCAGAGTTGATTTCCCTGAGATTAAGGTTTAAGTAAAAAAAAAAAAACCCCTCTCTTCCTCTCCTTCTTATAGGAGTTTTCTTCCCCTCCCCTTCCCATGTGAATCTTTGTGTGAGAAAGATTATTCTATTTGGGCTTTCTTTACCCCCTATTTATACATTACATTTTCCCCACATATTAGTATACATAGATTGATATAAATGTAGTCCTTATAGAAGAGAGTTTGAGTAAAAGAAGAAGATAACATTTTTCCCCTTTCCTTAATATTTACCTTTTCAGGTATTCCTTGCTCTTTGATTTTCGGTATCAAACTTTCCACAGAGCTCTGGTCTTTTCTTTGCAAAAAGTTGGAAGTCTTCTATTTTGTTGAATGCCCATACTTTCCCTTGGAAGTATATAGTCAGTTTTGCTGGGTAGCTGATTCTTGGTTGGAGACCCAGCTCTCTTGCCTTTCTGAAGATCATGTTCCATGCCTTACGATCATTCAGAGTAGAACTTGCAAGGTCTTGGGTGACCCTGATTGGCATTCCTTTATATCTAAATTGTCTTTTTCTGGCTTCCTGTAGGATTTTTTCTTTTGTTTGATAGCTTTGGAATTTGGCAATTACATTCCTGGGAGTTGTCTTTTGGGGGTTTAGTGTAGAAGGTGTTCTGTGAGCTCTGTCAGTGGCTGTATTGCCCCCTTGTTCTAGAATCTCTGGGCAATTTTCTTTGATTATATCTTGTATCACCATGTCCAGTTTGGTGTTTATTTCTGGCTTTTCTGGAAGTCCAATTATTCTTAAATTATCTCTTCTCCCTCTATTTTCCAGATCTATCACCTTGTCGGTGAGATATTTTATGTTCTCTTCTAATTTCTTGGTGTTTTGGCTTTGCTTTATTAATTCTTGCTCTTTTACACGATCGTTGTCTTCCAGCTGCCTGATTCTGGCCTTTAAAGCCTGGTTTTCCTTTTCAGTTTCATCACACCGGTTTTGTAGATGCGTGAATTTCTTTTGCATTATTTCCAACTTTTCCTCCCAGAAGGCTTCCATCTTTTTGGTCATTTCTGATTCAAATTTTTCATGGGTTTGTGGTGAGTTTCCATTTCCTTTGGAAGGTTTTGGAGCATTTTCTTGTATATCATCTTCTATTTCCTCTGTATTTTGTATTTTGGCTAAATAGAATGTGTCCAAAGTCGCCCCTTTCTTCTTATTTTTCTTGGTATTTTGGGGCTTCTGTGCTTCTGTGGAGTTTGCCATCTCTGAATGTGGAGGATTAGCTTTTCTTATCTCTGTCTGGTGTTCAGAGGCTTTAGTCCTGGGCAGATTGTCGGTTCTATGAGCTTTCCCTGGGTTAAATTGAGTATGCCTCACTGGAACTGAAGTGGAAGGGTCGGACCAGGGGGCCACATTCTCCCCCAGCTCTCTGGGTCGGGTCGCTTTCCGGAAGTTGCCTTCAGAATCGCTGGCTGTGAGGCTGTTTCGTCGGCCTGCGGGGGAATGGGCTGCGGCTTCCCGGAGCTTCGAGGGCAGTGACTTTCACTGAGACTTGGATAGCAGGATCCAGCCCGTGAGGCTGTCTTGCCCACCCTGAGGGTTGCTGTTGTTTCAGACAAGCCTGCTCTCTGCAGGGGGAGCTCCGAGGGCAGTGACTTTCACTGGGACTGGGATAGAAGGCCCTGAGGGTTGTTGTTGTTTCCGATGACCCTACTCTCTGAGCGGGGTGGGGCTGCGGCTTCCCGGAGCCTCTGGGCTCCTACCCCTTAGGTCCGAGTGATCTCGGGTTCTGGCTTTTGAGGGGGGCCGTACCTTCTGATCCAGGTCCAGGTCCAGGAGGAGGGTTCCCAGGGTCTATGCTGTTGATCGTCTTGAATTTAGGCGCCTTAGGAGCTTATAGTTTGAGATTGGTTGGGAAGGGTTTTCCGGAGATCTGAACTTTAGCTTTCTCTAAGCCGCCATCTTGACCGGAAGCTGTGGCTTTTCTATACAAACAAATTTCACTGTCTGACAAAATTAAAATCAGGATGTTCTTTTTTTAAACCCATATAAATACATGATCACAATTTTGAAATAAAATACCAATAAATACCTCTAATAGACAGATTTTAAGCATTACTTCCTTCTGGCTAGCAGAAAGGGAAGGGAGATTTATCAGGTCTTCTTATCTCACCCTGTTAACCTCAAAACAGAAGATAATTAATAGGTTGTTCTACAAGTTGAAAAAAAAACCTTAGTTTTAAAAGTGTAAGACATTTAAAAATCCCCAAAATAGGGGTGTCTCACCAGTTTCTGTTCAGAATCAATCCTTCTTCCCCTCTGCAGCAGAGGAGGAAGGCAGATCTGATCAGTGAACTAAAAGAAAGCTTCCCCTTTTCCTTCCCCCCATCTTCACCTGGGTTTTTTTAGGCGGGCCCTTTGCCTTAAAATCCAAGTGAAGAATAGAGTTGGGAGAACTGGCAGCCTGGTGAGAGAATAAAGCTAAAAGATACAGAGCTTCTGTCCATAAAATATGTCCATTTGCCACCTGGTGTTGGAATTTGGGGGGGGGGGTAACAAAAAGTCAATTTCCTCATCATTTTCATTTTTTTTGTTGTTGTTGCTTAGCTATTTAACATGAGAGAAAACAAACAAACAAAAAGATCCAACTGAATTTTCTCTCAGGCTCTTAGACTTGATCTCTTTCCAACAGGAGAGGCCTGCAAGCATGCTTCTCCCTTTGTCTTAATTGAGTTGGCTTGTCCCTATCTGGCTTAACATCAGGCTGGAAAAAAAAAAAAGGATTTGCCATGAATAGGCCATGCCTCTTGCTTATCAAAAATGTAAGGTGGCCAGTCAACATTACAAAAAGAAATTGGTTGCTTTTCTTTAAGCTGTTTAGTGCCAATTTTTCCAATTTTTAAGTATACGCCCCAAAGGGGAATCTCGGAGTACTCTCTGTCTCTGTCCCATTTGGATGCAGAATTGGCCAATTCTACACCGAGGGTCAACGCTGTGTGTCCACAGAAGTTGCCCTACCAAAAGCACTCAGTTCCAGTACTGAGGCAGCAAGACTTCCCACACAACGTGGAACCTTCTTCCAGTATAACGGGGAGCCGACAGATAGACCCCAAACTTCAGTGGCCAGACTGATCTGGGGCTGATGGGAGAGAGAGCATGAAAGAGTTCCCACAGAGATATCACCCAAAAGATGGGGGTTTCAGGAGTCAAAGAGAAGGCTCCTTTCCTACCTGAGAATCCGTGTCCTCGTGGGCGATCCAGGGTACAGGAGTAGCTTTCAGGAGAACCAAAAATCACGTTGGGCATCAAAATGTTATGGGTGTGGAAGGATACCCTTTGGGGTTCAGGAAGGATACCTTTTGCAAGCATGCAATGACTCCAAACTTAGCTTAAAAACAAAAAGAGATTTATTAATTTAGAAAGTAATGTTGAGAGTGGCCACGACAATAGCAAGGTAGAACAGCAAGATGGAGGGCAGTTCCCTGGGAGGACAGCATGAAAGGAAAGGCTGTTCCCCCATGGGGACAGCATGGATGGAGAGTCTGTCCCCCCAATTTTTTAAGAAAGGAAATTTTGCAATTTATACATTTGTGAATATGACTTCTATTCCTATTTAAATTATAACATATTATTAAAGCATTGGCTTGTGAACTAAAAGAAACACTAAACATTAAGGGAAAGTATGACTTCATCATGATGGGATTAGGCAAAATTAATCTCATTTAATTATTTTTACAAGAGTATCAAGCCAAAATTAAGAGAATACCAGAGGCATTATATACTTGGATTTCAACAACACATTTTTTAAATTATTTCTTATCATGATTATAGATTTTATTGTATAATGTGTGTTAGCAGGCTTTGGATTGCATTGAATATCTAGGTCTAAAAGTTAGTAATGGAGGACTTGATTTCAGCTTGGAGGAGGGTCTTTTATAGGATGTCTCAAGAAAACTCTTGTTAGTTTCGTGATGGTCAGTATTTTCACCAGCTTACTATATGAGATAGATGCAAGCCTGGGATGAAGGGAAGGAACAAAAATTCTCTTTTGTTGGTCCAACCTTTCTAAAGAGATAAATTCTTGATCATTCTACTGCAAATAAGGAAATGAGTTTTGAACAATGTCATCAGCTCTGGGAGGGGAGAGGGAAGAGGAGGGTGAAAAATCATTAATCATGTAACTATGCAAAAATATTCTAAATTTTAAAAAAACTAAACAGAGAGAAATTCTTTTGATTTTAGAGGACCTAGGAACTCTTTTCCTGTGATGAGAGACTGACACAAGACTTATAATAATATCTAGCATTTCTATAGTGCTTTTAGATGTACAAAGCACAACTATTCATTATATTTAACATTGAGACAGAAGTGTTTATCTATAAATATCATAGAAAATGCCTCTTTAGGTAATGAAAAAATGACACTGTCAATACAGTGTACAGTTTATACCAGGGACCAGAAATCAGTTTAATCACCACCTGTTCACTTGGTTCTGGGCTTCCTACTCTCATAGAAGTACAAGATTGTGGGATTGTACTCAGGAGCTAGAAATACTGAGATTTAACAGAGAAGCAGTCAATATACAGACCAGGAAAGGCAGGCTTTCTAAAAATCAAGAGAATTGTAAATCTTCCCCAATCCTGGAATTCAAATCCCATGCCTATTCAGGTTCCAGAATGCTTCCAGTCTTCAAACAATTTAATCCATGGATCATCTAGACTACCAAATCAACAAAGTCAGGGCCATTTCTTGGTGCCTGCCACAAGGTATCATCTGAACTGGCAATGGATTGGCTGAGGGGAGGGACCCAGGAGACTGCTTCTCATTCTTCATATCAAGGAATCTGAAGATATCAGGTCACATTATATATTCTCAAATTTATTGCCTGTAAAATGTAGATGGGAGTGATCTGTCCCTTGGGTGGGGGCGGGGTGTAATTCAGAGTGAGGGAGACAGAACTTCCTTCCTTTGGAGCTAGATACCATGAAAAAAAAAAATCAATTAAGCAAGAGGTGTGGTCCTTGCCCATGGGCAGAGTGGCACAGGCTGAATCTGCACAAGCCCTACAGGGGAGCAGGAAGAGGCAACAGATAGGATCTGTTCACAGTTGAAATCTCTCCCCTCCCAATGACAGAAGCTACAAAATCTTTCCTTTTTTCTTTACTCACTAAAAGTAACCACCACCCAAGGGCAGCTAGGTGGCTCCCAGACTGGGAGATGGAAGGTTGTAGGTTCAAATTTGCCTTCAGACATTTCCTAACTGTGTGTCCCTGGGTAAGTCATTTAACCGCCACTTTCTTTTTTTTAAAACCCTTACCTTCTGTCTTAGAATCAGTACTATGTATTGATTCCAAAGCAGAAGAGTGCTAAAGGCTAGTCAATGGGGGTTAAGTGACTTTCTTTCTTTCTTTCTTTCTTTCTTTCTTTCTTTCTTTCTTTCTTTCTTTCTTTCTTTCTTTCTTTCTTTCTCTCTCTCTCTTTCTTTCTTTCTTTCTTCCTTTCTTTCTTTCTTTCTTCCTTTCTTTCTTCCTTCCTTTCTTTCTTTCTTTCTTTCTTTCTTTCTTTCTTTCTTTCTTTCTTTCTTTCTTTCTTTCTTTCTTTCTTTCTTTCTTTCTTCCTTTCTTCCTTCCTTCCTTCCTTTCTTTCTTTCTTTCTTTCTTTCTTTCTTTCTTTCTTTCTTTCTTTCTTTCTTTCTTTCTTTCTTTCTTTCTTTCTTTCTTTCTTTCTTTCTTTCTTTCTTTCTTTCTTTCTTTCTTTCTTTCTTTCTTTCTTTCTTTCTTTCTTTCTTTCTTTCTTTCTTTCTTTCTTTCTTTCTTTCTCTCTTTCTTCTTTTTATAAACTCTTATTTTTTCTTAGAAAATTTTATTAAGTCAATTTAGAACATTAAACCCTTACTTTCTACCTTTGAATCAATATTATGTATTGATTTGAAGACAGAAGAACAGTAAGGGATAGGCAATAGGGGTTAAGTGACTTTCTTTGTTTCCTTCCTTCCTTCCTTCCTTCCTTCCTTCCTTCCTTCCTTCTTTCTCTCTTTCTTTCTTCCTTTTTTTTTAAACCCTTACTTTCTGCCTTTGCATCAATATTATGTATTGTAATATGTAATTATGTAAGCCTGGCTCTCCATCCACTGAGCCACCCAGGTGCAACCTTAACCTTGCTTTCTAGTCCTTACCACTCTTCTGCCTTGGAAAGGATACATGTTAATTCAAAGACAGAAGGCAGGGTTGTTGTTGTTGTTGTTGTTGTTGTTGTTGTTGTTGTTGTTGTTGTTGTTGTTGTTGTTTTTTAATAAACCACCCGACCATTCAGCCCAAGCCAGGACATCACAGACAATAAATGCTATTGTTTAACAGATTGAATAACTAGCTCAGATTCTGAAGGGCAGTTTCCCATTTGCCACTTAGACAAGATTCTCCTCTTCTCACACTCATATGATAAGTCCTACATATTGCAAAGTTTTGAAAACCCCTGAAGTCACTTTCAGGGAAAAGACACAGCACTGAGATGAGCTCCAGAGCACAGTAAGAAAGTGGGGCTGGATTGGTATCATAGGCTGGCTTCATACCTTGACCATTTGCCAAGCCACATAAAGGTTAAAATTCTTCTTGGGAAAACTGAGGCCATTGAAAGCTGATTCTAGGGGGCAGCTGGGTAGTTCAGTGGATTGAGAGCCAGGCCTAGAGATGGGAGGCCCTAGGTTCAAATTTGGCCTCAGACACTTCCCAGCTGTGTGACTCTGGGCAAGTCACTTAACCCCCACTCTCTAGCCCTTACCACTCTTCTGCCTTGGAACCATAAGAAAAAGATTAAAAAAAAGAAGAAAAGGAATAAAAAAGGAGTAAGTTTTTTGCTTGAAATGCAATTACCACTGCAATCAAATTCAATGTACATATATATGATGACATGGGCACTGTACCCCCAGAAACCCAAGGGAACTATTATCAGGGAAACTCCCTTGCTTTGCATCCTCCTGACTCTTAACCTAGAAACACCCAATGACCCCACCTAGGGTCCTGAGATGTTTACCCTCTTTTGTCCTCTAGACTTAAGATGGACAAAGGTGAATCTTTATGCCTCCAGGCAGACCCCAGTCAGATGATTACCTCACCCCACTAAATGCCTGAGGGACTAGTACTTAATAGGTCAAGCCCACACCATGACATAGCATCAATTGTAAAGAAGATAAAAGCCCCAGACCTGATCTCATCTGGGGGACAGCCTTTCCACCCATGCTATCCCCATGGGGGAATAGCCTTTCCTTTCATGCTGTCCTCCCAAGGAACTGCTCCTCATCTTGCTATCCCACCTTGCTATCCTCATGGCCATTCTCAATATTACTTTCTAAATTAATAAATCTCTTTTTTGTGTTTAAGCTAAGTTTTGGAGTCTTGCATGCTTGCAAAAGGTATCCTTCCGAACCCCAAGGGTATTCTTCCCGCCCATAACATTTTGATTCCCAACGTTTTTGGCTCTCCTGAAAGCTACTCCTGTACTCTGGATCGTCCACAAGGACACAGCTTCTCAGGTAGGAAGGAGTCTTTTCTTTGACTCCTGGAACCCCCATCTTTTTGGTGATATCTTTGTGGGAACTCTTTCGTGTTCTCTCTCAAATCAGCCCCAGATCAGTCTGGCCTCTGGAGTTTGGAGTCTATCTATCGGCTTCCCCTTCTGATACTAGAAGGCGTTCTGGTTTGTGGGGAGTCTTGCCTCAGTCTTACACTGAGTGCTGTTGGTCAGGCAACCTCTGTGGACGCACAGTTGTTGACCCTCCTGTGTGAAATTAGCCATTCCGCATCTAAATGGGACAGAGACAGAGAGTACCCTGAGATTCCCCTTTGGGTTGTATACTTAAAAATTGGGAAAAAATGGCACTAAAGAAAAAGCAACCAATTTCTTTTTGTAATGTTGACTGGCCACGTTAAATCCTTGGTAAGCAAGAGGCATGGCCTTTCCATGGCACCCTAAAATTGAAATTTTTATTTTCTTCAGCCTGAGGTCAAGCCAGATAAGGACTAGCCCACCCAATTAAGACAAAGGGAGAAGCATGCTTGCAGGCCTCTCCTGTTGGGAAGAGATCAAGTCTAAGCAGCCTGAGAGAAAATTTAATTAGATTTTTTGTTTGTTTTCTCTCATGTTAAATAGCTGAGCATCATCAAAAAAAATGAGGAAATTGATTTCTTGTTACCCTGAATTCTAACACCAGGTGGCAATTGGACATACTGTATGGACAGAAGCTCCTTACCTTTTAGCTTTATTCTCTCACTAGGATCCCAGTTCTCCAAACTCTATTCTTCCCTTGAATTTTAAGGCAAGGGCCTGCCAAGAAATCCAGGCAGAGACTGGAGTTATCAGTTCACTGATCAGATCTACCTTCTCCTCTGCTGCAGAGAGGAAGGGGGTTGATTCTGAACAGAGAGACAACTGGTGAGAAAGCCCTATTTTGGGGATTGTTAAATGTCTTACACTTTTAAAACTAAGCTTTTTTTCTACTTGGAGAACATCCTATTAGTTATCTTCTGTTTTGAGGTAAACAGGGAGAGATAAGAAGACCTGATAAATCTCCCTTTCCTGTCTGCTAGCCAGAAGGAAGTAATGTTTAAATCTATTAGAGGTATTTATTGGTATTTTATTTCAAAATTTGTGATCTTGTATTTATATGGGTTTAGAAAATAACATCCTAATTATAACTTTATCAGACAGTGAAATTTCAGTTTGTATAGAAAAGCCACAGATCAGTTTTGTAAAATGGGTTTTAGCAATGTTTAAACTTACCAAAAATGGGTTTTTGTTTAAAATTATCAAATGGTTTTCATCTCAATGGTTTTTATCCCAGTGTATTAAAGTTGGACTAACTTTATTATTACATTTAACTTCTTGGTCTTGAAAATAGATAATCAGCCTGCTCGTCAAAAGGCTTGCTTTAAGGTTTACAGTCCTTAAAAGGTTTCAAATCTCTAAATTTAAAATAGATCCTGTAATACTAAATGCTTTATGAAATTTTTTTGAAATGTTATGTAAGTTTCTGCTGAAACATGTATGTTAAATATTGTTTGGATGTAAATAAGCTCATTATAAACCTGACTCTATCATAAATTTTGTTCAATATTAAGTGGTTACCTCAGTTTACCAATTTGTTCTATGAACTGAAATTTATAATGGATGAGCCCTATGCTAAAGATGGTTCAATGATGTAATCCTTTAAGTCAGAATTCTTTTGGGTTACCGATTAGCAATTGAAGTGATACCAATAGAATGTTTGTTTGACTTGTGATGGTAAAGGCATGTCAGAGAAGGTGAAGAGGTATGTTGGGTTTGAATTAGGAAGAAAGAGGGACTTTGCTCTAAAGTCCATGAAGCTTGAGTATGCAGGTTTGTGAAGTAAGAATGGAAGTTGTGTTCTGCTTTTTGAGTAGGTTTTGAAGGAAAAGAGAGAGAGAAAAGGTGAAAGAGAACAGATAGATGTTTTGTTCTCATAATTGGATCTTTAACTTAGGGATCATTTCTAGAATTGATGTATGTAGTTTTGAAAATCACAAATAATTCTGGAATTTCTCTGAAAATTCCTTAGAGAGATTCCTGACTGGCCTTGTCTTAGTTCTTTCAGATGGCCTAAGTTGATCTAGCCCTGATATGTATTTACTGTAGAGCTAATGGATTCAACATTCCTGTTCAGGTTTTATGACTAAATTGTGACAATTTAATTATTGCCAAAATATGTAAGAATAATTGCTATAATGTAGACTCATAGGCTTTAAAGAATCCTTAGAGAAGGCAAATGGTCAGAAAAGCTTGTCTGAGGGTATGCAAATTTGTTTCTTGTCTGCTGATAAGCAGAATTTCTCTGAGCTGTAATGGGTGAGACTTATCCTTTAAGGAAAAGAAGGCTTCTGGGATCCAGTGGCAAGTGCTCAAAGGAGAAAGTCCTAGGATGGTTATAGAGAAGGCAGCCCAAGGCTCACCTTGGACTGAATTTTCCTAACCATCTAGGCTGCTAATCCTTGAGTGAAACAATAATGGCAGTGACAGCCTTGCTTGGTACATGAAGGGACTCACTGTGTCCTTTGTGATATGAGGAGATGTTTTCCCTTCTGGACTTCTTCCTTTGTGACAAATTCCCATAATCAGCACATAATACAAATTGGAAAATTAATGTTTCCATTTCCCCAAACAACCTATTAGGTTAATAATTGGACATTCTCAAACTGTTAGGGAACATACTTTGAGAAGTAGGTGAAGTTTATTAATTAATGCCTTGTATTTGCAGCCTTAATTGAAGTTTGGATCTGGAACTTGGAATAGTTCAGAGCTCTCCTGAATTTTCCCCAGAATCTGGAGTAAAGAAATTCATCTTTAAAATATTGTTACTCAAGTGTTTATAGATGTTATAGTTAATGTGCACTTTGCAAAAGGATATTCTTTAACAGAAACATCACATACCAACTCTGCAAACAATGCAGGAATTCCATTTACCAAGGGGATCTATTCCTTTCAGAAGATGATTTCTAAAGAAGTCTGTTAGCTAAGTTACCCAAATGCAGATGTGTAATGCCAATTGCTATTGTACTGTATTATTTTCTTCTTTCATTCTATCTGCTGTTCTAGTGTTTGCCCTAGTCCTGGTTTCTGCACTTCTATCTTAGGGGCTGACTCTCCCCTTGTGACCTGTCTGCCCATTAGGGGAAGCAGTCGCTGGACATCCTTCACATCTCCAAGCAGATTCCCAGCTACCTAGGACCCAGACATTCACTGAGGACATGTCCCTAAGTCCCTGTGCCCACACCCTTTCCTTCCCTGTTATCTTCAACCCCTTTTACTTTAGCTCTTAACTACCTGACCATAACTATTTCTTTCCTTAAATTTTGTGTCTTCTCTTATGTTTTAAATCATGCATACCCAGCCAGCTAGACATATAATTCTCTGATTCATCTCTCTAGTTGCTTCTAGGGCAAAAGCACTCATGGGAGTCACCCAGATGCCAGATGCCACCATAACCATCCCAGCCTGATGCTCTGGACATGGCCTTTAGTCAATACCTCTCTCTCCTAATGGATAGACAGGGACACCTCTAAGCCCATTTTCAGCTGTAAAAATGTTACAGAAGACAGAGACCACCATCCCTTTTCCCTTACATATTAGGAGATGGGGGAAATGACATGAGCACTATACCTCCAGAAACCCAGGGGAACAATTATCAAGGAAACTCCCTTGCCTTTGCATCCTCCTGACTCTTAACCTAGAAACACCTAATGACTCCACCTAGGGTCCTGAGATGTTAACCCTCTTTTGTCCTCTAGATTTAAGATGGACAAAGAGATGAATCTTTATGCCGCCAGGCAGGCCCCAGTCAAAT
This sequence comes from Monodelphis domestica, assembly GCF_027887165.1. Classification (NCBI taxonomy): domain Eukaryota; kingdom Metazoa; phylum Chordata; class Mammalia; order Didelphimorphia; family Didelphidae; genus Monodelphis; species Monodelphis domestica. Next base: position 267,952,459 of record NC_077228.1, on the reverse strand, counting down.
GACCACCTCACCCCACCAAATGCCTGAGGGACTAGCACTCTAAGTCATGTCCCCACTAGGGCATAGAATCTGTTGTAAAAAGGTATAAAAACCTCAGAACTGATGTCGTTCGGGGGACAGCCTTTCCATCCATGCTGTCCCCATGAAGGAACAGCCTTTCCATTCATGCTGTCCTCCCAGGAACTGCTCCCCATCTTGCTGTCCCACCTTGATATCCTCCTGGCCATTCTCAACATTACTTTCTAAATTAATAAATTTCTCTTTTTGTTTTTAAGCTAAGTTTTGGTGTCTTGCATTCTTGCAAAAGGTATCCTTCCCAAACCCCAAAAGGTATCCTTCCCGCCCATAACATACAGATTTGTGAATTGTAAGTCCAGGCCATTATTTTAGCAGAAACACATTTTTAAACAAACAACCAAACAAACAAAAAACCCTGATTCTAGATTGAGAGCCAGGTTCAGAGACAGGAGGACCTGGGTCCAAATATGGCTTCAGACACTTCCTAACTGTCTTACCTTCAAAAAGTCACCTAACACCATTGCCTACCCCTTACCTCTCTTCTGCCTTGGAATCGATACATAGGATTGATTCTAAGACAGAATATAAGATTTTTTTTAAAGAAAGAAAGAGAGTTCTGGGACCAAAAACCAGCTTTGAAAAATCCGCTCTGAATGTTTTTGGGGAGGCCCCCCACAAAAGATTAGCTCAGACAGTAAGCTTATCTTCCTCTTAAAAAATAAAAAATAGATTACTGAAATGACATTTGAGCTTTATGGTTCTCATCACATCTTTTCCTGAGTCCAGCCAACTCTCCCCAACTTCTCTCTTAGTCCAGGTCCTTTAAAGGAAGAAAAGTGAAATCTTACCTGGTGTTGTCCCTAGGAAACCAAACAAAAGGACTATTAACCTGTGAGCAGTAGGAGGTCTCTTTGGGGCCATCCTGACCATCAACAGTCCTGCTGCAGTCTTGAAAGCACCAACCCCTGCTACAGTCACCCCAGAGCACTGAATGAGGGAGATCCAGCAAGGGAGGAGAATATGTTAGATTCAGCCCCTGACTGCACCACCCAGGCTGAGAGCCAATAGAAACCTCTTTTACCCTTTCATGTAGGATCAGAGATTTGATCTGCCATAGTCTGAAACGCAAACTCCAATTAAATTTTTGCCCTTGAACTTATAGGAGAGAATTTTGTGACCAGGGTTCTGTCTCGAGGTTTGGAAGAAAAATCAGCCATTGAAATATATGTGTTGGGGGCAGCTGGGTAGCTCAGAGGATGGAGAGCCAGACCCAGAAACCTGGGTTCAAATCTGGCCTCAGACACTTCCTAGTTGTGTGACCCTGGGCAAGTCACTTAACCCCCATTGCCTAGCCCTTACCACTCTTCTGCCTTGGAACCAATTGGAACCATTGATTCCAAGATGGAAGATAAGGGTTTTGAAGAAGAAGAAAAAAATACTATTACTGTTGCTATTACTCTCACTGGAGGGATGTGTCTCAGGTTATCAACATACCAACATTCATTTTATATCAAACACAAATATTTGGATCAGTTCCTGTTCATTGTATGGGTCAAACTTCGGGACATTTTTGGTGAAATCAGGCTGATGGGCCACATCTATGGATACTGTATAAACTCACATTTGGTTAGAGAGAGGCAAGGCAGTATTTAGGAGAATAAAGAGGGCAAGCTTAGTGCAGCTAACAACTAACAGAAAGACATAAAGTTGGGGTTTGGGGACAATGAATACACCCAGCTTGGACTGAGAATTGAGAGGTGAAAGTGTAGACTTGTGAAGGATGCAGCCAAAAGGAACCCTTGGCCAAATGGCCCCTGGATTCAAGGACTCATGGACGGGATCTCAGTGAAACAGTGATGAAAGTCAGCAATTAGCCTCTAGAAGGCACGGCGCCAGGCTGGCTCCTTAGTTGAACACAATTGGGTCTGAGATCAGGCCCTGAAAAATTCTATGTATGTGATTCTTATAGAAGCCTTTCAAACGGTGGTATAGACATTTATGAGTGTTCTTGGGAAGTCTAGCCAAGAATATTGTGATCATGATGACTTGCAGTGAGCCTTAGTTTTTCCTCTGTAATGTGGGTAACTACCTTTGAGGGGAGTGATGAGGATTCAGACAGAAAGTAGTGCGCATAAAGAGAAGGTTTGGGAAAAGTGCTATGTCTTGTGAGTCTACCACCACCAGCCATCGCTGCCGCCATCATCTCATCACTGCTACGACTGACACTAATGCTACCAGGGGCAGCCGGGTAGCTCTGAAGTTAGAGTGCCAGGCCTGGAGCTGGGAGGCCCTGGATTCAAATCTGGCCTTAGATACATCCTGGCTGCATGATCCTGAGCAAGGCACTTAATCTCAATGAATAAAACCGAATCTGAACCACTTTTCTGCTTTAGAACTGATATATCATTTCTAAGAAAATAAAAGCTTAAAAAAGAGATTAATGCTATTACTAGTACCACCTCCACCACCACTACTATGGCAAAACTATTACTATTACTACTACCATTACTACTACTGTGAGATTTAAAATGATTGAGGTTTTAAACTCTAGTGATTAAAATAGTGGAAGATATAAATTGTGATATATATAAGAGAGGGTGAGTAAATTTGACCACAGAAAATATGTTTCACTACAGTGTTTAAATCAAATATAAGGTGGTCGCCAGGGAAATATTCCCAATTATTCAAATACCCAAGTCAACTGGGTTTTATAGAGGTTTTTAATTAATAATATAATGAGGAATTAGAGAAAGAGAGAAAGAGTAGGAGAGGAATAATTATGAAGGGCCTCAAGCCAATATGGCCTAGACCTGAGTCTTAAGAGAGAGAATCAGTCAGTCAGTCTTTTAACACTCACCACAAGGTCTGCCTAAGCAAGGATTCTAGTGACACCAGGCCAGCTCCATCTCAGCTGACTTCACCAGAGAGCCTTCCAGCCAGAGACTGTTCCAAAAGGCCTCTCTCCAGAGCCTCCAGAGGGACAGAGTCCCCTTAGAGGAGCTCCAGTGAGACTTCCTTAGAAATTGTCCTCCAAGAGCTTCCCTTCTCCAGAGCCTCTCTCAAGAGATTCTTCCTAAGCAGTCCTCATCAGAGATCCTCCAAAAGGAATTCCTCCAAAAGGATATATCCTCAAGAGATTCTGCTTTTTCTTATATAGGAGTTTTTCTCCCATGTCGCCTCCCCTAAGTCCCTACATCTACCAATCACTGTAGAAGCTTTCCAAAGGACTGCCCATATAAATTCCTGCTAAGTCGACCAATCTCCTCAGTAAGTCTGAATGAGAGAAAACACAGCTGAGTCAACTAATCTCATCAAGAGAAAACTTGCCCGACCCTTTTAGGTACCTAGCATCCCATTGTATCAATTCTAAAAACAGGCCTGGCTCAAAGAACTCCTTGCTTTATTATAAGCATGCGTCCAAGTACTTTCATTGTTTAGCAAGGAGTTTTCTCTCCTAAAGCAGTCTTAAGTATGGTTGGACTAGAGGTCCTCCCATTTCTGATCCTGGCGAGTTCTCACATCAAAATGGGGAATGTTTCTCAGTAGGGAATTTGTTCCAATTAAGAATTCCCCGATGGGGAAATTTTTAACATTCACAAGTCTGAGAGATTTCAAGATTTACACTACTAACTCCATCACTCCTACTCCTTTTATTTTTTTTAATAACCCTTACCTTCTGTCTTATAATCAATACTGTGTATTGGCTCCAAGGCAGAAGAGTGGTAAGGGCTAGGCAATGGGGGTCAAGTGACTTGCCCAGGGTCTCAAAGCTGGGAAGTTTCTGAGGCCAGATTTGAACCCAGGAACTCCCATCTCTGGGCCTGACTCTCAATACACTGAGCCACCCAACTGCCTCCCCCTACTCCTATTATTAACACTACTTACAACCACCAACACTATTCCTTCTAATCCTATGCTATCACCACCACTATCACTACTACTACCATGGCCGGCAAAGTAGATTTTTTGAGGAGGGGCAGGATAAAAAGAGAGGAAAAAAGAAACAGAAAAAATAGGATCAAGGGAAATGTGTCAGTGTTCAAAACTGTGAATGTGAGTTGAAATGAACTCACCCACAAAATGGAATTAAATAGCAGAATGAATTGGAAATCAGAATCTAACAATATATGTTGTTTTTAAGAGGCATACTTGAAACCGAAAGACTTGCCCAGAGAGTTAAAATTAGAGGCTGGAGCATAATATTGTAAAATAAAGTAAAAAATAAGGGGGTAACAATCATGATCTCTGACAAAGCAATAGCAAAAATAGCACTAGTTAAAAGAGATAATCAGGAAAACTACATTTTGCTAAAAAGCACCATAGATGATGAACTAAAATTTAAAATATTTTTAACAAGTTTCTCTGATAAAGTCATTATTTCTCAAATATAGAGGCAAATTGAGTCAAACTTATAAAAATAAAAAGCATTCCTCAATTGATAGTTGTTTAAAGGATATTTCATTATTAATTGAAAAAATGCATATTAAAAGAGCTCTGAGGTGTCGCTTCACATTTGTCAGGTTGACTAACATAATAGCAAAGGAAAAGGACAAATTCTGGAGGAGATGGAGTGGATGAGATGTGCACTAATGCTCTCTTGGTGGAGCTGTGAACTAGTCCCATCATTTGAGAACAATTTGGTACTATACCCAAAGGGCTATGACACTGTTCATATCCCTTGACCTAACAACATCACTACTAGATCTACATGCCAAAGAGATGGAAGAATATGGAAAAGGACCTATATGTACAAAATTATGTATAGGAGCTCTTTTTGTGGTATCAAAGAATTAGAAATTGAGAGGATGTCTATCAGTAGAGGAATACCTAAACAAGATGTTGTATATGATTGTGATGAAAAACGATGATGCTATAAGAAATGATGGGAGGGAGGTGGACAGCTGGGGGGCTCAGTGAATTGAGAGCCAGGCCTAGAGATGGGAGGCCCTGGGTTCAAATCTGGCCTCAGACACTTCCCAGCTGTGTGACCCTGGGCAAGTCACTTAACCCCTATTGCCTAGCCCTTAACACTCTTCTGCCTTGGAGCCAATACACAGTATTGATTCTAAGACAGAATGTAAAGTTTAAAAAAATGATGAGAACAATGGTTTCAGAAAAACATAGGAAGACCTATATGAACTGATACAGTTTTAAAGTATGTAGAACCAGGAGATCATTGCACATGATAAAAGCAATATTGTGATTACATATAGATCACTTAGTTTTTTGGCCCTAATTTCCTAATATAGAGTGTGGCTACCCTACAAGGTTGTTAGATTGAGCTGAGCAAAATTATATAAGCAAAGAGAACTGCTGGAGTTACTAAAACATTCAATTCTTTGATGATGGTCAATTCCCTGCTTAGGGAATGTTAATTTAGAGGGTGATTTGCAACATCTTGGAACATTTGAGATGGAATCAATGATCCAGTAAGAGTTTGGAGTTGATCACTTGTCAGGTATGTTCCAAAGCTACAGTTTTATGAAAAAAAAACAATAAATGTTTTTTTAATCCAAGAAGGCAAGTCCAACTTAAAAGAAAAGTTTCAGTCTTGCTTTTCCTTCCTTGACTTAGATAAATTTTATTTTATTCCCTATTCCCTATTTTATTCCCTGTTCCCTATTCATGATCTTCTATGTAAACAGCATCTGATGGCACTGGGCCAAACTAACAATATTAAACTCACTATTTTCCTCCTTGTGAGAGAAAAAAAGGTGTGGTGTCTTTTAAACTTAGAATCTCAAAACAACTGAGAAAACAACAATGAAGATAGATTTGGAAAATTTTGAATAATTGAATTGTTGGAATAAAATCATGATTATGTGGAAAAACAAAGGTATTAAAGACTAAAAATAAAGCAGGGTCATTTGGAATCCAATACCAAACAAATCCAGTGTCAAAAAAATATCAAAACTATTCTCTGTATTTTAGACATGTTTGTCAGAAATCACTTTCATTAATATAACATTCAACCCATTTTTATCTTAGAGAGTTGTCCAAATAGTTCCACCATGCTCTAGAATATATCTCAAAGATGACAGTCACAAGGGTCTAAACATGACAAGAGATAAGTTTGGTCTCCACATTTGATACATTTCCTAGTGCCTTAGCCCTTGTTGTTTCCTGAGAGGGAAAAGGTTGGAAAAGATTTTAGCTAAAGAAAATATTATTTCTTAATATTTTAACTGAACTAAAAATCCTAACTTTTAATAAGCTTCCTCGTTCATAATATAAAAAATGAAGTTGTTTTTACTTTGTTTTGTTTCAACAAATGATAAGAACTGTTGCATTTCTAATTGAAACTGGTAAGATTTGTGGAAAAGGAAGACATACATCTTGTGTTCAGAATTTGGTATTTGGGAACCATCCCAACTCTGGACCTGTGACTCACAGCCCTTAGTTCATAACCCACAACTTTCAGACCACTCTTACAAAAAGGTAAACTTTAAGGGAAGTATGGGAAAGGGTGGGTGGGGAAATGAGATTGACATTTTACTTTTTTCTTTCTTTATTTCAGTATTAAAGGACTCTTCATTTTCCTCTTTGGCACAAAAATCCACTATTCGATAAAAACTGCTGGGAAAATTGGAAGACAATGTGGGAGAGACTAGGAATAGATCAACACCTCACACCCTACACCAAGATAAATTCAAAATGGGTTAATGACTTAAACATAAAGAAGGAAACCATAAGTAAATTGGGTAAACACAGAATACTATACATGTCAGACCTTTGGGAAGGGAAATACTTCAAAACCAAGCAAGAAATAGAAAGAGTCACAAAATATAAAATAAATAATTTCGACTACATCAAATTAAAAAGGTTTTGTACAAACAAAACCAATGTAACTAAAATCAGAAGGGAAACAACAAATTGGGAAAAAATCTTCATAAAAACAAAGGTTTAATTACTCAAATTTATAAAGAGCTAAATCAAGTGTACAAAAACCCAAGCCATTCTCCAATTGATAAATGGGCAAGGGACATGGATAGGCAGTTCTCAGCCAAAGAAATCAAAACTATCAACAAGCACATGAAGAAGTGTTCTACATCTCTTATAATCAGAGAGATGCAAATCAAAACAACTCTGAGGTATCACCTCACACCTAGCAGATTGGCTAACATAACAGCAAAGGAAAGTAATGAATGCTGGAGGGGATGTGGCAAAGTAGGGACATTAATTCATTGCTGGTGGAGTTGTGAACTGATCCAACCATTCTGGAGGGCAATTTGGAACTATGCCCAAAGGACGATAAAAGAATGTCTACCCTTTGATCCATCCATAGCACTGCTGGGTTTGTACCCCAAAGAGATAATGGACAAAAAGACTTGTACGAGAATATTCATAGCTGCTCTCTTTGTGGTGGCCAAAAATTGGAAAACGAGGGGATGCCCTTCAATTGGGGAATGGCTGAACAAACTGTGGTATATGTTGGTGATGGAATACTATTGTGCTAAAAGGAATAATAAAGTGGAGGAATTCCATGGAGACTGGAACGACCTCCAGGAAGTGATGCAGTGCGAGAGGAGCAGAACCAGGAGAACATTTTACACAGAGACTAATACACTGTCGTATAATCGAACGTAATGGGGTTCTCCATTAGTAGCGGTGTAATGTCCCTGAACAATCTGCAGGGATCTAGGAGAAAAAACACTATTCATAAGCAGAGGACAGACTGTGAGAGTAGAAACACTGAGGAAAAGCAACTGCCCAACTACAGCGGTTGAGGGGAAATGACAGAGGAGAGACTCTAAATGAACACTCTAATGCAAATACTAACAACATGACAATGGGTTCGAATCAAGAACACATGTGATACCCAGTGGAATCACGCTTCAGCTATGGTGGGGTGGGGGGAAGGAAAAGAAAATGATCTTTGTCTTTAATGAATAATGCTTGGAAATGATCAAATAAAATATTATTTTTTTAAAAAAAGAATCTCCTTATTGATGGAGATTGAGGAAGAAAGATCTTGCTAATGTTTGAGATAAAACTAAGCCAATCCTTCCCCAAGAAAGTCAGCTATTTCTACCTTTGAGAGGACAGAAATGGCTGAAGGTGCTTCCTTTTTACTTTTCTTTCTCCAAGAAAGGCATTAGGCTACAATTATATCCACCCACCACACTTAAATATTTCTAGTCTGTGGGTACAATGTTTTGAGATTCTAAGTTAAAAAGACATCACACCTTTTTTCCTCACTTAAGGAGAAAAATAGTGAGTTTAATATTGTTAGCTGGGCTCAGTGCCATCAAAAGCTGTTTACACAGAAGATTGTGAATAGGGAAAAGGGAATAAACACATTTATCTAAGCATAAAAGGAAACAGAAGTTAGAGATAAAATATTGATTAAAATATATCAAAGAATATACAAGAGTAAATGAGCACTTCAACTAAGAGCTAGATAAGATTTCAGCTAAAACAAGAAGAAACTGAACTGTCTCATCCCAAAGGGAGAAAATCTATTCTCAGCAGGCTCTAGGGGTGCAAGTGCTATGAAGCAAAGGAAGCAGAGATTCTGACTCTTCTCCACATGCCTAAAGCTCTACAGAGGTTCCCATGTATTCAGTCTATACTTCCAGTTCTTTTCAATCTCTTCCACTATCTTCTGAAAGAACCTCCTTTGGTAGAGAGATCAACTTATGGCCCAATTTGCATTATAACCAAAGTCTTTTGATTTAAATTTAAAATACATTTCCTATGCTGTAGACCTGTATAAATGGGCACAGTTTGTTGGATACTTTAAGAGAGGACCTTGAAGGAGGAGGTTAAAAGAGAAGGTATAGAATACTTAATTGTCTTAAACTGACATCTCAGGAACACCAATCTCAGCTTCATCATACTCAGCTTCTCCAGGGATCATGGGTAGGTCATCCCCAACTCTGGAATCATCTGATCTCCTAAAGAAAATAGGAATCTGACCGAGAATCAATAAAATAGAGCTAAATTTGTAGCTGTGATTCAGGAAAGGAACAGAGTCTTTGGGGATGGTACAGGTGGGTGAAAAGAATAGCTGCCACCATAAAGACCTTTTATCGGTTCATTCCCTGGTCCTCTCATTCTTCTGAGCAGGAAGAATTCTCTTAGCAAGGCAAAGCAAGGAAGCTTTCTATTGTGGGAGAAAGGGAAGGTTGCCTTGAGCTTATTTTTTCACTGGGTAATATTATCGAGCCTCACTATGTCTTTGTGGGTTAAATGTCATTATTTAAGCTGCTCTGAGGGGCAGGAAGTGGAAATATTAACCCAAACACAAATACATTTCTGAACAAATTACTTCCACTACCTTTTCTATCCAGGGAATAGGGTAAAAAGATTTATTTCAAAGCAAAAAAAAAAAAGAGTCTTTCAACAAAATCTTTTATCACTTGTGATCTCTGTTTTTATCTGCTTTCTCCTGGACTCTGCACACACATGTGGAAGATCATGACACAAAACTTCTGGGAGAAATGTTTTATACCAACCACTATTTCTAAAAGCTGATTGAGTCTGGCTAACCAATGGATAACAATTCTGAGTCATTAGGGAAGTTCAAGGGCACTGGAGAAGGCTAGTGAGCTATGTAATAATGTTAGTCAGTCAAATAGCACTTATTGAGTGATTGTTAAGTGACAGGTGACCCCCAGGCCTTCAGAAGCCCCTAAAACTCTGAGAGGACAAGTAACTATCTGCCTCCTAAGACCTTCCAATGTGAATAAGAGCTGAGAGAAGAGCTCCAGATTACGTGCTACACAAGAAAGTGTTTAGATTTGTTTAATATAACTTGCACACAGCCAGAATTCATGGTAAGGTTGAATAGAACATTCTTTATTTAAACAAAACTTTCCAATTGCTTGAGCACATGAAACCATATCAGACTTTAAACATTCAAAAAACTCAACAAAAATTCCTATTCTTATTGAGAGACAACTGAATATGAGTCTACTCACACTCTCAGGAGGCTGAAAGCTTAAAATATTGGTGTAGCTTGATTCCTCAGGGCAAAAAATACTGTGCCAGGAACAATAACAACAAAATTCTGAGAAGAGCTGACTTGAAAGGAGTCTGTGGAGAATAAGGTCTGGAGTCAGGAGAACCTGGGTTCAAATCTGGTCTCCTACACTTTCTAGCTGTGTGATCCTAAGCAAGTCACTTAATCCCAATTGCCTAGCCCTTGCTAATGTTTTGCCATAGAGTCAATATATAGTATCAATTCTAAGGTAGAAGACCAAGGTTTTAAAAAAGAGAAAGAAAGATTTCCGTTGGAGGGATCCAGCAATTTGTTCTTGGGTTTGATTTAATTCATTTTTTCAATAAGTATGATGGATTTTTATCAATGATGAAAGAAACAGAATGTTTGTGAAACATGCAAATGAGAGAAGAGCATTAAAAACAGATGATATATAAAGTGGAAGTGTCTTGAGGGGCTACAATATTGGGCTGAATGTTTTTTTTTTAAGTTAAAACTTTTGATTAATCCATGTAGGAAAACTCTGGAAATGCCATTTATTGTTCAACATAGACAACTCATTTATATCTTATTATATTTTATTTATATATTTTTATTTTATTTTGATATTATTTTATATTATATTATTTTTATTATTATATTATATTTTTTATATATTAACTGGGACACTAAAATATTGTCCACTAGCACATATCCACTATGTGTCAGAGTCAGGACTTGAATATAGTCCACAGCACAACTGGAGTAGAATGTTTACTCTTGGCACCAAATAGTAGAAAGGACTTTGATAAAGTAAAGGTGGACTGCCATAACGATAAAGAATCTTAAATTCATTCCATATGGAGATTCATTAAAGTAACCCTGGAAAAGAGAAGACATAGTAGGGAATATGGTAGCTCACCTCAATCTTTTGGAAATCTGTTGTATGAAGAAGGAATTATTCTAGTTGGTCCAAGAAAAGCAGATGTAGGAACAATGGATAGAAATTGTGACTATCAGGGCTCAGTGGATTGAGAATCAAGCCTAGAGACAGAAAGTCCTGTCTTCAAATCTGGCATCATATTTCCTAGCTGTGTGACCCTGGACAAGTTATTTGAATCTGTCTAGCCCTTACCACTCAAAAAAATACACATTATTGATTCTAAGATGGAAGGTAAGGGTTTAAAAAAAAACAGGAATTGGGGACTTCCGGTCAAGATGGCGGCTTAGAGAAAGCTAAAGTTCAGATCTCCGGAAACCCTTCCCTACCGAACACAAACTATATGCTCCTAAGGCATCTAAATGCAAAACAAACAACAGCATAGACCCCGGGAATCCTCCTCTGGAACTGGACCTGGATCAAAAGGTATGGCCCCCCCAAAAGCCAGAACACTAGATCACTCAGACCTAAAGGGTAGGCAGAAGGAAGGTACCAGGACCCATCCCCCCAACCCAGAGAGCTGAGTCCGAGGCAGCAGAGGGAACCTCAGAACCTCAGGACTGGCTATCCTGAAGGCCACTTCCTGAAAACAACCTGCCCCAGTCGAGGGGGCACCCAGACAGCAGGGAAACAGAGAGAGACGGGGAAGCCTGTAACCCCCTGACCAGATCCTTCCATCTGAGTCTCACCAAAGGTCCCTGCTTCAGGGCATACTCAGTCTGAGGTTAATCCTATCACCAGCCCTCAGAGCTCCAGGAAGCCACACACACACACACACACACACCCTCAGAGAGCAGGGTCATCTGAAACAACAGTAACCCTCAGGGCTGGCAAAAGGGCCTCGGAGCTGAAAGTCGCTTCCTGAAAACAACCTGACCCAGTCGAGGGGGCACCCAGACAGCAGGGAAACAGAAAGAGACAGGGGAACCTGCAGCCCCCTGGCTGGATCCTTCCATCCGAGTCTCAAGGTCCCTGCCTTAAAGCATACTCAGTTCAACCCAGAGAAAGTTAATCTTATCAGGAGCCCTCCGAGCTCCAGGAAGCAGCGGGCCCTCCCCCCTCAAGTGCTGGCTCTTCTGGCCAGCTAAGGCACAGAAACAAACACCCCGAGGAAAGGGCCGAGCCAGGCTCAGTGAGTGGAAGTAAGGCAACAGAGAAGCATCGGGAGGGAACTGAGGAGGGCAGTAACAGGGAAACACCAACAATTCCTGGCTTCCCCAGGAAGACAGAACAACAACTGCATAGAATAGACAATCTGCCTAGGGCTAAAACCTCTGAACACCAGACAGAGATAAGAAAAGCTAGTCCTCCCCACTCAGATAGAGATGGCAAACTCCACAGAAGCACAAAAGCCCCCAAATTCCCAGAAAAAAACAAGAAGAAGGGGGCGACTTTGGACACATTTTATGGAGCAAAAATACAAAATACAGAGGAGATAGGAGAGGAAACACAAGGAAATGCTCCAAAACCTTCCAAAGGAAATGGAAACTCTCCACAAGCCCATGAAGAATTTGAATCGGAAAGGATCAAAAAGATGGAAGCCTTCTGGGAGGAAAAGTGGGAAATAATGCAAAAGAAATTCACGCATCTACAAAACTAGTTTGACCAAACTGAAAAGGAAAAACAGGCTTTAAAGGTCAGAATTAGGCAACTCGAAGGCAACAAGCAGGTAAAAGAGCAAGAATCAATAAAGCAAAGCCAAAAGATCAAGAAATTAGAAGAGAACATAAAATATCTCACTGACAAGGTGACAGACTTTGAAAATAGAGGAAGAAAAGATAATTTAAGAATAATTGGACTTCCAGAAAAGCCAGAAATAAACAGCAACACATCATAATAGAAGATATAATCAAAGAAAATTGCCCAGAGATTCTAGAACAAGGGGGCAAATGTTCACTATTTGGGAAATGACAGGACTCAGTATAAACACAGATGCATAGATGGGAGGATCCTGGTCAACTAGACCTGTTAAGTCTATCTGCATTGATCATGCATCAGGCTCCCATCAATAGAAACCTCGACCAAGGTAAGTGATGAAGTCTCAGGATCCATAGAAGATTTGATGGGTAAAGGATAACGTGGATTGGAGGAACCCTTCATACTAAACATTAAAAACTTATAAAAGCAGGTTGGTCCTGGTCCTTTGGAGATCCAGAAACAGCTATTCCCTGCCTAGAGACTAGGTTTTAGTTCTTAGTCCATTAGGAAGAAAATTACTGCTTAACAGTGATGCCACACAGGGTTCATTCTTGAGTTCATAAGGGCTTATCAGAAGACTTTTCTTGTTCATCAATTTTATCTCCTGTCAGGAAGACCTGCTCATAGGTTTAAAAAAATCAATAGCATAAAGATACGTTGAAAAGGGTGTAACTAAATGACAGTTTATATGAAGAAAATTTGGGACTTTTCAGTGATGGTAATTTGAGTCATGAGTATGATGTGGCAGTCAAATTACTAATCCCAGGCTGGGTTAAGAGCAAAGTTAAATATTATTAATAGAAACTAATGACAGAAAAACTATTACAAAGGAGGAAACAATACCACTGTATGTTGACATGGTAATATTACATTTTGCAATATTACATTCACTCTTAAGTGATTATATTAAGGCATTACATTCACTCTCAAGTGCATAGGAAGGGTAAAGGTATGGACACCAAGCAATCTTGCTAACTAATTCGTTGTGTGTATATGTATGTGTGGAAGGAAGAGGTATTTGCCTCTTATTTTTGTATTTTTAATTAAATATTTTACTTAAATTTAATAAATATTTTAATTAAAAATTTTGCTTTAAATCTATGTACCATTTGATCTGATCTGGATCAGAGATCCACTGGAATAGGATTGCAGAATGAGTGATTTAATTAAATCTGACTCAAAAAGCATAGCAATGGAGAAAACAGTGAGAACCCCTGAGTTGTGTGCCAATGGGACAGGTTTCGTATAGATTGAGTTGTACAATGTTCAAATTTCATTTCATATCTGCTAAAATATTCATATGGTCTCTTTGGCCATAGTGTTCTCAGTGCTGTATCTGCTTTCTCAATCTTTTTTTTTTCCTGATGCTGTTCCTTTTCCTGTTTTCTTAGCTTCTTTCATCTTTGTGGTTACCGCTGTTATTTATTTTAATTAATTTTTTTTTTTTGGTTTTCTCTATGAGATGCTACAGCTCCAGAGCTTTCTCCTTTTCCTTATCTTCCCCTCCAACCTGGCATCACTCCTCTTCTTCACCAATTGGTTCTGTAGCCCTTCCAGAACTTACATACCATTCCTTCATTTCTTTCATCTGTTTCAACCACTGAAGACTCATCCTCTGATTTTACTAGAATGCATTTCCACCTACCATCTACCTCTTAAAATCCCTGCTTTCCTTCAAATTTTAGTTCAAGCTCCACCTCCTACATGAGGGCTCTCCTGAAACCCCCAGCTAGTGTCTCCTCTTCTCCAAAACTGCCTTGCATTTATTTTCTATGCACATTATATATATATACTAATATGTCCATGCTGTGTTCTCTGATAAAATACTCATTAAAAGCAGTTTAAATTATTTAAATTACTCATTTTCAAGAGCTTAATTTTATATTTGATTCTCCATCATCTAGCATAATGCTTAGCACGTATAGATGCTCCATAAAAGCTTGCTGATTGAATTTATTCAAAGACGGACAAGACATATAATATATAGATAGACTGAGACACACCTCAGGTTCTCTCTATATAGAGAACTAATTATTTCTTTAAAGAGAGATACTTGCTTTGTCCTTTATAGGGTTATTTTTTTTTCTGTTAGTAAACACTTTCCCAAATATTTGTGTAGAGCTGAGGCAACCATCAAATGGGACCACAGGAGCTGAAACATTCACCCCTCTTTGTTCTATACCCAGCTATGAAACTGGACTTCATTCAGTCCCGAGATTTTTGGTCTCTGGTGAGAGAAGCTCCCTTTTTTTCACATTCTTCAGTTCATTAATGGCCTCACTAGTTTGACTGAGGTGGGAAGAAGAATAATTTCACCTTTAATAAATGAGAATATGAATTATAAGTCTATGTTCTTCCAAAGGGGGAGGAGGGATAAAAGAAATGTTCAGTGTACTCTGGGACAGGTAATTTATGCCTACACCCAAAGAAAAGATAAACATAAACAATTATATTTTGCAGTACCAGAAATAACAAGATTTAGTAGTTTTACTTATAACTATTGTTATAATGGCTAGGAAACAAATATTTAAGCTTCATTAGAATATAAACAAGTTTTCAGGACCACCAATCAGTCATTTTATATTTTACTTTCATTTAGTACTCTTTGATCAAATACCAAGCCTGCACCAATCTTCTTTTGGGTGGCCATGAATTCTGATGTCGGATTTTTCTTTGCCAGTAACCCACTCCTGCAGGTCTAGATATGCCCATTATTGGACACACACACACACACACACACACACACACACACACACACACACACACTGCTAAGTTCAATAAAGAACAAACCTAAGGGGGAGGCAGACCAGGCTCAGGCAGTATCTCAATAGGTGCCTCTAAAATTCTCCCCTGCCATATTAAAGAAATATGACTGGGAAAGCTGAAACATCCTCCTTGTCCTTCTCCAGATTTTCGGGAGGATTTTTCCTGTGCAATGCAGATTTTGTCATCTCAAGAGATCCAGGTGGGGGAGGGGCGGCCACAGCAGAGCATTGTTCCAACAGCCTGGGTGGTGGGGGAGGGGAGTGGCATTCCTTAACAGTGATGACATGAGTAGGAGAAGAAATTTCTGAGCTTGTAAATTAGTCTTTTGTTTAGTTAAATCCCTGGAGCTGTGGGCCGCTCCTGTCTGTTTCTGCTTTCAGCCTTTGCTGAAGCCCTGGAATAGTGTTTTAAAGTCTGTATCTTTGTAACTGGAGTTTGCCAGGCCTCCTTTTCTCTAGAACCAGAAGTTAGGATAGATAGAACAACCGAACACATACTTATAAACACCCATGAATTAAACATTGTTTTACTGATTCGGTGGCCTTCCTTCTTATGTCTCATCAGGTCCCACTCTTCTTTTGAGACCTTATTTCCACTATTCTCAATTACCGACCTTCATAGTCTGAGATAGCAGGGTTGAGATGACACAATTTGTCCCATCCCTAACCGAAATCTTCCAAAAGGGAAACACTTTCCGGGCTTCAGTCCTTCTTCCTTTATCTTCCCCCAACTCTCCGGAGCGCTCCCTGTAAACGTCTGTGTTAGAAAGGAAGGGTAAGAATCCAAGTTGGGCGTCAGATGTGACAAGAGACTGGCCAGCAGCCCTCACACAAGAGGAAAGAGAGATAGAAGTTTATCTCTGGGGGAGCCAGGATCTGAAGCTGGAGGGATGGCAAGAGAGAACCAGACACCAAATACACAAATCAAGCCCACAGACTTTAGCTCCGGTCTTCCACTTCATAGATACACGAGACAGTGAGAGGACCACAACACAACATCATGGGCCACGGAAATAAGCTTAGAGACAAGCCACAGTCCTTAAACCTGTGCTGTTAGCACAGACTGTTACGGCTTAATGATAGAGATTAGAGAAATAGAGGTGCTGAGCATGACCAGAGGCCAGCTCCAAGAGAGAAAAAGAGATAGTAGCAAGGAAGAGGGATGATTCGTAAAAGCTGGGCAAAGTCTGTGAGCTCGTCTTTTATTGATTTCCACATGCAAAGATACATAGTACATATTAATTAAAGACATAGCAGATTATCATTGGTAGAAAGGTAAATTGTCATAAGATGAGGGCGGACCCTTCTTCAGCCTGGGGAGAACAAAGAAGCCTGATTTCACGCCCAAACTAGTTGGGATCAAAGATCATTGCCTCACTGGCCATACACAGGACAGAGAATGCGCTCTCCTCAGGCCAACTTTATAGCTTAATTATCTCTCTTGAGTAAACACAGCTGTGGGCTGCTACAGATTAATTGTCCCAAATCCTATCTCAACTCTCATTAGCCTGTATATCACTTCAGAGGTTCTAACTGGTTTTGAATCCCAGTTCAGAGATTTTCAATGACCCCATCCTAGGTCAAAGAGTCACATTGAACCCCATCACAGATTGGATAGATTCTCTGATCCCCATCTCAAATCACAGAGCGTCAGTGACACACATTCCATATCAGAGAAACTTACTGACTCCTCTTCCATCTCTGAGACATTTAGTGACTCACATTCCAGACCACAGACTCTCACTGACCTTCATCTTCATCTCATCTCAATTGTCCCCATCTCACTTTGTAGATTACCATTGAACCCCATCTCAAATCAGAAATTCTCAAGGGTCTGTCTCCATACAGAAATTCTCCCTGAGCTCTATCTCAAACCAAAGGTTTATTTCCACCCACATCAGTTCAGATCCTACCTCTGACCCCTGCACCAGAGTAGATGCTCTCTGCCCCCTATCCTAAGCCAGAGACTCTTTATTATCCTCATCTCCCCTCAGAGATTCTAATAACCCCCTCCCAGCAGAGACTCACTGATTATTGCTTTGAGGCAAAGAAGGAGAAAGGTTTTATTCACATCACAAATTTCTACTGTCCTAGAGTATCTCAAGAAATAGTCTAGGCAGGGAGGGACAGAGATCATAGCTGAGTCACAGACACTATTTTATTTTTGTCACTCTCTAGCAGACCAGCTTCCCAAATCTTTCCCTACCACGGCTTCCAGTCTCTCCTGGTCTCTAGGGTACAGATGATGGATCTGAGTGAATAAATCAATGGGCCAACCTATCACCATAGATATAGGTATATGTGAAACAGAGAAGAGAGAGAAGGAGGAAAGAGGCAAAAAGACAGAGGCAGGGACAAAGACAGAGAGAGAGAGAGAGAGAGAGAGAGAGAGAGAGAGAGAGAGAGAGAGAGAGAGAGAGAGAGAATCAGTATCCACGTACCAAGTGACTTTACAACAATCTATCAATTGTGGCTATAGTTGTTTTAGTTGTTGGGAATAATTAAGTACTGCCTGTCAGTGGCATCAGCAGAAGGTATGGAGGAAAACTGTAATCATGCTTCTCTTTAGGCCCCTTAACAGAAGTTCAAAGGAGAGTGAGCCTGCAGGGAGTCACAGAAAAATCTAAAGTGGCAGCTACAAGTATTTCACCCACAGTTATTTATATTGAGAATGTCCATCTGAATTGAATATATAGCTTAGATTTCTTTTAAGTCTCCTCTAAATTGTACAGGTATGCAGCACTACATGAGGATTACTTGTCTTTACTTATTTCTAGAGATTGTAGGAGGCAGTTCAGGGAATTAGAATTACCTCTCTGTAGCCAGTTAAACCACAGAGGAACTTGCAAGGACAGTGACACAACTAGAGAGAAATTGGGATGTGTTATCAAGCTTCTAGAACTCTAAGCAGTGCTCATTCAAATACAGAAAACAATGCTGGGTTGCCTGGAGAAAGGAGGGTGCTGGATTTTGAGTCAGTGTCTAGCACCATGCTGGTGATAGATTTCAGATATGAAAGGAACAGAAGGTATTCCTGATACCTGAGTGAATTTTTAAGTGAGGCCAGAGGTTAGCAGAGCTTGAATGGCATGAGAGAGTTGTCAGAGTCGGGACAAACTTCTCTGGCACTGAATTCCAGCTATAAAACAGAACTGTGCTCCTTTCATGATTGAGATGCCCTGATGGACTTTCCTCTTTCATAGTGTCCCAGAGTCCATGGTAGAAGAAAGGTCTATCAGTGTCACCTGCTGGGAGAAGCAGAGATGTGCAAGTGAAGCCTTAAGGAAGCTTATAGCATACAGAAGTTAGTCAACTAAGAGGAGGAAAAAAACTATAAGCATGAGTGCCTAAAGTTCTTTGGGTCTCTGAGTACAGGCATATCAGTAACATTGGTGATTATTTTCTATCAGTTCTGATTTCAACTTGTATTAGATGGAAAATAAAGCTCTTTTGGTTAAATATGATTTTCCTATGATGTGGTACTTATGGCAGAGTTCATATCCCAGTGCCTGAGGGACAGTCAGTGGTGGTGATGGGGGAAGAAGTTGGAAAGAACCCTCAGATCTCAGGATGTAAGACCAGGGAGCAGCCAAGACACCGAGATACCATGAGAACACTACTTAGAGAGGCTGCTGCAGGGGGAAGGAACAGAATGGCACTGGAATAGAAAGAAACTCATTTGAAATGTAGGAAGTTCTGTGGATCCCATCTCCTTGAATAAAAAATAGCTAGTAACTCCCCCCATGCTTCCCCCCATGGTTGCCCCACAAATGGCTTTCATGTAAAATATCCATGGTTGTTAAATAATCATTCCCCTGGAGATCTGTCCCATGCCCCTATGGAACAGGCAACAAATCCCAGATCTTCTAACTCTTGGGTAGAGAACAGAGAAGTAATAGGTAAGGAACATGGTAGGAGTCATTCCCCTCAACTAAAGACACCCAGGGTCAAAACCCTGATCGCCTTGTCCTAGTTACACCATATAATGAGATTCACAGAAGTTCTGGATAGGGACAAGCCAAATGAAAATTCACTAAATTGTATTTAGATGCTTCATTTTATATGAGAATTTCTGACCTGAGAGAATAGTTTTTTTATCACTTACTTTACAAAAGTCTGTCCTGCATGGAAGAAGAGAAAAGTGACCAAAAATCAGAGCAAAAATAGAGGAAAAAAGATCTGATGTCCAGGATCACTATGACTGGATTTTGTGATTGGAAAACAGATGAGTGGGAAATTTTTTTAAAAGATGGTATCAAGAGTATGCTATTTACCAGCTGTGTGACCCTGGGCAAGTCACTTGACCCCCATTGCCTAGCCCTTACTACTCTTCTGCCTTGGAACCAACACACAGTATTGAATCCAAGACAGGAGGTAAGGGTTATTTTTTTTAAAAGAGTATGCTATTTAACAATCACCTTTCTGAGAACCCAGAACATATTTTTAAGTTTAATCTACATTATTTAGAGTTTCTCCATAATTTTCTTAGGTCTAGACAATAAAGACAAAAATTAATCAAATCCTAATTTAGAATGTTTGCCAATGTCCAAGCTACAAATGTTCAAAAAGAAAATTTAACAGTCAGATCTAAAACAATCAGATTAAAAAAGCAGATGATCTGAGCCAATTCTAACTATCGGATAGGGTGGATTAGGATGCAAGGATTTGTCAATTGTCAATAAGATAGGTAAAGCAGAGAGGCAGAAACCCAGAAAAAAGTTGGGAAACTTTGTCATGAGGTATGCTAGAATTCATACTGCACTAACTATGGCTAAGATCAATGAATCAATCAATAAGAATTTAAGTATCTACTCTGTGCCAAGCACTGTGTTGGGTTCTGGGGATACATAGATGAAGAAGGAAAAAAAACCCTCTTCTTCCAGGAGCATCCAGAATAAAGGAAAATAACAAATACAAACAAATATGCAGTGGTTAAATTGAAGGGATTTAGGGAGGGAGGGCACTAGTAGAGGTGGGACAGAGAATTACCAAAGGCTTCAGATAGAAAGTGGTACTTAAGTAGAGACTTGAAGAAAGAAGAGGATTTTACAAGGCAGAGGAGAAGAGGGAATGCATCTCAGGCATAAAAGAAAGCCAATGCAAAGGTGTGGAAAAAGGAGATGGAATATAATAGGAAAGACAAAGAAAAGGCCAGTGTGTTTAGCTCACAGTGTAGGAGAGGGGGAATCATGTATAAAGAAGATGGGAAGATAAATTGATGCCAGACTGCTGTGTTCAGCTCCTACCAAGGAACGTATAACCCCTAAGTGGCTATGGCAGGTGAGAATTTTGTTCACAAAGTAAAATGGAAAAGTCTACACACACACACACACACACACACACACACACAAACACACAAACTCTTTTTAGGATTATGATGGGGATTGAAGTCTGGGGTTCAAATCTCCATTTTTACAAGTAGAGACAATTTAAGAATCATTGATCTACCAGAAGACCATAACAAAAGAAAAAGCCTGGACATCATACTACGGGAAATCATTCAAGAAAACTGCCCCGATATTCTAGAAAAAGAGGGAAAAGTGGAGATTGAAAGAATCCACAGATCACCTCCTGTACTCAATCCCCAACTGACAACACCCAGGAATGTTATAGCCAAATTCAAGAACTATCAGACCAAAGAAAAGATATCATAAGCTGCCAAGAAGAAGTCATTCAGATACCATGGAACCCCAGTGAGGATAACACAGGATCTGGCTGCATCCACACTGAAGGATCGAAAGGCATGGAATATGATATTCCAGAAAGCAAGGGAACTAGGTCTACAACCAAGAATTAACTACCCAGCAAAATTGACTATATTCTTACAGGGAAAAGTGTGGTCATTCAACAAAATAGAAGACTTCGAAGAATTTTAAAGAAAAGACCAGACCTGAACAGAAAATTTGATTCCCAAACACAGAACTCAAGAAAATCATCAAAAGGTAATTAAAAAAGAGGGGAAAAACAAAACAAAACAAAACAACAACCAACACCCCCCCTTTTTAAAGAGACTCAATAAGTTAAAGTGTTATATTTCCCTATAAGAAAAGAGATCATTGTTAACTCTTAAAAATTGTTATTATCTTCACCATGATCAAGTAGGATTTATACCAGAGAGGCAGAGCTGGTTCAATACTAGGAAAACCATCCACATAATTGACCACATCAACAAGCAAACCAACAAAAATCACATGATTATTTCAATAGACGCAGAAAAAGCCTTTGATAAAATACAACACCCATTCCTATTAAAAACACTAGAAAGCATAGGCATAGAAGGGTGGTTCCTAAAAATAATAAACAGTATATATCTAAAACCATCAACTAATATCATCTGCAATGGGGATAAATGAGATTCATTCCCATTAAGATCAGGGGTGAAACAAGAATGCCCATTATCACCCCTATTATTTGACATTGTACTAGAAACACTAGCAGTAGCAATTAGAGAAGAAAAAGAAATTGAAGGCATTAAAACTGGCAATGAGGAGACCAAGTTATCACTCTTTTCAGATGACATGATGGTCAACAACTTTAGTAAAGTTGGAGAATACAAAATAAACCCACATAAGTCATCAGCATTTCTATAAATCTCCAACACAGCTCAGCAGCAAGAACTAGAAAGAGAAATCCCATTTAAATTACCTTAGACAAAATAAAATACTTAGGAATCTATCTCCCGAGACAAACACAGGAACTTTATGAACAGAACTACAAAACACTCTCCACACAGCTAAAACTAGACTTGAACAATTGGAAAAACATTAACTGCTCATGGGTAGGATGAGCCAATATAATAAAAATGACCATCTTACCCAAACTCATCTCTCTATTTAGTGCCATACCCATGGAACTTCCAAAAAATTTTTTTTACTGATCTAGAAAAAAACATAACAAAGTTCATTTGGAAGAACAAAGTATCAAGGATATCCAGGGAAATAATGAAAAAAAAATACAAAGGAAGGGGGCCTGGCAGTCCCAGATATCAAACTATATTACAAAGCAGCAGTCATCAAAACAATTTGGTACTGGCTAAGAGATAGAAAGGAGGATCAGTGGAATAGACTGGGGGTAAGTGACCTCAGCAAGACAGTATATGACAAACCCAAAGATCCCAGCTTTTGGGACAAAAATCCACTATTTCATAAAAACTGCTGGGAAATTGGAGGACAGTGTGGGAAAGATTAGGTTTAGATCAACACCTTACACCCTACACCAAGATAAATTCAAAATGGGTGAATGACTTGAACATAAAGAAGGAAACTATAAGAAAATCAGGCTAACACAGAATAGTATATATGTCAGACCTTTGAGAAGGGAGAGGCTTTAAAACCAAGCAAGACTTAGAAAGAGTCACAAAATGCAAAATAAATAATCTGGAATACATCAAATTAAAAAGCTTTTGTACAAACAAAACCAATGTAACTAAAATCAGAAGGAAAGCAACAAATTGGGAAGCAATCTTCATAAAAACCTCTGACAAAGGTTTAATTACTCAAATTTACAAAGAGCTACATCAATTGTACAAAAATCAAGCCATTCTTCAATTGATAAATGGGCAAGGGACATGAACAGGCAGTTCTCAGCCAAAGAAATAAAAACTATTAATAAGCACATGAAAAAGTGTTCTATATCTCTTATAATCAGAGAGATGCAAATCAAAACAACTCTGAGGTATCACCTCACACCTAGCAGATTGGCTAAGGACAGCTATGGAAAGTAATGAATGCTGGAGGGGATGTGGCAAAGTAGGGACATTAATTCATTGCTGGTGGAATTGTGAACTGATCCATCCATTCTGGAGGTCAATTTGGAACTATGCCCAAAGAGCAATAGAAGACTGTCTGCCCTTTGATCCAGCTATAGCACTGCTGGGTTTGTACCCCAAAGAGATAATAAGGAAAAAGACTTGTACAAGAATATTCATAGGTGCGCTCTTTGTGGTGGCCAAAAATTGGAAAGCGAGGGGATGCCCTTCAATTGGGGAATGGCTGAACAAATTGTGGTATATGTTGTTGATGGAATACTATTGTGCTCAAAGGAATAATAAAGTAGAGGAATTCCATGGAGACTGGAACAACGTCCAAGAAGTGATGCAGAGCGAAAGGAGCAGAACCAGGAAAACATTATACACAGAGACTGATACACTGTGGTACAATCGAAGGTAATGGACTTCTCCATTAGTGTCAATGCAATGTCCCTGAACAATCTGCAGGGATCTTAAAAAAAAAAAAAACTATCCACAATCAGAGGATAAACTATGGGAGTAAAAACACCGAGGAAAAGCAACTGCTTGACTACAGGGGGAAAGGGGATACAAATGAGGAGAGACTCCAAATGAACACTCTAGTGCAAATACCAACAACATGGAAATGGGTTCGAACCAAGAACACATGTGAAACCCAGTGGAATTTTGTGCCGGCTATGGGAGAAGTGGTGGGAAGGGTCAGGGGGAGGAAAAGATAATGATCATTGTTTCCAATGAATAATGTTTGTAAACAACCAAATAAAATAATGTTTAAAAAGTAAAAATAAAAATAAAAATAAAAAATAAAAACACTAGAAATTATAGTAATAGAAGGGCCTTTCCTAAAAATAATAAGCAGTATATATCTAAAACCATCAGCAAACCTCATCTGCAATGGGGATAAACTAGAAGCCTTCTGAATAAGATCAGGAGTAAAGCAAGGATGCCCATTATCACCTCTATTATTTAACATTGTACTAGAAACACTAGCAGTACCAATTAGAGAAGAAGAAAAAGAAATTGAAGGTATTAAAATTGGCAATGAGGAGACCAAGCTATCACTCTTTGTGGATGATATGATGGTCTACTTAAAGAATCCCAGAGATTGAACCAAAAAGCTAGTTGAAATAATTAACAACTTTAGCAAAGTTGCAGGATACAAAATAAACCAGCATAAGTCATCAGCATTTATATATATATATATATATATATATATATATATATATATATATATATATATATATATATATCCCCCAACCCATTTCAGCAGCAAGAATTAGAAAGAGAAATTCCATTTAAAATCACCCTAGACAATACAAAATTCTTAGGAATCTATCTCCAGAGACAAACACAGGAACTATATGAACACAATTACAAAACACTCTCCACACAATTAAAACTAGATCTAAACAATTGGAAAAACTTTGATTGCTTATGGGTGGGATGAGCTAACATAATAAAAATGACAATCCTACCCAAATTAGTATACTTATTTAGTGCCATGCCCATTGAACTACCAAAAAACTTTTTTACTGATTTAGAAAAAAACATAAATTTCATTTGGAAGAATAAAAGATCAAGGATGTTCAAGGAAATCATGAATAAAATGCAAAGGAAGAAAGACTTGCAGTCCCAGATCTCAAACTATACTATAAAGCAGTAGTCATCAAAACAATTTGATACTGGCTAAGAGACAGAAAGGAGGATCAATAGAATAGACTTGGGATAAATGACCTCAGCAAGACAGTCTATGATAAGCCCAAAGATTCCAATTTTGGGGAACAAAACCCACTATTTGATTAAAAAAAAACTGCTGGAAGAATTGCAAGACAGTATGGGAGAGATTAGGTTTGGATCAACATCTCATACCATACACCAAGATAAACTCAGAATGGGTGAATGACCTGAATATAAAGAAGGAAACTATAAGCAAATTAGGCGAACACAGAATCTTATACTTGTCAGATATATGGGAAAGGAAAGACTTTAAAACCAAGCAAGAGCTAGAAAAAAATCACAAAATATAAAATCAATAATTTTGATTACATCAAATTAAAAAGGTTTTGTACAAACAAAACTAATGCATCCAAAATTAGAAGGGAAACAACAAATTGGGAAATGATCTTTATCACAAAAACCTCTGACAAAGGTCTAATTACTCAAATTTATAAAGAACTAAACCAATTGTACAAAAAATCAAGCCATTCTACAATTGATAAATGGGCTAGGGACATGAATAGGCACTTTTCAGTTAAAGAAATCAAAACTATTAATAAGCACATGAAAAAGTGTTCTAAATCTCTTATAATCAGAGAAATGCAAATCAAAACAACTCTAAGGTATCACCTCACACCTAGCAGACTGGTTAACATGACAGCAAAGGAAATTAATGAATGCTGGAGGGGATGTGGCAAAGTTTGGACATTAATGCATTGCTGGTAAAGTTGTGAACTGATCCAACCATTCTGGAGGGCAATTTGGAACTATGCACAAAGGGCGATAAAAGAATGTTTACCCTTTGATCCAGCCATAGCACTGCTGGGTCTGTACCCCAAAGAGATAATGGACAAAAAGACTTGTACAAAAATATTCATAGCTGTGCTCTTTGTGGTGGCCAAAAATTGGAAAACGAGGGGATGCCCTTCAATTGGGGAATGGCTGAACAAATTGTGGTATATGTTGGTGATGGAATACTATTTTGCTAAAAGGAATAATAAAGTGGAGGAATTCCATGGGGACTGGAACATCCTCCAGGAATTGATGCAGAGTGAGAGGAGCAGAACCAGGAAAACATTGTACACAGAGACTGATACACTGTGGTACAACCAAATGTAATGGACTTCTCCATTAGTGCCAATGCAGTGACCCTGAACAACTTGGAAGAATCTACAAGAAAAACCACTATCCACATTCAGAGGAAACACCGGGAGTAGAAACACCAAAGAAAAACAACTATTTGAATACATGAATCGAAGGGATATGGTTGGGGAAGTAGACTCTAAATGAACATCCTAGTGCAAACATCAACATTATGGAAATAGGTTCTGATCAAGGACATAAGTAATACCCAATGAAATTGAGCATTGACTGCGGGAAGGGTGGGTGGAGGGGAGGGAGAGAAATAATGTGATTATTGTAAGGAAGGGATAATCTTCTAAATTGACTAAATAAACTAATCCGAATGGGAAAAATAAATAAATAAATAAATAAATTGATTAATGAATCAATAAATGAATGAAAAAGGAGATAGAGAAAGAGTGTGAACTTGGTTAAAGATGACAAATCAAAGGCAGACAATAGTGATGTGAGGATCTATGTGTCCTGTATGAAAAATGTCAAGAATCAACTGATGAAAGTCACTGATGTCCTAGTATATTATTTCCTCTAAAAATAAATAAACCAAGGTCAAAATAAAATAAAATGAGGAAGACTCATGAAATGTGAAGAATTAGGATTCCAGCTGCATCTACTACATTAACAAAAATCACTTGGGCAAATCACTTTCTTTTCTGGACCTCAGTTTCTCTATCTGTAAAATGAAGGAGTTGTAGTAGATTATTTTGTGATTAGTAATCTGAAAAAGAACTGGGAGCCTTAGAGGACTAAAAACCTAATATGAGTCACCAATATGATATAGTATCCCCTTATGGTAACATGAACTTGGAATGACTTAAGAAAAGTTTAATGACCAGGACTATGTATATGATTATGATATTGCTTTCTGCCCTGGCTAGCTGATAGCTGGTGATATTTGATGATGGCTAGTATGGTGTTTAGTATTGCATTCACAGATCTGGGTCCTCTCATCTGTAAGGAAAAACTTCTTAATCATTGAAGCTATGCAAATGTATAATAATAAACTTTGGGAGTTAATGAGCACCCTTCCACTATCTCAGGCAAAGGTTGAATAACCACTTTGGGGTATGTTGTAATGGAGATTCTTACAAAGTTACAGGTTGGAACTGATAGCCTCTGTGGTCCCTTCTAGCTCTCTGATTCTGCCATCTTGTAGTCTCCAAGATTCTGTTCAGCTCTTATATTTGTAGAAGGGATCAGTACTAACCTGGAGAATATACAGGTAATTTTTTTTCTGGCATCATCTCTGCATCTTCTGACTCCACTGCTACTTTCAAATCTGGACTTCACTGAACAATCTTTTCTCTTCCCCTGAGTCAAAGGAAACCAGACTATTGCTTCAAGTCCCACTAAGTCTCCTGGCAGAGTTTAGTCCAGAATATTGACTGAATTCTCTGCCTTGACCCAGTCCCAGCACAAGAAAACTTTGGACCAAATGTAGCAAAATACAGTCATCAGCACTTTTCTTGCTTTACTTTTTCCTGCAGAATTCATTTACTTTTGAAAGTAGGATTTATGTACTTGGTACAAAATAACTCTTCGGGTCCACACTGGGTCTTCAATGTTACACTCTTACAGAGAGAGAGTTGCCTTCTGTGTGTCCAATTTTCTCCCCTGCACTTGTCTCTCATGGTATACTTCAGAGAGGGGAAGGGAGGAAACACATTTGTAGATTTGGGGATTTGGGGTGGGTTTTTTGGTTGTGTTTTTGAAGGAAATTAAAAGCAATTGTTTTTCTCTCGCTTCAGTGTTCTCACTTCCCTTGTTTATCCCATCATTGATTTGATTTTGGGTCTGGTTCTTACAAAAGTCACTTCTGGGGAAATTCAAGAAGATACCTTGCAAAAAAGTTGGAAACTCTCCATATCATGGCAGTGGAAAGGCAGTGTGGAGCAACAAAGTAAGTATCACTGGACATGGAGTCAGGAGGTTGGAGCCTTGGCTTCAACATTTTACTAGCCATATTCCTTTGGTGACTATGACTCACCCAAGGCTCTGAGACTCATTTTCTTCATCTATAAAAATGGAATAATAGCACCTGCCCTTGTCACCTCTCAAAAGGTTATTGTGAAGGATCAATGTCAACAAAATTAATTAAATATTAAATACCTATCGGGTTCTTAATGGGGATCTAGGTCATGAATTAGAGCACTGAGCTTGGAATCAGGAAAACTCATTCAAGAGTTCAAATTTGGACTCAGATACTTACTAGCTGTGAGATTCTGGTCTTTGCTTAACTCTGTTTGCCTCAAATTCACCAGTAAACCAAGCTGGAGAAAGAAATAGTAAACCACTCTAGTGCCTTTGCCAAGAAAACCCTAAAATGGGGTCCTAAAGAGTTGGACATGACTGAAATGACTGTACAACAATTACAACAAAATGTACTTAATAGCGAACTCAGCTAAAATAAAAGTATTATGGCCATCTTGTACCTTAGAATCTAGTAGAGAATGTGGCTTATCTACTGAGTCTATCCCTACTGCTACTCAAAGAATCTTGGCTTTGAGATCAAAATTATGCAGCCAATGAGCTTGTAGTTCCCTTAAATTTTCTCCCTCCCAGCCCAATAGTTATTGAAACAGTTGACGTCACACAGTATTCAAAAACAACACTTGAACATTTCAATAGAGATGATCTCATGGATGACACAGATCACAACCTGTCCATTCTTGCCAATACTGTGTAATTCTTATATATATATATATATATATATATATATATATATATATATATATATATATATATATATCCTTGGCAGGAAATAGCCAGGAAAGGATTCTGCCTCCTGGAGTTAAGGGTGTCATTTTTTCTTAACAGATTCCAGTAGAGCAACCAGACTGCCTTTGTCCCTAGCTCTTACTACTTAACAAATGCATCTTCCTTTTCACTCATATTTCTTCAATTGCATCCTTTATAATAGGTGTCAAACATAGGACCACAGGGTCCTGAATACTTCAGATTCCAGGGATTCAGATCAAAATATAATTGGGAAATATTTAATGAAATAAATTGCGATACAATTTCAATAATGTTGATTTGTAGATTTTTTAGGTCAATATGCAGCATACACAGATGCTTATGGATAGAGTAATGGCCTCCTTTGCATTTGAGATTGATAATACTATTTTACAACATTTACCAATTACTCTTTGTACAGTTTGGGTGGAATATAGTCTGTGGGGATCTCCCATAGGAAAAATGAGCAAACAACAAAAAACAGCATCTAACTAAAGAATTTTTTATGGAAACAAAGAACAAGGTATAGACACAGAAGGGACAGTGAAAGCAAAGGAAACACACACAAAGTTCAAAAGAAAAATATGAATTGGGCACAAATTCTGAAAGAATACAGTTTGTTATGGGAGAGTAATGTAAAATAAAGTTGAAGACTTGTTTTGGATTGTAATTGATAAAAGACGTAATGTCTGGTTGAGGAATTTTGTCATTTTTTCTGGGGACAATGGGAAGCTATAGAAGTTTTGTGAGGATGTAAGTGACATTGTGAGACCTATAGCTTTGGAAGAGAATTTGGCATATATGTAACAATGAATTCGAGAGAGGAAACATTAGAATTTGATTGATCTCTATAATCCAGGGGAAAGATAAATTCTCTCAGTGGAACGAGGTCAGTCTTTGAACAGACCCTATCAGGCCCAGTAGCTTGTTGCTTGAAACAGTAACACACATTTCCCCAAGATTAGTCCACACACATCAGCTAGGCTGTGGATAGAGTGCTAGATCTAGAATCAGAAAGACTCATCTTCCTGAATTCAAATCTGGTCTCAGACATTTACAAGCTATATGGTTGTTATTATTACAATTCAACCATTTCAATTATTTCTGATTCTTTATGACCCCATTTGGGGTTCTTTTGACAAAGATACTAGAGTGGCTTGTCTTTTCCTTCTTCAGCTCATTTTACATATGAAGAAACTATGTCACCCTGAGCAAGTAATATAACCCTGTTTGCCTTAGTTTCCTCATCTGTAAAATGAGCTAGAGAGGGAAGTGACAAACTACTCTAGTATCTTCCTCAAGAAAAACCCAAATGAGTCATGAAGAATCAGACACAACTGAAATAATTGAACAACAATAATGCTTGAATATAGCATTGATGTCTTTGAGCCTGGATATAGTTATATGTCATTTACCTCAAATATTTACTTTGTTGTTCTAGAAAGGAAGTCTTACCCAGTGTTCCCAGCAGTCTCCATTCCACACTAAAAGGGCTTTTAACTCTCTTCTTTAGAGCCCAGGAGTGGGATCTTCTCCTTAGTGTGGAACATCTAGGAATAAGCAGCTGGGAAGTTACTGAGGACATCCTTGTTACCAGGACATCCTGGAAGACTCAACACCATTGATGTCATATCAAAACATCTGTAGAGAAGTTAGCAGAGAGCTAAAAACCCTACTTCAGAAATGAGGAAGAATCAGAGGAGTGAAAGAACAGCAAGATGCATGTCCCTAACCCAATCAAAAGGACCTAACATCCTATTTGTTAGATTTAAAGTACCAGGCTGGCATTTCTAGGTCTGTTGTGATGGAACACTGACTGAGAGAGGAACCAATAAGCTTTAGAGATAAGCTATGTAATCTGTCTCCAGGCAGCAACTTCTTGTGGAAATCCTTTTAGGACATTTCTTTACAGAAGAAACAAACTTATTAGAGCCAATTACCATCTCCTAAATAACAAACGAGCATTTGTCCTTTCTTTGTCTAATATATCCAGTCTTTCTCTCTCTTCTGCCATCAAAAAGTTATTTTTGTAGAATGTGAGATCACTGAGGGCAGAGAGTATTTTACTTTCCTACCTATATTCCCAG
The DNA here is from genome assembly GCF_027887165.1 of Monodelphis domestica. Classification (NCBI taxonomy): domain Eukaryota; kingdom Metazoa; phylum Chordata; class Mammalia; order Didelphimorphia; family Didelphidae; genus Monodelphis; species Monodelphis domestica. Next base: position 267,921,690 of record NC_077228.1, on the reverse strand, counting down.
AGCTTTTGAACATTGTAAGCACTTAGTTAGGGGCTGCTAGGTGGCATGGTGGAGAGAGTACCAGGCCTGGAGTCAGGAAGACTAATTTTCTCTCATTCAAATCTGACCTTAGACACTATCAGTAGGACCCTGGACAAGTTACCTAACCCTGTTTGCCACAGTTTCCTCCTTTACAAAATGACCTGGAGAAAGAAATGGCAAATCAAGCCAGTATTTCTGCCAAGAAAACCCCAAATGGAGTCATGAAGAGCCAGGCACAACTAAAGAACAACTGAGCAAGCATTTAGTAAATGCTTCATTTGACCATTCAAAAAGAAAACACATCTCATAAGATTAAGATGTATATGTTCTTAGTACTTTCATCTTAAAGGTGTTTTGCATAGTTACTAATTTGATCCTCACAGCACTACTCTGTAGACTAGTGAAATTCAACATTTTCCATATAGGGAAATGAAAGGCTATGAAAAAAAGCTACATTTTCTATATGAAGAAACCAAAAGATTAAGATACTTGTCCAAGGACACAGTTATAGAAATGGCTACCAAAAGAACTTAAACCCAAGTTCTTTTTCTATTAAACCATGTAGCTTCCCTATTCCCATCAATCTATCCCTTGACCTTGCTGATCTATTCTAATTACTTCTAAATCCATACTGAACTTCTCAAGTCAGTGGTGTACATGACTGTTTCCATTTCTTGATCTTATTCCTTCATTAATTGGTGGCAGTCTGCCTCCTAATAATGCCAAACCACTGAAATGCTTCTTCCCAATAGCCTCTTCATTGCATCTGGCCTTTTCTTCACTGATTTTTGCTCCTTATCCTCAGACCTCTTTAGAGAACTTTACTCTTTCAACAATACTACTCTATCAAACGTCTCCTTTATTTTTTACCCTATATTCATATGCTTCCTAATTTAGTTCCTTTCTGTCTCACCAAACTTTTTGTCTGCTTTCCTAATTCCTCTTTCTCCTCAACCTAGGATCAAAGACATTCCATCATCTTGGATTTTAGCTTTTCTCTTTCTACAATCAATCATTTGAAAATTGCTTATTATTTAATCACCTCTTTGTGATGAATTTCCAATACCAGATGTCTATCTTTAATTTCTCACCCAAACCCTCAGTCCACATGTCTGATCATCCGTAAGATATGTGCACTTGGATAGGCTTTGGCACTTTATAATGAACTTGACTGTGATGTCCACCATCATTTAATGAGTTTGGACTTCAAAATGTTTTCTCTATCAAAATTGGTTAGTTTTTCCTAAGAATTGTGCCTGTAGCAACTGTAGGAAGTTCCAAATGAAAAAGTAGCACTTCTCTTCCTCACTGCTCTGTAGTGTTTTCCTTCTGATTTAAACCATGTACAGCAAGGATATATGTAAAGCCCTTGTTATCTACATATGTAAAGTTCCTGTGACTATTTTTGAGCATTTAGGGAAAGGTTGTAAGTATGCTTTATAATAATATATGACAAAGTCGAGGGGATTTTCTTCGCAAAGATACTGGAGTGGTTTGCCATTTCCTTCTCCAGTGTGTCTCCAGTTTACATATGAGGAACTGAAGCAAATTGTTTGTAGTCACTGCCTTTCATCCTCAAAGAGGACCGAAATGACATCTTGTCTTTCAACACAAGCATAAATTTGTTCTAAGAGAGACAGAGTTGCACAAACTCATCAGCCTCACTCACTTTTCCAGAGTCATCAGAGTACAGTGGCAAGACAAAAAGTCAAGATGATGAGAGTTAGCTTGGGTTTCAGTGGGTGGCGTTGGCTTCTCAGATGTCTAACCAAGCTCCAACTGCTTCTCTGCTTCCACGGCTTTCATGACCATTGGAACAAATTGTTCCCATCTGTCCCATCCTTCCAAGGGTAGTCTTTGCATGCCAAAGGTAGACGCACTTCTCACTCACCAGCAGGTTCAAGGCTGTAGGTTACCCTCAACCTAGTTTAGCTCACCTGCCAAGGTGGTTCTTCTTCTTCTGGGAGCCATAGCTGAGAGCTAGATGTCAGGCAGCCAACCAAGGTGAATAAACATCCCTGAAAAGGTCTCAGCAAGTCCTCATGCCAGAGGTGCTAGTCCTCTCTGAATAAGGGTTAAGAGGCTTACCAAGAGTCACATAGCTAAGTTCCATTTCCTGGTGTTGGATTTGAACTCAGACCTTCCTGACTCCAGGCTTGGTACTCTCTCCATTTTACCACCTAGTTGCCTTTAGAAGTTATTTCACTAATAATAGGAGGAGATACATCCAGGAAAATCCTAAGGGATCAGGGCACACATATCCCCAGGGACAACTCACACCTTCCATTCTGCACTGCTGCCAAAGACCTCCCTTACTGTGACTGGGTGCAGCTCTTCCTACAATGATATTATCGGGTGAATTGCTTTCTCCTTCGAGCTGGGGTCTCTTGGTATTATTTCTCTGTGCCACACTGCTCTCTGCTGCCATCTTGCCAAAGTTTGATTGCTATGAAATTTTAGTCATCTACTGCCATCTATTGTTCTGGGTTTTAGGAACAATATAGCTCCTCAATTGCCTGGAAAACATTTAAGCTCTTTCTGCAGCCTCCTAGCACATGCAACAACATGTACCTAACCAGCCAGGAAAAGCTAGAAGTTCTGAAGGCTCCCTTGCTTATCCTTTCAACTCTTTGTCCTCTGATATGTTTACTTAAACTCTTACCTCAGTAAGTCTAAAACTACTTAAAAATCGCATTCCCTGATCTCTGGTCATGATCCCCTTTTAAATCATTCCAGGAAATTCATTTAGACAAACTATCAAGATGTTTAATGGAACTGGGATTTGGATATTGTTGTCAACTCCCCAAGCAATAATTCTGTTGCCATGAATATCACAGCACAAATCTGAAAAGACTTTAGTGGAGTTCTGTTCTAAGGACCGGAGATAAAAATATGAAAAAAAAAATATGGGTGGGCATTGTGGAAAAGTCAAAGAAGTTCAGAATTAGTGCATGGGATGGGAAATGAAGATATTTCCACCCTCTGCCCACCCAAGGCTCTGCCTTCCAATCAAGACAGAAATTACTGATAGGTATGAATACCAAAGCTGTTTGCATCTTACAAGATGATGAAATTTCCCATTAATAAGGCTCCTGGGTAAGTGGGGAAGAAGTCCAAAATGAGGACTGATGGGTGGGAAATTAGGGGGTATCCCTGATCATCTATGGATCTGGATCTGTATATAAAGAGCCAATAGACATCTGGGCAAAGAGTGACTTCACTATTTCCTGGGGTTTATGCTGCCATTCATAGTAAATTATTAGGCTGTTTCTTTCCAATCAGAAACTCACTTGAGCCAAGACTTAGAAGAGGCATTCTGGGTGACCTAAATCAAGTCAAATGCCAGACATGTGACCATGGAAAATGATCTGTAATTGATATTTTCAACAATAAGTCATATCTCAATCCATTGTTTGTTGGTCAGATTTTTTTCAGCACTATAATGTCTTTTCTTTTTTAATCCTTACCTTACCTTAATTAATACTGTATATTGATTCCAAGACAGAAGAGCAGTAACGAACAGGCAATAGGGGTTAAGTGATTGCCCAGGATCACATAGCTAGGAAGTATTGAAAGTCAAATTTGAACCCAGGACCTCCCATCCCAAGACCTGGCTCTCTATCCACTGAACCACCTAGCTGTCCCCTGTATTGTCTTTTGACAATTTGGTTTCTCATATGTTTTGATCTTTCGCTCTTCCCTCAAAAATTAATCTTTCTTTAAAAGGTGATGTAAAAGAGAGGAATGGGGAGGATGGATGACTGATGAAGACCAATAGTTAAGGGCAGCTGTAAATTTACTGTGAGATTTTGAATAGGAGATATCATCACACACATTCTCATATATACATACAAATTCATATATATACATACATGCTTCAAGGAGGATATTGGTTCACAGGAAGTAAGGCTCAGTACTATGATGAGGAAGGGAACATCTTGGCTCAAATTTGAGAAGGTAGAGGTGGCACAATGATTAGAGTACTGACCTGAAGTCAGGAAGACCTGAGTTCAAATGTGACCTCAAACACATGACACTCAGACACACTAGTTGGGTGACCCTGGGCAAATTACTTAACCCTGTTTGCCTCAGTTTCCTCATCTGTAAAATAAGCAGGAGAAGGTGACCAACCTTCCTAGTTGCCAATCTTTGCCAAGAATACCCCCCCTGGTCATACTTTCTTCTCTCAGGATGGCCATCCTCTGCTGGTCCCATGACAGAGATTCTTTATCTACCATCTCCCCAATTCACCCTAACTGTGTGAACTGCCTTCTCTCATGCTACATATGTAATTTGTTGTTCATTTTTGTTTTTTTCCTATCATTTCAAATATATTCATTGACCACACTCATTCTCAAACTTGTTCCTCCACAGGAGGAAACAATGGGAAGTAGACTTTTCCCATTACTACTATGCTTAATTGTGGAAAAGTGAATCTCAGGTTATGAAGAAAAATTTTATTGCTATTTTCTTGTGATGCCATTTAATTAAAATAAGTGAATTATTGCCTACCCATAATCCCCTAATTTCTGCTTTTACAGCTAGCCCTTTAAAAAACATCCTTAGAATAGAGTCAAGAATGGTAGTTTACTCTCATATCTTCCATTCTACATAAGTGTAATTTGGCCAAGTCCGTTCTCCTTTCTTTCTTTAGATTTCTTATCTATATAATGAGGATATTGATCTAGATGATTTTCGTGGTCCATTCCAGCACTACTTTAATACTCTGTGATCTCTAATTGATCACTGAAAGAAGTGAATTGTATCACTTATAAAGTTGGTAAGTTGTAAATTCAGATTTTTCTGTCTGGGTCAGGTTGACAGGCCAAGATGGCGGGCCTCAGACCTGGATCTCTGAATAACACATTCTGACTTACATAGTTATATAACAAAAGGGTTTAATATGATAAATTAAAATAAGGAAAGGGAAAGGGCAGGAGGACCAAAGGAATTCTCTAATGCTCTATTTCTCCACTCTCCAATGCTAACAGACTCACACCACTATGGCTTCTTTTCCCTGATGCTATCTACTGTCTATCCCCCCAAATCCCCAAATCTAGCTTTCCTAACTATGGCCACTCCCAAAACAGTCTTTGGTAAAGTAAGTATAGTTCAGGTTTGCTGGTGACCTAATGGTGGAGCCACCCAAAGGCCCTACAGCCAAGAGACCATAGGTTTCCTTGAACACTGACAGAATGTTGTTTTCTTCAAGTTGGCTCTTCTCACTGGAATCCAGATGTATCTTAAACTGCAGAACAGTAATAAAAGAGGTAGAAGCAGATGGAAGTATAGATCTGGAAGCTGGAAAACTGGTCAGAGGGCCTTAACTGTCAGGTCAAAAAACTATTCTCAGGAAAGTCAGTTATCTCTCACAGGAAGTGCTCCCTCCGAGTTCCAAAGCAAAAGGAACCCAGCTCCTCACTTGAGGCTTCAACTCCTTTCTTTATTTTGTCCTGGCATTCCTTTGAAATCCTTTTTCCTTGAGTTCCATCCATGAGCCACTTGCTTTGCAACTTGAATCTTTTACAACTTACTCTTCTTATTTCTCTATTTTAATATCCCAACATATTCACTCAACTTGGAAAGAAAACGCATATAATTTCTATTTAGGTGATTGAAAGTATGAGGTTCTAATGTTCTCCAGGTTCAGTACTATTATCTAACTTTTCACAAAGGAACATTCTATCCAATCTTTGACTGTGGACAAGAATCATGTCTTTTGTTGAGCATACAATATGTGCTAGTTGAACATATAGCACATATGAATGGAACAAGTAAGGAAGCAGTCATCAAAGAATAGTGAATAAAGCCCAAGAAGGAAATTGGGACAGGGAGAATAAAGGGGGAAGAAAGACTGGCTGCGGGAAATATCAACTTCATGGTTGGATTTAGGTCACAGGTAGCTGGGTCATGACACGACAATGAATCAAAGTCTTAGACTGTGATGTAACCATTTGTGGATTGATCTCTGAATCTTCAAGTGAGGCTCTTGTGGGAGATAGTAGAAGGGATCAAAAAGAATGAGTTTCCAAGTTAATAGCTGTTGTAGTGAAAATTTCACCTTTTAAGATTGTTATAATATTGAACTATGGCCACCAAGGAATTTACTTATGAAATTCCTAAAATGAAACACTCAAGTCAGAATGGAGTTTATGGAGGTTTAATCCCAATGGGAGTAGGGAAAAGGAGAGGGAGAGAAGGAGAGAGGAGAAAAAGGAAAGGGTTTACTCAACCTCTGACCAAGGCAGAGGGAGTTTAGGCTCAAAGGGCCAAGGTGGAAAGGAATCAGTCCTTGACTCACGTAACCGATCTTTAGGGAAGCTGTCTGTGGGCCTCCTCCCTGTCCAAGCTCCTAACAGGAACTGCCCTCTAGCCCTGTCCACAGGAAGTGAGCAAATTCCTGAGGCTGCTCTCTCTGACACTTCCTCTGCCTCACAAGTGCCAATGGTGGCTCAAGCTTGGCTTAGGACAGCCCAGGTGGGCAATTAGTTATTTCTGATTTGTCATTGACTAGCACATGCCCCTGTAGTGTGGGTGTGCACAATTTTTGGTGCTAGACCAAGATGGAGATTTTAAAATTCACATAGCCTGATTCACATAGAGTGATAAATGTTCTATGTGGAGGTGCTTCCTTATAATGATGAGTCGTTTAGAAGAGATTATCTGGATCATCCATTAAATATTCCTGATTAAAGGGATACTAGAACTTTTCTGAGAAATTATGAATAAAATTTAAAGTGTTTACCATTTTATCAATATAAAAAGTAAGGCAAATAAGAGTGACGGGGCGGTAGAAAAGATAGAAAACAAGAGGTTAGCTAATAAGGATAAAGATAAGATGTAAAAGGAATTAGGATAAGACCCAGGACAAGATGAAGTATTTTTGATAGAAAGGAAAAGTCTCAGATGTGTCTACTTTGGTGGGTCAGTGATGATACATGTGAGTTATCAAATGATTTCAAGAATCACAGGAAACGAATTCTACTTCAATTCTACTCAATGTACATTTATTAAGAGATCATTGGTTGTTGTTCTTAAAATGATGTTTCTGGAACACCAATCTCAGCTTCATCATAACCCTGGTCCTCTGGGTCCATTGATAGGTCTCTTTCTTCCATCCTTGAGCTTTCTGATCCTCCAAAGGATTTCAGAGACTGACCTAGAACCAGTAACAAAGAGTCAAATACAAAGTTGTGCCTCCAACTTACACACAAGGAAACTGAGGCCCAGGGAGGGCCTCAGTTCAGAAGCTGTTTATACTCATTCCCCTGGGTAGTAAGTCTAGGTTTGAACCATGTTCAAAACAAGCCATCTGAACAAATATTTATTAAGCATTTACTATATTTCCGATAATATGCAAAAAAGGGCACAGTTATTGCCCTTTAAGAATTCACAATCTAATGAGGGAAGACAAAAATCAAACAACTGTGTATAATATATACACATACAAATGTAAAAAATAGACTCGAATACAGGATTACAATCCCCACAAGCCTTTGCTCCACTTCCCCAAAATGCTTTGTAATCTCACGGGAATTCTGAGGTGGGCTGAGATCTAGGAAGGATTTAAGCTTGTGGCAAAGGTTTTTGGGCTCTTTTTAGGACTTCCATTTTGGAGCAGACGCGTCTCTTCCATCATGTTAGGTTATTTTGTCTAGGTTCTGGCGTAGGCACATGTTTCTTACTTGTATATTCTTTAATCTTAAACCTTTAATAAACCTCTAAAAAATATAATACTCCTTGCAGAGAGAAACAAATTTCTACCTGCCATAGTCTCTCCCCATATCCCTAAATTTATCCCTAAATTTTAATCTTTACACAAACAACTACCTATATTACGTATATATACCCATACACATTCTATATAGTGTGCATGTAACATAAGCTGTATACACATATGTATCTATTTATACTAATGTGAGTATACATGTGTACATATAATATATACTATGCCATATTGTGAATATATATACATATTTAATGTGTGTGGAGATATATATGTGATATATCATATGTAGGTAGATATTTGTATATATAGACATACATACTGTGTGTGTTATGTGTGTATTTGCATTAGAAGTTTTCTCAGAGGGAAGGCACTAGCATTTAGAGGAAAAGGAAAAGTCTCTTGTAGAAAGCGAAATCTGAATGAAACTTGAAGGAAGCCATTAGAGATGAGGAGGAAAAGGATTCCATGCAGGGAGGACAGTTAGAACTCTTTACACTATACCATAAAGGATCCTTTGGTGGTAGCAAAGACAAGCACAGGGGAAAGATGAAGGCAGATAAATTTCCTGAGCCTAGACTCACCTCTCAATCTTGGCATACCATTGACAGGGAAGTGGAACAGAAGAGCAAGGGCTGAGAAAGGGGGAGAAAGAGATATCTCTTTGCATTGCTGGGGGGTTGGATTCAAAGGGAGAGAAGGACTGAAGGAGGCAGTCATGGGGCCATATTCATTTGTTTCCCTAGTCACATTTACTGTCATTGTAACTATTTTAGATATATTCCCCAAAAATGTCAATACAGATAGTTCTCAGAGCTCTTCATCATATAAAAATAAGTGCCACATTTTTCTCTCAAATACGATCTCTCTCAATCTAGAAACTTCATTTGCCTGGTAAACAACCCTCCTGGTAAACAACCCTTCTGAAAAACCACTCACCTGTGTGAGATCTCTTGTCCTCATCCAATTTACTGAGAGGTCCCAGGGAGTCCTTCTCATTCAGTTGGGAGACAGAAGGAATTTCAGGTGCAGGTTCTTCTCCAGCATCATCATAACCATCAGCTAGAGTATCATTTGACCAACTTGGCCCATCTGAGGGAGAGATGATGGTCATGCTCTAAACACATGTAAATATATATGTAAATATAATAGATATATAATATATAAATATGATGTAGGAAGAGTTATCATAAAGAGAGACAAGATGATCCTAACTAGAGAAATGAGGCCCCTGAGGAACCTCACTCGCCTTGCCCTAACAATCAGCAACTGGGTAGGGTGAGAGGGAATGCATTCTCTCTCATACTAGATGGTGGTTTTAATCCTCACAGCTTTTGTAGCCACATAACCCTCCTCTTCTAATTCTTAACTCCTTATTGCTAATCCCTGGTCCCAACATTTCAGTTGGGGGGGGGGGGGGCTGGTATTTAGACTAATGTCACCAACATTATCATATTCTAACTGATATTCCTCTGATAATGATGACTGACAAATCTAAGCACCACCTTTCCCCTTCCCCCGCACCTAATGAGTCCCAGTAACACTTGGCAGGACACCAAGACCCTGTTCCTTGGTCTAAATAAAGTGCATGACTGAGCATAAGCCTGGGAACCAGCCCCACCACCCAGGGACTGGGATTCCCTACCCCCTCAGGAACATGAAATGAACTTAACCCAAGTAGCTCACCTTGACCAATAGAGGCAACCCAGATTACCTCATCCCTGACCAACCCACTATACCTCCAAGACTATAAAATTCCACACCCAGCCCCACTCAGGTGGGGATTCAGAAGTCATCTCCACTGGTTTTGGATCCCCCCCCCCACCCCTGGGGAATTTGGCAGCCATCTTATTGGTTTTGGACACCCACTGCTCCCCTTGCCTCTCCCCACCTCACTCCAGAGACACCTCTACTGGCATCAGCCTCCCTCCCCCTTACCCCTCCTTTGCTTCAATAAAGCTTTGCTATACCACCTTTGCTCTCATCTCATTTGACTCAGGTTGAATCCTCCATCAGTCTGACTGATAAATGGTGCACTGGCCAGGAACAAGTCAGATGTGACTCAGTCAGGCTAGGCTGCCCCCACAGTTCCTTGGACCCAGTTTGACCCCAAAACTCTGGGAGGCTCTCTCTCACTTTCTCTCTTTCTCCTCTCCCTCCATTCTGTCAGACTCTCCAGGACTCTCTTTCTCTTTCTCATACTCAATGACTCTGTCCCCTGACTCTCCAAAAAAGTTCCTGGTCCCTGCCCTAGGATCTGAGTCACCTTTAATCTCTCCTCTCCTTCTCACCTATCAGATTTCCTGACACTTTCTCTCTCTGTCTCTCTATCTGTCTGTCTGTCTGTCTCTTTCTCTCTCCCTCTCCCTTTCTCTCCCTCTCTCTTTCATCCTCTCTCTTCCACCACGTCCCCCCCTCAGTGTCTCTTTGTCTCTGTCTCAGGCTCTCCCTCCCTCCCTTCTGACTTGGTCGGTAGAGCATAGAACTTTCTCTCCCCCTCTCTCAGCCTCCTTAGCTCCAACCATTGGCAATCAACACTCTGTGGGTGAGTTCAACTCTGACCTTTCTCATCTCAGTGACTGTCCTGATTTCCAACTGAAGTCTACTGCCCTCGGCCCCCAGAAGTCTGAACCTTCAGCCAGAGTCACTCTCATCCCTGACTACCCCTCCCCCAGGGACGCCTGGGGAAAGGGAAAGTCACTCTCACCTTCAGGCTAACCCTCTCCCACCCCAAGAGGAAGATGCTTCTTTTGGTGCCAGGAGGGGACCAGGGGGATGAATATTGAACTCGCCACTCCCCTCTCATTTGTCTCATAACCCTCTCAATATCCAGACTGATCTCCTATTTTCTCTCAGACCAGAGCCCTTTTGTCCAAGCCTTTTGGACACTGCCAAGTTCTCTCTATCAGCGACTCTGCCCCCTCCCTTCCGCTCCCCTGCTCCCTCCCCCTTCCTCTCCCTTTGTTCAGAACAGAAACCCCTTTTCCAATTCTTCCCTCCCTGAACCCTTTGACACTGGGGAAGTTCCCATTCCTCCGGACTCAGATTCCCTAAGCTCACACCAGTCCCAGGAATCTGGCTACTGCTTCCAGTGGCTCTGTGCCTGTCTCATCTGCCTTACCTGTCTCTTCTGCTCCCTCTGATCCCCCTCCCTATGCCCTCGCAGAAACCCCCTTTCCCATGATGGATTTGGCTATCTCAAAATTAGAGAGCGTGTATGTGTTGTTTTGGAAGAAACTCTCAATTCTTAACTGAGCTGAACTTAGCTGTGTGGATCTTCTTGCTCTCAAGCTCATGTTACAAGTTCTGGGACTAGTCAGTCGTGGAAAGTTTGTTCAGCAGCCAAAGCTATCATTCATCAAGAAGTCCATCTGAAATTCAACTCCCTGCACAAATGAGCCCTTTCCTGAGGAGCGGCCACTAGCTCTACACTGTTTGTAATACAGCAGTGATTACGAACAATTCCTTTTTAGACCAGGATGAGTCCCACCAAGTCTCTTCATTGGATGTGTGAATCCGGGAAATGAAAAAGCCACAAAGTACTCAGATGAACACAGATGGAGGTTCTAAAAGCTGAGAGGACAGTTTCAGCAAAGCTACAAGGGGATTCCCTCTAACTGATGTGAACTCACCTGATTATTCCTCAGTCTGGATGCGGAGTGCAATTGTACTGCAGGACTGATTAATAACTGACTCTTACCTGAAGTCCAACAGCATTATATCCTTTCCCTGTTTTTTCCTTTCATACCAAATTTCTATAGTCAGAGCAAGTGCCAGAATCCAAACAATCAAGTAAATGGGTCATTAAAGACGCTGACATTTGATTGGGCATAGCAAACATCTTCCTCTCTAATATTAAACTGTATTCACTCTTTTCTTCTCCCCTGATCTCTTTCACCCTGAGAAAGTGCTCCTCCTGCTCTCTCCCAATTTACCTCTCTTTAACACCCAATACCTTTCAGCCTCCCCTTATGGAAACAAGGCGACTTCTCCTTCACATCCCTGCTCAATAAAAACCTCCTTTCTAATACCCCTGCTCCTCCTCCATAATGTTCTCCTATTGAGTCATTTCAGACATCAACACCAATCGAGACCAAGGAATGGAGATGAGACCAAGAGACCCAATGGCACATGACAGCCCCTTTTCGGCCCCTACTTGGCAGCCATCTCTACAGGTGTTGGATTCTCCCTCTGCCACTTCTCCCCCCCCCTTGGGGATTAAGCAGCCATCTTTACTGGTATGGGACTCCCCGGCCTCCCTCTTGCCTCTCCTTCCCTCCCCCCCTACTCCACAGCCACCTCTACTGGCAGCAGCCTCCTCCCTTCTTGCCTCCCCTTTTCTCCAATAACGCTTTACTATACCATCTTCACTGTCATCTCATTTGTTTCGGGTCGAACCCCCTTCAGTCAGAGCATTGGGCTTTTCCCCTTCAGGAACAAAGGTTCCAAGAAAGGAGCTGCCGGACCTACCTGCCATGAAGAGGGTGGTTGCCATGAGCTAAGACCAGAATGGCAGGCAAGGAGGGGGAGAGAATTCTGAAGGTGCCAACTGTAATAGGTTTTGAGATGGGCCATACTTTAGTGCTCATATGCTGGGAGTGCCAGGGAGGGAGAACAGAGGATACACTTACCTGGGTTGCTCAAAAGGTCCTCCTCATTCTCTGTCAGGTCATAATTGATCTCTTCGTACATGCTTTCGTAAAGAGACTCCCCATATCCAGACACAGCTGAGATGAATGGACAGAGATCAGAAATACTGGTTCTAAGACTTTTCCCCAATATACATTATGCTCAAGGGTATGGTCACCCTAAATCTGCTCTCATTTAATATCCTGGCCACGACCCTCCTTAGTTCTTCACATAGCAAAGCCTTGGATTCACCTCAACAGAGGTTTTATATACATAGCTGAATTGCCAGACGTGGGAAGTTAGAAAAATTGAGGGTTTGAAGGTGAAAATAAAAAAATATGAGTCATCTTTGAAATGTCCTTAGAGAATGGAAGGACAATTCATTCACAGATTAATGGAAGTATTTTTCAGGAATCCTCAAGTCTTTTTTCTATAATATTTTGCTCCTCAGGAAAATTCCTGATCTATAACTTAGTCTCATGAGTTGAATTCCGAGTCCAAAAGGATTGGCTGCCTGTATATATCCAATGTCCAACCAGAAAAATCTATTATTGTGCATTAATAAAACACATTTTTGTTTAGTAAATCAGTGTATTTTTTTTTAGTATGGAGAATGTGAATTGATTCTCCTCAGTCAACCTCTTAGTGAAATGAAGAAAAAACTTTGAGTCACCAAGCTTATTTTTAAACCCTTCCTTCCATCTTAGAATCAATACTAAGAATTGGTTCCAAGGCAGAAGAGCAGTAAAGGCTAAGCAATGTGATGTTAAGTGACTTTCTTTGGGTAACACAGCTAGAAAGTGTCTGAGGCCACATTTGAACCCAGAACCTCCCATATCCACTGAGCAACCTAGTTGCCCCAGTCATTGAACTTTAACGTAAGGGGGAAACAACCCGATATTAGTGTGATTCTGGAACAGAACAGTAGTCACTAAGATCCAGATTGAAAAGGGAATCTTTCTCTTTGTATGTACCATCTAAATCCAAAAAATTTGGAGCCTTAGGCTTTCCCCCTCCAGGAACAAAATTCAAAATTCACAGAAACTCCAAGAAAGGAGCTGCTGAACCTCTGTCCATGCAGAGAGTGGTTGATGGAAGCTTAGATGTTAGAGGCATGAGAAATAGAGATGGGAAGAAATTTCTAAAGATGCCAATTTTATTGATTTTGAGCCACAGCTCATGGCTCACATCCAGAGGGTGTCAGAGAAGGAGAACAGAGTACACTTACTTGGGATGCTCAAAAGACTTTCCTTATTCTCTATTAGGTAATCATGAAACAGCATATCCAGAGCCAACAGCTCCATCCCTGCCCTTGCCACCCTTCACCCATATACAGCCTTTCCCATTTTGCCCACCTTGTTGCTGAACCTTCTTTTTGTGTAGCTGGATCCCCAGGAGAAAGAGGAGCAAGAATATAAGGACACCCAAAATGAGAGAGAGGATCCAGGGTAAGGAGAACAAACCAGGATTCAAAGGAGGAGGAACTGTTTTGTCCTGTGGAGTGATTTGTCCTTTGGAGAAGAAGAAACATGAGTCTTTGAGATGTGGGAGAAATTGCTTAGGCCCCCCCAGCCCCCCAGGATGGAGTTCGCTGAGGTCAGTGTGGGGAGGGAAAGGGAAATCTGGGGCCAGAGTAGGATCACCATCAAGCTGGGAGTCTCCCCCCACTCACAAGAGAGAGTATATGTATAGGACTAGATCCCCAAGAAAGGGCAGAAGAGGAAACAGCCTCTTTTAGGGGGGCAAAGTTCCAGAACCCCAGAATAGAGATATTCTGAAAGACTGTTCTCTGGACCCCCTCTCCTAACTTCTAGCCTGCAAGATTTTCAGAAGCTTCAAAATTCTGATGTAACTATTTCTTTGAGATATGAATAATTTCTACAAGGGAATGCTATTACCTGGGAAGGTTTTCACTGTTAAATTGGGAGATTAGGCAATGAAGGTTGGAAAACATTGTACTTTTTTCAATCAATAATACTCTTGTTCCTTCAAATGGAAGAAACAAAAGAAGTTGAAGCATGACTAGAGGCCAGGCGGAGAATATTGCCCTGGGTCTTCTCTCAGACCTCTATCACTAGAACATGAACCCAGGATGCTCTATCCAAATAGCTCAGGAAGGATTCCAGATCCTCTAGATTCTCTACACCCACCACAAGCTTAGGAGAACCCTTCAGGATACTAGGGAGAATGAATGAGTCCAGTCTATAATTAAGACATCGGCACCTAGGTAGTAGAGTGAATAAAGGTCTGGGCTTGGAGTCAGGAAGTTCTGAATTCAAATCTAGCTTCAGACTATCTGTTTCCTTGGGCAAATCTCTTAATTTCTATTTGCTTCAGTTTCCTCATCAGTAAAATGGGAATAATAATAGCATTGTTTTATAGGATTGTTGTGAAAAATCATTTGAGAACAAATGTAAAGCACTTAGCACAAGTTATATGAATGTCAGCTACTATTGTTCAAAATCACACTGTGCTACATAAAAGCTGTAAGAATTTGTAAAAAACAAATTTAACCTTTATAGGCCTTTGTTGCTTCCTCTATGAAATAACAGAGTTGAAACAATAACATTTTGGGTCACTTTTCTATTCTAAATCCTATTACCTTTGATACTAAGATCATGATGCAGTTTCTCCTGGGACTAGAAAACAAAGCAGCAGTACAGATGACAAGAGCTCCCTTTCAAAAACAGATTCCACTGGGTTTTTTTTTCCCATGTCCCTCATCTGATCAATGGCTCCCTTTTCAAGGTTCTCGGCCCATTATGGTTCTCACACTCACCAGAGCACACCACACCAGCATCCTCATCGTGTTTACAGTCGTTCTGCCCCCAGGGTTCTGCAGGACAATCCCATAGAGAAGTCTCTTTCCCTCTGCACTGTACCTCATCCAGCCAGATGGTCCCATTTCCTGAGCCAAATGCAGCCCCTTCTAGGGAAGCCAGAGCAGAACCACAGCCCAGTTGCTGACAAACCACATTAGCCTCTGCTAGATCCCAGGAGTCATCACATACTGTCCCCCAGGAGCCATCATGCCAGATCTCCACTCGTCCAGAGCATGGGGTCTCCCCTCCCCTGAGCTGGAGTTTGTCTTTATCTGGAAAGGAAGCAGCATCCCTTGTTACACTTTCAGCTTGGAAATGAAGACCCTCTGAGAGCCCCAAGTATAAAAAGAGAAGAGCTGAAATACCTGTGCATTGCCTGGAGGTTGGACAGTCACTGTCCTTCCTTCCTGTAGAGAGAAACATCGGGAAAGGGCTTGGAACAATGATAATTCTAGGAGATCGTTGGAGCACTAACTTCTGCTGCTTCAGGACAAGCTTCCCAAATATCCCTGACCTCACTCCAAAAAAAAAATGAGGGCTCTGCTCTTTATCAACATCTTGGAGAATTTATGGCATTCTTATGAATAACTATGCAGAACACAAAAAAAGATGGGGAGACAAGGTGCCTGCCCTTCAGAAAGGAACTCACCACATAGGCAGAGAGAGAGGATAAAAAGACATGAGCACAAAGCGATATGTAGCTGAGCATCCTTGAGAGACTCAGCAGATGGGAAATAGCTAATAGAAATGGAGATACTGAGGATGCAAAAGAAAAGGTGACAATGACAGCTGCAGCAAGGTAGAGGAAGACCAAAGGGGTTGCAGAATTCAGGGTGCCTACAGGCAGAGTGATTAGCCTGAAGGATTAAATAGAAATCTTTTACTCTGAAAAAAGAAGAAAGGAGGAAAGTGAATTATGTTGCTGATCACTTGTAAGTAGAGGAAGGAAGTTTAAGTAGCTTCTGTCATCACCTCAAATTTCCCAGAGAGGTTGGTTGCATGGTAGTCTGCTATAAATGTGTAGTTAGAGCTTGAAGAGAGCAGAAATACTATGGAAGAGTCACTAGCAGAAATGAACTAGGGCATCAAAGGATTAAGGATTTCTGAGAGCCCAGATGAGATTATACCCTATATTATGAGTTGGTACAATCGGCTTGTATTTCATGGCTTTTTCTAGGGATTCTCAGTAACTCTGAAGCAGGAAGGTGAAGGATGATGTGAATCATATGATAAAGAAATCATGGCCAGATCAGAAAAATCAGAAGTTCTAGGACTAGGAGGAAGTAGTATGTGAGAAAAGATTCTAAGGAACAGAAGGATGAATGGTTAGCCATCATCAAAATGACATACAATGAGGTGAACATTATGTGTACAGAGAAGTGAAGACAGTTTGTCCAGTCTTTACTTGGCAATGCCACTAGCAGGAAGCTAACTAGTCCATGAAGTCTATTAATTGAGTATTGGATGGTTAAATGTCATAGTGTATGACCTTAGAATTGGAAAGCCAGTCAAATACTCAGCAGTTATGTTTCTCTGGGCAAGTCACTTAACCTGCCTACCTCATTATCTGTGAACTGGGAATGTACTAATGATACCTAGCTCTTGGGATTGCCATGAGGATTAAATGATATATTTGTAAGGTGCTTTGCTAACATTAAGACACTATGTAGATGCTAGTTGTTTTTGTTAGAAAGTTCAGTTTTGTATTGAGTTATCATCTTTTGTTGTTGTTTAGTTGTTTCCATAGTATTCAACTTTTAATGGCCCCATTTGGGGTTTTCTAGGCAAAAATACTGAAGTGGTTTGTCATTTTCTTCTCCAAATCATTTTACAGATAAGAAAACTGAGGCAAGCAGGGTAAAGTGACTTTCCCAGGGTCACACAGCTAGTGTCTGAGGCTGGATTTGAACTCAGGTCTTCCTGACTCCAGGGCCAGCATTCTATCCTCTCCACCATCTAGCTGTCTAAGTTAGAATGTGCCAACATGTTATTTCCATCCATTTGTTCTACTTCTATTCTCTGGAATAATACAGGAAAAGCCTATACCCTGACATTTCTTGCCCCACTCCCATGGAAGCCACTTGAAAATGATCCTTAAGATGTCTCTGAGCTTCTCTTTTCCAGGCTCAACAGATTGTTTCTTCAAATAATCCTCATATAAATGGGTTACATACATGAGATCACGGCAGATGTGCTCTGAGTGGCAGAGTGTAGAGGAAGTCTATTATATCTTGACAATCTACTATTAATAGTCAAATATTATGTTAATTTTAGCAGTTTACTTGCACTGTTAGTTCACCACAAGTTTTTAGTGTACTAAAATTTAAAACCTATCTTTTTTTCATCAAATTCATCAACCTAGATCTCTGCTATCCTGTTCTTGCATGCATAAAATAACCAGTTGTTATTTAGATAGCTCTTAAAGGTCTGCAATTGCTTTGCCAATATTATATCATTTTATTCTCACAACTTAGAGAAGTCGGTGCTATTATTTTCCTTATTTTATGAGTGAGGAAAATGAGACTGAGAAGTTGAATGACTTGCCCAGGGTCACACAACTATTATCTGTCTGTGACTAGAGTTGAATTCAAGTCTTCCTGCCTCCACATCCAGGTCTCTATCCATTGTGCCACCTAAATGCCCTAGAATGAAACTTAACTAGGCTTTGGAGCTTGCTTAAAGATTTAGCTCACTGGAACTAAAATATATTTATATCATCAAGAAATCAAATAAAGTGGACAAATATAGATTGAAAATCACCTGTAGGGGCAGCTAGGTGGTACGGTGGATAGAGAGCACTGAAACTGGAGTTGGGAGGACCTGGGTTTGGGTGGCTTCAGAGTCTTCCTAACTGGTGCCCCTGGGCAAGTCACTTGGCTCTTGCACCTAACCCTTGCCACTCTTCTGTCTAAGAAGCGATACTAAGACAGAAATAAGAGTTTAAAAGAAAAGAGAGAAATGAAAATCACCTTCACATGTGATATAGGCTTCTTGATCCTCAAAGCAAGAAGCCTGATTCCAAGGCTGAGAAGGACAATGCCAAAGGGAGGGCTCCTGGCCTTGGCAGTTGATTTTATCTAACCACTTGATAGGCAAATTTCTGTGGTTAGAATGGAAATCAAGATACCCCTTGTTTCCACAACTCAGGTGTCTGCAGATGACTGAGACGGTGTTGATGTTCATGAGATTGGAGCACACACTGCCCCACGTCCCATTGTGGAAAACCTCCAACCATCCAGCACAGTCATAGTCATCACTCACTAGCCTGAGATCCAGGGACTCTGAAAATGGAGAAGAAGGGAGAGTATGGTCAGATGGGGCATTAGATCACACATTCTATGGTCTCTCTCCTCTAGAAATTCTCTTGTACTGCTAGGGAGGCTCCTCTCAGCTGTATAGTCCACAGCTTCCCAATTTGTCCCAAGTTTCTAAGATGGAAAGTAAAGGTACATATACTTTTACTTTATATACATATATTAATATACATATATAAATATAAATGTATATATACATATATATATATACACCTTTACTTTCCATCTTAAAATCAATATTGTGTATTGGTTCAATGACAGGAAAGCAGTAAGGGTGAGGAAATAGGGGTTAAGTGACTTGCCTACAATCGATCATATACCTAGGAAGTATCTGAGGTCAGATTTGAACCCAGGACCTCCTGTCTCTAGGCTCTCAATCCACTGAGCCACCTAGCAGCCCCCAAGAGATATATATTAACATTTATTATTTGGACGTACTGGGGACGCAAAGAAAAACAATGAAACATGCCCAGGTCAAAAGAATATTCTATTGTATGTAAACAAAATGTGACCCCTAATTTCAGCATGTCAACAACACTGGAAACAGCTGTCATCAAACATATATGCCTCCATACTTATATACCTACATACTTTGCATATGTGTATGGGCACAGATGAGAGAGAGGAGGAGAGGAAGGAACAAATGAAGAGGGGAAAAGAGGAGATAGGAGGAGGAGAGGGTTTGGAGAGAAAAGGGAATGGGGCTAAAGGAGGAGAGAAGGAAATGAATATATATGGAGAAGAGAAAAGAGGGGAGGAAGAGGGAAGAAATATTATTTGAAGGAGAGGGAAAAGTGAAGACATTGGGAGAACCATCTGGAAGGATGCCTAGCTCCAAAGCTATGTGGATTGAGTAATATCATAATTCATAATTCAAATCATAGATGGTGTTATTTTTCATTGATTTGAATTCTAGTGAGAGCCCTGACTTGGACTGGAAGCCCTCCTCTTAGCCTGAGTTGGCTCCTTTTCCCTCAGGTCTCTAAATCCCATGTCCTCAAAGCTTCCACAAACCCCTGGGATGTCAGTGGGCTGTGTATGGCACAGACCTGAGCAGATGACTCCTGCATCCTCCTTATGGCTGCAATCATGCTGACCCCAGTGGAGAGAAGGGCACTCCCCCAGGTTGGACTCATTTCCAAAGCAGCTAAGCTCATCCAGCCAGATGGACCCTGATCCTTTTCCAAAGTGAGAAGAGTCCATGACTTCGAGGGCCACTCCACAACCCAGCTGCCTGCACACCACATGAGCATCACTCATGTCCCAAGAATCATCACAGATGGTCCCCCAGGTGTCATTGTAATAGATTTCAACTCTGCCAGAGCAAGGATCTCTTCCCCCATTCACAAGCCGGAGCTGTCCATTTTCTGTAAGGAAAATTCATGTAATTTGCTTACATTTCCAGTGATTTAGATAAAATTCCTTGGATTATCCAATTCTCTTTCTTACCTGAAAAAAGGACAGGTACCTTTGCTTGATCAGATTGTGAATCATTGAATGGGCTCACTTGAATTTGGTTTCCTGCAAAAAGCACATCACTCAAATTTTGGAGCTGGAATTGGAAGTTGGGTCATGGAGAGGTATATGTGTGTCCTGAAGAAAGGCTTAGGGGTGGGTAAAGGAGAAGAAGTGAGCAAATTAAAAGTAAGAAGTGATTTTAGCCCTAAATGTGGTTCTTACCAACAATTTCTTCCCTTTACATTCTCTTTGCTGTGGCCACTTGACCCACTAATTACCAAAAAGTTTGTGATCTTTTTTAAGAAAGTAGCTCAGTGAAAAAGACTGTAGCATTCCCAGTTGAATACCTTTCTGGAAGTTTTCTTCACCTTCTGCTAGGTGATGAGGAAACATCCCAAACTTGTCTAGAAGTGGCTTCCCTCCTTCATAGCACTGCCACCAACTTCTAGGGAAGGAGCTATTAACATAGTTTATGAATTTTTTAAAATTATATCTATATTTTAATATCATTCATTTCCCATGTAATCCTACATATTTTATTTCATGTATTAAATAGCCTTATTCTGAGGAGAGGTCCACAAACTTTTTAGTTGTTCATTTGTTTTTTAATTGCACCCAATTCTTTGTGACTTCATTTAGGGTTTTTTGGTAAAGATACTGGAATGATTTGCCATTTCCTTCTCCAACTCATTTAACAAATGAGGAAACTTGGGCAAAGATAGTAAAGTGACTTAATCAGGGTCACAGCTCTAGTCAGTGTCTGAGGGTTGTGGGTGATGCACTGGCTCTGGTATTTATTAGTTATGCAATCATGGTCAAGGTACAAAACCCAAGTCTATCTCCTTACTTGCAAAGTTAGCATATAACAATACTTGCATCTCCTAGTTTTCAGGATTATTGTTTGAGAAAAGCACTCCAGGAACTAGCTAATACTTGCTTAAAACATTTTTTTGTTTTTGTTTTTTTTTTTCAGGATAAAAGTAAAAGAAAATTTCCACTTATGAAATTAAAACAATTACTTCATCCTTTTAAGGCAATATGACCTTAGGTTGGAAAAATTATTCTGGGCAAACATTAGTACTACCTGGAGCTTTTGATCTGAATTTATATTGAATGTTATATTGAACTTTTCTTTACTTGAACGTTATTGACTAGACTTTCAGAGGTCATGGGATCCAACCATTCTTATGCTCTTTGTAGGTTTGTCACCAAGTTGACAAGAGGAAATATATTTGGGAAGAAAAGGGGGCAAAATGAACAGAAAGGAGAGGAAATAAAGAAGGAAGGATATGAAGTGAGGACAAGATTGGGGAAGCAGGTGGATAGCAGGACCTGAATATTTTCGTGGTCTAACATAATCCCCTTAGGTTTCAGGCTCTATAAAATGCTTGTTTAACAAACACATAAAGGAAAGAAGGAAATATGCAAGAAATTTAGAACTAATTCCAGAATTGTCAAATTTTAAAATACCAGAATCTTATTCTAAGATTCCAAAAGCCCTTGATATGGCTTTTAGATATCATAGGAGGAAACAGGTGGAAATAGCGTTCTTACATTCCGCCTGAGTTTGCCTTGTGACCGTAGCATCATAATTTGGGAGATCCCTCGAAATCTCTCTTAACAAAAACTGGTGCACAATTCCTCATTCTTCTTCCTGTCCAAGGCTAGTTCATTTTGTTCACTCCTATACCACTGTCTTGAGTCAGTAAATGTTTCCTCCATGATTACTCCACATTAGTATGATTTCATATCCTTTCCTAGACTTGTTGTTCAGGTGTTTCAATCATGTCTGATTCTTCATGACCCTTAGGAGTTTTCTTGGCAAGGATCCTGGAGTGGTTTGCCATTTCCTTCTCCAGATAATTTTACAAGTGGGAAAACTGAGGCAAAGAAGATTAAGTGATTTGTCAGGGTCAAACAGCTAGTAAGTGTCTGAGGCCAGATTTGAACTCAGGAAGATGAATCTTTCTGACTTCAGATCTGTCACAATTTTTACCTCAACACTTAGCTTCCCCTTCCCTAGTGTAGTTGATGGGCCACATCGTATTTCTCTTTCCTAGGAAATATTTACCGAAAACTCCCTAGACAATATACAATGCCACACAGAAGGTAAATTTTTACAATTCCCACCACTACTTCTTCACAGCTGCTGCCAAGGAGAAGCCAGTGCTTAACTGTGGGTTCCTAATTGAATTATCTGATTATCAAAATGGCAATACACTCTTCTACCTTGCCCTTCCCTGTAGGTATCCTCTACTGGTCCATCATTTAAGAAGGGATCCTAGGACCAGACATTAGATTTCCTCTCACTAACCTGAGCAGATCACAGAAGCAACTTTCCTCCTAGAACATGAAGAAGCCCCCAGGACAGTCACAGGACAGTCCCATAAATGGGATTCAGTCCCTGAGCAGTAAAAGGTGTCTGCCAAAATCTGGACACTTCCTTCTCCAAAATAGACTTCTTCTGGGGGTTTCATGGCAAGACCACAATTGAGACGACGGCAAAGAACATTGGCATCTGACAAATTCCAATGGGAGTCACAAAGAGTTCCCCAGACCCCAGAGACTTGGATCTCCACTCTTCCCTCACATCGAGAACTTCCATTCACAAGCCGAAAATCTGTATACCCTGGAGAGGAGAGGGGAAAAAAAACTGACTTTCTAATTCCTTTATCTAGTAGACAAGTGAGAAAAAGTTCATGCCATTTTTTGGATCTTACTTGAACAAATTACTCCAACATCCATGTTGTGGCTGCAGACCCCCTGCGGAATTGGCACTATGGGGCAGAATTGGAGATGGGATTCATCCTCTTTACATTGGAATTCTTTAGCCCATATTTGTCCATTTCCTCTTCCAAAATGAGTTCCATTCAGGACAGAGACAGCTACCCCACACCCAAGCTCAGCACAAATAACATTGGCAGTAGAATGAGTAAATTTCCAGTTACAGACTGTGGCCCATTCTCCTCCAGAATTTACTTCAACCCTTCCAGAACAAGGACCATCCCCTCCAACAAGCTGGACAAATCCTGGGGAGAAATAAAAGAAAGAAATGTTATAGAATGATTTTGAATATAAGATATCCCTGAGGGAGAGTCTCAGCAAAAGAAGGGAAACTCTGTGACATCCCAAAGGAAGAACAGAAATATTCCTTTACTCAATACATGACAATCGATACTTTTTTAATTAAGCATGTTTTTATTTTAAGAAATTTAACATTTATTCATTTTAAATATTATTTTTAAATTTTGAGTTCCAAAGTCTCTTCTTCTCTCCTAACCCTTCCCCACCCACTAAGAAGACATGCAAAAATAATATCAATTATATATGTGAAATCATGGAAAAACACATTTCCATATTAGCTATGACAAAAATATATATGTGTATATATATATATATATATTTATATATATATATACCATAACCTAAATCATCCACTACTTTAACATGGAAGCTGCTAAATCTTGTATGATCCTAACTATGACCTGTGTTTTCAAATTTTTCTTGCATTACTTTCATTTCTTTTCCCAACTTTTCCTCCATCATTCTTATCCTGTTCTTTAGAATTCTTCTTGGGTTTAGATGCAATTTGCATTTTTCCTTTCAGGTTTTTCTTATAGCCATTCTCACATTGTTGTCTTCATCTGAATTTATGTTTTGCTTTTCTCTCCCACCATAGAAAGATTTTTATGGTCACATACTATTTGTTGTTGTTTACTCATTTCCCACAGACTATTCTTTAACTTTGAATTTTATGTTAAAGTCAGGTTCTTCCCACCTGGGGAATGGCAAAGTGGGGAGTGAGTACTATCTCAAGGTTTTCAATATTGTTTTTTTCAAAGCTAGTTCTGAGGATCTGCACATTTTTAGTGGTTCTCTGATAGTGTTATTCGAGGAAAGGTGTGGTCACTGCTCTCTTGATCTGTACTCTAGTCTCTTCACAGTAAGAGTTCCTACTCCCCTGCAACCACAATTGCTAGTATTCCTCTTGGCCCTGTAATTATGACCATGTCTCCTGCTCTCTTGCAACTATAAGCACTAGTGCTTCTCTTCTGCTAGTAACCATGACCAGAGTGGCTACTCCCTTGTCATCAATCAAAAGCCCTTCTCTCCACCCTCTAACTACAACCCAGAAATACTTATGGGTACTAAAGTTGTCAATTAGTGCCAGCTAACCTAGTGTCAGAAAAGGGTCCCCTGAAAGCTCTTTCTGACTAGTTGTTTGATCCTTTTACCACCTGTAGACTGAGAACTTCTGAACTGCTTCTACCATTGTTGTGGCTGCCTCTAAAGCCTACCACTGGTGTTTTCTCCACATGTACTCTGGGCTTTCTCCAACCCCACATCACAAACGTTCACTACCAATCTCTTAAGTTATCTTTGCATGGAAGAATGTTTTCTTTTGACTTTTTGTTGGCTTGCTACTCCAAAATTTGACTTACCTGTCTCCTTTAAAATCTCCTTCTATTCTCTTCTATGTAGTAAAACTAAAAATCAATTATTTTGTTTCTTTTTTCTGTTTTTGTTTTTGTCTGTTTGTTTGTTTGTTTACAATACCACTAGGCTGACACTCTGGATAACCTTTCCTCTCTTTTAAAAAAAAAACCTTTATCACTTGCAACAGATAAGTATGGTCAAGAAAAAGAAATCCATATACAGACTGAGTTATTCTGCACCTCTGGACTATTACCGGTCTATTAGGAAGTGGTGGCATTGTTTATTAGTCTAGAGTTGTGATTGACAAAAATTCTCAAGTCCTTCAAAATTGTTTTAGTTCACTATGTTGACACCATTATATACATTGTCCTCCTGGTTCTACCCATTTTATTCCATATTAGCTTATATAAGATGCCTCAAGTTTCTCTGAATATATCTTTTTCATAATCTTATGGTGAAAATAACATTCCTTTATATTCATAAATCATAATTTTATTCAGTCATTCTCCAACTGATTGATACATTCACTCAGATTCCAGCTCTTTGCAATAACAAAAAGTGCTACCATTCATGTTTTGGGAGATATTTGAATTCTTTTCCAGGGGTGTTTTGGAGCCACTTTTAACTGACTTTCAGAAGTCAATTGTTACATTTTCAATGTGAACATTTGTAGTTCAAAAATAGCAATAAGGGCTTAATTTATTATTTTATTGATTGTATAGACTTAAGAAAGTATAAATAATGCAGATTAAATGTAAGAATATGTGTGAATACATTTCTATTTAAGGGCCTCATTATTAAACATTTAGCTGAATAGCCCTGTACTTTTCTATAAAACTTGCTTGAGTTTAGCAGGAGTTCAGTAAAAGATTTAAGGGATAAAATCATCACTTAATGGAAAGCCTGGAGAATGGAGGGTAAGAACCATAACAACTGATATTTATTTAATGCTTCAAAGTTTGCAGAATGCTTCACAGTTATCATCTCCTTTGAACCTCCTGACATCTGACATCCCTGGTCCTTTCTCTCTCTCTCTCTCTCTCTCTCTCTCTCTCTCTCTCTCTCTCTCTCTCTCTCTCTCTCTCTCTCTCTCTCTCTCTCTCTCTCTCTCTCTCTCTCTCTCTCTCTCTCTCTCTCTCTCTCTCTCTCTCTCTCTCTCTCTCTCTCTCTCTCTTTCTCTTTCTGTCAGACTTCTTTAAGATATATATGTAGGCATATAGTATCACTGAGTCAAAGATGAACAGTTTAGTAGCTTGCTTTCCAAAATGATTATACTGATGTACAATCCTATCCATAGTGCATTAGTATGTCTACTTCACCTATTGTCTACAATTGCTAGTTTCCTTTTCTGTGATAGAGAGAGAGAGAGAGAGAGAGAGAGAGAGAGAGAGAGAGAGAGAGAGAGAGAGAGAGAGAGAGAATTTTGGGCACTATTCTAAGTGCACAAGAGAAAATAAGAGTTTCTATTCTTTAAAAACTTACATTATAATGAGGGAGTCAAAAATGAAGGACAGCTGAAAAGCAGGATGAGGGAAGGGAAGGTAAATTTATGTGAAGTTACATTTATCAATTTTATAAGTGACGTGGAATTTTAGAGTTCTTTTAATTTGAATTTTCTTATTAATGATTTGGAGTACTTTCTCATATGGTTTTTGATAATTGGGTTTATTTCCTAGTTCATTGTACTTTTGACTATCTATAAGGAGACTGACTTTTTCTTAAATATTTGAATATTCTTCATAATTTAGAAATCAGACTTTTACTAGAAGACTTTCCCATGAAGATTTATTTTCTTCTAATTTTAACTATTGATTTTATTTAAAAGCTTTTCATTTTATAGAATCAAAACTGTCTATTTTCTCTCCTGGTTAATTAATGTTTATCTCATCTTTTTAAGTATAATATATAACTTAGAATATAGTTAAATAAATATAAAATAAGCACTTAAAAAGCCCCTGAAGTTCAAATCTTCCCTACAATTACTTATCTCTGACATTTTTTAGAAGTTGAATAATTGCTCTTTTGTCTTGGAACCAATACTTGGTTAACTCTTACCTGGGTTTAAAAAAAAAAAAGTTGAATAACTATCCCATACTGAAACATGGTCTAAGTCAGGAGCTTTTTCTCTTTTCTCTTTTCTCCTCACTTCTTTGACTGATACCTTTATTCTAATCAGAAAACTGACTTGATTTAATTACCTTTGAACCAAAAAATAACTAAATATATTTAAGGCTACTTACATTTTAAATGCATCTCGATGTAAATTTTCCTAATTTCTTATTTGTGACTCCTTCTATGTTCCATTTCATTATCTTTGTTGATTCATTGCTATATTTGTGTTTACTTTCCTCTTTATATTGTAATGTTTTATATATATATTTTTTAAACATTATTTTATTTGGTCCTTTTCATACATTGTTCATTGGAAACAAAGATCGTTTTCTTTTCCTCCCCCTCCCCCCCGCCTTTCCCTCTCCCATAGCCAACGAATGATTCCACTGGTTATCACATGTGTTCTTGACTTGAACCCATTTCCCTCTTGTTGGAATTTGCATTATAGTGTTCATTTAGAGTCTCTCCTCAGTCTTATCTCCTCCAACCCTGTAGTCAAGCAGTTGTTTTTCATCGGTGTTTTTACTCCCACAGTTTATCCTCTGCTTGTGGGTAGTATTTTTTTTTTAGATCCCTGCAGATTGTTCAGGGAAATTGCATTGATACTGATGGAGAAGTCTATCACCTTCGATTGTACCACAATGTATCAGTCTCTGTGTATAATGTTTTCCTGGTTCTGCTCCTTTCGCTCTGCATCACTTCATGGAGGTTGTTCCAGTCTCCATGGAATTTCTCCACTTTATTATTCCTTTGAGCACAATAGTATTCCATCACCAACATATACCACAATTTGTTCAGCCATTCCCCAATTGATGGGCATCCCCTCATTTTCCAATTTTTGGCCACCACAAAGAGCGCAGCTATGAATATTTTTGTACAAGTCTTTTTGTCCATTATCTCTTTGGGGTACAAGCCCAGCAGTGCTATGGCTGGGTCAAAGGGCAAACAATCTTTTATCGCCCTTTGGACATAGTTCCAAATTGCCCTCCAGAATGGTTGGATCAATTCACAACTCCACCAGCAATGAATTAATGTCCCTACTTTGCCACATCCCCTCCAGCATTCATTACTTTGCATAGCTGTCATGTTAGCCAATCTGCTAGGTGTGAGGTGATACCTCAGAGTTGTTTTGATTTGCATCTCTCTGATTATAAGAGATGTGGAGCACTTCTTCATGTGCTTATTAATAGTTTTGATTTCTTTGGCTGAGAACTGCCTGTTCATGTCCCTTGCCCATTTGTCAATTGGAGAATGGCTTGATTTTTTGTACAATTGATTAAGTTCTTTATAAATTTGAGTAATTAAACCTTTGTCAGAGGTTTTTATGAAGATTGTTTCCCAATTTGTTGCTACCCTTCTAATTTTGGTTACATTGGTTTTGTTTGTACAAAAACTTTTCAATTTGATATAATCCAGATTATTTATTTTGCATTTTGTAACTCTTTCTAATTCTTGCTTGGTTTTGAAGTATTTCCCTTCCCAAAGGTCTGACATGTATACTATTCTGTGTTCGCCTAATTTTGTTATAGTTTCCTTCTTTATGTTCAAGTCATTCACCCATTTTGAATTTATCTTGGTGTAGGGTGTGAGGTGTTGATCTAAGCCTAATCTTTCCCACACTGTCCTCCAATTTTCCCAGCAGTTTTTATGAAATAGTGGATTTTTGTCCCAAAAGCTGGGATCTTTGGGTTTGTCATATACTGTCTTGCTGAGGTTGCTTGCCCCCAGTCTATTCCACTGATCCTCCTTTCTGTCTCTTAGCCAGTACCAAATTGTTTTGATGACTGCTGCTTTGTAATATAGTCTGAGATCTGGGACTGCAAGACCCCCTTCCTTTGTATTTTTTTTCATTATTTCCCTGGATATCCTTGATCTTTTGTTCTTCCAAATGAACTTTGTTATGGTTTTTTCTAAATCTGTAAAAAAATTTTTTGGAAGTTCCATGGGTATGGCACTAAATAGATAGATGAGTTTGGGTAGGATGGTCATTTTTATTATATTGGCTCGTCCTACCCATGACCAGTTAATGTTCTTCCAATTGTTCAAGTCTAGTTTTAGTTGTGTGGAAAGTGTTTTGTAGTTGTGTTCATATAGATCCTGTGTTTGTCTCGGGAGATAGATTCCTAAGTATTTTATTTTGTCTAGGGTGATTTTGAATGGGATTTCTCTTTCTAGTTCTTGCTGCTGAGCTGTATTGGAATTATATAGAAAGGCTGATGACTTATGTGGGTTTATTTTGTATCCTGCAACTTTACTAAAGTTGTTGATTATTTCGATTAGCTTTTTGGTTGAATCTCTAGGATTCTTTAAGTAGACCATCCTGTCATCTGCAAAGAGCGATAATTTGGTCTCCTCCTTGCCTATTTTGATGCCTTCAATTTCTTTTTCTTCTCTAATTGCTACTGCTAGTGTTTCTAATACAATGTCAAATAATAGAGGTGATAATGGGCATCCTTGTTTCACTCCTGATCTTAATGGGAATGGATTTAGTTTATCCCCATTGCAGATGATATTAGCTGATGGTTTTAGATATATACTGTTTATTATTTTTAGGAATGACCCTTCTATTCCTATGCTTTCTAGTGTTTTTAGTAAGAATGGGTGTTGTATTTTATCAAAGGCTTTTTCTGCATCTATTGAAATAATCATGTGGTTCTTGTTGGTTTGCTTGTTGATGTGGTCAATTATGTGGATAGTTTTCCTAATGTTGAACCAGCCCTGCATCCCTGGTATAAATCCTACTTGATCATGGTGGATGACCCTTCTAATCACTTGCTGGAGTCTTTTTGCTAGTATCCTATTTAAGATTTTTGCATCTATATTCATTAGGGAGATTGGTCTATAATTTTCTTTCTCTGTTTTTGGCCTGCCTGGTTTTGGAATCAGTACCATGCTTGTGTCATAAAAGGAGTTTGGTAGAACTCCCTCTTTGCTTATTATGTCAAATAGTTTGTATAGTATTGGGATTAACTGTTCTCTGAATGTTTGATAGAATTCACTGGTGAATCCATCAGGCCCTGGGGATTTTTTCTTAGGAAGTTCTTTGATGGCCTGTTGGATTTCTTTTTCTGATATGGGATTATTTAAGAAAACTATTTCTTCTTCTGTTAGTCTAGGCAATTTATATTTTTGTAAATATTCATCCATATCACCTAGGTTGGTATATTTATTGCCATATAGTTGGGCAAAGTAGTTTTTAATGATTGCCTTAATTTCCTCTTCATTGGAGGTGAGATCCCCCTTCTCATCCTTGATGCTGTTAATTTGCCTTTCTTCTTTCCTTTTTTTAATTAAATTAACCAGTACTTTGTCTATTTTGTCTGTTTTTTCAAAGTACCAACTTCTAGTCTTGTTTATTAGCTCAATAGTTCTGTCACTTTCTATTTTATTAATTTCTCCCTTAATTTTTAGGATCTCTAGTATGGTTTTCTTCTGGGGGTTTTTAATTTGTTCATTCTCAAGTTTTTTGATTGGCATTTCCAATTCCTTGGTCTCTGTCCTCCCTAATTTGTTAATATATGCACTCAGGGATATGAATTTTCCTCTAAGTACTGCCTTGGCTGCATCCCATAAGGTTTGAAAGGATGTTTCGCCGTTGTCATTTTCTTCAACAAAATTGTTAATTGTTTCTATGATTTCTTCTCTAACTATCCGATTTTGGAGTATCATGTTATTTAATTTCCAATTAATTTTTGATTTGGGTCTCCATGTACCCTTGCCGATCAATATTTTAATTGCCTTGTGGTCTGAAAAGGCTGCAGTTAATATTTCTGCTTTTCTGCATTTGAGTGCCATGTTTCTATGACCTAGTGTATGATCTATTTTTGTGAATGTGCCATGTGGTGCTGAAAAGAAGGTGTATTCTTTTTTGTCCCTATTTATTTTTCTCCATATGTTTATTAACTCTAATTTTTCTAAGATTTCATTCACCTCTTTTACCTCTTTCTTGTTAATTTTTTGGTTTGATTTATCTAAATTTGATAGTGGTTGGTTCAAGTCTCCCACTAATATGGTTTTACTGTCTTTTTCCTCCTTCAATTCTCCTAGTTTCTCTATTAAAAATTTGGATGCTATACCATTTGGTACATACATGTTGATTAGTGATATTTCCTCATTGTCTATACTTCCTTTTAGCAGAATATATTTACCTTCCCTGTCCCTTTTGATCACGTCTATTTGTACTTTGGCTTTGTCAGATATCATGATTGCAACTCCTGCCTTCTTTCTATCGGTTGAGGCCCAAAAGGTCTTACTCCAACCTTTAATTCTGACCTTGTGAGTGTCAACCCGTCTCATATGTGTTTCTTGAAGACAACATATGGTAGGGTTTTGGGTTCTAATCCAATCTGCTATTTGTCTACGTTTTATGGGTGAGTTCATCCCATTCACGTTCAAAGTTATGATTGTTATTTGTGGATTCGCTGGCATTTTGATATCTTCCCCTAGTTCTGACCTTTCTTCTTTAGCTTTCTCCTTTTGAACCAGTGATTTACTTTAGGTCAGTCCCCCTAGTCCCCTCCCTTGAGATGCTTCCCTTTCTATCCCCTCCCTTTTTATGCTCCCTTCCCCGCCCCCCTCTCCTTCCCTCCCTTTTTGTGCTCCCTCCCCCCTCCCCCTCCTTAATTTTCCTTTCTTTCTTGCCCTAATGGATATGATAGAATTCAGGATCCCACTGGATCTAGATGTTCTTCCCTCTCAGATTTGATTTCACTGAGAGTAAGGTTTAAGTAATTCCACTTCACGCTCTCTTCCTCTCCTTCTCATATGAGAGTTCTTCCCCTCCCCTTCCCATGTGTATCTTTATATGGGAAAGTTTATTCTATTGATTCCCCCCCTACTTCTTGAAGTTAATCTTAGTATTATCGCGGTTCCCCCCTCCCTTTTCCTTTCTTTGCCCCAACTTTCCCCAAATCTTCTTAATGCCCCAATCTTTCCCTATGCATGTTTCTTCTAACTACTCTTATGATGATACAATTTATGAGAGTTACACAAAACATTTTCCCCACATATTAATATATATAATTTGATGTAAATGTAGTCCTTATAGAAGAGAGTTTGACTTAAAGAAAAAGATAAGATTTATCTCCTTTTCCCTTTATTTCATATTTACCTTTTCATGTTTCTCTTGCTTTCTGTGCTTGGATATCGAACTTTCCACAGAGCTCTGGTCTTTTCTTAGCAAATGCTTGGAAATCTTCTATTTTGTTGAATGCCCATACTTTCCCCTGGAAGTATATAGTCAGTTTTGCTGGGTAGTTGATTCTTGGTTGGAGACCCAGCTCTCTTGCCTTTCTAAATATCATGTTCCATGCTTTGCGGTCTCTTAGTGTGTTAGCCGCTAAGTCGTGTGTGATCCTTATGGGAGCCCCCTTATATCTGAAGCTCTTCTTCTTGGCTTCTTGTAGGATTTTCTCCTTTACTTGGAAGCTCTTGAATTTGGCAATTACATTCCTAGGCGTTGTCTTTTGGGGATTTAGTATAGAAAGTGTTCTATGAATCCTTTCTATTTCTATTTTGCCCCCTTGCTCCAGAACGTGAGGGCAATTTTCTTTTATAATCTCCTGTAGAATAATATCCAATTTGTTGTTTACCTCTGGTTTTTCTGGGAGACCGATAATTCGGAGATTTTCTCGTCTCCCCCTGTTTTCCAGGTCTGTGATCTTCTCAGTGAGATATTTTATGTTTTCTTCTAATTCATTAATTTTTTGGGTTTGCTTTATTGATTCTTGCTGTTTTATCATCTCACTTTCTTCGAGGTGCTTAATTCTGGTCATTAGGGACTGGTTTTGCTTTTCAGCCTTGTCTGCCCTTCTATTGGATGCTTCGAGTTCTTTTTCCAATTGAGCATTCTTATCTGTCAGACAGCTGATCTCTTTCTCCCATTTTTCTTTCCAGGTTTCCATCTTTTGGATAAGTTCCAGTTTGAGATCCTCCAGAGCTTGTTGATAGTTTCCATTTTGGGAGGCGTGTTCTGAATTTTTTTGGATTTCTTCCTAATTCTCCTCTTTTCCTTGGGTACTTCCTCCATAAAAGTTTTCAATAGTCACTTTTTCCCTTTCTTCCTGGAGGCTTGATTTTGGGCCATGTGAGCCATCCCTTTGGTGGTTTTATTCCCCTTTCCTTTTTGGTCTGGGATCTGGGTTATATGTGTGGTTTTTCTGTGAATTTAGGTTACTTCAGACTAGTTCTTCCCAGCCTCCAAGGTTTGTTAGAGAGCTGGGTCCCTGATCACAGCCACACTGCCCAGGTGTTCAGTTCCACCCAGATAATCAGCTCGTGATTGGCGCCTGGTGCTCAGCCCCGCCGGGATGTTCAGCGCAGCCCGCCCCAAGTACAGTTCCGCTGGATTCTCCAGTGAAAGTGCCCTGAGACATTTTTTCCTGGCAGTCCCCAGATCCCAAGGACCCTGGAGTGCCCCCCCCCCAGACAGAGACGCTCCCCACTCACTCGCTGTACCGGTGAGCACTCAGGTAGCTCACTCTGGTTTAGTGGGGGAGGTGGGGTGGGGGAAGGGCGGCTCAGTTCACTTTTCTGTGCAAGCTTTTCCTTCTTATTTTAGTGTGGAAATGTTTAAGCCCCATGTACCTTTGCCTCTGTGGGGTACTGGGGAGTCCTTCTGTTCCTCCAAAGGTGATTTTATGCTCCTTTGATGTAGTCTATTTCGTTCGGTGCTGGGGAGAGGAAGCATGTGGCGTCTAGATTGCAGCCATGATTACCCGGAAGTCGACTGGAAGATTCTTAATGACCTCAATAGGAATGGAGAAGCATAGTATACATGGAGCTGTCCAACATTCAGCATAGCCCTCTCTGGTCTGTTCCTGTACTTGGTTCTCTCACTGGGTTGTGATTATGAGTAGCCTCAGATTGGAGGGAGGATATGACCCTTGGTCTATGCCCAGAATATTCTATGAACAGCACTCCCCAGCCAGGAACTAGGGCAGAAGGAGAAACAGAAAACTTTCTTCCATCAAAGGGATCAGATCTCTTGAGTTGTTTGTGTCTGGCCTTCTAGCCCTGAGATCTCTGAATGTTGAAGTTCAGGTTTGGAGATGAACTGTAGGATCTTAGTAAATAAATCATACTTAACCTCTGATGGGAGGCAGCAGATGGCTCTTCAGTCAAAGGACTAGCATGTTTTATATATTTTTTAAACCCTTACCTTCTGTCTTAGAATCAGTACTGTGTATTGGTTCTAAAGCAGAAGAGCAGTAACGGCTATGCAATGAGGGTCAAGTGACTTGCCCAGTGTCACACAGCTAGGAAGTGTGTAAGGTCAGATTTGAACCCAGGACCTCTCATATGTAGGCCTAACTCTCAATCCACTGAGCCACCTAGATGTCTCCTATGTTATGTATTCTTGAGGAAAAACATACTAGAGATGAACTTTGTATTTTAAGCACATTTGACATTTGAATCCAAGCATTGCTTAGTCAAATTCACATAGTCCTACATTACTTTGGAGGCATTTCTCTCAATCAAGACAATTTAAGATAATACTTAAAGGAATTTTGAATAAAGAAAAAGTTATAAATGTTAAAATATAATTTAGGCACTATCTACATCCAGAGAAAGAACTGTGTGAGTAGAAACACAGAAGAAAAACATTTCCTTGACCACATGGTTCTATGGGGATATGATTAGGGATGTAGACTATAAATTGCAAACATTGAGAATATGGAAATGGATCTTGAGCAATGATACATGTAAAACCCAGAGGAACTGCTTATTGGCTACAAGAGAGGGAAAGAAGTAGAGGAGGAAAAGAACATGAATCATGTAACCATGGGAAAATATTCTAAAGTGATTAATTAAATTAATAAATTTAAAAATATAGATAGTTTAAGTTAACATTCTGAATAGTCACTTAATCTTCAACTAGAAGAATTCATTATCTACCTAACTTTGACTTGTATTTCCAGCACTTAGCACAGAGTTTTGCACATCATACAAACTTAATAAATGTCCTTTCCATTCATTCATTCATATTCACAGATATGAAGAGACCCAAAATACCACAGCCCAGGCCTGATTGCTGTGCCACCTCCAGAACTAAAGATGTTATAAACTCAAATGTAGAAAGAACTACATTGGATCCTTACCTAAACAAGTCACCCCAGCATCCCAAAGATGTTGACAGCTGTGTTGTCCCCATCCTCTATGTCCACAGTCCCAGAAGGTTGATTCCTGGCCACTGCAGACAACATCACTGAGCCAGATAGGTCCTGACCCTTCTCCAAAGTAGGCGTACCGATGGGCCTTCACAACAGATCCACATCCCAACTGCTTACACACCACAGCAGCATCCTTCTCATCCCAGCCAAAACTACACACTGTCCCCCACTTTCCCTGATACAGCACTTCTACTCTCCCTTCACACTTGTTTCCATTCACCAGCCTCAACTCCAGATCTGCTCCACCTAAAGCAGAAAAAGAGAGGAAGGAAATGAGCATTTATATAGCACCTACTGTGTGCCATGCACTGTGCTCAGTGCTTTTTATAAATATTATCTTATAAAACATGTATAACCCAGTGGAATGGGTTGTCAACTCCAGGAGTGGAGAGGGAAGAATGGAGGAAGACAACATGGAATCCTGTAACCATGGGGGGGAAATAACAATATTATCTTATTTGATCCTCACAACAGCCCTAGGAGCTGGGTGTTATTATCACCTCCATATTACATATAAGGAAACAGAGATAGACAAAGATTAAGCCATTTGTCCAGTGTTACACAGCTAGGAAGTGTCTGAGGCCAGATTTGACCTGAAGTCTTCCTACTTCCAGGTCCAGCACCATATCCACTACACGACCTTCTTGCCTCTAGATTAGATAGACCTACATTAGAGGAAAGTAACAGTGTTTGAAGTAGTAGGTGCTTCTAAGAAGCTTACTTTACTTTTGATGATTTTCTAAGTAAATCATGTCATAAATAAATAGGGATAGCTTTATATCTTCTTTGTCCATTTTTATTGATTTAATTTATTTCTCTTGTCCAATTTATTTTATTAGTTTAGTAGAGGTTGACTTGATCTATAGAAATCCTTGTGGGCAGTATGTACCAAGAGGTCCCCTGAAAAATCCCAAAAGCCCCTTAGACAAAGTGATTCAGGTCTTGGATTGGGGGGGGGTGACAAACTTCATAACTCTTTCCAGACACATGGTAGCTCAATCCTGAAAAGGCTTGTCATTTCACACACACACACACATACATACACAACTCTAGTCCTTTGGTCTTCTCTAATTCCAGAATATTATTGGAGGGGGGAGTACTGAGTCTATTAAAACAAAAGACAAATTAATAAAAATAAAATAAAAGGAAAGACAGTTCCCATTTGGCTCCCAATACCTTCACTCTTCTGGAAACATCTGGATCTCCAAGATTTTGGGGAAGTGGAAGGTAGAATTATCCTTTCCTCATCAAGGCATCATGGCAACCACCCTCACATGGCAGTTAGACTAGGGGGCTTTGACAGGGCAAATTTGCTCCCCTTGATAACTTGTGTACTTTTTTTTCCCCTTCCTGAGTACATGACCAAGCATCCACCTCAACACAGAACTGTGCCTAGCCTTGAAAGTGAACTGGTGGTTTGGAGCGGTAGGGAGATTCATCACTTCCAGCTAAGTGCAGGCAAAGACAGTTTCTTCATTAGAAAAGATGATTATCAGCAAGAGGATGCCTGAAAGCTGTTTGAATTATGCAGCGCTTAGGTGAAACTTGGGTACATGCATTCAGTGGTCTCACAAACTACTCTGTGTTCCAATGACTTAATTATCAGCCTCCAAGAAGAGATGGTAACTGTCACTATAAATTAAATCAATGATTCCAGGCTCAAGTTTGCATCTGCCAATACATATTTTAGGGGAAACAAATAAAATATGTACCCAATATCTGAGTCATCTTGTATATCCAACATTTCTCCTCCCTCCTTTGGGGAGGCACTCACCACCACATGGGATCCAAAACCTAAGCTTAAAATAATTTATTCCTTAAACACTAGGGAAGAATTCTTATACATTTATCAAATGTAACTTCTTAAAGGATAGTTCTGATGATTATCAAACCCTACTCAAAAAAAACTCCATGATTCCTTATTGCTTCTAGGATAAAATAGAAAATCCTATTTTGCATTTAAAGACCTTGTGAGTCTGGGTCAAATCTAGTTTTGCAGATTGACTTCTCATTACTCACACCCATACACTGTATGTTGCAACTAAACCAATCTACTTTCTGTTTCCCATGAATTAAATTCTTTTACCCATCTTTTATGCATGTTGTCTACCATGCCTAGCATGCTCTCCCTCTTTGTCTCTGCCTCTGGAAATCCCTATTTCCATTCAAGGCACACTTTAACTGTTACTCCCTACATAAAACCCTTCTTAATTCTTTCTCAGCACATAGTATAGTGTCTGACCCGTAAGACTCAATAAAAGCTTGTTGAAGGGAATAAAATAGAATCAAAATATTCATCCTTGGTTTCAGGAACATGCCTAATGTCTCCTTGGTTCATCTCAGGGCAAACAAAACAAAACAAATCCTTTCCAGGATATGAGAGTGGACCGTAAAGTAAAAGCACTAAGCCCATAAAAGTTTTAGTTTTCACAGCAGGAAGAGCATT
Organism: Monodelphis domestica; assembly: GCF_027887165.1. NCBI lineage: Eukaryota > Metazoa > Chordata > Mammalia > Didelphimorphia > Didelphidae > Monodelphis > Monodelphis domestica. The sequence goes on along the minus strand of NC_077228.1, from coordinate 267,884,554 downwards.
TAGAGAAAAATCTGATATAATCTGCTTATTTTTTAACGAGGGAGTTAAAGCAAATTATTCCATACTACTTAGCTAATTAGTGGCAGTTGAGGTCTCCTATCTCCAAATCCATAATTTTTTTCACAATACCTAAAACAGTTGCCTGTCTTTTTTTGAAGGAATGCAATCAGAAAAGTCATTCAGTTATTCCTAGGTTTTCAAGTGTTTTAAACAGGAATGGATGTATTTTTTCAAAAGACTTCTTTCTACATCAATTGATATAATAATGTGTTTTCCTTATTATTATGGTCATTTATGTTTACAGTTTTCTTAATTTTGACATAAACCTGAATTCCTGATAAAAATCCAACACAATCTCAGTGTATACTCTTTTCAATATGGTATTTTAACTTGCCAGTATTTTATTTAAGATGTTTGCATCAATGTTCTTTAGGAATATTGGTTTATAGTTTTCTTTAACTCCTTTGATTTTCCTTGGTTTAGTATAAAGACTATATTTGTAAATGGAAAAGAAAAAAATGTAAAGAATTTGGTAAGATCATTTGGGGGTTTATTCATCATTTATTCATTTTTCTAATATTGGGCTATATAAATTCTTTATTTTCATTTTCATTCTGTTAATCTGGTCATTTTATATTACAAATACACATCATTTCATTTAGTCCATTTTATTGGGCAAAAAAATTTCTAGTGATTTCTTTTCTTTCTGCTTCATTAGTTGTAAATTTCCCTTTTTATTTTATTACTAAAATTATTTTCCTCTACTTTCTCATCAAATTGGAAATGACATATATTTATTAGATTTTTTAAAAATCAATTCTAGTTAAATTTATTATTTCATTGGAGTTTTGACTTTAAATATATCAGTTTCTTTGAATTTCAGAATTTCTATTTTGTTATTCAATTGAGATTTTTAATTTGTTTGTTTTTCTATTTTTTCTAGTTGCATGCCTAATTCATTGATATGCTCTTTTCCTTGTTGATTTATGAAAATGATGCAGAGAGTTTTTGTCCTAAGATTTGCTTTGGCTAGATCCCCAAATATCTAGTACATTGCCCTATTCTTCTCATTTTATTTGATGAAGTTATCCATTATTTCTTTGATTTGTTCTTTGACCCACCAGTTCTTGTGAATTGTTACTTAGTCCTCAATTAACTTTTAATCCTTTTTTCAATGGTTCCTTGCTTAGCTTAATTTTTATGGCATTCTGGTCAATAAAAGATATTTGTAGTTTTACTGTAGTTGCATTTGTTTATGTGGTTTTTTTACTGTAATACATAACCAATTTTAGTAAGGTGCTAAGCATAGCTTTAAAATAGTCCTTTCTATTTTTGTTGAATAATTGCCAAAAAGTTATATCTAACTTTTCCAAAATTCTACTGTGTCACATATTCCTTCTCAAAGAGAATAGGAGTGAATCAAGGATGACCATTTTCACCAGTACTACTTAATATAGTACAAGAAATGCCAGTGGAAAGAAATTGAAGGAATTAGAATAGAAAATAAGGAAACAAAACTATCACTTTTGTAGATGATATGATGGTATACACAGAGAACCCCAGAGAATCAATGAAAAACTAATAGAAACTTAACAACTTTAGCAAAGTTGCAGGATATAAAATAAACCTATGTAAATTGTCAGCATTTCTATATATCAGCAATAAAGTTAAAGAGCAAGAAATAGAAAAGGAAATTCAACTTAAAATAACTGTAAGTAATATAACAATGTCAAATATTATAACAATGTGAAAAAGGATAGACTCAGAAATGGTCATAGGATTTAGCAATAATGAGATTGTTAGCCATATGATTTCAATTAAGTAGTGGAGATACAAGCAAGAGAAAAGTAAGTGACAGCAAAGGATATAGACACCTTTTTTCTCCCAGGGATTAAATAATGAAGAGAAAGAGATATAGAAGAGTACACCTTGAGGGAATGGAAAAAATCAAGTAAAAGATTTGGAGGGTTTATCTGTTTTAAGGCAAAGGGATGATTGATGGGACAATTCATACCTTGTTAAAGGTATGAGGAAAAAGAAGGTACAGGTAGAAGGGCTTGGTGCTGGAAAGGAAAAAGGTCACCTCTTCCGACAAGACAGAAGCAAAAAAAGGACACTCTTTTTGGCTTCTTTTCCTACCTTCTCATCTAAGACTTGATACATATTTTGCTAGGGGGAAAAAAACCTGACATCTTCCCACAGGTGTTCCCTCTGGTCCCCTTCTCATTTCATATCATTCAGATGCTTTACACCACTTTCTTTTTCTTCATTCCTGTCTCACAGGAAGAGGAAACCCTTCTCCTTGTCAAGGAAATCCCCTTTACAGGCTCAAGTGATCCCCTCCATCCCATCTTCTCCAGTAAATTGCCCTTTCTATCATACTTTCTCGTTTATCAGAAGAAGCCAGAGTTTTCTCTCTCTCTCATTCCTTAATATCTTCCTTCTATTGTAAATATTATAAATAAACTACCACAAATTCCATTTACTTTAGTAACTCATTTTGGGATTTAGAAATTAAATCCCTGGCGACCACCTAATTAATATATTCAAAGTCCAACCACAATTTAATTTTGATAAAGGTCATTAGAGAAGATTTTGTACAACCCTATCATTTTACAAGAGAGGAAACTGAGCATGAGGAATTTTAAGTAATTTTTTAAGATCATAAAACTATGTGCCTCAGTGTATAAAGAGCCAGATGGGAGGTCCTGGGTTCTAATCTAACCTCAAAGACTTTCTGCCTGTGACCATGGGCAAGGCACTTAACCTAAATTGTCCATCTTTTGCTCCTCTTCTGCCTTGGGGCCAATACTAAAGATCAATTCTATGACAAAAGGTATGGGTTTAAAAAAAAGATCACACAACTAGTTAGTGAAAGAGCCAAGATTTCCTAGATTTCTAGACCAGAATTCTTTTGAGTATAACTGTAAGAACAAAGACAGGAAATTGCTCAATTTCCTCACCTAGGAGCTGAAGGGGTAGCAAAAAATAACCAATGAATAAATATTTACTGAGTATACTAAAAAAAAGTTACTGAGTCACTAAATCCTGTTGGCCTCAGTTTCTTCATCTGTAAAATGAGCTGGAGAAGGAAACAGTAAAACACTCCAGTGTCTTTGCCAAGAAATCCCCAAAGGGGGTCACAGAGAGTCAGACATGGTTGAAAAGTAACACAAAGGTAATAGGGAGCTTTGAGTAACTTTGAATAAGTAGTGGAATATCATAGACTCATAAGAAAATGTATACACCAGGAAACGCACATTGAAACATAGAAACAAGTGTTAGAGGATTTAAGAAGGAAAATATGTGTCCTGATTTTTTTTTTTTTAAAACCTTCACTTTTCACCTTAGAATCAATACTATATATTGGTTCTAAGGCAGAAGACTATTAAGGGCTAGGCAATGGGGGTTAAATGACTTGCCCAGGGTTACACAGTGAGGAAGTGTGTGAGGCCAAATTTGAACCTAGGACTTTCCATCTCTAGGCCTGGCTCTCAAGCCACCGAGCCATCCATCCAGCACCACCTCCACACCCTCCATTTTTTTTTAAGAAAGCAAATTTAGCAATTTATACATTCGTGAATATGACTTCTATTCCTATTTAAATTATAACATATTATTAAAGCTATGGCTTGTGAACTAAAAGAAACACTAAACATTAAAGGAAAGTATGACTTCATCATGACGGGATTAGGCAGAATTAATCTCATTTAATTATTTTTACAAGAGTATCAAGCCAAAATTAAGAGAATACCATAGGCATGATATACTTGGATTTCAACAACACATTTTGTAAATTATTTCTTATCATGATTATAGATTTTATCTTATAATGTGTGTGTTAGCAGGCTTTGGATTGCATTGAATATCTAGGTCTAAAGGTTAGTAATGGAGGACTTGATTTCAGCTTGGAGGAGGGTCTTTTGTAGGATGTCTGAAGAAAACTCTTGTTAGTTTTGTGATGGTCAGTATTTTCTCCAGCTTACTATATGAGATGGATGCAAGCCTGGGATGAAGGGAAGGAACAAAAGTTCTCTTTTGTTGGTCCAACCTTTCTAAAGAGATAAATTCTTGATCATTCTACTGCAAATATGGAAATGAGTTTTGAACAATCTCATCAGCTCTGGGAGGAGAGAGGGAAGAAGAGGGTGAAAAATCATTAATCATGTAACTATGCAAAAATATTCTAAATTTAAAAAGAATTTAAACAGAGAGGAATTCTTTTGATTTTAGAGGACCTAGGAACTCTTTTCCTGTGATGAGAGACTGACACAAGACTTATTATAATATCTAGCATTTCTATAGTGTTTATAGATGTGCAAAGCACTTTACAACTATTCATTATATTTAACATTGAGACAGAAGTGTTTATCTAGATCATAGAAAATGCCTCTTTAGGTAATGAAAAATGACACTGTCAGCAGAGTGAGGAAATGGAGAATACAGTGTACAGTTTATACCAGGGACCAGAAATCAATTTAATCACCACCTGTTCACTTGGTTCTGGGCTTCCTACTCTCATAGAAGTACAAGACTGGGATTGTACTCAGGAGCTGGAAATACTGAGATTTAACAGAGAAGCAGTCAATATACAGACCAGGAAAGGCACGCTTTCTAAAAATCAAGAGAATTATAAATCTTCCCCAATCCTGGAATTCAAATCCCATGCCTATTCAGGTTCCAGAATGCTTCCAGTCTTCAAACAATTTAATCCATGGATCATCTAAACTACCAAATCAACAAAGTCAGGGCCATTTCTTGGTGCCTGCCACAAGGTATCATCTGAACTGGCAATGGATTGGCTGAGAGGAGGGACCCAGGAGACTGATTCTCATTCTTCATATCAAGGAATCTGAAGATATCAGGTCACATTATATATTCTCAAATTTATTGCCTGTAAAATGTAGATGGGAGTGATCTGTCCCTTGGGTGGGGGCGGGGTGTAATTCAGAGTGAGGGAGACAGAACTTCCTTCCTTTGGAGCTAGATACCATGAAAAAAAATTCAGTTAAGCAAGAGGTGTGGTCCTTGCCCATGGGCAGAGTGGCACAGGCTGAATCTGCACAAGCCCTAGACTGGGGAGCAGGAAGAGGCAACAGATAGGATCTGGTCACAGTTGAAATCTCTCCCCTCCCAATGACAGAAGCTACAAAATCTTTCCTTTTTTCTTTACTCACTAAAAATAACCACCACCCAAGGGCAGCTAGGTGGCTCCCAGACTGGGAGATGGGAGGTTGTAGGTTCAAATTTGCCTTCAGATATTTCCTAACTGTGTGTCCCTGGGTAAGTCATTTAACCCCCACTTTCTTTTTTTAAAAACCCTTACCTTCTGTCTTAGAATCAGTACTATGTATTGATTCCAAAGCAGAAGAGTGCTAAAGGCTAGTCAATGGGGGTTAAGTGACTTTCTTTCTTTCTTTCTTTCTTCCTTCCTTCCTTTCTTTCTTCCTTCCTTCCTTCCTTCCTTCCTTCCTTCCTTCCTTCCTTCCTTCCTTCCTTCCTTCCTTTCTTTCTTTCTTTCTTTCTTTCTTTCTTTCTTTCTTTCTTTCTTTCTTTCTTTCTTTCTTTCTCTCTCTCTCTTTCTTTCTTTCTTTCTTTCTTTCTTTCTTTCTTTCTTTCTTTCTTTCTTCCTTCCTTCCTTCCTTCCTTCCTTCCTTCCTTCCTTCCTTCCTTTCTTTCTTTCTTTCTTTCTTTCTTTCTTTCTTTCTTTCTTTCTTTCTTTCTTTCTTTCTTTCTTTCTTTCTTTCTTTCTTTCTTTCTTTCTTTCTTTCTTCCTTTTATTTAAACCCTTACTTTCTGCCTTTACATCAATATTATGTATTGTAATATGTAATTATGTAAGCCTGGCTCTGCCACCCAGTTGCAACCTTAACCCCTCTTTCTAGTCCTTACCACTCTTCTGCCTTAGATACCCCTGGATTCAAAAACAGAAGGCAGGGTTGTTGTTGTTGTTGTTGTTGTTGTTGTTGTTGTTGTTGTTGTTGTTGTTGTTGTTGTTGTTTTTTAGTAAACCACCCAACCATTCAGCCCAAGCCAGGACATCACAGACAATAAATGCTATTGTTTAACAGATTGAATAACTAGCTCAGCTGCTGAAGGGCAGTTTCCCATTTGCCACTTAGACAACATTCTCCTCTTCTCACACTCATATGATAAGTCCTTGTGAATCTTCAAAATTCTCAGACTTGTGAATGTTAAAAATTTCCCCATTGGGGAATTCTCCATTGGAACAACTCTCTACTGGGAACATTTCCCATTTGGACAGTGAGAACTCTACTTAGATCAGAAATGGGAAGACCTCTACACAATACACCACAATTTGCTCAGCCATTCCCCAATTGATGGGCATTCCCTCGTTTTCCAGTTTTTGGCCACCACAAAGAGCACAGTTATGAATATTTTTGTACAAGTCTTTTTGTCCATTATCTCTTTGGGGTACAGACCCAGCAGTGCTATGGATGGACAAAGGGTAGACATTCTTTTGTCGCCCTTTGGGCATAGTTCCAAATTGCCCTCCAGAATGGTTGGATCAGTTCACAACTCCACCAGCAATGAATTAATGTCCCTACTTTGCCACATCCCCTCCATTACTTTCCTTTGCTATCATGCTAGCCAGTCTGCTTTGTGTGAGGTGATACCTCAGAGTTGTTTTGATTTGCATCTCTCTGATTATAAGAGATTTAGAACACTTCTTCATGTGCTTATTAATAGTTTTGATTTCTTTATCGGAGAACTGCCTATCCATGTCCCTTGCCCATTTATCAATTGGAGAATGGCTTGATTTTTTGTACAATTGATTTAGCTCTTTATAAATTTGAGTAATTAAACCTTTGTCAGAGGTTTCTATGAAGATTTTTTCCCAATTTGTTGTTTCCCTTCTGATTTTAGTTACATTGGTTTTGTTTGTACAAAAGCTTTTTAATTTGATGTAGCCAAAATTATTTATTTTACATTTTGTGATTCTTTCTCTGTCTTGCTTGGTTTTAAAGTCTTTCCCCTCCCAAAGGTCTGACATGTATACTATTCTGTGTTTACCCAATTTACTTATGGTTTCCTTCTTTATGTTTAAGTCATTCACTCATTTTGAATTTATCTTGGTGTAGGGTGTGAGGTGTTGATCTATTCCTAATCTCTCCCATACTGTCTTCCAATTTTCCCAGCAGTTTTTATGGAATAGTGGATTTTTGTCCCAAAAGCTGGGATCTTTGGGTTTATCGTATACTGTCTTGCTGAGGTTGCTTTCCCCCAATCTATTCCACTGATCTTCCTTTCTGTTTCTTAGCCAGTACCAAATTGTTTTGATGACTGCTGCTTTGTAATATAGTTTAAGGTCTGGGACTGCAAGGCCCCATTCATATGTGTTTTTTTCATTATTTCCTTGGATATTCTTGATCTTTTGTTATTTCAAATGAATTTTGTTATGGTTTATTCTAAATCAGTAAAGAAATTTTTTGGTAGTTCAATGGGTATGACACTAAATAGATAATTAAGTTTGGGTAGGATGGTCATTTTTATTATATTGGCTCGGCCTATCCATGAGCAGTTAATGTTTTTCCAATTGTTCAAGTCTAGTTTTAGTTGTGTGGAGAGTGTTTTGTAGTTGTGTTCATATAGTTCCTGTGTTTGTCTCGGGAGATAGATTCCTAAGTATTTTATTTTGTAATAAGGTGATTTTGAATGGGATTTCTCTTTCTAGTTCTTGCTGCTGAGCTGTGTTGGAGATATGTAGAAAAGCTGATGACTCATGTGGGTTTATTTTGTATCCTGCAACTTTGCTAAGGTTGTTGATTATTTCAATTAGCTTTTTGGTTGAATCTCTAGGATTCTTTAAGTAGACCATCATGTCATCTGCAAAGAGTGATAACTTGGTCTCCTCCTTGCCTATTTTGATGCCTTCAATTTCTTTTTCTTCTCTAATTGCTACTGCTAGTGTTTCTAGTACAATATCAAATTATAGAGGTGATATTGGGCATCCTTGTTTCACTCCTGATCTTATTGGGAATGCATCTAGTTTATCCCCATTGCAGATGATATTAGCTGATGGTTTTAGATATATACTGTTTATTATTTTTAATGAACGACCCTTCTATTCCTATGCTTTCTAGTGTTTTTAATAGGAATGGGTGTTGTATTTTATCAAAGGCTTTTTCTGCTTCTATTGAGATAATCATATGATTCTTGTTGGTTTGTTTGCTGACGTGGTCAATTATGTGGATGGTTTTCCTAATATTGAACCAGCCCTGCATCCCTGGTATAAATCCTACTTGATTATGGTGGATGACCCTTCTGATCATTTGCTGGGGTCTTTTTGCTAGTATCCTATTTAAGATTTTTGCATCTATATTCATTAGGGAGATTGGTCTATAGTTTTCTTTCTCTGTTTTTGACCTGCCTGGTTTTGGAATCAGTACCATGTTTGTGTCATAAAAGGAGTTTGGTAGAACTCCCTCTTTGCTTATTATGTCAAATAGTTTGTATAGTATTGGGATTAACTGTTCTCTGAATGTTTGATAGAATTCACTGGTGAATCCATCAGACCCTGGGGATTTTTTCTTAGGAAGTTCTTTGATGGCTTGTTGGATTTCATTTTCTGATATGGGATTATTTAAGAATTCTATTTCCTCTTCTGTTAGTCTAGGCAGTTTGTATTTTTGTATATATTCATCCATATCCCCTAAATTGGTGTATTTATTGCCATATAATTGGGCAAAGTAATTTCTAATGATTGCCTTAATTTCCTCATCATCAGAGGTGCTGTCCACCTTTTCTTCTTTGATGCTATTAATTTGCTTTTCTCCCTTCCTTTTTTAAATTAGATTGACCAGTACTTTGTCTATTTTGTTTGCTTTTTCAAAGTACTAGCTTCTTGTCTTATTTATTAAATCAATAGTTCTATCACATTCGATTTTATTAATTTCTCCCTTAATTTTTAGGATTTCTAGTTTGGTTTTCTGCTGGGGGTATTGAATTTGATTGCTTTCGAGTTTTTTTATTTGCATTTCCAATTGATTGATCTCTGCTCTCCCTAGTTTGTTGATATATGCACTCAGGGATATGAATTTACCTCTGATTACCACTTTGGCTGCATCCCAAAAGGTTTGAAAGGATGTCTCGCCATTGTCATTTTCCTCGATAAAATTATTAATTGTTTCTATGATTTCTTCTCTAACTAAACGATTTTGGAGTATCATATTGTTTAATTTCTAATTAGTTTTTTATTTGGTTTTCCATGTACCTTTACTGATCATTATTTTTATTGCCTTGTGATCTGAGAAGGCTGAATTTATTATTTCTGCTTTTCTGCATTTGTGTGCTATGTTTCTGTGACCTAATGTATGGTCAATTTTTGTGAATGTGCCATGTGGTGCTGAGAAGAAGGTGTATTCCTTTTTATCCCTATTTATTTTTCTCCATATGTCTATTAATTCTAATTTTTCTAAGATTTTATTCACTTCTTTCACCTCTTTCTTATCTATTTTTTGGTTTGATTTATCTAAATTTGATAATGGTTGGTTTAAGTCTCCCACTAATATGGTTTTATTGTCTATTTCTTCCTTCAATTCTCCTAGTTTCTCCATTAGAAATTTGGGTGCTATATTATTTGGTGCATACATGTTGATTAGTGATATTTCCTCATTATCTAAAGTCCCTTTTAACAAAATATAATTACCTTCCCTATCCCTTTTGATGAGGTCTATTTTTGCTTTGGCTTTATCAGATATCATGATTACCACTCCTGCCTTCTTTCTATCAGTTCACGCCCAGAAGGTCTTACTCCATCCTTTAATTCTGACCTTGTGGGTGTCAACCCGCCTCATCTGTGTTTCTTGAAGACAAAATATGGTAGGATTTTGGATTCTAATCCATTCTGCTATTTGTCTACATTTTATGGGTGAGTTCATTCCATTCACGTTCAAAATTATGACTGTCATTTGTGGACTCCTTGGCATTTTGATATCCTTCCCTAATTCTAACCTTTTTTTCTTCGGCTCTACTTTTTAGTCCAGTGATTTACTTTAAATCAGTTCCCCTTGTCCCCTCCCTTGATAGGTTTCCCTTTTTAGTCCCTCCCTTTTTGTTCCCTCCCCTTCCCCCATCTCTTTCCCTCCCCTTTTGTTTTCCCTCTCCCCCTCCCCCCTTGGTTTTCTCTTCACCCTACCCTTGTTGGGTAAGATAGAATTTAATATCCCAATGGATCTGGATGTTTTTCCCTCTCAGAGTTGATTTCCCTGAGAGTACGGTTTAAGTAAAAATTCTCTTCCTCTCCTTCTTATAGGGGTTTTCTTCCCCTCCCCTTCCCATGTGAATCTTTGTGTGAGAACGATTATTCTATTTGGTTTTTCTTTTCTCCCTATTTACACATTACATTTTCCCCACATTTTAGTATACATAGATTGATATAAATGTAGTCCTTATAGAAGAGAGTTTGAGTAAAAGAAGAAGATAACATTTTTCTCCTTTTCCCTTTCCTTCATATTTAACTTTTCAGGTATTCCATGCTCTTTGATTTTCGATATCAAACTTTTCACAGAGCTCTGGTCTTTTCATTGCAAAAAGTTGGAAATCTTCTATTTTGTTGAATGCCCATACTTTCCCTTGGAAGTATATAGTCAGTTTTGCTGGGTAGCTGATTCTTGGTTGAAGACCCAGCTCTCTTGCCTTTCTGAAGATCATGTTCCATGCGTTACGATCATTTAGAGTAGAACTTGCAAGGTCTTGTGTGACCCTGATTGGCAATCCTTTATATCTAAATTGTCTTTTTCTGGCTTCTTGTAGGATTTTTTCTTTTGTTTGAGAGTTTTGGAATTTGGCAATTACATTCCTGGGAGTTGTCTTTTGGGGGTTTAGTGTAGAAGGTGTTCTGTGAGCTCTGTCAGTGGCTGTATTGCCCCCTTGTTCTAGAATTTCTGGACAATTTTCTTTGATTATCTCTTGTATTACGATGTCGAGTTTGCTGTTCATTTCTGGCTTTTCTGGAAGTCCAATTATTCTTAAATTATCTCTTCTCCCTCTATTTTCCAAATCTGTCACTTTGTCAGTGAGATATTTTATGTTCTCTTCTAATTTCTTGGTCTTTTGGCTTTGCTTTATTAGTTCTTGCTTTAAAGCCTGGTTTTCTTTTACCGTTTGGTCAAACTGGTTTTGTAGATGCATGAATTTCTTTTGCATTATTTCCCACTTTTCCTCCCAGAAGGCTTCCATCTTTTTGATCATTTCAGATTCAAATTCTTCATGGTTTTGTGGAGAGTTTCCCTTTCCTTTGGAAGGTTTCAGAGCATTTTCTTGTGTTTCCTCTTCTATCTCTTCTGTGTTTTGTATTTTTGCTCCATAAAATGTGTCCAAAGTCACCCCCTTTTTCTTGTTTTTTTTTTTAATTTTGGGACTTTTGTGGGTCTGTGTAGTTTATGTCATCTCTATCTGAGTGGGGGGTACTAGCATTTCTTATCTCTGTCTGGCGTTCAGAGGTTTTAGCGCTAGGCAGATTGTCTGTTCTATGCAGTTGTTGTTCTGTCTTCCCGGGAATCCAGGAATTTCTGGTGTGTCCCTGTTACTGCCCTCCTCTCCTCAGCACCCTCCTGATGCTTCTCTGTTGCCTTACTTCCAAGCTCTAAGCCTGGCTTGGCCCTTGTTCCTGTGCCTTAGCCGGCCAGCGGCAGCATTCTGAGGGGGGAGGGGCCGTGGCTTCCTGGAGCTCCGAGGGCTCCTAATGAGATTAGCTTTCCCTGAGTTGAATTTAGTATGCCTTGAGGTGGGGACTTTTTTTCATGAGACTCTGATGGAAGGATGTATCCAGGGGATTACAAGCTCCCCCCTCTCTCTCTGTTTCCCTGCTGTCTGGGTGCCCCCTCAACTGGGTTAGGTTGTTTTCAGCATGTGGCCTTCAGAATAGCCGGCTCCAGAGGCCCTTTTGCCAGTCCTGAGGGTTGCTGTTGTTCCAGAAGACCCTGCTCTCTGAGGGGGAGGGGCTGTGGCTTCCCGGAGCTCCGAGGGCTCCTCCCAGGGCGTTACAAGCTCCCCCATCTCTCTCTGTTTCCCTGCTGTCTGAATGCCCCCTCAACTGGATCAGGTTGTTTTCAGGAAGAGGCCTTCAGAATATCAGGCCGTGGGGCTCTGAGGTTGCCTCTACTGCCTCAGACTCGAACTTGGCTCTCTGAGCTGGGGGGATGGGTCCTAGGACCTTCCTTCTGCCTACCTCTTAGGTCCAAGTGGTCTCGGGTTCTGGCTTTTGGGGGGGGACATACCTTTTGATCCAGGTCCAGGTCCAGGAGGAGGACTCCCGGGGTATATGCTGTTGATCGTTTTTAATTTCGGTGCCCTAGGAGCATTCGGTTTGAGATCAGTAAGGAAGGGTTTCAGGAGATCTGGACTTTAGCTTTCTCTAAGCCACCATCTTGACTGGAAGTCCATATTGCAAAGTTTTGAAAACCCCTGAAGTCACTTTCAGGGAAAAGACACAGCACTGAGATTAGCCCCAGAGCACAGTAAGAAAGTGGGACTAGATTGGTATCATAGGGTGGCTTCATACCTTGACCATTTGCCATATTAGAAGCCACATAAAGGTTAAAATTCTTCTTGGGAAAACTGAGGCCATTGAAAGCTGATTCTAGGGGGCAGCTGGGTAGCTCAGTGGATTGAGAGCCAGGCCTAGAGATGGGAGGCCCTGGGTTCAAATTTGGCCTCAGACACTTCCCAGCTGTGTGACTCTGGGCAAGTCACTTAACCCCCACTGTCTAGCCCTTACCACTCTTCTGCCTTGGAACCAATATATAGTATTGATTTTAAGACAGAAGGTAAGGGTTTTTTTTTTCAAAAGATTAAAAAAAAGAAGAAAAGAAATAAAAAAGGAGTAAGTTTTTTGCTTGAAATGCAATTGCCACTGCAATCAAATTCAATGTACATATATATGATGACATGGGCACTGTACCCCCAGAAACCCAGGGGAACTATTATCAGGGAAACTCCCTTGTTTTGCATCCTCCTGACTCTTAACATAGAAACACCCAATGACCCCACCTAGGATCCTGAGATGTTTACCCTCTTTTGTCCTCTAGACTTAAGATGAACAAAGGTGAATCTTTATGCCTCCAGGCAGACACCAGCCAGATGACTACCTCATCCCACCAATTGCCTGAGGGACTAGTACTCTATAGGTCAAGTCCACACCATGACATAGCATCAATTGTAAAATGGATAAAAGCCCCAGAACTGATGTCAGCCCCATGGGGGAATAGCCTTTCCTTTCATGCTGTCCTCCCAAGGAACTGCTCCCCATCTTGCTGTCCCACCTTGCTATCCTCCTGGCCATTCTCAACATTACTTTCTAAATTAATAAACCTCTTTTTTTGTTTTTAAGCTAAGTTTTGGAGTCTTGCATGCTTGCAAAAGGTATCCTTCCCGAACCCCAAGGTTATCCTTCCCGCCCATAACATTTTGACTCCCAACGTTTTTGGCTCTCCTGAAAGCTACTCCTGTACTCTGGATTGTCCACAAGGACACAGCTTCTCAGGTAGGAAGGAGCCTTTTCTTTAACTCCTGGAACCCCCATCTTTTCGGTGATATCTTTGTGGGAACTCTGTCCTGCTCTCTCTCCCATCAGCCCCAGATAAGTCTGGCTGCTGGAGTTTGGGGTCTATCTGTTAGCTTCCCCTTCTGATACTAGAAGGAGTTCTGGTTTGTGGGGAGTCTCTCCTCAGTCTTACACTGAGTGCTCTTGGTCAGGCAACCTCTGTGGATGCACAGTTGTTGACCCTCCGTTGTGGAATTAGCGATTCCGCATCTAAATGGGACAGAGACAGAGAGTACCCTGAATTTCCCCTTTGGGTTGTATACTTGAAAATTGGAAAAAATTGGCACTAAAGAAAAAGCAACCAATTTCTTTTTGTAATGTTGACTGGCCATTTTACATCCTAGGTAAGCAAGAGGCATGGCCTTTCCATGGCACCCTAAAATTGAAATTTTTATTTTCTTCAGCCTGAGGTCAAGCCAAATAGGGACTAGCCCACCCAATTAAGACAAAGGGAGAAGCATGCTTGCAGGCCTCTCCTGTTGGGAAGAGATCAAGTCTAAGCAGCCTGAGAGAAAATTTAATTGGATTTTTCGTTTGTTTTCTCTCATGTTAAATAGCTGAGCAACATAAAAAAAATGATGAGGAAACTGATTTCTTGTTACCCTGAATTCTAACACCAGGTGGCAATTGGACATACTGTATGGACAGAAGCTCCTTACCTTTCAGCTTTATTCTCTCACTAGGATCCCAGTTCTCCAAACTCTGCAAGTCACTTGGATTTTAAGGCAAGGGCCTGCCAAGAAATCCAGGCAGAGACTGGAGTTATCAGTTCACTGATCAGATCTACCTTCTCCTCTACTGCAGAGAGGAAGGGGGTTGATTCTGAACAGAGAGACAACTGGTGAGAAAGCCCTATTTGGGGAATTTTTAAATGTCTTATACTTTTAAAACTAAGGTTTTTTTCAACTTGGAGAACATCCTATTAGTTATCTTCTGTTTTGAGGTAAACAGGGAGAGATAAGAAGACCTCATAAATCTCCTTTTCCTGTCTGCTAGCCAGAAGGAAGTAATGTTTAAATCGATTAGAGGTATTTATTGGTATTTTATTTCAAAATCGTGATCTTGTATTTATATGGGTTTAGAAAATAACATCCTAATTTTAATTTTGTCAGACAGTGAAATTTCAGTTTGTATAGAAAGGCACAGATCCGTTTTGTAAAATAGGTTTTAGCAGTGTTTAAACTTACCAAAAATGGGTTTTTGTTTAAAATTATCAAATGGTTTTCATTTCAATGGTTTTCATCCCAGTGTATTAAAGTTGGACTAACTTTATTATTACATTTAACTTCTTGGTCTTGAAAATAGATTATCAGCGTGCTTGTCAAAAGGCTTGCTTTAAGGTTTACAGTCCTTAAAAGGTTTCAAATCTCTAAATTTAAAATAGATCCTGTAATACTAAATGCTTTATGAAATTTTTTTGAAATGTTATGTAAGTTGCTGCTGAAACATGTATGTTAAATATTGTTTGGATGTGAACAAGCTCATTGTAAACCTGACTCTACCATAGATTTTGTTCAATATTCAGTGGTTACCTCAGTTTACCAATTTGTTCTATGAATTGAAATTTATAATGGATGAGCCTTATGCTAAAGATGGTTCAATGATGTAATCCTTTAAATCAGAATTCTTTTGGGTTACCGATTAGCAATTGAAGTGAGACCAATAGAATGTTTGTTTGACTTATGATGGTAAAGGCATGTCAGAGAAGGTGAAGAGGTATGTTGGTTTTGAATTCCGAAGAAAGAGGGACTTTGTTCTAAAGTCCATAAAGCTTCAGTATGCAGGTTTGTGAAGGAAGAATGGAAGTTGTGTTCTGCTTTTTGAGCAGAGGGTTTTGAAGGAAAAGAGAGAGAGAAAAGGTGAAAGAGAACAGATAGATGTTTTGTTCTCATAATTGGATCTTTAACTTAGGGATCATTTCTAGAATTGATGTATGTAGTTTTGGAAAATCACAAATAATTCTGGAATTTCTCTGAAAATTCCTTAGAGAGATTCCTGACTGGCCTTGTCTTAGTTCCTTCAGATGGCCTAAGCTGATCTAGCCCTGATATGTATTTACTGTAGAGCTAATGAATTCAACATTCCTATTCAGGTTTTATGACTAAATTGTGACAATTTAAATATTCCTAAAACATGTAAGAATAATTGCTATAATGTTGACTCATAGGCTTTAAGGAATCCTTAGAGAAGACAAATGGTCACAAAAGCTTGTCTGAGGGTATGGAAATGTGCTTCTTGTCTGCTGATAAGCAGAATTTCTCTGAGCTGTAATGGGTGAGACTTGTCCTTTAAGGAAAAAGAAGGCTTCTGGGATCCAGTGGCAAGTGCTCAAAGGAGAAAGTCCTGGGATGTTATAGAGAAGGCAGGCCAAAGCTCACTTTGTACTGAATTTTCCTAACCATCTAGGCTGCTAATCCTTGAGTGAAACAATAATGGCAACGACAGCCTTGCTTGGTACATGAAGCCTCTCACTGTGTCCTTTGTGACATGAGAAGATATTTTCCCTTCTGGGCCTTCTTCCTTTGTGACAAATTCCCATAATCAGCACATAATACAAATTGGAAAATTAAAGTTTCCATTTCCCCAAACAACCTATTAGGTGAATAATTGGACATTCTCAAACTGTTAGGGAACATACTTTGAGAAGTAGGTGAAGTTTATTAATTGATGGCTTGTATTTGCAGCCTTAATTGAAGTTTGGATTGGGAACTTGGAATAGCTCAGAGCTCTCCTGAATTTTCCCCAGAATATGGAGTAAAGAAATTCATCTGTAAAATATTGTTACTCAAGTGTTTATAGATGTTATAGTTAATGTGTACATTGCAAAAGGATATTCTTTAACAGAAACATCACATACCAACTCTGCAAACAACTCAGGAATCCAATTTCCCAAAGGGATCTATTCCTTTCAGAAGATGATTTCTGAAGAAGTCTGTTAGCTAAGATACCCAAATGCAGATGTGTAATGCCAATTGCTATTGTACTGTATTGTTTTCTTCTTTCTTTCTATCTGCTGTTCTAGTGTTTGCCCTAGTCCTGGTTTCTGCACTTCTATCTTAGGGGCTGACTCTCCCCTTGTGACCTGTCTGCCCATCAGGGGAAGCAGTCGCTGGACATCCTTCACATCTCCAAGCAGATTCCCAGCTACCTAGGACCCAGGCATTCACTGAGGACATGTCCCTAAGTCCCTGTGCCCACACCCTTTCCTTCCCTGTTATCTTCAACCCCTTTTACTTTAGCTCTTAACTACCTGACCATAACTATTTCTTTCCTTAAATTTTGGGTCTTCTCTTATGTTTTAAATCATGCATACCCAGCCAGCTAGACATATAATTCTCTGATTCATCTCTCTAGTTGCTTCTAGGGTAAAAGCACTCATGGGAGTCACCCAGATGCCAGATGCCACCATAACCATCACAGCCTGATGCTCTGGACACAGCCTACAGTCAATACCTCTCTCTCCTAGCAGATAGGCAGGCACATCTCTACGCCCATTCTCAGCTGTGAAAAAGTTACAGAATACAGAGACCACCATCCCTTTTCCCTTACATATTAGGAAAGGGGGAGATGACATGAGCACTGTACCTCCAGAAACCCAGGGGAACAATTATCAGGGAATCTCCCTTGCCTTTGCATCCTCCTGACTCTTAACCTAGAAACACCCAATGACTCCACCTAGGGTCCTGAGATGTTTACCCTCTTTTGTCCTCTAGATTTAAGATGGACAAAGAGATGAATCTTTATGCCTCCAGGCAGACCCCAGTCAAATGACCACCTCACACCACCAAATACCTGAGGGACTAGCACTCTATGGGTCATGTCCACAAAATGACATAGCATCAGTTGTAAAGAGGATAAAAGCCCCAGAACTGATGTCATCTGGGGGACAGCCTTTCCACTCATGTTGTTCCCATGGGGGAACAGCCTTTCCTTTCATGCTGTCCTCCAAAGGAACTGCTCCCCATCTTGCTGTCCCCCCTTGCTATCCTCCTGGCTATTCTCGACATTACTTTCTAAATTAATAAATCTCTTTTTTGTTTTTAAGCTATGTTTTGGAGTCTTGCATGCTTGTAAAAGGTATCCTTCCTGAACCCCAAGGGTATCCTTCCCACCCATAACATTTGACATGGGCACTGTACCCCAGAAACTCAGGCAGACTATTATCAGGGAAACTCCCTCACTCCCTTCCATCCTCCTGAGTCTGAACCCAATGACACCCCCCCCAACTATCTACCCTTGAACATCCTCCAGACTGACAAGGAGATCAATCTTTATGCCTCCAGGCAGACCCCAGTCAAGTGAACACCTCACCCCACCAAATGCCTGAGGGACTAGCACTCTAAGTCATGTCCCCACCAGGGCATAGAATCTGTTGTAAAAAGGTATAAAAACCTCAGAACTGATGTCATTTGGGGGACAGCCTTTCCATACATGCTGTCCCCATGAAGGAACAGCCTTTCCATTCATGCTGTCCTCCCAGGAACTGCTCCCCATCTTGCTGTCCCACCTTGCTATCCTCCTGTCCATTCTCAACATTACTTTCTAAATTAATAAATTTCTGTTTTTATTTTTAAGATAAGTTTTGGAGTCTTGCATGCTTGTAAAAGGTATCCTTCCCGAACCCCAAAAGGTATCCTTCCCGCCCATAACAGATAGATTTGTGAATTGTAAGTCCAGGCCAGTATTCTAGCAGAAACACATTTTTAAACAAACAAGCAAACAAACAAAAAACCCTGATTCTAGATTGAGAGCCAGGCAGGCACAGAGACAGGAGGACCTGGGTCCAAATATGGCTTCAGACACTTCCTAACTGTGTCACCCTGAGAAAGTCACCTAACACCATTGCCTAACCCTTACCTCTCTTCTGCCTTGGAATCGATACATAGGATTGATTCTAAGACAGAATGTAAGATTTTTTTTTAAAGAAAGAAAGCGGGTTCTGGGACCAAAAACCAGCTTTGAAAAATCTGCTCTGAATCTTTTTGGGGAGGCCCCCCAAAAAAGATTAGCTCAGACAGTGAGCTTCTCTTCCTCTTAAAAAATAAAAAAAAAGATTACTGAAATGACATTTTGGCTTCATGGTTCTCATCACACCTTTCCCTGAGTCCAGCCAACTCTCCCCAACTTCTCTCTTAGTCCAGGTCCTTTAAAGGAAGAAAAGTGAAATCTTACCTGGTGTTGTCCCTAGGAAACCAAACAAAAGGACTATTAACCTGTGAGCAGTAGGAGGTCTCTTTGGGGCCATCCTGACCATCAACAGTCTTGCTGCAGTCTTGAAAGCACCAACCCCTGCTACAGTCACCCCAGAGAACTGAATGAGGGAGATCTAGCAAGGGAGGAGAATATGTTAGATTCAGCCTCTGATTGCACCACCCAGGCTGAGAGCCAATAGAAACTTCTTTTATCCTTTCATGTAGGATCAGAGATTTGATCTGTCATAGTCTGAAACGCAAACTCCAATTAAATTCTTGCCCTTGAACTTATAGGAGAGACTTTTGTGACCAGGGTTCTGTCTCGAGGTTTGGAAGAAAAAACAGCCATTGAAATATATGTGTTGGGGGCAGCTGGGTAGCTCAGTGGATGGAGAGCCAGACCCAGAAACCTGGGTTCAAATCTGGCCTCATACACTTCCTAGTTGTATGACCCTGGGCAAGTCACTTAACCCCCATTGCCTAGCCCTTACTACTCTTCTGCCTTGGAACCAATTGGAACCATTGATTCCAAGATGGAAGATAAGGGTTTTGAAGAAGAAGAAAAAAATACTATTACTGTTGCTATCACTCTCACTGGAGGGATGTGTCTCAGGTTATCAACATGTCAACATTCATTTTATATCAAACACAAATATTTGGATCAGTTCCTGTTCATTGTATGGGTCAAACTTTGGGGCATTTTTGGTGAAATCAGGCTGATGGGCCACATCTACGGATACTGTATATACTCACATTTGGTTAGAGAGAGGCAAGGCAGTATTTAGGAGAATAAAGAGGGCAAGCTTAGTGCAGCTAACAACCAACAGAAAGACATAAAGTTGGGGTTTTGGGACAATGAATAAACCCAGCTTGGACTGAGAAATGAGAGGTGAAAGTGTAGACTTGTGAAGGATGCAGCCAAAAGGAACCCTTGGCCAAATGGCCCCTGGATTCAAGGACTCATGGACGGGATCTCAGTGAAACAGTGATGAAAGTCAGCAATTAGCCTCTAGAAGGCACGGCGCCAGGCTGGCTCCTTAGTTGAACACAATTGGGTCTGAGATCCGGCCCTGAAAAATTCTATGTATGTGATTCTTATAGAAGCCTTTCAAATGGTGGTATAGACGTTTATGAGTGTTCTTGGGAAGTCTAGCCAAGGAATATTGTGATCATGATGACTTGCAGTGAGCCTTAGTTTTTCCTCTGTAATGTGGGTATAATAAGGGTAACTACCTTTGAGGGGAGTGATGAGGATTCAGACAGAAAGTAGTGCGCATAAAGAGAAGGTTTGGGAAAAGTGCTATGTCTTGTGAGTCTACCACCACCAGCCATCGCTGCCGCCATCATCTCATCACTGCTATGACTGACACTAATGCTACCAGGGGCAGCCAGGTAGCTCTGAAGTTAGAGTGCTGGGGCTGGAGCTGGGAGGCCCTGGATTCAAATCTGGCCTCAGGTACATCCTGGCTGCATGATCCTGAGCAAGGCACTTAATCTCAATGAATAAAACCGAATCCAAAACACTTTTCTGCCTTAGAACTGATATATCATTTCTAAGAAAATAAAAGCTTAAAAAAGAGATTAATGCTATTACTAGTACCACCTCCACCACCACTACTATGGCAAAACTATTACTATTACTACTACCATCTCCATCACTCCTACTCCTTTAATTTTTTTAATAACCCTCACCTTCTGTCTTATAATCAATACTGTGTATTGGCTCCAAGGCAGAAGAGTGGTAAGGGCTAGGCAATGGGGGTCAAGTGACTTGCCCAGGGTCACACAGCTGAGAAGTGTCTGAGGCCAGATTTGAACCCAGGACCTCCCATCTCTGGGCCTGACTCTCAATCCACTGAGCCACCCAACTGCCTCCCCCTACTCCTATTATTAACACTACTTACAACCACCAACACTATTCCTTCTAATCCTATGCTATCACCACCACTATCACTACTACTACCATGGCCAGCAAAGTAGATTTTTTGAGGAGGGGCAGGATAAAAAGAGAGGAAAAAAGAAACAGAAAAAATAGGATCAAGGGAAATGTGCCTGTATTCAAAACTGTGAATGTAAGTTGAAATTAACTCACCCACAAAATGGAATTAAATAGCAGAATGAATTGGAAATCAGAATCTAACAATATATGTTGTTTTTAAGAGGCATACTTGAAACAGAAAGACTTGCCCAGAGAGTTAAAATTAGAGGCTGGAGCATAATATTGTAAAATTAAGTAAAAAATAAGGGGGTTACAATCATGATCTCTGACAAAGCAATAGCAAAAATAGCACTAGTTAAAAGAGATAATCAGGAAAACTACATTTTGCTAAAAAGCACCATAGATGATGAACTAAAATTTAAAATATTTTCAGCGAGTTTCTCTGATAAAGTCATTATTTCTCAAATAGAGAGGCCAATTGGGTCAGACTTATAAAAATAAAAAACATTCCTCAATTGATAGTTGTTTAAAGGATATTTCATTATTAATTGAATAAATGCATATTAAAAGAGCTCTGAGGTGTCGCTTCATATTTGTCAGATTGACTAAAGGAAAAGGACAAATTCTGGAGGAGATGGAGTGGATGAGATGTGCACTAATGCTCTCTTGTTGGAGCTGTGAACTAGTCCCATCATTTGAGAACAATTTGGGAGTATACCCAAAGAGCTATGACACTGCTCATATCCCTTGACCTAACAACATCACTACTAGATCTACGTGCCAAAGAGATGGAAGAATATGGAAAAGGACGTATAGGTACAAAATTATGTATAGGAGCTCTCTTTGTGGTGTCAAAGAAGTAGAAATTGAGAGGATGTCTATCAGTAGAGGAATACCTAAACAAGATGTTGTATATGATTGTGATGAAAAACGATGATGCTATAAGAAATGATGGGAGGGAGGTGGACAGCTGGGGGGCTCAGTGAATTGAGAGCCAGGCCTAGAGATGGGAGGCCCTGGGTTCAAATCTGGCCTCAGACACTTCCCAGCTGTGTGACCCTGGGCAAGTCACTTGACCCCCATTGCCTAGCCCTTAACACTCTTCTGCTTTAGAACCAATACACAGTATTGATTCTAAGACAGAATGTAAAGGTTTAAAAAAATGATGAGAACAATGGTTTCAGAAAAACATAGGAAGACCTATATGAACTGATACAGTTTTAAAGTATGTAGAACCAGGAGATCATTGCATATGATAAAAGCAATATTGTGATTACATATAGATCACTTAGTTTTTTGGCCCTAATTTCCTAATATAGAGTGTGGCTACACTACAAGGTTGTTAGGTTGAGCTGAGCAAAATTATATAAGCAAAGAGAACTGCTGGAGTTACTAAAACATTCAATTCTTTGATGATGGTCAATTCCCTGCTTGGGGAATGTTAATTTAGAGGATGATTTGCAACATCTTGGAACATCTGAGATGGAATCAATGATCCAGTAAGAGTTTGGAGTTGATCACTTGTCAGGTATGTTCCAAAGCTAATACTCTACAGTTCTATGAAAAATTACTATAAATGTTTTTTTTTTTTTAATCCAAGAAGGCAAGTCCAACTTATAAAAGAAAAGTTTCAGTCTTGCTTTTCCTTCCTTGACTTAGATAAATTTTATTTTATTCCCTATTCCCTATTTTATTCCCTGTTCCCTATTCATGATCTTCTATGTAAACAGCATCTGATGGCACTGAGCCAAACTAACAATATTAAACTCACTATTTTCCTCCTTGTGAGAGAAAAAAAGGTGTGGTGTCTTTTAAACTTAGAATCTCAAAACAACTGAGAAAACAAGAATGAAGATAGATTTGGAAAATTTTGAATGAATGAATTGTTGGAATAAAATCATGATTATGTGGAAAAACAAAGGTATTAAAGACTAAAAATAAAGCAGGGTCATTTGGAATCCAATGCCAAACAAATCCAGTGTCAAAAAAATATGAAAACTATTCTCTGTATTTTAGACATGTTTGTCAGAAATCATTTTCATTAATTTAAAATTAATGTAACATTCAACCTATTTTTAGCTTAGAGAGTTGTCCAAACTGAAATAGTTCCCCCATGCTCTAGAATATATCTCAAAAATGACAGTCACAAGGGTCTAAACATGACAAGAGATAAATTTGGTCTCCACGTTCGATACATTTCCTAGTGCCTTAGCCCTTGTTGTTTCCTGAGAGGGAAAAGGTTGGAAAAGATTTTAGCTAAAGAAAATATTATTTCTTAATATTTTAACTGAACTAAAAATCCAAAGTTTTAATAAGCTTCCTCATTCATAATTTAAAAAATGAAGTTGTTTTTACTTTGTGTTGTTTCAACAAATGATAAGAACTGTTGCATTTCTAATTGAAACTGGTAAGATTTGTGGAAAAGGAAAACATACATCCTGTGTTTAGAATTTGGTATTTGGGAACCATCCCAACTCTGGACCTGTGACTCACAGCCCTTAGTTCATAACCCACAACTTTCAGACCACTCTTACAAAAATGTGAACGTTAAGGGAAGTATGGGAAAGGGTGGGTGGGGAAATGAGATTGACATTTTACTTTTTTCTTTCTTTATTTCAGTATTAAAGGACTCTTCGTTTTCCTCTTTTAATTTTTGATCTTTTGCTTCACTGGTGTCTTTTTTACTGTTTCCAAAGTATTCATAGAGAGTAATAAACTTGACAGGAATTTTACATCTATGTTACTAGAAGTCTCATATCATTTGATTGACAAGGGAAATTTCCCCCATATAGCTCCCCCTCTTTTTTTCCCTATTAGAAGCTTCTTGTCATCATTCTGGATTTCATAATTAAGTACTTCAAGTCTCAGATTTCTCAGGGTAAAAGATAGATAGATGTGTCATCTAATGTAACCCATAACTTGAAATGTATTTGCTTAAGAATCTCCTTATTGATGGAGATTGAGGAAGAAAGATCTTGTAATGTTTGAGATAAAACTTAGCTCATCCTTCCCCAAGAAAGTCAGCTATTTCTACCTTTGAGAGGACAGAAATGGCTGAAAGTGCTTCCTTTTTACTTATCTTTCTCCAAGAAAGGCATTAGGCTACAATTATATCCACCCACCACACTTAAATATTTCTAGTCTGGGGGTACGATGTTTTCAGATTCCAAGTTAAAAAGACATCACACCTTTTTTTTTTCTCACTTAAGGAGAAAAATAGTGAGTTTAATATTGTTAGCTTGGCTCAGTGCCATCAAATGCTGTTTACACAGAAGATTGTGAATAGGGAAAAGGGAATAAACACATTTATCTAAGCATAAAAGGAAACAGAAGTTAGAGATAAAATATAGATTAAAATATATCAAAGAATATACAAGAGTAAATGAGCACTTCAACTGAGAAGATTTCAGCTTAAACAAGAAGAAACTGAACTGTCTCATCCCAAAGGGAGAAAATCTATTCTCAGCAGTCTCTAGGGGTGCAAGTGCTATGAAGCAAAGGAAGCAGAGATTCTGACTCTTCTCCACATGCCTAAAGCTCTACAGAGGTTTCCATGTATTCAGTCTATACTTCCAATTCTTTTCAATCTCTTCCACTATCTTCTGAAAGAACCTCCTTTGGTAGAGAGATCAACTTATGGCCCAATTTGCATTATAACCAAAGTCTTGTGACTTAAGTTTAAAATACTTTTCCTATGCTGTAGACCTGTATAAATGGGCACAGTTTGTTGGATACTTTAAGAGAGGACCTTGAAGGAGGAGGTTAAAAGAGAAAGTATAGAATACTTAATTGTCTTAAACTGACATCTCAGGAACACCAGTCTCAGCTTCATCATACTCAGCTTCTCCAGGGATCATGGGTAGGTCATCCCCAACTCTGGAATCATCTGATCCCCCAAAGAACATAGGCCGAGAATCAATAAAATAGAGCTAAATTTGTAGCTGTGATTCAAGAAAAGAATGGAGTCGTTGGGGATGGTACAGGTGGGTGAAAAGAATAGCTGCCACCATAAAGACCTTTTATCGGTTCATTCCCTGGTCCTCTCATTCTTCTGAGCAGGAAGAATTCTCTTAGCAAGGCAAAGCAAGGAAGCTTTCTATTGTGGGAGAAAGGGAAGGTTGCCTTGAGCTTATTTTTTCACTGGGTAATATTATCGAGCCTCACTATGTCTTTGTGGGTTAAATGTCATTATTTAAGCTGCTCTGAGGGGCAGGAAGTGGAAATATTAACCCAAACACAAATACATTTCTGAACAAATTACTTCCACTACCTTTTCTATCCAGGGAATAGGGTAAAAAGATTTATTTCAAAGGAAAAAAAAGAGTCTTTCAACAAAATCTTTTATCACTTGTGATCTCTCTGTTTTTATCCACTTTCTCCTGGACTCTGCACATACATGTGGAAGATCATGACACAAAACTTTTGGGGGAAATGTTTTATACCAACCACTATTTCTAAAAGCTGATTAAGTCTGGCTAACCAATGGATAACAATTCTGAGTCATTAGGGAAGTTCAAGGGCACTGGAGAAGGCTAGTGAGCTATGTAATAATATTAGTCAGTCAAATAGCATTTATTGAGTGATTATTAAGTGACAGGTGACCCCCAGGCCTTCAGAAGCCCCTAAAACTCTGAGAGGACAAGTAACTATCTGCCTCCTAAGACCTTCCAATGTGAATAAGAGCTGAGAGAAGAGCTCCAGATTACGTGCTACACAAGAAAGTGTTTAGATTTGTTTAATATAATTTGCACACAGCCAGAATTCATGGTAAGGTTAAATAGAACATTCTTTATTTAAACAAAACTTTCCAATTGCCTGAGCACATGAAGCCATATCAGACTTTAAACATTCAAAAAACTCAACAAAAATTCCTATTCTTATTGAGAGACAACTGAATATGAGTCTACTCACACTCTCAGGAGGCTGAAAGCTTAAAATATTGGTGTAGCTTGATTCCTCAGGGCAAAAATACTGTGCCAGGAACAATAACAACAAAATTCTGAGAAGAGCTGACTTGAAAGGATGTCTGTGGAGAATAAGGTCTGGAGTCAGGAGAACCTGTGTTCAAATCTGGTCTTCTGCACTTTCTAGCTGTGTGATCCTAAGCAAGTCACTTAATCCCAATTGCCTAGCCCTTGCTAATGTTTTGCCATAGAGTCAATATATAGTATCAATTCTAAGGTAGAAGACCAGGGTTTTAAAAAAGAGAAAGAAAGATTTCCGTTGGAGGGATCCAGCAATTTGTTCTTGGGTTTGATTTAATTCATTTTTTCAATAAGTATGATGGATTTTTATCAATGATGAAAGAAACAGAATGTTTGTGAAACATGCAAATGAGAGAAGAGCATAAAAAACAGATGATATATAAAGTGGAAGTGTCTTGAGGGGCTACAATATTGGGCTGAATGTTTCTTTTTTAAGTTAAAACTTTTGATTAATCCATGTAGGAAAACTCTTTCATGGAAATCCCATTTATTGTTGAACATAGAAAACTCATTTATATCTTACTATATTTTATTTATATATTTTTATTTTATTTTGATATTATTTTATATTATATTATTTTTATTATTATATTATATTTTTTATATATTAACTGGGACACTAAAATATTGTCCACTAGCACATATCCACTATGTGTCAGAGTCAGGACTTGAATATAGTCCACAGCACAACTGGAATAGAATGTTTACTCTTGGCACCAAATAGTGGAAAGGACTTTGATAAAGTAAAGGTGGACTGCCATGACGATAAAGAATCTTAAATTCATTCCATATGGAGATTCATTAAAGGAACCCTGGAAAAGAGAAGACATAGTAGGGAATATGGTAGCTCACCTCAATCTTTTGGAAATCTGTTGTATGAAGAAGGAATTATTCTAGTTGGTCCAAGAAAAGCAGCTGTAGGAACAATGGATAGAAATTGTGACTATCAGGGCTCAGTGGATTGAGAATCAAGCCTAGAGACAGAAAGTCCTGGCTTCAAATCTGGCATCATATTTCCTAGCTGTGTGACCCTGGACAAGTTATTTGAATCTGTCTAGCCCTTACCACTCAAAAAAATACACATTATTGATTCTAAGATGGAAGGTAAGGGTTTAAAATAAAACAGGAATTGTGAAGATCGAATAATATTACTGTCTCTAACAACTGGAGTAATCTAAAGTAGAATGGGCTTAATCTACAGAAAGTAGATTATTAGAGGTACATAAGCAAAGGCTCATCAACTTGTTGATGTATTAGAGTGGGATTCAATTAGGTAGAAGGAAAAGGAAAGTATACATTGGACTAAACAGCTGCTGAGATCTCTTTCAATGGAAATTCTGTATTTGTTTCTCACATTGATTACCAGATGATCTCTGTTCCTCTGAAAATAATTCATCTTCATATATTTTACACATTCAAGAATTGCCAGTTTTCATTAAGCATATTTGAAATTAAATTGAAATTCATACAAGGCATGGATGTTTGATAATTCCAAGCTTCATCTGTCTTGTTTCCCCTGCTCTGTGAATGGCTTTTCCACAGAAACTCCTGGGTTCCAGAATTCTTGAAAGCAGGGTTACACAGCAACCACTAGATGGCAAAATTGGCAATGATTTGACAACAGTGTTCTGGAAAATTATAGTGGATTTGCTTGAGGTATAAACAAGTTTTCTATTTTTCATTTCATTTAAAATTAATTTGGGCAGTCAATTTGTCTGCGATTCCAAATGTTCACTATTTGGAAAATGACAGGACTCAGTATAAACACAGATGCATAGATGGGAGGATCCTGGTCAACTAGACCTGTTAAGTCTATCTGCATTGATCATGCATCAGGCTCCCATCAATAGAAACCTCGTCCAAGGTAAGTGATGAAGTCTCAGGATCCATAGAAGATTTGATGGGTAAAGGATAACGTGGACTGGAGGAACCCTTCGTACTGAACTTTAAAAACTTATAAAAGCAGGTTGGTCCTGGTCCTTTGGAGATCCAGAAACAGCTATTCCCTGCCTAAGAGACTAGGTTTTAGTTCTTAGTCCATTAGGAAGAAAATTACTGCTTAACAGTGATGCCACACAGGGTTCATTCTTGAGTTCATAAGGGCTTATCAGAAGACTTTTCTTGTTCATCAATTTTATCTCCTGTCAGGAAGACCTGCTCATAGGTTTAAAAAAATCAATAGCATAAAGATACGTTGAAAAGGGTGTAACTAAATGACAGTTTATATGAAGAAAATTTGGGACTAATTACTAATCCCAGGCTGGGTTAAGAGCAAAGTTAAATATTATTAATAGAAACTAATGACAGAAAAACTATTACAAAGGAGGAAACAATACCACTGTATGTTGACATGGTAATATTACATTTTGCAATATTACATTCACTCTTAAGTGATTATATTAAGGCATTACATTCACTCTCAAGTGCATAGGAAGGGTAAAGGTATGGACACCAAGCAATCTTGCTAACTAATTCGTTGTGTGTATATGTATGTGTGGAAGGAAGAGGTATTTGCCTCTTATTTTTGTATTTTTAATTAAATATTTTATTTAAATTTAATAAATATTTTAATTAAAATTTTTGCTTTAAATCTATGTACCATTTGATCTGATCTGGATCAGAGATCCACTGGAATAGGATTGCAGAATGAGTGATTTAATTAAATCTGACTCAAAAAGCATAGCAATGGAGAAAACAGTGAGAACCCCTGAGTTGTATGCCAATGGGACAGGTTTCGTATAGAGTTGTACAATGTTCAAATTTCATTTCATATCTGCTAAAATATTCATATGATCTCTTTGGTCATAGTGTTCTCAGTGCTGTATCTGCTTTCTCAATCGTTTGTTTTTTTTTCTAATGCTGTTCCTTTTCCTGTTTTCTTAGCTTCTTTCATCTTTGTGGTTACCACTGTTATTTATTTTAATTTTTTTTTTTTTTTGGTTTTCTCTATGAGATGCTACAGCCCCAGCGCTTTCTCCTTTTCCTTATCTTCCCCTCCAACCTGGCATCACTCCTCTTCTTCACCAATTGGTTCTGTAGCCCTTCCAGAACTTACATACCATTCCTTCATTTCTTTCATCTGTTTCAACCACTGAAGACTCATTCTCTGATTTTACTAGAATGCATTTCCACCTACCATCTACCTCTTAAAATCCCTGCTTTCCTTCAAATTTTAGTTCAAGCTCCACCTCCTACATGAGGGCTCTCCTGAAACCCCCAGCTAGTGTCTCCTCTTCCCCAAAACTGCCTTGCATTTATTTTCTATGCACATTATATATATATATACTAATATGTCCATGCTGTGTTCTCTGATAAAATACTCATTAAAAGCAGTTTAAATTATTTAAATTACTCATTTTCAAGAGCTTAATTTTATATTTGATTCTCCATCATCTAGCATAGTGCTTAGCATGTATAGATGCTCCATAAAAGCTTGCTGATTGAATTTATTCGAAGACGGACAAGACATATAATATATAGATAGACTAAGTCACACCTCAGGTTCTCTCTATATAGAGAACTAATTATTTCTTTAAAGAGAGATACTTGCTTTGTCCTTTATAGGGTTATTTTTTTTTTCTGTTAGTAAACACTTTCCCAGATACTTGTGTAGAGCTGAGGCAACCATCAAATGGGACCACAGGAGCTGAAACATTCACCCCTCTTTGTTCTATACCAAGATATGAGATTGGACTTCATTCAGTCCTGAGATTTTTGGTCTCTGATGAGAGAAGCTCTCTTTTTTCACATTCTTCAGTTCATTAATAGCCTCACTAGTTTGACTGATGTGATATGGAAATCACTTTAAAAGACTGATATATATTAATTTAAGGTCGCCAAGGAATTCAGCTATGTAATTCCTAAATGAAACATTCAAGTCCACAGTCAACCTTTTATGGTGTTTTAATTACAAACAGGAGGAAGAAAAGTATTAGAGGGAAAGCGAGAGAGGGAGGAAAGGGAGAGAAGGAAATAGGGCTTAAATACCCACTCTGCTTAAGCTGATCCAAAGGCCCAAGGCCCTGGATAGCCGAGGCAAAGAAAAGAGATCAGTCCCTATCACTCACGTGACCAAAATGGAGAAATAGTCTCAGGGCTCCTCCACGCCAAGCACCAGGCTCCAACCACCACCTCCTCCTGTCCCCTTTGCACATGTCTGTTGAAGGCCATATTCTCAAATAATTAAATCTTGAGCTTTGCCGCAGCCCTTCCTAAATCCTGTTACCCTGAGTAGGGTGGAGATTATATTTTCCAAGGCCTGATTCTGTCATTCCAAGTATCTCTATTGTTATTGATCAGGAAATAGCCAAATCCCATCCTCTAAAGAATGGTTTGAACAGGGTTGAGTAGTTTTGAAATTCACACTGAGGTGGGAAGAAGAATAATTTCGCCTTTAATAAATGAGAATATGAATTATAAGTCTGTGTTCTCCCAAAGGGGGAGGAGGATTAAAAGAAATGTTCAGTGTACTCTGGGACAGGTAATTTATGCCTACACCCAAAGAAAAGATAAACATAAACAATTATTTTTTTCAGTACCAGAAATAACAAGATTTAGTAGTTTTATTTATAACTATTGTTATAATGGCTAGGAAACAAATATTTAAGCTTCGTTAGAATATAAACAAGTTTTCAGGACCACCAATCAGTCATTTTATATTTTACTTTCATTTAGTACTATTTGATCAAATACCAAGCCTGCACCAATCTTCTTTTGGGTGGCCATGAATTCTGATGTCGGATTTTTCTTTGCCAGTAACCCACTCCTGCAGGTCTAGATATGCCCATTATTGCACACACACACATACACACACACACACACACACACACACACACACACACACACACACACACACACACTGCTAAGTTCAATAAAGAACAAACCTAAGGGGGAGGCAGACCAGGCTCAGGCTTGCCTCATGCTCATAGACACATAGAAAATGGGATGGGAGATAGAACCATTCACTACTTTCCTCCATCTGTCTATTAAGTGGCCTCTTGACACAATTTACACATCTAACAGCCAGCAAAGGTGAGAAGTTCGTTTCTTTTGTTCCTTTACTGACTGATCAGCTCCTCCAACTCAGTAGCAAATTATAGAATTCTTTATAATCTCCCATTGCAAGGCTCTTAGCCATGAATCCTTCATGGCCAGAAGTAGCCTCTCCCTGTCCTTCCAGCTTCCCCATGCTTGCCTAGAACCAGGAAAACTTGTGGGAGGAAAAAAGGAAGCCTAAAGCCTCCAACAAGTAAAGATAAAATTCTTTCTCTAAAAAGGATCATAGGATCAGAGATTTAAAGTAGGAAGAGACTTTAGAAGCCATCCAGTCCAACCCCTTAATTTCACAAATGAGAAAACTGAGGCTAAGAAATGTTAAGTAGTTTGCCCAGGGTAGTATAATAGCTACTGTCTGCAACAACAACTTCCTGACTTGGAGTCCAATATTCTACCTCTTCTATCTGTTTCTGAAGCTTGGAGAATGCTCTTCTCGGGAAAGAAGAAACTTCAGAGTCTAGATGCTAATGGATGAAAGCAAGATCATGCATTTGGAGCTAAAAGGAACCCTAAAAGTCTAGACTGACTCCCTCAATTTATTGATGAGGCAAATGATTAAGTGATTTAAGTGAGGTATGGTTAAGTGATTTGCCCAGGTTCATATAAGTAGAAAAGAGTAGAACCAGTATCTGAATCTAGGTCCTCTGGTGAAGAGGAACATTGGTTCCAAGTGGCATAGTATTAAGGGCATAGGGTTATTTGGGAAACAGCAGCATCCTCAGGGGCCCTCAAATCCATAGATCCCTTCATAAATGGGGTTCCTGCAGCTGTGGTTTATGGAATGAAGAAAGCCATACCAGGTAACTGTGATCTCAGACCACCTTAGATGTAGAGTGTAGGCTCTTCATGTTTTGAAAACAGATGCTTTATTAGGAAGAGCAATAGTATACTAGAGATGGCCTTGTCTTCACAGTTGGGGCTCATGGCAAGTAAACTGGAGATTTATCTGAATTTAGCTTGAACAAGTTCTTGTAATAAATAGAATACTTTGAGGGTTTCATATCAGCTACAAGATCTTGAAATACATGACACAAAACTAGAAAGAGTATAAGAGAAATTATAACTCTAGTCAGAAGACAAGAGAGACCCAGAGCAATTTGGTCAACTGATGGCTATACTTATTAGATTCTTGGTTAAACAGGAAAGATAAAAGAAGTATTTCCAATATGTAAAAAGGAACTGATTAAAACTT
Source organism: Monodelphis domestica (assembly GCF_027887165.1). NCBI lineage: Eukaryota > Metazoa > Chordata > Mammalia > Didelphimorphia > Didelphidae > Monodelphis > Monodelphis domestica. Next base: position 267,852,624 of record NC_077228.1, on the reverse strand, counting down.
ATAGATGAGCCATAACCCAACTCATAAATGGACAGTTTTCATAGTGAATTTTCTTTTAGTGTTATTATTTTTTTTCTTTTGCTTCTCTTCTCCTTGGTACTTTATCACGAACATACAAATCCAGCTACAAAATTCTCCAAAGACATGAGAGCAGCAAGATCACAAAAATTAGCAAGATGTGCTTTTATTTTTTTGCCATCCCCTTTTCACCAAACCAATTAGTAATTCAATAAACATTTCTTTAATGTTTACTATGTGCTGAATTTTGTGCTTAGTGTAGAAGATCCCAAGAAAGGCAAAAAAAAAAAAAGTTCCCACCCTGAAGGAGTTTGAAGTCTAATGGCAAATAAGGCATGTAAATAAATAGCTATATACAAGAAATATACAACATAGCTGAAAGGCAGCCTTAGAAGTGAATACTAAAGCATAGTAGGAAGTGAAAACGGGGAAAGACCTCTTGCAGATGATGGTATCTGAACAATATTATAAAATTAACTATATGCAAAGAGAAAGATACAACATAACAAAATAAATAAATATAAATACCCAATTACAGATTAACTCATCTCTTCTACTACATTGCTTCAATGAGTAATTATTTCAGAGGATACCTTGCAATATTTTCTATTTTTATGCAGTATTTTCATGAGGAACTACATAGATTTCTTTATTCAATCCAATTTCCAATTCTATATTTCCACTTTGATTTTCCTTTTTTGATTTTGATTTTTGATTTTCAAAGTGAACAAGAGAAATCATGTGTTATATCTTCTCCCTGAGCCTGTTAAATCTCATGATGGTTACCTTTTACTGTGTAGTTTGTGGCAATTTTGTCACTGATGGTAAATCAATAAAAAAGGAAAAAAATGTATGTGTTAGCAAGGGTGGACAGCTATTAGGGCTCCAAATTAACATGGACAGCTTTAATCTAATAATATTCTCTTGAATGACTCTTTGAATCTTCTCTGAGAGTTTCAAATTTCTCATCTACAAAACTAAGAAACTAGAGGACATAATCACTAAGGTCTCTTCCAGCTCTACCAGCATCTGATTTAAGATAAAAGTCTTGCCAAATATTGTAGAGTAAATTTGATTTTTATCATACCAAGATGGCTTTATCTTCCCAATCAGGGAAGCAAACTGGACAGTTATCTGCATTCAGCTGAGTTCTTGATGCATCCGCAGATAACCATGGCTCACTGTAAATTACTGGCAGGTGGAAACCCACAAGGCGTTGAAGTTCAGCTATAATTAACTCTGATAAAATGAGCAGGATGTAAATGTGTGTAGAGTTCAGTATGAGAGACTAAAACCACACATATAAATAATGTATTACTGGCAGTTGAGTAACCTCTGAAAATATCTTGGAATGGAACTGGAAGGGAATTCAGTGATCATCTAGTCCAGAGGTTCTTAAACTGAAGCCCACAATCTATGGAAAGATTCAAGGTATCTATACTTGCCCAGGGAGAAATTACATCTTTATTTTTACTAAGCTTAAGTTTCCTATGAAATTTTATGCATTTTGTTTTATTTTTTTCAACCTTTACCTTATGTCTTAGAATCAATACAAGTATTGGTTCCAAGGCAGAAGAGAGGTAAGGGCCAGACAACTGGGGTTAAATGATTTGCCTAGGGACTCACAGTCAGGAAGTATCTGAGGCCATATTTGAACCCAGATCCTTCTAACTCCAGGCCTGTGCTACCTAGCTGCCCTTGTTTTATACTTTTTAAAGGCATTATTCTGAAAAGGGAAGCAATGGCTTGACTAGACTGCCTAAGGAATCCATTACACACACACCATTTAAAACCCCTAATATGACCAACTCCAATATTTAAAAGTGAGGAAATTGTATCCCAAAGAACTGAAATGGGTTGTCATGGAGCAGAATTACAATTCCTATCTTCTGAAGATGTTAGAGATAACACAGAGCTCTGACACTCATTCACCCTCTGCTCCATGATAGGGAAAGGTTCTCTAGGTTTTGTGACCCTGCTCTCTCCCAGTACTCTTCCTACTTGTCTAATTGCTTCTTCTCAGTCTGCTTTACTGGATCCCCAGTGATGTCACACCCATTAAGCACAGCTGCACCACAAGTTTATCTCCTGGCTCCTTTTTTCTTCTCTGTCTTCTATACTATTTTGTTTGGTGATCTCCTTAGTTCCCATAAATCTATCCTGTCTATGCAAATAGTTCTGTTTTATTTATCCAGTCCTAACTTCTCTTCTGGCCTCTACTCTCCCATTTTCAACTGCCTATTGGATACTTCAAATTGGTTGTCTCATAAGGAACTTCAATTCAACAAAGTCAAAACTAAACTCATTATCTTTCCCCAAAACTCTCTATAGAGGGTACCATCACCTTTCCTGTCATCCAGGCTCACAACCTAGTTCATTATCTTTTAATCCTCATTCTCTCACCCTACCCCTGTTCTAATAAGTTGCCAAACCTTATAATTTCTGCCTTTGTAACATCTCTTACATATCCTCCATCTTTCCTCTGGCACTACCAAAATCCTGGTTCAGGCCTTCATAACCTCATACCTGAACTATTGCCAATGACCTGAGTTGGTCATTTGGTTTTGGTCTCCCTGTCTCAAGTCTCTCCCCACTCCAATCCAGTCTCCATTTACCTATCAAATTGATTTTCCTGAAAGTACAAATCTGGCCATGTCAGTCCCAATATCTCTCAACTCTGCTGATTTTCACTTGCTGTTTTCCAAGTCTGGAAACTTCTCTCTCTTCATCTGTACTTTCTGGCTTCCTTCAAGTCTCATCTAAAGTCCAGACTTTAGCTAGAAATCTTTTCCAGTTCTCCTTAATCTCATTGCCTCCCCTCAGAAATCATCTCTAATTTTCCCCTGACAATATCTTATTTTTACATAGTTTGCATGTTGTGTCTTCCATTCGCAGCTACTTGAGAATAGGGTCCATCTTTTGCCTTTCTCTGTAGCACCAGTTTTTATCAGTCTGGCAGATGTGCTTAATGATTGCTAGTTGGCTGAGTATCTTGGGATCATTAATGTTCCAAATTCCTCCCTCTTCCTCATCTGTTGTCTCCAGTCTCTACCCTTTGACTTCCAAGTCTTACTTCTATCTACAGTTTCTGACCTCCAGCATCCACTTCCACCTTCCAGTCTCCACCCTCTACTCTTTACCTCTAGCTTCCATCTTTGGCCTCCTTCTCCTTCCTCTGATGTAATGTGTTGGTAAATGTATGTATGACTGGAAATATCTATCTTCATGGGATAGTTGGTATTATCTGTTATTTGATACCTCATTTCCTCTATTGCTTTTCAAATATTAAAATACTTCATCCATTTCATGGTTTCCCAAGTGTTTGCCTTTCCAACAACCATTGGAGGCCGCCAAGGAAAAAATTTTCCGTAGGGATTAATTGTCCCGAATCCTACCTCAACTCTCATTAGCCTGCATCTCACTTCAGAGGTTCTAACTGGTTTTGAATCCCAGTTCAGAGATTTTCAATGACCCCATCCTAGGTCAGAGAGTCACATTGAACCCCATCACAGATTGGATAGATTCTCTGATCCCCATCTCAAATCACAGAGCGTCAGTGACACACATTCCATATCAGAGAAACTTACTGACTCCTCTTCCATCTCTGAGACATACAGTGACTCACATTCCAGACCACAGACTCTCACTGACCTTCATCTTCATCTCATCTCAATTGTCCCCATCACTTTGTAGATTACCATTGAACCCCATCTCAAATCAGAAATTCTCAAGGGTCTGTCTCCATTCAGAAATTCTCCCTGAGCTCTATCTCAAATGAAAGACTTATTTACACCCATATCAGTTCAGATCCTACCTCTGACCCCTGCACCAGAGTAGATGCTCTCTGCCCCCTATCCTAAGCCAGAGACTCTTTATTATCCTCATCTCCCCTCAGAGATTCTAATAACCCCCTCCCAGCAGAGACTCACTGATTATTGCTTTGAGGCAAAGAAAGAGAAAGGTTTTATTCAACATCACAAATTTATATTGTCTTGGAATATGTCAAGAAATAGTCTAGGTAGGGAGGGACAGAGATCATAGCTGAGTCACAGACACTATTTTATTTTTGTCACTCTTTAGTAGACCAACTTCCCAAATCTTTCCCTACCACGGCTTCCAGTTTCTCCTGGTCTCTAGGGTACAGATGATGGATCTGAGTGCATAAATCAATGGGCCAACCTATCACCATAGATATAGGTATATGTGAGACAGAGAAGAGAGAGAAGGAGAAGAGAGACAGAGACAGAGGCAAAAAGACAGAGACAGGGACAGAAGCAGAGAGATAGAAAGAGAGAGACAAAGAGACAGAGAGATAGAGACAGAGACAGAGAGACAGAGACAGACAGACAGACAGACAGAGAGAGAGAGAGAGAGAGAGAGAGAGAATCAGTATCCATGTACCAAGTGACTTTACAACAATCTATCAATTGTGGCTATAGTTGTTTTAGTTGTTGGGAATAATTAAGTACTGCCTGTCAGTGGCATCAGCAGAAGGTATGGAGGAAAACTGTAATCATGCGTCTCTTTAGGCCCCTTAACAGAAGTTCAAAGGACAGTGAGCCTGCAGGGAGTCACAGAAAAATCTAAAGTGGCAGCTACAAGTATTTCACCCACAGTTACTTATATTGAGAATGTCCATCTGAATTGAACATATAGCTTAGATTTCTTTTAAGTCTCCTCTAAATTGTGCAGGTATGCAGCACTACATGAGGATTACTTGTCTTTACTTATTTCTAGAGATTGTAGGAGGCAGTTCAGGGAATTAGAATTACCTCTCTGTAGCCAGTTAAACCACAGAGGAACTTTCAAGGACAGTGACACAACTAAAGAGAAATTGGGATGTGTTATCAAGCTTCTAGAACTCTAAGCAGTGCTCATTCAAATACAGAAAACAATGCTGGGTTGCCTGGAGAAAGGAGGGTGCTGGATTTTGAGTCAGTGTCTAGCACCATGCTGGTGATAGATTTCAGATATGAAAGGAACAGAAGGTATTCCTGATACCTGAGTGAATTTTTAAATGAGGCCAGAGGTTAGCAGAGCTTGAATGGCATGAGAGAGTTGTCAGAGTCAGGACAAACTTCTCTGGCACTGAATTCCAGCTATAAAACAGAACTGTGCTCCTTTCATGATTGGGATGCCCTGATGGACTTTCCTCTTTCATAGCGTCCCGGAGTCCATGGTAGAAGAAAGGTCTATCAGTGTCACCTGCTGGGAGAAGCAGAGATGTGCAAGTGGAGCCTTAAGGAGGCTTATAGCATACAGAAGTTAGTCAACTAAGAGGAGGAAAAAAAAAACTATAACAGAGAATAAGCATGAGTGCCTAAAGTTCTTTGGGTCTCTGAGTACAGGCATATCACTAACATTGGTGATTATTTTCTATCAGTTCTGATTTCAACTTGTATTAGATGGAAAATAAAGCTCTTTTGGTTAAATGTGATTATCCTATGATGTGGTACTTATGGCAGAGTTCATATCCCAGTGCCTGAGGGACAGTCAGTGGTGGTGATGGGGGAAGAAGTTGGAAAGAACCCTCAGATCTCAGGATGCAAGACCAGGGAGCAGCCAAGACACCGAGATACCATGAGAACACTACTTAGAGAGGCTGCTGCAGGGGGAAGGAACAGAGTGGCACTGGAATAGAAAGAAACTCATTTGAAATGTAGGAAGTTCTGCGGATCCCATCTCCTTGAATAAAAAATAGCTAGTAAGTCCCCCCATGTTTCCCCCCATGGTTGCCCCACAAATGGCTTTCATGTAAAATATCCATGGATGTTAAATAATCATTCCCCTGGAGATCTGTCCCATGCCCCTATGGAACAGGCAACAAATCCTAGATCTTCTAACTCTTGGGTAGAGAACAGAGAAGTAATAGGTAAGGAACACCGTAGGAGTCATTCCCCTCAACTAAAGACACCCAGGGTCAAAACCCTGATCGCCTTGTCCTAGTTACACCATATGAGATTCACAGATGTTCTGGATGGGGCCAAGCCAAATGGAAATTCACTAAATTGTATTTAGATGCTTCATTTTATATGAGAATTTCTGACCTGAGAGAATAGTTTCTTTATCACTTACTTTACAAAAGTCTGTCCTACATGAAAGAAGAGAAAAGTGACCAAAAATGAGGTACTTTAGAGCAAAAAAGATCTGCTGTCCAGGATCACTATCCCTGGACTTTGTGACTGGAAACCAGATGAATGGGGAAAATTTTAAAAAGATGGTATCAAGAGTATGTTATTTACCAGCTGTGTGACCCTGGGCAAGTCACTTGACCCCCATTGCCTAGCCCTTACCACTCTTCTGCCTTGGAACCAATACACAGTATTGAATCCAAGACAACAGGTAAGGGTTTAAAAAAAAGAACATGTTATTTAAAAATCACCTTTCTGAGAACCCAGAACACATTTTTAAGTTTAATCTGCATTATTTATAGTTTCTCCATAATTTTCTTAGGTCTTGACAATAAAGACAAAAATCAATCAAACCCTAATTTGGAATGTTTGCCAATGTCCAAGCTGCAGATGCTCAAAAAGAAAATTAGAGAGGCAGAAACCCAGAAAAAAGTTGGGAAACTTTGTCATGAGGTATGCTAGACTTCATTCTGCACTAACTATGGCTAAGATCAATGAATCAATCAATAAGAATTTAAGTATCTACTCTGTGCTAAGCACTGTGTTGGGTTCTGGGGATACATAGATGAAGAAGGAAAAAGTCCCTCTTCTTCCAGGAGTATCCAGAATAAAGGTAAATAACAAATACAAACAAATATGCAGTGGTTAAATTGAAGGGATTTAGGGAGGGAGGGCACTAGTAGAGGTGGGACAGAGAATTACCAAAGGCTTCAGATAAAAAGTGGTACTTAAGTAGAGACTTGAAGAAAGAAGAGGATTTTACAAGGCAGAGGAGAAGAAGGAATGCATCTCAGGCATAAAAGAAAGCCAATGCAAAGTTGTGGAAAAAAGAGATGAAATCTAATAGGAAAGACAAAGAAAAGGCCAGTTTGTTTAGCTCACAGTGTAGGAGAAGGGGAATCATGTATAAAGAAGATGGAAAGATGAATTGATGCCAGACTGCTGTGTTCAGCTCCTACCAAGGAACGTATAACCCCTAAGTGGCTATGGCAGGTGAGAATTTTGTTCACAAAGTAAAATGGAAAAGTCTCCACACACACACACAAAACTCTTTTTAGGTTTATGATGGAATAGTCCTGCTCTATAGGAAATAATAAGCAGTTTAATTTTAGAAAAACATGGAGAGCTCTACATGAAATTATTAAAAGTGAATGAGAAGAACCAAGAGAACTTTATATACAACTACAGAGATAGTTTTTGAAGAGTAATTTTGAATGTCCACCTCCAGAGACAGAACTGATAAACAGAAACAAGCAAGACTTTGTTTTATATATAAACATATCTTTTTGCCAAATGATGCTTTCTCTAGTGCAGAGAGTAGAAGGAGGATGGGAGATGCCCAGAAATTTTAATGTAACAAACAAATTAATTAATATAGAAAAGGTAAAGGACACAGCCAGGTGTCAGTCACTCTGAGGATATCAAATGACATGTTCTTTAGGCAAGAGGAAGAATAAGGTGCGGAGATGGTCCTCTGAGGAGATTTCCCAGACTTGGTATGCCCAGTTGACACTATCCTCTTATCATTTCTCTTAAGTCCAAGCAGGGTCACTTAGTCTTTACCTTTTCTATAGCAGAGTAGTTCAAATGATGCAGGCAAGAATTGTGGATATTATAGAGATTGCAGGGGGGCACCCTGAATTCCATCCTTGTTTTAGTTTTCAAGGGCAGAACTAGCCAGCAGTCAATAAAGGTCAATTACTGCCTTTTGGTTTTATAAATTGGGGGACAGGTTCTACTGAAATCGTACAAATAGATTGGGATAATGCATTTCTTCAAATGTTATTTTCACAAATTGTGTGACCCCAGATAAATCATTTAACTTCTTTCTGCCTTGGTTTCCTCATCTGTAAATTGGGGGGGGGGTATAGCACCTAACTTGTGGGCATCTACCATACATGTCAAGGCTTTGGAAATCTTTTCAATAGGCTTTTTCTTGTTTGTTCAGGTTTTTGAAGTGTTTGTTTGTAGTAGGTGTTCAATAAATGCCTATCAATTGATTGTTTGATTTGTTTTAACATTCACCTTTTACCTCAACTAGTGTTAGATAACAAAATGCTTTTTTCATCTGAAAAGACTTGGCAGTGACTTTGAGTAGTACTTCTCTACGTTTCTGTCTCCTTATTCACCTGGACAAGCACATACAAATTTCAAGAAGCACAAATTCACTGGAATAACTCCAAAATGAGGGAACTGGAGGTAGGTAGGTGACTCAGTGGATGAAGTGCTGGGACTATAGATGGGAGATACTGGGTTCAAATGTGACCCAGGACAATTCCTACCAATGTCATCTTGAGCAAGTCATTCAACCCCCATTGCCTAGCCCTTACTGCTCTTCTGTCTTGGAACTAATACTTAGTATTGATTCTAAGGGAGAAGGTAAGGATTTTAATTTTTTTATTCAAAATGAGGAAGAGGAGATGGAGTCAAGATGGAGGCCTAGAAGCAGCAGAAGTTCAGACCTCTGAATACCCTTCCTTACTGATCACAAACTGAATGACTGAATGCTCTTAGGGTATTGAAAATCAAACCTAACAACAAGGCAGAGCCAAGGAACCTCTTGCTGGACTCAATTCCAAAGGTATGCCCTCACCAAAAGGCTTCCAGGTTTAAGGGGAAGGCAGAAGGAAGGTACAGGACCCCCCCCCCTGCCAAGAGCTCCTCCAACAGCAGCAGCGGGAACCTTTGGGCAAACAAAGGCGCTGGTCTTGAGGGCACAGCTGTGTGAGGCTCAGAGCGTCGAACACAGGTGGCAGGAAAGGAACTGTAGAGGGACCATAGAGCTGGCAACCTGGTCAGAGTGGCAGAAACCCTCCATATTGCTCCAGTCTTCTAGGAAGTCTTGGCCTCAGAGCACACCCAGCCCAACCCAGCCGAACTTAATCCTATCAAAAGTCTTCAGAGCTCAGGAAAGTCCAAGCTCCAAAATCCCTCCCCCACAGACTGCACTGAGAGATCCTCTGTCAAAGCTCCAAGAGGGGAGACTGACAGAAAACCCTAAAAACCAAAAAAAGAGAGGAGCAAGAGCACAGACAAATACAGTGAGCAAAGAAGGGGTAAATATGAGCAAACAGCAGGAAAAGAAGAAAGAAATTACAATCAACAGCTTCTGTTCAGGCAATGAACTAAGAAGAAATGAAACAGAGCAGGAGGCAAGCAATAAAACAGAAATCCCAGCAAATTGGATGAAGGCTTTGAAATAACTCAAAATGCAACTCAAAGCACAATTAAAAGAGGCTGAAGACAATTGGGAAAATAGTTTAAAAACTAAGATAAGTCATCTGGAAACAGAAAATAGTGTCTTGAAAGCCAAAATCAACCAGCTTCAAAATGAGGCAAAGGAGATGAAATATGAGGCAAAAAAGATGAAAGATGAGGCAAAGGAGATGAGAGATGAGGTAAAGAGAATTAAAGATAACCTCCAAAGAAAATCAGACCAGAAGGAGGATGACCAAAAAGCCAGGGATGAAATCCAGTCATTAAGAACCAGAATACAACTAGAATTAAGTGACCTCACAAGGCAGCAGGATACTATAAAACAAAACCAAAAGAATAAAAAATTGAGGAAAATATGAAGCAACTCATTCACAAAACAGAGGATTTAGAAAATCATTCAAGGAGAGACAACTTAAGAATCATTGGTCTACTAGAAGACGATGACAAAAGAAAAAGCCTGGACATCATACTACAGGAAAGAAAACTGCCCCAATATTCTAGAACAAGAGGGAAAAGTGGAGATTGAAAGAATCCACAGATCACCTCCTGTACTCAGTCCCCAACTGACAACATCCAAGAATGTTATAGCCAAATTCAAGAACTATCAGACCAAAGAAAAGGTATTATAAGCTGCCAAGAAGAAGTCATTTGGATACCATGGAACCACAGTGAGGATAACACAGGATCTGGCTTCATCCACACTGAAGGACCGAAAGGCATGGCATATGATATTCTGGAAAGCAAGGGAACTAGGTCTACAAGCATGAATCAACTACCCAGCAAAACTGCCTATATTCTACAGGGGAAAGTATGGTCATTCAACAAAATAGAAGACTTCTAAGAATTTGTAAAGAAAAGACCAGACCTGAACAGAAAATATGATGCCCAAACACAGAACTCAAGAGAATCATCAAAAGGTCATTTAAAAAGAGGGGAAAAGGAAAAACAAAACAAAATAACAACCAACCCCCCCCTTTTTTAAGAAACTCAATAAGTTAAAGTGTTATGAATCCCTATAAGAAAAGAGATCATTGGTAACTCTTAAAATCTGTTATTATCACCTGGGCAGATAGAAGAATTACACTTAGAGGGAACAGTGACAAACTGTATAGGATGAAATGACAAGACATAAATAGGTATATAGATATATGTGTGAATAAATGCATATACATGTGTATATATATATATATATATCTATTAATGGATACAACTAGAGATAAAAAAGAGGTTAATACTAAAAGAAATGGGAAAAGAAACAAATGGGGGTAAATTTATATGTCACAAAGAAGCTCATGGTGGGAGGGGGGAGAACATCAATACACTAGAAGGGTAAAGAGGTTGGAGATAGGAAATACTCAACTCTTACGTGCTTTGAAATTGACCCAAAGAGGGAAGAACAATCTAATCCATTGGGGCAGAGAATAGATTTGCACCCTGTAGGAGAGTAGAAGGGGAACAAATGGACTGGTGGGGAGGGAAGCACTACAAGGGATGGAGGGGGAAGGGGGGGTAATTTTAGAAAGACTACAGTGAAAATAAGGGGGGTAATATGAAGGGATGGGGTAGAAAGGGAAGTAAAATAAGGGTGGGAACTAGGGGGACTAATTAAAAACAAACATTCGTGTAGAAGGAAATAGTGACAGAAGAAAAGGCAGGACCAAGAGTAGAAATCAAAATGCAGGGAAATATACAGCTAGTAATAATAACTCTGAATATGAATGGAATGAACTCACCCATAAAACACAAGCAAATAGCAGAGTGGATTAGAATCCAAAACCCTACCATAAGCTGTCTACAAGAAACACACATGAGGAAGGTAGATATGCACAGGGTGAAAGTAAGAGGGTAGAGCCAAATCTATTGGGCATCAACTGACAAAAAGAAAGCCCGAGTCACAATCATGATATCTGACAAAGCCAAAGTAAAACTAAATCTAGTTAAAAGAGATAGGGAAGGTAATTACATTCTGATAAAAGGCAGTATATAAAATGAGGAAATATCCGTACTCAACATGTATGCACCAAATGGCATAGCATCCAAATTTCTAAAGGATAAACTAAAAGAACTCAAGGATAAAATAGATAGAAAAACTATACTAGTGGGAGACCTGAACCTTCCTCTATCTGAACTAGATAAATCAAACCAAAAGATAAATAAGAAGGAAGTAAGAGAAGAGAATAAAATCTTAGAAAAATTAAAGTTAGTAGATATGTGGAGAAAAATAAATAGGGACAAAAAGGAATACACCTTCTTTTCAGCAGCACATGGTACATTCACAAAAATTGACCATGTGTTAGGGCATAAAAACATTGCAAACATGTGCAAATGCACATGCAATGCAATGAAAATAATATTGCAATGCAATGCAATGCAACTGCAAACATGTGCAAATGCACATGCAATGCAATGAAAATAATAATTAGTAAGGGTACATGGAGAGGTAAATCAAAAATTAATTGGAAATTAAACAATACAATTCTCCAAAACTGGTTAATTAAAGAGCAAATCATAAATCCAACTAATAACTTCATTGAAGAAAATGACAATGATGAGACATTCTTTCAAAACCTATGGGATGCATCCAAAGCAGTACTCAGGGGGAAATTTATATCCTTGAGTTCATATATTAACAAATTAAGGAGGGCAGAGGTCAATGAATTGGGTATGCAAATTTAAAAAACTAGAAAATGAACAAATTAAAAATCCTCAGATGAAAACTAAATTAGAGATCCTAAAAATCAAAGGAGAAATTAATAAAATTGAAAGTCAAAGAACTATTGATTTAATAAATGATACTAGAAGCTGGTACTTTGAAAAAAACAAATAAAATAGACAAAGTACTAGTCAGACTAATTTAAAAAAGGAAAGAAGAAAACCAAATTGACAGTATCCAAGATGAAAAGGGAGACCTCACCTCTAATGAAGAGGAAATTAAGGCAATCATTAAAAACTATTATGCCCAATTATATTGCACCAAATATAGCAATCTAGGTGATATGGATGAATACTTACAAAAATATAAATTGCCCAGACTAACAGAGGAAGAAATAGATTACATGAACAACTCCATATCAGAAAAAGAAATTGAACAAGCCATCAAAGAATTCCCTAAGAAAAAATCCCCAGGACCAGATGGATTCACAAGTGAATTCTATCAAACATTCAAAGAACAACTAATCCCAATATTATACAAACTATTTGACAGAATAAGCAAAGAAGGAGTTCTACCAAATTCATTTTACAACACAAATATGGTACTTATCCCAAAGCCAGGCATATTAAAAACAGAGAAAGAAAACTATAGACCAATCTCCTTAATGAATATAGATGCAAAAATCTTAAATGGGATACTAGCAAAAAGACTCCAGCATGTCATCACAAGGGTTATTCACTATGACCAGGTAGGATTCATAGCAGGAATGCAAGGATGGTTCAGTATTAGAAAAAACACCCACATAATTGACCATATTAACAAAATCACATGATTATCTTAATAGATGCAGAAAAAGCCTTTGATAAAATACAATACCCATTCCTACTAAAAACACTAGAAATTATAGGAACAGAAGGGCATTTCCTAAAAGTAATACACAGTATACATCTAAAATGATCAGCAAACCTCATCTGCAATGGAGATAAACTAGAAGCCTTCCCAATAAGATCAGGAGTGAAACAAGGATGCCTATTATCAGCTCTATTATTTAACATTGTACTAGAAACACTGGCAGTAGCAATTAGAGAAGAAAAAGAAATTGAAGGTATTAAAATTGGCAATGAGGAGACCAAGCTATCACTCTTTGCAGATGATATGATGGTCTACTTAAAGAATCCTAGAGAATCAAGCAAAAAGCTAGTCAAAATAATCAACAACTTTAGCAAAGTTGCAGGATACAAAATAAACCAGCATACGTCATCAGCATTTCTATATATACCCAACCCATTTCAGCAGCAAGAATTAGAAAGAGAACTTTCATTTAAAATCACCCTAGACAATACAAAATCCTTAGGAATCTATCTCCTGAGACAAACACAGGAACTATATGAACACAATTACAAAAAACTCTCCACACAATTAAAACTAGATATAAACAATTGGAAAAACTTTGATTGCTCATGGGTGGGATGAATTAACATAATAAAAATGGCAATCCTACCCAAATTAATATACTTACCCATTGAACCATACCCATTGAACTACCAAAAAACTTTTTTACTTAATTAGAAAAAAACAAATTTCATTTGGAAGAATAAAAGATCAAAGATATCCAGGGAAATCATGAAAAAAAATGCAAAGGTAGAAAGACTTGCAGTCCCACATCTCAAACTATACTATAAAGCAATGGTCATCAAAACAATTTGATACAGGCTAAGAGACAGAAAGGAGGATCAGTAGAATAGACTTGGGGTAAATGACTTCAGCAAGACAGTCTATGATAAGCCCAAATATCCCAATTTTTGGGACCAAAACCCACTATTTGATAAAAAAAAAAAAACTGCTGGGAGAATTGCAAGTCAGTATGGGAGAGATTAGGTTTGGATCAACATCTCACACCATACACCAAGATAAACTCAGAATGGGTAAATAACCTGAATATAAAGAAGGAAACTATAAGCAAATTAGGTAAACACAGAATAGTATACTTGTCAGATCTATGGGAAAGGAAAGACTTTAAAGCCAAGCAAGAGCTAGAAAAAAATCACAAAATATAAAATCAATAATTTTGATTACATCAAATTAAAAAGTTTTTGTACAAACAAAACTAATGCATCCAAAATTAGAAGGGAAGCAACAAATTGGGAAATTATCTTCATCACAAAAACCTCTGAGAAAGGTCTAATAACTCAAATTTACAAAGAACTAAACCAATTGTACAAAAAATCAAGCCATTCTCCAATTGATAAATGGACAAGGGACATGAATAGGCAATTTTCAGTTAAAGAAATCAAAACTATTAATAAGCACATGAAAAAGTGTTCTAAATCTCTTATAATCAGAGAAATGCAAATCAAAACAACTCTAAGGTATCACCTCACACCTAGCAGATTGGCTAACATGACAGCAAAGGAAAGTAATGAATGCTGGAGGGGATGTGGCAAAGTAGGGACATTAATTCATTGCTGGTGGAGTTGTGAATTGATCCAACCATTCTGGAGGGTAATTTGGAACTATGCCCAAAGGGCGATAAAAGACTGTCTATCCTTTGATCCAGCCATAACACTGCTGGGTTTGTACCCCAAAGAGATAATAAGGGAAAAGACATGTACAAAAATATTCATGGTGGCAATCTTTGTGGTGGCAAAAAATTGGAAAATGAGGGGATGCCCTTCAATTGGGGAATGGCTGAACAAATTGTGGTATATGTTGGTGATGGAATACTATTGTGCTCAAAGGAATAATACAGTGACCCTGAACAACTTGGAAGAATCTACAAGAAAAACCACTATCCACATTCAGAGGAAACACTGTGGGAGTAGAAACACCGAAGAAAAACAACTGCTTGAATACATGAATCAAAGGGATATGGTTTGGGATGTAGACTCTAAAGGAACATCCTAGTGCAAACATCAACAACATGGAAATAGGTTCTGATCAAGGACACAAGTAATACCCAATGAAATTGAGCATTGACTGCAGGAAGGGTGGGTGGAGGGTAGGGAGAGAAATAATGTGATTACCGTAACCAAGGAATAATGTTCTAAATTGACTAAATAAACTAATTCAAATGGAAAAAAATAAGTAAATAGATAAATGAAAAAGGAGATAGAGTGTGAACTTGGTTAAAGATGACAACTCAAAGGCAGACAATAATAATGTGAGGATTTATGTGTCCTGTGTGAAAAATGTCAAGAATCAACTGATGAAAGTCACTGATGTCCTGGTATATTATTTCCTCTAAAAATAAATAAATAAAGGTCAAAATAAAATAAAATAAAATGAAGTAGACTCGTGGAATGGGAAGAATTGGGATTCCAGCTGCATCTACTACATTAACAAAAATCACTTGGGCAAATAATTTTCTTTTCTGGTCCTCAGTTTCTCTATCTGTAAAATGAAGGAGTTGTAGTACATTGTTTTGTGGTTAGTAATCTGAAAAAGATCTGGGAGCCTTAGAGGACTAAAATCCTAATGAGTCACCAATATGATATAGTATCCCCTTACGGTAACATGAACTTGGAAAGACTTAAGAAAAGCTTAATGACCAGGACTATGTATATGATTATGATATTGCTTTCTGCCCTGGCTAGCTGATAGCTGGTGATATTTGATGATGGCTAGTATTGTGTTTAGTATTACCTTCACAGGTCTGGGTCCTCTCATCTGTAAGGAAAAACTTCTTAATCATTGAAGCTATGCAAATGTATAATAATAAACTTTGGGAGTTAATGAGTGCCCTTCCACTATCTCAGGCAAAGGTTAAAAACCACTTTGGGGTATGTTGTAATGGAGATTCTTACAAAGTTACAGGTTGGAACTGATAGCCTCTGTGGTCCCTTCTAGCTCTCTGATTCTGCCATCTTGTAGTCTCCAAGATCCTGTCCAGCTCTTATATTTGTAGAAGGGGTCAGTATTAACCTGGAGAATATACAGGTAATTTTTTTTTCTGGCACCATCTCTGCATCTTCTGACTCCACTGCTACTTTCAAATCTGGACTTCACTGAACAATCTTTTCTCTTCCCCTGAGTCAAAGGAAACCAGACTATTGCTTCAAGTCCCAGTAAGTCTCCTGGCAGAGTTTAGTCCAGAATATTGACTGAATTCTCTGCCTTGACCCAGTCCCAGCACAAGAAAACTTTGGACCAAATGTAGCAAAATACAGTCATCAGCACTTTTCTTGCTTTACTTTTTCCTGTAGAATTCATTTACTTTTGAAAGTAGGATTTATGTACTTGGTACAAAATAACTCTTCGGGTCCACACTGGGTCTTCAATGTTACACTCCTACAAAGAGAGAGTTGCCTTCTGTGTGTCCAATCTTCCACCCAGCACTTGTCTCTCATGGTATACTTCAGAGAGGGGAAGGGAGGAAACACATTTGTAGGTTTGGGGATTTTGGGTGGGTTTTTTGGTTGTGTTTTTGAAGGAAATAAAAAGCAATTGTTTTTCTCTCGCTTCAGTGTTCTCACTTCCCTTGTTTATCCCCTCATTGATTTGATTTTGGGTCTGGTTCTTACAAAAGTCACTTCTGGGGAAGTTCAAGAAGATACCTTGCAAAAAAGTTGGAAAGTCTCTATATCACGGCAGTGGAAAGGCAGTGTAGAGCAACAAAGTAAGTATCACTGGGCATGGAGTCAGGAGGTTGGAGCCTTGGCTTCAACATTTTACTAGCCATATTCCTTTGATGACTATGACTCACCCAAGGCTCTGAGACTCATTTTCTTCATCTATAAAAATGGAATAATAGCACCTGCCCTTGTCACCTCTCAAAAGGTTATTGTGAAGAATCGATGTCAACAAAAATAATTAAATATTAAATACCTATCAGGCACTTAATGGGAATCTAGGTCATGAATTAGGTAGAGCACTGAGCTTGGAATCAGGAAAACTCATTCAGGAATTCAAATTTGGCCTCTGATATTTACTAGCTATGAGATTCTGGTCTTCGCTTAACTCTGTTTGCCTCAAATTCACTAGTAAACCAAGCTGGAGAAAGAAATAGTAAACCACTCTAGTGCCTTTGCCAAGAAAACCCTAAAATGGGGTCCTAAAGAGTTGGACACAACTGAAACTACTGAAACACAACAAAATGTACTTAATAGCAAACTCAGCTAAAATAAAATTATTATGGCCATCTTGTAACTTAAAATCTAGTAGAGAATGTGGCTTATCTACTGAGTCTATCCCTACTGCTACTCTAAGAATCTTGGCTTTGAGATCAAAATTATGCAGCCAATGAGCTTGTAGTTCCCTTAAATTTTCTCCCTCCCAGCCCAATAGTTATTGAAACAGTTGACTTCACACAGTGCTCAAAAACAACACTTGAACATTTAAATAGAGATGATCTCATGGATGACACAGATCAGAACCTGTCCATTCTTGCCAATACTGTGTAATTCTTATATATATATATATACCCTTGGCAGGAAATAGCCAGGAAAGGATTCTGCCTCCTGGAGGTAGGGGTGTCATTTTTTTCCTAACAGGTAGAGGAGTCCAGTGGAGCAACCAGCCTGCCTTTGTCCCTAGCTCTTACTACTTAACAAATGCATCTTCCTTTTCATTCATATTTCTTTAATTGCATCCTTTATAACAGGTGTCAAACATAGGACCACAGGGTCCTGAATACTTCAGATTCCAGGGATTCAGATCAAAATATAATTGGGAAATATTTAATGAAATAAATTACAATACAATATCAATAATGTTGATTGGTAGTTTTTTTAGGTCAATATACAGCATACAGAGATTCTTATGGATAGTTTAATGGCCTCCTTTGTATTTGAGATTGACAACACTATTTTACAACATTTACCAATTACTCTTTGTTTATAATGTGTACAGCCTTGTTAAAACCACACACATGTGCCTCCTTCTCTTTGTCCTTTGAGTAATTCTCAATCTTGGTTGTTTTAAAATTCCAGTATTTCCCCAATTGATGAATGGTCAAAGGATATGAACAAACAATTTTCAGATGAAGAAATCAAAGCCCTTAATAATCATATGAGAAAAATGTTCTAAGTCACTCCTGATTAGAGAAATGCAAATTAAGACAACTCTGAGGTATGTACTAGAGAGGGGAATTGGAGAGATTTAATTGGGGAAATCAAAAGATGTCACACCAGGAAGTAGTTGAAAGAAAGAAACTGAATCCTGAGCCGCCACCCCCCTCTCTACTATCACAGGTACCACCTCACACCTATCAGATTGGCCAATACAGAAGTAAAGGAAAATTGGAGGAGCTGGGGCAAAATTGGGACACTAATGCATTGTTGGTGGAGTTGTGAACTGATCCAACCATTCTGGAGAGCAGTTTGGAACTATGCACAAAGGATTATAAAGTTGTGGATACCCTTTGATCTGGTAATACCACTACTGGGTCTGTATCTCAAAGAGATAATTTTAAAAAAGGGAAAGGACCTTGATGAAGGCCATCATACCACCGATCGGTTGACAAGGTCATGGTCCAAGGAAGGGAGGTCTGCAAAGCAGACTCCAGAATGAGGACCCCAGCTGATCCCCCCTGTGACTTCTCTCCCCAAATTTTCCCCATTAATGGACTTGTTATGATTATTATTCTCTCCCCAATATAGGAGAAATAATATGAAAGCAAATACTTATAGGATCAATAAATATATAACCTACTTTAAGCCCCCTAGGTTATTACCCCCAAAATATTGCAATTATAGTATTAAAGCCCAAAGATTACTGCCTATGACCCCTCCTTTCTCAAGCACAAGACATGCTCCAAAGCCCTACAATAAATACCTGACAAAAGCTTGAGTACTATAATAAATCATTTCCTACACCTACCACACTCCAATGAATTTCTTGGAACAGAAGCCAAGCAGCATTGCTAGGCACTTTAAAGTAACACAAGAAAAGCAGAACTTGTAAATTGAGGAAAACCCCAAAACTGGTCTGCTTTAAACCCTCACACCTAGATACAAAGAGTTTTTGTTGTTCATCTCCCAAGCAATTATGATGGACAGTGAAAGCTGACCAAAAGCACAATGATCCTCTCAGCATTTCAAGGTGTACTAACCTACAAATGGCTTTATCCACATTAATCATATCTATCACAGAGTGTTGTAGAAACCTAGTAAATGATCACAGAGTTCTTTGTTGTAGTAACATCACAAGAGTATTGTTTAGGTGATTTGATAATATCCAATCAAATTGTAGAATGTCACATACACAGAAGATTGATTGTGTGTAAAAGAAGCATGTGCCAAAAAACCTATATAATAAATGAACCACGATATTATGACAGAGCACTGTGTGTGATGCCTGCATACAGTGCGTCTCATCTCTTTATTCCTTGTTCCTTATTTATTTCTTATATATTCCTCCTTATTCCAACCATGACACCACATCTGGGCAGAGAGATCTTTGATCCTCAGAGGGGCTGCTGAATGGACCCCTATAGGACCTACTTATACAAAAATATTTATAGTTCTTTTTGTAGTGGCAAAGAATTTGAAATTCAAAGGATGTCCATCAATTGGGGACTGGCTGAAAAAACCATGGTACCTGTTGGTGATGGAATACTATTGTACTATACGAAATGATAAGCAAGAATATTTCAGAAAAAAAAAACTGGAAAGATCTGCAAGAAGTGATGAAGAATGAAATAAACAGAACTGGGAGAACATTGTACATAGTAACAGCATAGTAACCAACAGCAATATTGTATGATGGTTATCTGTGAAAACTTGGCTACTCTCAGCAATGTAATGGTCTAGGACAATCCTGAAGGACTTGTGATGGGGAATGCTATCTTCCTACAGAGAAAGAACTGTTGGAGTCATCTTTCACATCGGTATATTTATGGTTTTATTTTGGGGTTTTGATTATGTATGAGTTTGCTCTTACAACACTGACCAATTTGGAAGTGTGTTTTGCATGATAATAAAAATAAAATTTAAAAAATTCTAGTGTTTCATGACTCATCATCATATAATTTGCACTGGATGCCATCCAATTCCTAAAAAAAAAAAAGAACCTTTTTTTTTTAAATAGCAAGATTATGATCGCAAGAAAGCATTAAAGACAAACAGTACAAAATACAACACCCCTAATTACCATCTCAGGGCAGCTAGGTGGTGCATTGGATAGAGTGTCAGTCCTGATGTCAGAAAGACCTAAGTTCAAACGTGACCTCAGATACTTCCTAGCTGTGTGACTCTGGAAAAATCACTTAACCTTCTGTGCCTCTGTTTCCTCAGCTGGAGAAGAAAATATCAAACCACTCTAATAACTTTGCCAAGAAAGTTCCAAATGGGGTTCCAAAGAGTCAAACATGATTGCGATGACTGAACAACAATTACCATCCCAAACCATCATTCTTTTCTGTTCCTAATTCCCTTGTAGCTATAGCACCATTAGCTAGACATTAGTTATCCTTGCAAGCAAAGCAAAATACAGGGACAGCATTTAAGAATTGCCACTTAGGTGGTCATAATAGATTTAGATCTGAAAGGTGATCTTAGAGGTCATGAAATCCAACCCTTTATGAAGAGGAAAGCTATATTAGTTAAGATTCTGAGACATAGACCACAGTTCACAGAGCAAAAGAGACCTGCAGGGTTTATCCTTAGGATATTTGAGTTTAGGGATTTAGGGTTTGGGTTTTGGTTTCCCTCCTTAATCCAAGAACTGGATGTGTTGGGGCTTCTGCTACTAAAACAGATGTATCAAACTCATGGCCCTCAGGCTGCCTACAGCCAGAACCAAACTAGAAATATAATTAGGAAATGTTTAATAAAGAAAATAAAAATACTGAATAGATAATATTACTTTGTGGGGTTTTTTTAAGTCAATATGTGGCCCAAAAATGCCTATTTCTACTTGTATTTGATTCCACTCTCCTGGGGCTTTAAATGCAAAACCTCCTATGAAGAGTTCATATCTTCTGCTGGGCATTGCAGGTTTCAGGAAGACCAAGCAATGAAGAAAATATAGCAGTCCGTTCCAGGACTCCCCCTAAAGCCACAAGCCAGAAGCTGAGAGGAGATCTCACTCCACCACTTCTATCCAAGCCAGAAACCATGTCCTGGAGGAACTTAGATCCTGGGACCTCACTCAGTGGTGACTGTCCTTCCAAAAATACAACCTCAATTCTGCCTTTGTGCATATGGGGTTCCCCAAACCCCTCTTCTCTGTTGCTCTCTAGCTCTGGCACCAGGAACCAAATGATAACTCCACCCATCCTGACCTCCCGGTATCTTGAGGTTTTACATTTTCTAGGCATCTTCTCTGACCCTCAAAATCTGTCTCTTTCATTTTAGTTCTTACCACTTAGCTCTCCATCTTATCTCCTATCTTCCATATTCCACAATATCATATGAAATTAACTCACTTTTCACAAAAAACGCATGGGATGTTCCCACCTCATCATCCCTGGAAGTTTCCAGACCAGAGTTCTGACCTGGCCACTACTCCCCTTTGTTTTCTCCCCTATTATAATGTAAGTTCTGTGAGGATAGACCTTATCTTTGATTTCTGTATTTTTATCTCCTAGCACTTAGCAAATAGTAAGTGCTTGACAAATACATTATTCTTTATTCAGTGACATATTCAACAGAGTTGTACCTTGAGGCAACCAGAAGCAACTACAATACTGGGTCACACAATACAACCAGCAATATGGGCCACAACCACCAATGCCCAACAGAAATTATGTAGCCAGCAGAGATTACCCAGCAGACAGAAAAAGACCATAAGAGGAGAGAGGAGGTTCAGTGGGAACAACACAGTAACACATCCACAGAGACATTAGCAACCACTTAGCAGTGGAGAGAAGTTGCCTCAGTTTCCTCATCTGTAAAATGAGCTGGAGAACACAGGAGATACTCCAGTATCTTTGCCAAGAAAACCCCAAATGGAGTCATGAAGAGTTGGACATGATTGAAATGACTGAACAACACCCAAATAATAACTCCAGACATCTGGATTTTTAATAAAAAGTGAATTAATTTCATGATATTGTGGACTATGGAAAATGGGAGCTAAGATGGAGAGCAAAGTGGTAAGAACAGAATAGAACCAAGACAAAAGATACAGATTTGGAGGGTTGGAGAACATTGAACATCCATAGGGATTGCCAATCAATTAACATTCATTGAGTTCCTATGAGTTCACAGGTATTCTGATAATACAACTGAATGTTCCTACTTGCAAAAGGTGATCTTCATGGAACAGAACATATGAAAAATTGTGAACAGCCAATCACTAGTCTCAGCTTACTTGCAAATCATTAATCTGACTGGAAGCTCTTCCCATTGTTCCCACTGTTGTTCCAGTCACTTAAAGCTCAATGTTATATAATAAATACAATATATTCCACATTTGTATTATATATAATATAAAATAAATATTTAAAATAAAATAAAGCTAAATATTACATGAATCAGAAAAAATGTGTGGCAATATCAAACTCATCCATGAAAGTTAAAGTTAATTTTCTAAATAGATATCTGTTTCACATTAGCCATAAACTTTTATTTCTAAATCAAAAACTCTCCTTCCATTGAAGTCCTAGCCTAACTCTGTCTTTGGTATTGTTCAGTCATTTCAGGTATGTCTGACTCTTCATGACCCAAATAGGGATTTTCTTGGCAAAGATGCTGAAGTTTCCTTCTCTAGCTCATTTGACAGATGAAGAATCTTGCGCAGAGTTAAGTAACATGCCCAGGGTCACACAGTTAGTAAGTGTCTGAGACTGAATTTGAACTCATATCTTCCAGATTTCCAGCATAGTGCTCTTTCCACTGTTCAAGTAGGTCCAACATACCCCTTTGCCTTAGACTTGGGCTTGGGTAGGTAGGTTGGTTAGGGTATAATAGAGGAAAGGTAGATGATCCCAGAAAGTAGAAGGAGGGTGAGATGGATTCCCTCCTTCAGTCTTCTTCAAATATGTCTCTCCACTAGCACTGCCTTTACTCCCCTCTAATAACTGATTAATGGGTGAACCTTTTCCCTAGGGGAAAGAGAGAGAAATCAGCTCTCCCCCCCCCCCTTCCATATGACAAGGAAGTCAATTTAAGATAACTGACACTTTATTCTAACAAGTGTTGATTAGGGGTAAGAAGCAAGATGTCTGCAGGCTGGAGTTTATAGGAAAGAGGGTAAGGAAAGTCCCTGTCTGTCTCAAATCTCCCTTTCCCTCCCCCCAAAGTTGAGAGACCCAGGCTTGTCAGCCTGGTCTCTAAGAGGCTCAGGGTTTGGTGAGCCTGGTCTTAGCACAGTAGAGCCAATGTCCAGACTCAGGGTGTCACAGTTGCTGTGTGAGATCTTCTGATGCTGTCCTTCTTCTCCTCAGGTTCTGCCACAACTCTTGGTGTCTTGGGGGGGGTGATTAGGATCAGTGAGGGATTTGTATGGTTCAGGAGAGAAATCTCTGATGAGCCTGTCACCGTTGGCTTTCTCAGGCAAGAGAGATCAACTGTCTCCCCCTGGAATCTCCTCTTCCCTCAAGATTCCAAACCTCCTCCACCATCCCCCACTGTGGATGCAAACTTCAGCATGTCCTCCAGGCTCTGTCCCTCAAAGTCTCGGGATCATTCCTCTATCACAGGCTTCATTGAACTGAACTGAGTTGTTGAGAAATTTGATCCAGGAAGATTTTTGTCTTTGGCTCCTGGTTTTAACCTGTTGTTGTCTTGACTATCCCAGATCACAGAACCCTGGCCTCTGGCACTGAGGCCACCATCTTCCTTGGTTTCTGAGCTCTAGATTCCCCATCCCAGCATTTGTCCACAGCTGGTTTTCCAGCAGCTACCTTTCCCTAATAATCCTTTTCTCTAGATACTCTATGCCACACAAGTGGATTTTCATAAATTTTATTTTCCAAGGGAAAAGCAAATATATAAATTCAGAAGACTATCCAAACAAACCTAATCTTCATCTAAAATTTCCCAGGCTAGCATGGCTCAAGATGTTTTTTTTTAAACCTTTACTTTCCATCTTAGAATCAATATTGTGTACTGATTCTAAGATAGAAGAATGGGGAGGGCTAGGGTTGAGTGACTGGCCCAGGGCCACACAGCTAGGAAATATCTGAGGCTACATTGGAACCCCAGACCTCCTGTCTCCAGGTTTGGCCACTGTCCCCAAGATGATTTTTTTTCTGGTCTGCTGCACTTAGCTCTGTATGAGCTTTAGATGAGAATAGATGAGAATGTCTCAGGATATAATACACTTCGAAATTGATCTGAGGAGGTGCCTAATCCTGAGGAAGTAAGTGGCAATATGCAGAGTGCTAGGACTGGAGTCAGGAAAACTCATCTTCCCAAGTTCAAATCTGGCCTCAGACACCTATTGGCTTGGACTCTGGGCAAGTCACTTCACCCTGTTTGCCTCAATTTCCTCATATGTCAAATAAGCTAAAGAAGGAAAGGGCAAATCACTCCAGTGTCTCTGCCAGGAAAACCTCAAATGGGGTCAAGAAAAGTTGGACCAAAATGACTTAATAACAATAACTAATGCAGAGAATTGAGCTCATTCACCTGCTACATAATTCTTGGCTTCGTGTTATATGTGTGTGTGTGTGTGTGTGTGTGTGTGTGTGTGTGTGTGTGTTTTCTGCCCAGCTTACTTAGAAATGATTTAATTAACAAATTTAACTAACTTACTAATACCTCTTCCAATCTACTATCAGGATGAAAGTGAAATGAAAATAAGGGAGTAAGGATGGGAATAGCATTTATATAAAATTTACTATATTCCAGGAACTGCATTAAACATTTTTTATAGATAGTATCTCATTCTAGCCTCACAATATCCCTTCCAAATGGGTGCTATTATTATCTCCATTTTAGTTAGGCAATGGGGGTTAAGTGGCCACACAGCTAGGAAGTGTCTGAGGCCAGATTTGAATCCAGCACTACCCATCTCCAGTCCTGGCTCTCGAACCCCTGCCACCTAGCTGCCCCTGGGAAAGATTTCTTGCAGAAGGTGAGATGTACAGGATGTATGGTCAGGATCGCCTGAGCGCAAGCCTCTGATAATGAGGGGGATACCCCCAATGATGCCCACCAGGCCCATGACCAGTCCTAGAACACAGACAATTGTCTCCATTATCTCAGATGGTGGTGTTAGCATCTCAGGCTCTATGGGAATGGAGGAAAAATAAAGTCAGAGCACAGTTTTAGTTTTAGCACCTCAGATCAAAAAGTCATTTTGGGGGAGCATTAGGAGACTTGGGTTTTAGGAAGAGTTTGGTGCTTGGGGAGGGTAGAAGAAAATAGACAGGAGAGGAGAGGAGAGGAGAGGAGAGAAGAGGAGAGGAGAGGAGAGGAGAGGAGAGGAGAGGAGAGGAGAGGAGAGGAGAGGAGAGGAGAGGAGAGGAGAGGAGAGGAGAGGAGAGGAGAGGAGAGGAGAGGAGAGGAGAGGAGAGGAGAGGAGAGGAGAGGAGAGGAGAGGAGAGGAGAGGAGAGGAGGAGAGGACAGGAGAGGAGAGGAGAGGACAGGAGAGGAGAGGAGAGGACAGGAGAGGAGAGGAGAGGAGAGGAGAGGAGAGGAGAGGAGAGGAGAGGAGAGGAGAGGAGAGGAGAGGAGAGGAGAGGAGAGGAGAGGAGAGGAGAGGAGAGGAGAGGAGAGGAGAGGAGAGGAGAGGGCCAAGGATTCATACCCCAGTGCTTGAAAAGTGGCTTTTCCAGGCCCCAATGTTCAACCACGCAGTCATAGACATCATCATTCGAGGGGAAGAAAGTAAGGTAATGGAACTTGTGGAAAGAGTAGTCATCTCGAGGCAGGAAGACAGTCTCATCTATCCCTGTGGTGACTGATTGTCCATTGCGCAGCCATGTGACATTGATCACTGGGGGCGAGAACTTATCAATGTGGCAGATGAGCAAATTGGGCTCTTCTGCTTCCACGGGTTCCTTGGGAAATATTGTCACCTCTGGAGCCACTGAAAGAGAACATAACCCTTACTACTGAGTATAGCCCCACTTGAAATGGAGGGTTTGGGGAAATACACCTTTATTAAGCATCAAAATATTTCCCCTTAAATTCCTAAATCAAATCTATGAAGCTTCATTCTATAGTAATTCATTTTTTTTAAATCTCTTACCTTCCGTCTTGGAATCAATACTGCATATTGGTTCCAAGGCAGAAGAATGGTAAAGGCTAGGCAATGGGAGTCAAGTGACTTGCCCAGGGTCACACAACTGGTCAGTGTCTGAGGCCAAATTTGAACCTAGGACCTCCCATGTCTAGGCCTGGCTCTCAATCCACTGAGCTACCCAGCTGCCCCCTTTACAGTAATTCTTAAATATGACCACCTTTAAATTTTTTCTAAGTTCCATTAAATTATAGCAATTATATCATAATTGCTAATTAATGATCATTAATTAACATATTTACATTTAAATTTAATTAATAATTATTTTAAATTTAATTTATAATTAATTAACTTCTATTAACTTATAGCAATTATAATAATAACACTAGTTAGCATTAATATGGCAATTGGTATATGTCAGGGAGAGGGCTAAGCATTTTACAACTATTATCTGATTTTATAATCCCCCAGGGAGATGGGAATTATTATTATCCTTATTTTACAGAGGAAGAAACTTAGGCAAACAAGTTAAATGACTTGTTCAGGGTCACACAGCTAGTATCTGAAGCCAGATTTGAACATAGATTTTCCTAATGCTAGGATTAGTGCTCTATCCACTGTGGCACCTAGCTACTAGCTTAGATCCAAAGTCTTCATTTCCCCTTTCCTCTAAGCCCTTTGGATTTTGAATGAGAGCTGACAAGCCCCACTCTCTTCCAGGAATGATCTGGGCAGATACCCTCGTGGCAGGACCAAGTTTCCTAAGTAGAAAGAAGTCATTGAAGAAAGAGTTATGCCTCTGATGACCTAAGTTAACTGAACCAGAGGTCGGAGGAATTTGTAGGAGAAACTGAATATTTTTATCCTCTCTGACCCCAACCAAGGACCTTAAGGAAAAGGCACTTGACTTCTAGAAACAGAACCTTCTTCTGAGAAGATCCAGAATTCTCATGAGTTGGAGAAAGTCTGAGTACATTACAGAGCAAGAACCCCTAGCATCCTCCTCCCCACAAATGTCACACTGGCTACCCCCAGAGAAGAAAGAAGAGTGTTTACCAACTGTGGCCGGGGTGTAGTTTGTTTGCCTGATAAGGTGATTCAGGTTAGCCATATCCACAGCAATGTTGCCTAACCCAATCTGTGCACTGAAGCTGAAGATGTGGCCAAACTCAGGAAGCCGCCAAACTATTTCCTTCCTGTCAAGGTCCACGTGCAATTGCTCATCCCCATCAAATTCATGCAGGAACTGTCCAGATGGTTTGTGGGTCTGAACAAATGTCACAGAGTTGATTACGTGATCTGTAGCAGGAGAGTGAAAGATCATAGCTACGTTGGTTAAAGGTAAGGAGGAGGAAAGAGGATGTTTCAGAATAATGAGGAATCAGATGAGGAGACAGATATGAATGGGTTGGTTAGGGAAGATGAGAAGACAGACAATATGAGGAAGGCAAGAAAAGAGGAAAGAATGGACCTGGGAAGAGAGAGAAGTTGAAGAGCAGAGAAGAAGAAAAATCAGTTCTTCTTGGCAGAAAAGGAAGGTAGAAGAGAATGCATTGAACCAAGAAATTTTCCCTAAACAAAGTTGATAAGAACAGGAGAAGAGAGAAGTGACTGAATGCTCTGGGGTTTCCACCATGGTTCTTAGGAGAGTCAGATAATGAGTTGGTGTATCTGGGATTTTTAGATAGTACTTTGTAGAGGTAGGATGTGAAGTTTGGGGTGAAGGAGAAAGGAATGAGTGCAGAGGTGACACTGGAAAGTCTGTCCTGATGCCTGGATCTCCTTGGCTTGAGCCCTCGTTTTGCAGGATAGGGGTTTTCACAGGTACCTGTATGAGTCTTCTAGAACCCCCATACAGCATAATTTCCAAATGAAGGAGTGAGTGATGATGGGAGCTGTGCTCAGATCCTAGCCTGGAATAGCATTCTTCAACTGAACCAATGGAATTTATTGCTGAGCCCTTGTTCCCAGGGACTTATGTGATGGAATCTGGCTTCAGGAACATATAATACCAAGACCCTAGGGTTACATGCTTTCTACATTTTGGATCTCCTGAAATGGTCTTAATTTCAAATATTAAAGCCTATTCACAAATGTGTATTGGAATCTTTTGGCAGAGTATACATCTTTTTTTTTTTAATACTTAACTCCCACCTTCAAATCAATACATGTATTGGTTTCCAGGCAGAAGAGTGGTAAGGGCTAGGCAATGGGTATTTAGTGACTTGCCCAAGGTCATGCATGAAACCTAGGACCTCCTGTCTCCAGGCCTGGCTCTCAATCTACTGAGTCACCTAGCTGCCCCCAGAGTATATATCTTGATTGTGGAGTAGGAGTGGGAGAGGAATTTGATGATTGTACTTGGGGAAATTTGTTCATAATTCTAGGGAGTACATATGCCAGAAAGCTTCACTGTAACCTAAGGAGTGACCAGAAAGGGAGGGCCCAGAAGTACAGTCTTGTGAAATCTGCAAAGGGGATGGAGGGCCCAAATTCAAGGAGTCTGAGGTCTGCAGGGGCTCCCAGGCTTCCTATGAACCATTCTTGAAACCTCTTGTGGCCCAAATCCCCTGAGTGCTTCTAACATAGAACCAGTGAGTGGTCACCCAAACTCTTAATCCTTTAGATGGGACACCAGGTTAGCAGGCAGAGAATGAGTCCACTTTAGCAGCAACCTCTGGTCATTCCCA
Source organism: Monodelphis domestica (assembly GCF_027887165.1). NCBI lineage: Eukaryota > Metazoa > Chordata > Mammalia > Didelphimorphia > Didelphidae > Monodelphis > Monodelphis domestica. The sequence continues at coordinate 267,823,845 of NC_077228.1, read as the reverse complement.
GGAGTCCCAATCCCTGAAATAAAAAGTCAGAGAATTCTGCATGCCATCGCTATAAGCTCCAATGTGCCATAGAGCATAAGGACTATAGATTTAAAGCCAAAAGAGATTTCCTAAGGAACCAGTCCAAACTCTTCATTTAATAGGTAAGAGAACTGAGTTCCACTGAGGTTAAGTGGCTAATTCACAGTCACCCAAGAAGTGAGTATTAGAGGTGGCATCTGAACCTAGGACTCTTGACTCTAAACTGTGTTTTATTTATTTCTATGTTATTAATTCCTATGAAAGCTTAGTCCTAGGAGTCAAACAGCAACTATTTGAATATTTACCAATAAAATGTTTGTAATGATATTGATAGCTTCTCCATTCATTCCCTCCACAAGACATGGACCATGATATTAAGAACTAAATTTCCCAATTCCACCCTGACACTCCTGAGGAGGAAAGTTAGCCCCTCATTAGGGACTGTAAAATCTGTACCTGACAACAGAAAGACTCACCATTCGTAGCCCAGGCTCTCCATTTGATCAGCAGGGCAGCCAGGCTGAGGATCCCCAAGATTGAGACGAGGCTAGAGGTCATTCTCCTTTCAGAGACAAAAAAGATGGAATCTTCACAGACACCTGAGACACCAGGGCACAGTTCCAGACTGGTTCAGGTTAACAGCCCAGAAGGAAGGAATCTTTACTAAGTAAGATGTGTCCAATCAAGAGACAGCCTTTGAGTTGATGCCCCTGTTACCTGGTAAAGAGTCTAAGAGAAGAGAGGAGAAAACAATACCAAAGTGAAATAAAATATTGGAATCTCAAATTTATTTGTAACTGAAATTAAATCATATCTAAGTTTGGCTAAAGTTGACCTCTACATTTAAAAGCAACTAATTGGAAGCTTTCAAAAGCTTGTAAAACTTTAAAAGCTTTACAAAGCAAAATAATCTGTTCTAGCACACACTAGTATCTACTATATGATTTCAGAAGACATTTTTAACCAGATAGAATTTAGTTTATCCTCACAAAACTATTATTTTTATTTTAAAATCCTTGTATATATGGATATAAATATCCATATATATATATATAAGTCCTTATGATTTATATATATAAAGATGCATGAGTCCATTATGATTTAATAGCATAAATTGTATCATTAGTCATCTGTTCTTAAACTGTAAATTTCTAGAACTTAAATAATATTTTAACTAGAATTAGACATGCATTTTAATAATACGTGCAGATGTTAATAAGAACACATAACATTTCATCTCCTTCTGAGAAACTGGGACAATTGGTTGATAAAGAGGAATGTGCACTTGGTTAATTACCCTTCAAATAGCTGTCTGAATATGTGTACCATGTTCGATTGCCATTTCTGGTGAAGCCTGGAAGGGAGGATGCCAGAAGGATACCTACAACACAATAGATCTGATCATTAAATATAACTCTGAAGGACTCACATGATTTGCTTCTACAGTAAGAAGCATAGAAGAGAGCATCAAAATTGGAGGTAGGAGACATATTTGTAATTCTTGGCTTTGCTGTGAACTACATGACATGGGGTATGACATTAAGAATTAAGTTTCTTGTATTGCCAAGTGAAGGGCTTACTCTAGGTGACCCCTAAAATCTTTGCTGCTTTATGAAGGTAGTTCAAACTCTTAAGACTCTAACTCAGTGAAAAAACTCATGTTTGCAAGAACAAGATGAAAGCTTAATAAAGCAGCTTCTTAGAAGCACAGTACAGAAGAGCAAGAATCATTACAGCTCTGTGCAATACATGAGAAAGTTATAGCCCTCCTCTGCATCTCCCCTTCCATTAAATACTCTCAATATAGCCTAGAAGTTTTTCAGCATGACCCAGGCCTCTTTTTCTATCTCCTTATCTCCTCCAGCACTACCTCCAGTATAATGTCAGTGACAGACACTCAATCCCATCCTCCATCCTCAAAAAATCGTGATGACCTGAGTACACTCTAGTTCCTTGGGATTTGCAACAACTTTAGCACTGAGACATGGGGAAAAGAATCTTTTCAATTTTGTTTCTAATGGAATTATGGTGGGGTATGTTTTTTTTTAATTGTGAGTAAATGGCTATGCTATACACACAGGAACTATGTAGTATAAGCAAAGTGAACAATTTGTTGTTGTTGTTGTTGTTGTTCAGTCATATCCAACTTTATGTGATCTCATTTGTCCATTGGATTTCTTGGCAAAAATACTGGAGTGGCTTCCCATTTCCTTCTCCAGTGATTCTTTATTTTATAAATGAGGAACTAAAGCAAATAGGGATTAAGGGATTGCCTAGGATCACGCAGCTAATAAGGATCTGGAGTCAGATTTGGGTTTAGATCTTCCTGACTCTAAATCCAGTGCTCTATCCACTATAGTGCTTAGGAGAGTTTAGTGAATGGCTTAGGAAGAGGTGGGCTTACCTTACTCCTTCCTGAAAACAAACACCCTGGTCTGAGGGATCCACTCATGGTAGAGGCTAAAGCCATAGATAGTTTTATCAGGATTGGGTACCAAGTAAGAATCCTGTATGGGGAGGCTAAGTAATTGGAGGGGGGAGAAGTTATCCAGAAAGAATCATAGCCCAGAACAGGGCAGGGACTGGACCAGTAGAGTGCTTGTGGCATCCAGAGAGCTATTAAGGGTAATTAATAATAATAAAAAATAATAAAATTTAAAAATAAATAAAGGTAGTTATGACCATAGGGGCTTGTGACTAATATAATTTAAAGCTTGTCAATTCTTACCTTAAGAGATGGGGAGGGGGAGAAAAGCAGCTTCTCTAACCTAAGGACATATGAACCTCTCATCCTAGGAGTACTAGGAACACAACTGTCCTATACCATCAACCAAATCTATTGCCCCACTTGAAAAACTCTATCTTCATTACCTAACAACTTTTACACTAAGCTGTTTCCATGGGAATGCCTACAGGACCTTGATTAGTGGGAGAAGGTTCAGAGGACTGGGACCAGGGGAAAAGCAGAACCAAGGTGGAGCCAACAAGTCAACTGCCTCCACATCTAACCCACAGGGGCATGTTAAAAGGGACACAATATGATATATTACTTTTTAGAACTGCATTTACTTTTTATAGTAGAAAATCCTGCTCTCCATATTTATTTGGTGATGTCAATTCACATGTTACAGGGGAGACTCATTGCTTCCAGTATACGGTGACACCAAGAGAGTACAATTTCCAAAGCATGCTTAGAGCACACACATTTTGACCTCATTTTAGTCCTTTGTTACCTGTGCATAGCTAAAAGAAGGAATGCAGGGTCATGTCACTGCATGCTCGGACACTCATGTGAAAAAGAACCAAATTTGGCCCAGGGACACAAAGTGTTGATTAAGAATCCGCACACTGACGTTCTGCCTAGTGACTGATGCTGCTAAGTGTGTCTGATGCTAATTGGTTTCCTGATTAGAAATTGCCCAATTCAGAAGGATTCAGAGGCACTGCATTCTTTAATGGAGATCAAGCCCCATTGGAAACTTGCTGCAACCTTTAATTACCAATTCCATCCTTGTCCCTAGCATGGTGTTTTTGGAGTTGCTGGGAGGTCCCTCTGTGACAGTCCTGTTGATGGTGCTGGATACACTCACAGTCTGGAGCAGGGACATTCCAGGTAAGTAAAGAGCATCTACTTTAGAGGGAAAGCTTCCATAGGAAGCTCTCTCTAGAAGAGAAAGCTGGGCTAAATGTCTCTTACTTCCCAGACTATTTTAAATGGAAAGTGGTCTCTTGACCTCAGGATAGAGTTACAGTTGACAGACTCTTAGGGAGGAAGGAAAGAGATGAGTCTGATGGATCTGGTGTCATTAACTATAGGGCACAAAACTTGGGCTAGGAAAAGTTTCCCCAGAAAAAAGGATGAATCTTGAGAATTGCAATATACCCAAGATGCCAAGAGGAGAAAGAAACATTGTAGAAATCACTGAGGAGTATAGATGGAGTTTATAGCAGTTACTAACTAATCTTGGGTTTCCATTCATCAAAAATCTGCAATCAGAGCCAACAGGACACCCAAAAGAGAGTGTGTCAGTGTATTTGTCCCTTGTTTCTCATTCCATTCAGGTTCAACACTGCCCTCTAGACCTTAAACTAGCAATAGGGTTTACTGAACAAAAGAAAACTTACATGTTTATGCTTATCTAGACAAGAAGGTTCCAAGGAAATATTCCCATCCATGTTGCCATTCGAAGTTCCCAACTTAGACTGATTCTTTGAAGTAATTCTGATTGTGTTCATAACTGGAACTGGAACAATTGGCTAGGCAAAGCTTGGACCACCAACTGATGCTGGATGGTGTATAAATGGTTGTGGCTGGAAGATTTTATACTAAGGCAGGCAAAGGAACAACACATAAATCAACTGATTACATTTAAGCTGGATGCTTTATTTGGAAACCACTATTAAATACTATAACAATGAAAAGGTAAGATGTACTGAAACCAAAGAGGTTAGAAATCTTTTGGAGTCAAAGTCTGCATTCATGGGCATTCATAAATCACTGTAGTTTTCTCTTTCCTCAAGTTTCCCCCCTGCCCCTTCAAACACACACACACACACACACACACACACACACACACACACACACACACACACACACACACACCCTCTAGGTTAAGTCCACATTAGCCAATAGCAGCCACTGTTCATCTATCTGATGTCTCTTTAGTTCAAAATCCACAGATTTGGACAGTTTGAGAGAGGAAGTTGATTCCATTAAAGAGTTTTTAGCTCTCTTTCAGGACAGAAAAAGAAAGGTTTCACAGGAATAAAAGGACCCTAGAAGCCTAAGCCAATGTATCCTTTCTCCTTTCTCAATCTTCCAATTCCCCTTTTTTCTGCTGGACATATGGATGTAATTTTCATACAGATGTAATTGGATAAATTCTAGGGAAGGGAACACAACCATCCTGTCCTATTTGATGAAATAGCATGATACACTAGAAAGAAAACTATTATTTGAAGTCAAGAACCTGGCTCCTGACTGTGACTCACTATTTATGTATCTATCAGGATGTAATATAACCTCATCAGACCTCAATTTCCTTAAAAAGGCAGGACTAGATAACCTGCAAGAGCCTTTCCAGCTCTAAATTTGTGATCATATATGTGTATATGTGTACATATGGATTTATATTTGTGTTTGTATATGTATATGTGCTCATGTGTATGGGTGTGTTCACCTAAACACAATAGATTTCACTTCAGCTCCTTCATTTAACTGTATAAATCTTTCTATTTGAAGTATATTTTTCAGAAATAACATATTGTTGGATGATGCTTTCTAATTCATTTTGCTAATGTGTTTCATATTATACTTGAGTTGATCTCATTCACATTCACAATTATGATTGCTCATTGCTTATTTTCCTCCATTCTGTCCTTTTATATGTTTTCCCCTCCTCCTCCCTGATCATCTCTTAATTAGGAAGAAAAGAGTTGTGAGAAAGGAATATGTTCAGTGTTAGTCATTTATATTCGATATATTATGTTTCCATTTCTCTGCTCCTCATCCAGTCCATGGTCACAAACTCTTATCCTTTCTTTTTTTCTCTCTCATTCCTTTTCACAATTTACTCTCCAAAATTAAAGTTTGTTTTGCTCATAACTAAATTTCCCCCAAATCTACCTTTCTTCTTTCTCAAAAAATAAGTTTTTATTGATGTCTTCTTTTCTTTTTTATCATCATAATTTTCCCCAGTACTTCTCCTTGCCCTCCCAGAGAGACATCCCATCCCATATAACAGATAATGTTTTTAAAGACAATGGGAAGAGAAAAAAACCAAAATAATTTAAATACATATATAAAAATAAAAACATCAAAATAATCTGAAAATCTATTCATGTACTATACTCATGGACCTCCCACCTCTTCTGGGGGAAAGGGAAAAATGTCTTCTCATATCTTTTTTTTTCAGGGTTTTGTTTACTAATTGTAATATTGTGACATTAGTTTTTGGTTTTGGTTTTTTATGGTATGGTTGTTCTAACCATCTACATTGTGCATATGATTTTCTTGGCTACATTCATAGCACTATACTAGGCAATATGGGGGATGCACAAAAAGGAGATATGGTTCCTGCCCTGAGAGTACTTATAATCTCATTGAGGAAACCAAATCCATCTATGAAGCAATTAGAAAATAATAGGAGGGGGCATTTAGGTAACTTTGAGGATTGAGAGTCAGATTTAAAGACAGGAGGTCCTGCGTTCAAATTTGACCCCAAAACACTTCCTAGCTTTGTGACCCTGGGCAAGTCCCTTAACCCTTATTGCCTAGCCCTTACCGTTCTTCTGCCTTGGAATTAATACTTAGTATTGATTCTGAGGTGGAAGGTAAGAATTTTAAAAAAGAAGAAGACAGTATGAGACAGTCTTTAAGCTCTAAAATATGTGGCAGAACAAGTGTTATGGAAGGAAAGAAAGAAACAAGCATCTATGAAGCACATTTGATGTAACAGGCACTGTGCTAAGCACTTCTGATACAAATACAACCAAAAAGAGATAGCCCATGACCTCAAGAAACTTAACTTTCCAATGTGAAAGACAATATACAAAAGGGAACTAAAAAGCAAGGGAGAGCAGAAGGATGTGATATTTGAATATTTTCAACTGAGATTCAGTAATGATAAGAGCATCTCCCACCCAAGGATGAGGGACTTGGAATCTTGTTTTAGATTGGTGGGAGGAATCCTCTGTGACAATAACCTGGTATCCCTCCCTAGAGAATTACCTACATCAAGTGAGGTCTGAGTGTCATATGACCAATGGAACCCAGCGGGTACACTTCGTGGGAAGACTCATCTATGACCGGGAAGAGTTTGTGCGCTTTGACAGTGATGTGGGTCTATTTGAGGCAAGAACGGAACTGTGGAAATCCCAGGTCCAGAAATGGAACAGTCAAAAGGAAATAGTTGAACGAGCACGGTCCATAGTGAATGTGTGCAGACACAACTACCAATTCTATAATAAAACTATAGTGCAGAGAAAAGGTGAGTAGGGGACTCAGAAGAAGAACTCTTGCTGATGTGGGTGGCAGAGGCAATAGAAAGATAACTAAGACAGAAGTCACAATCATTGTGTACAATAGTTCTAACTTACTAGCCAAGGAATTTGAGGCATCACCTCATTTTTTATAGACTAATTTTCCTCACTGCTCAAATTAAGATAAATGATTCTTGTCCTGCCTATCTCACAAGGTTGCTGTGAGACAAGTATAAGATAACCTTTATGAAAGTACTTTGAAATCAGTAGAATTCTATTTCAGGAAATAGATTTAATTAGTTTAAAGAAACTCCATTCCCCCCAGATTTCTCAAAAAACCCACCTTAATTTCTCAGGCATGAACAGAACCAGAATTAGGACAAAGGAAGTCTGAGAGATAAAAGAAAAATTATCATGTGGTTTCTCCACTGGATGGGAGGGCCTTGATATTCAAAGGGAAAACCCAGAGAACTGAAAAAGAGAAAAGGAAACAATGGTTATTTTCCCTGGACAAGTTGGATCTGTTTAGGTGATTACCAAAAAGGCCTCTGGACACCTCTTTCTGTTAACATAATACCAAGAACACAATCGACATTCAGAGGAAGAACTGTGGGAACAGAAACACAGAAGAAAAACAGCTGCTTGATCACATGTGTCAATGAGGTTATAATTGGAGTTATAAAACCTAAATGATCACCCTAGTGCAAATATATTAATAATATGGAAATAGATCTTGACCCAAGACACATGTAAAACCCAGTGGAATTGTGCTTTGGATATGGGAGGGGGTTGGGGGAAGAGAGGGAAAGAACATGATTTTTGTAATCCTGGAAGAGTGCCCTAAATTAATCAATTAAATACAATTTAAAAATAAAAATAAAGTAAAAAATTCTGTCTAGATAAGGCATTGAAAGGGATGAGAGAGAAATTAGTCTGATTGGAGACTTAGGTTGGATACAGATTCTCAAATCAATGAGAAGAATTGATTCAAGTGTAAGACTTCGGGTGGGGGGGGGGGCAGCTGGGTAGCTCAGTGTACTAAGTGCCAGGCCTAGAGTCCTAGGTTCAAATCTGGCCTCAGACACTTCCCAGTTATGTGACCCTGGGCAAGTCACTTGACCCCCATTGCCTTGCCTAGCCCTTACCACTCTTCTGCCTTGGAACCAATACACAGTATTGATTCCAAGATGAAAGGTAAGGGTTTGAAAAAAAAAAAGACTTCAGGACTTGAGAAGGAGACTTCTGTAGCTCTCTGGGTGGGTCAGTGTCTACAGTCCTTCCCATGGCTGTTAGGGTTCCTCCAGTCAGTAGTGCATGAACTAACTAAAAAGGTTTGGGGAAGGAGCAAGAATTGAGTTTTCCCCTATCTCTTTCCTTGCCATATTCAGGTATCTCTGAGAGCGCCTCCTAAAAGCAGAGATCAATTCACAGGAAGGAAAGGGGAAGTCTGTGATGACACAACAATTCAGAATCAACTTAGGTTATAAGGGGAGACACTTCTGACTTGTAGCTGAAACCTCCTATTTGGTTTGGATGACTTAATATTTGTAAAGCACTTAGCACAGTGCCTGGCACATAGTAAATGTTTGTTCCTTTCTCTTCCTCCTTGACTCTCTCATTAAAATGTGAGCACTTTGAGAGCAGACACTGACTTACTTTTCTATTTATATCGAGGGCTTGGCACAATGTTTTTGCCCATTGTAAGCATGTACAATAAATGCATGTATTAATAAAGGCTTTTTTTATTCACTCATTCACCTAAATTTGAGATGCCCAGTTTAATGGTTTCACCCACATTATGGAAAATTGCTTCTCAGAGATATAAAGTAAATGTGATCTCTCTGTGTCAAATTATTGTATGGTTTGGTGAAATAATTCCACTCCCATTAAACTAATTAGAATATCGGCCCTCACTTTTAAAGGGCAGCAGGGAGCAGATGACTTGTCTTCCTTGACCAAAAAGAGGGCAAAATCCAGCCTCATGTTTTTGCTACAGTTCACACAAGGTCATTTTTTTTTGCAGGAAAAGAACTTTTGATTGAATGACTTTCTTATTAAAAATGCCACATTGAAGAAATTTAAAACAAATGTTAGCATGTCTATTTAAACTGTTGTACCTACCTGGAGAGAATCTTAAGTCCTAAAATTAAATGAATAGTACAGTACTCTAGATCAATCACTGGAAAGGGCCCACTGACCCTTCTTCAGTCTCATTACCTCATTGTTTACTACTACTACTACTAATAATAATAAATATATAATGTCTTATAAGGGTTATAAAGCTCTTTATCTCATATGAGATTTACCATAACTCTCATGCATGGTTGGTAGTACAGGTATTTTTGTCTCTTTAAGAGTCAAGTGTTGAAACCGAGACTGAACTAGTTTAAAAGGTAGCATTTGAACTTGGATCTTCCTCATTTCAGACCCAACAATCTATCTGCATTGACACGTTATTCTGTGCCAGTGCAGGTTATAAATTCCTTATTATTTCATTCTGTAACACCTCGGTCATTCAACAAAAGATTTTAAAGCATTTTTTAAAAAAGTAAGGCAACTAGCTGGTTCAGTGGTTTGAGAGTCAAGACCTAGAGATGGGAGGTCCTGGGTTCAAATATGGCCCCAGACACTTCCTAGCTGTGTGACTCTGTGCAAGTCACTTAACCCCCATTGCCTAGCCTTTATCATTCTTCTGGTTTGGAAGCTATACACAGTATTGTTCAAATTCAAATAATTTAATTATTTTTAATTAAGTACCTATTATTTGCAAAGCTTCCTGTGAAATACTAAAGATATACCCTTAATATAATCCAGCTCTTAATGGAATTATGATCAAATAAAGGGGCTTCAATAAGAATTTTTGCACAAATAAGCATGATACAGATGAGCACTCTAAAGTACTTCAGGAATTTTTCAGGAAGGAGACTTCCTTTTTATCTGAAACATCAGAGAAGTTTTCATGAAGGAAAGAGCACCAGAGTTAAGCCTCATAGGAAAGGATCAAAACAAAAGCCAGGAGGTATTATTTTAAAAATCATAGGAGAAGACTAAAAGGGAAAAGACCTATGAATATGGGAAGGGTCAGAAGGTCCAAGAAGTTTACCTCCCTAACAAGTCTTATCTCTCATCCAGTCAAGCCCCGAGTGAAAGTTTTCCCAGCAAAAACACAACCACTCGAGCACCACAACTTGCTCCTCTGTTCTGTGACCAGTTTCTATCCTGGTGAGATAAAGGTCAGCTGGTTCAGAAATGCAAAAGAAGAGAAATCTGGAGTCCTGTCTACAGGCCAAATCCGGAATGGTAACTGGACCTTCCAGACCCTTGTAATGCTGGAAATGACCCCCCAAAGGGGAGATGTCTTTACTTGCCGTGTGGACCATGTCAGCTTGCAGAGCCCTGTCTTCGTGGATTGGAGTAAGCGTTGATTTCATAAATCCCTGGTCCCACCACTCCAGAGATAGGGAAGATTTCAAGAACCTTCAGAATGAATGTACTTTCCCTATTCCCTAAAACTTTGCACATTCAATCTCCTCCCTCCAATATAAACCCTAAGTTTCTGGGAGATCTCCATTGTACAGCAGAACACCTGGGAAATCCTGGTCCTCTCTTTTTCTAAGATATGTGAAATGTAGTTATTTTTCTGAATAGCTTTCAGGCTCAGCAGTTGATGATCCCTTTTCAGGAGCTCTGATTTCAGCCTTTAGAGGTCCCAGAGCAGAGAAGCTGGTGTCTGAAATTAGCAGGTTGAAAGGCCCCCTTAATTCTTGACTCCAAAAAGGGTACTTTTTTATAATATCTCTCTTCCCTCCCAGAGGCTCTCTCAAATCCTTTCTAAACTCCAAATTACAGGATAGGCTTTCAGGACCTCTAGCAGATATCCTAAGGTAGAAAATGCAATAACCTTGGGATATGTTTTTCCCCAGGAGCACAGTCAGAATCTGCCCAGACTAAGATGCTAATTGGAGTTGGGAGCCTGGTGTTTGGAATGATTTTACTTGGAGTGGGACTTGTCATCAGCCTCAGAAGCTCAAAAGGTAAGGGAAGGGTCCTGGAGCTCACCATTTGAGAGAAGTGGTTTTGAGATGAGCCTCTGGACACAAGGTATGATTGTAGTTTCCTTCTATGTTGATCCCAGGGAATGAGCTGAACCTAAGAGGCTAAACTTCAGGACTCAGGGAGCTAGTAAAATCCAGTCTTACAGAACTGAGTTAGCCCTGGAGGAACCAAAATACTCCAGATTAGTCATCTGAGACAGAAAGAAGGAAAGACTTTTCCCAACTATCTCTCCACAAGCTGCTTGCAACCATCAATGACCTCCTTCCAGAGAATTCTGTGGATCCACAGGATCCAGGCACTGCATGAAGCTCTCTGTCTGATATCCAGCACATATTAGTGTTTGGGAAGATTTTGGAGGATGCCAGGATGTAATGAACACACTCCTTCCCCCATTTCCTTTATAGGGAATATTGAAGTTATTCCAGTCTTATACTGAGCATTCTGATAGCCTTATGGATCATGTCTCTATGTCTGTATCTCTCCCTCTCTGCCAATGTCAGTCTTTCTCTGTCTTTGTCTTTCTTTTGTTCTGCCTCTGTTTCTGCCTATCTCTCCATCACTGTCTCTGTCTTTATCTCTGTCTGTCTCTGTTTCTTTCTGACTTTTTTCTCTCTGTGTGTCTCTGTGTATCTATCTTTGTCCCTGTCTCTGTCTCTCTTTCTGCCTCTGTGTCTCTCTGTCTCTTCTCTGTGTTTCTGTCTTTCTATCTCTGACTCTCTGCCTCTGTCTCTGCCACTGACTCTATCTCTGTCTGTCTGTCTCTGTTTGAATCTGTCTGTCTGTGTCTCTCTCCACAAATACTCTAGTTAAGACTCTGCTCCCTTTGCCTGGGACCAGTATGGTTCTCCTAGTCACAAACCTTGAAAGGTTGGATGGTATACAATAATAACGATTCTAGGAGATTGTGACTTTTTCAGCCTGGATTTTTTTGTTTTTCTCCCACAGATTCCTATTCTGGAACCAAAGAAGACTCGTGCTTAGAAGGAATTGTAAACAGTGACCCACAGCAACAAAATTTTCCTAGAGCTGTTTTCCAATCCTAAACTCTGACTCTGCCTTCAGTCACTCTCAAGAAGGTTGAAACTACAGCAGGAAATAGGAGATAGTACTTTGGGGGCCAAGGACTTGGATAATTCATTTCTCAAACCCTCAAAGAGCTTCTGACATGATCTTGAAAGCTACATGTTCTCCAGAGTAAATTTCTCTTTCATTCCACTCAGAACCACATACCTCCTGCTTCCTAAGGAGGCATCTCTATTGTTTCCATTCTTCAAGGAGGCTTGAGCTATACTACCTAATTACATTCTCCTGACTTCCTCAGCCATTTCTCAGACTCAACTACTTGTTGCAACATCTATGATGATTCTGTGTCTGCCCTTCATATACTATTTCAGACCAAAAACTCCCCTAAATAAGTCTCCCCTTTCCTTACACAGTCCCCCACATCCTCTTTCCATCTGAAAAATAAGCAAATCTAATATAATTAACCATGAAGCAGTGTTTTATTAATCAAATATTGCTCTCAATAAACAAGAAAGGAAATTTATGGCCCATGCCAGAAACTGAAGAAAATGGGTAAGAAGGGAGCCCTTAATTAGGGATTAATTCAATTTTGGATCACATTCCCCTAAAATGGGGCATCTCTAAGATTTGTTTTCCCTAACATTTTTCACTGGAATCAAACTAGTGATATATTGGTAAATATTTAACAACTAATGCTTGAAAAATGCAAAAAGGGCATACTTTTAAATATAATCTTCATTATCAACATTTTTCATCACTTTATTAAAGTTTAGACAATGAATAAAAAACCATAATGCAAGCCCTCATTTGAGTTTGCCAGTTTCAGAGGTATGAATACTCATACTGAAAACTTAACCATTGGTTCTCATGAACTAATAAAAACTGACCCCAGTACATCCTTCATCTGAGTCCAGAATTAAAATAGTGTGATTCCTGGGTACCTTGTTGTACAAGATATGACCAGATGGAACCTGAGTGGATAAGATGACCTGATGTGGAGACAGGTTCCCTATTCAATTTTCCCTCCCTCTCAGAGGAGATTTTTCTAGAGATATCATGGAGAGGAGGTTCCTGGGTACCTTAGCCTAACTTCAGACTTTCCTCTATCCCTTAGCCTGGAGAAGCTAGGCAGAGTGAAATATATACATCAGAGTCATCCTTCAATGATCCAGAATAATATCAGAATTCAAGAGACATAATCCTTGGATGGGGAGGGATTTCCATAATTTGGACCTTTTTATAGGCAGCTATAGAGGACCCTTTTTGACCTCAATATCCCATTAGCAGAGGAATTCTCCATTCCTGGTTTTGGGACTTACACATAAGCAAACTAAAATTTGAGAGAGTTTAAGAGAGTTGTTCACAGTCATATGCACACACAGTAAAGACTATAGGCAAGATTCAAGCCTATATCTCTCCTAATGCAAAATCCAGTCCTTCCCTCACTATATCTATATTTACATCTCTGGCAATGAAACCATTTTCACTGAGAAGTTTTCCTTGAGCCATGACTCAATGTCTCTTCACTCTTCCCCCTCATATCCATATTTTTTGCTCTTTTCCTCTCCTTTCTAGAATTTTAATAGTCCTCCACAGTAATTATGAAAATGAAATGATGATGATAATACCTTGGTTTCTCTATCATGATTCATATTTGACAGGGTAAGTTTGTTGCCAGCCAGATGTACACAAAGACAAGAATTTGAAATAAAAGTCTAAGGTAGAGGACAAGGACTTAAAGCATCTTCACTTGGCTTTTGTGATTATTGTTCTTGCTTTCCCCAAAATTGTTTTGTGTGGGAGACCCAAGGGACTTTGAGTTAGCTGAGGGAAAATTCCAACGTTTGAGACCCAGACAGTTTATTGGATTTCTTTGGCAATGCCCCTAAAAAGGGTCTGGGGCAATGGGATAATTATAAGGAGTTCAAATAGAAGTTAAAAGGTTTTTTAACCCTATATGAGGTAAATGCATGAGACTAGGATTCAGATCCTGTTAGCAGAAGGAAGCAGATTCAAAGAGAGAGAAAATGATTTAGGTTATAATTAGATAACTTGACTGTTTTATGTTCCCAAATATCTTGAAACTGAATCTGGGAACTGAAAGACGTCTCTCCTGGAGAGAAAAGTCACTGAGATTTGTTTGGTTTTCCCCTGTTCCTCTTATGCTATTATTACTGTGGGAAAGAGGTAGCTTGGGACTCTAGCTGGTGCCAGGACATAGAAACAATGATAGATGCACAAAGAAAAAGAAGAAAGGATCAGCAGAAATGAGATAGGATATAACTCTCATCAAGAAGGGTTAGCAAAAGTAGCGTGAAGATATCACTGAAAGATGTGATCTTATTGCAGAAGAGACCTGAGTCACTGCTCTTTTCTATGAGCACCCTTCATTCATTATGCCTGGTCACATCTATGTTCTATATGTGTGTGCCCCTCCACATTTGTCTTCAGAGCATATCCAATGTTTCTACTAATATTATATTTATTTATGAAAGTATGTACCCCAGATTTCTGGTACAAATATTCTATTGTTCCTTTTCTCGCTATACCATCATATTAAATGTCTTAGATTGAGACTAATTATATGCTTTGTCTCATTAGTAGAAGTAAAAACATTGGTGGGAACTTGTGGTCTATGGGAATTTAGATGCACAGAGTATCTTGGACCTGGGTAGACTTTCCAGAGTGTCTATCTATATGAACAAGGTCCCTCCTTTCCAGGTGATATACAAGGTTTCAAATATATATATATATATATATATATATATGTATAAAACATGTATTTTAATTCATTTGAACTCTACAAAAGTACTGACAGGTGGGTAAGATCAATAGTATTTTTTCCACTTCTCAAGTGAGGAAACTAAAGCTCAAAGAAATAAATGTTGTATCTGTAGAAATTTATATTAGAACCAAGACTACACTCCAGTTCTTCTATCTTTCTACCTGATATAAATGTGAGGAAATTCTTGGAGTTAAAAGGGTGGATATGTCAGGGATAGGTAAGACAGGAAAAACAAAAGACACAAGTAAATAGGGGGTGTAGAGTTAAAGTCTTGTCCTTTGACAGAAAAAGCATAATATGAAACCTTATGGTTTATAAGTAAAGATGACAAGGATCTAGTCTTTGGGTGTTAACTGGTCAAGATCACCCTTCCCATACCCTTCATGATGGTTCTCTTCCTTTATGCTTCTTGAGTTCTTCCCAGCTCCTGATTCAGTCTGCAATTGAGATAACAAGGGCTTCATTTTCATTTTTCTATTTTGTTACTTAACAGTACATACCCTGGCCCACAAAGGTAGGGATTCAGACCTAGATAGCACTCAATCACAGATAGCAACCAGCTCTGCTATGGCATTCAAATGGATTCTCAAGGCCCACCTTTCTCAGTGACTAAAACTTCAATCATCCTCATTACTCCTGTGGATTGTGGTATTGTCTCCACTGAATTTCTCATCACATCACACCATCACTGGAAGAGGTAAAACTTGCAATCATAAAGCCCATATACTCTAGGTGAAAGCACACTGGAACAGAAATCATCAGTGCTACACTATAATTCTAGACCTGATGTTATCTGGCTGCTTTGCTCAAGATGCTTCACTTTCTTTTCTAGACTCCAGTTTCCTCAGCTGTTAAAAGATGGGGGGGGGGGGGTTGGGGTTACTAGGTGACCTCCAAATTCCTTCCATCTCCAGCATCTGCAGCCTATGATGCCATGGTTCTAAGGAACTAGAACACTAGAGGGGTTGGTCAAGTCTTGATCAAGGCAAATGTCTGGAATATTTCAGGAAAGATCTAAATCGTAGGATTCCACTCCAGCTGCAGGAGGACACTATGTGTTTGGGGTGGTTCCTGGGTAGCTTTCTGTACAAGGTATGAGAAGCCTTAATGGGCAGGAGTCAGGGAGACAGCTTCTAAATGTGAGGAAAGGTTGTTGAAATTCATCTATTGACTCAGCTGAAACTTGCTCCAGGGCTCTACATTATGTCTTATGACCTACAATGGAAATGTTACTCAATTCAATCCAAACTCTCTATTGCTCAGGATCAGTTTTCATTTCTGATTGAACTATGGTCACAGTCAATGGAAATTCATACTGTTTGTGTTGAAATCCAGAAGAGAGCTCCAAGTCAGCTTCATTCTGTCCTTACTTCTATTGCCCTCCCTAGTGAACCTTGGTTTTTACACCCTTCCTGAGTACAGGACTCTGGGAAGAAAACCTTTGGTTCCTCTCCTCCACTCCCTTTGGTTGCTCCACCCTCTGTGTACCCCACAGAAGATTTCCTGTGGATGGTTGCCCAGGGATCTCTGACAGATTGAAGAGAAGGTCCAGGACAGAACTAGTTATGCCCTGTGAGTAGTTTGTTTCTTTAAATTGTAAGTGGGAGATATTGACCTGTGAATTTAGTGTGGGGCTATGGAGGGGGCCTAGGCTGGAGAGCTGGAAATATAGTCAACTTTTGGCAGAATAGCCTGGCATACTCAGATCTTGTGGCAATAATAATTTATTCATCATTTTAACCTGGTGACACCTCCTGTAGTTTAAGGTGCACCGGACTTGGAGTCAGTCTTGCCACTCAATCTCATTGAACCACAGTTTCCTCATCTGTAAAATGAGGAAAATTATGCAATAAAGAAGCTTTCTGGTATAATGAAAAGAGTCCTGAACTTGAAGCATATCCAATACATAGTCAATTGTTCTCATTTTTACCACCACAAGATCTCTAGCATTTATTCTTTTTTCTCTACTCACATAGACACTACCCTAGTTCAGTCTCTGATAATTTTTAATTTCTACTATTACAATAGTATTGGAATGGGGGGTAGCTGGGTAGCTCAGTGTATTAAGTGCCAGGCCTAGAGTCAGGAGGTCCTAGGTTCAAATCTGGCCTCAGACACATCCCAGCTGTGTCTGGGCAAGTCACTTAACCCCCATTGTCTAGCCCTTACCACTCTTCTGCCTTGGAACCAATACACAGTATTGATTCCAAGATGGAAGGTAAGGGTTTAAAAAAATATTATTGTAATGAGTTCCATGTATGGAATACACTCATCCAAAGTCATGGAGGCAGAAGATGAAATGCCACATATAGAATACAGCAAGCACTCCTCTTCTCCTTTGGCTAAAATATAGAGCACCCTCAAGTAGAAATAAGAGGCTGCAAAGAATTTTAGAACACCACAAAGAGGATTCTGAATTTTATCTCAGAAGTAGTTGAGAGTCACTGCAGACCCTTGATCAGATGAATGATGTGTGCTTTCGAAATTCCAATTTGACAGTTGTTTAAAGGAGTATAGATTATACCTAAAGCAGTTACACACTTGAGGAGTTAACAAAAGCCAGTAGAAGGTCCCAAACTAAGATTAAATCTGATCTTTTGGATGATGTTTTGTTCAGTGTTCATTCAAAATCTGTCGTCCCAGACAACTAACTGATCTAAAGTTAGGAAATTTCTTATAACTATGATTTAACCCCTGATTGTTTCATGTGTCTCTGAAACAAATTCTGAGGGCTCTGGTGCTCCTAAACCCATATGTGATGATGAAACCTGCTTCAGTTCCAAGATTTTCTTTAATTGACATGTAAATAAAATTAGATTTTTTTTAAATCAGGCAAAACAAATAGACTTCACTCCTTTTATTAGTTCCCTTTGCATCCACCCAGCCCAGAAGTGCTGCCTCTACCTATTTTTTTTTATAAAACACTCACTTTCCATCTTGGAGTCAATACTGTGTATTGGCTCCAAGGCAGAAGAGTGGTAAGGGCTAGGCAATGGGGGTCAAGTGACTTGTCCGGGAAGTGTCTGAGGCCAGTTTTGAACCTAGGACCTCCAATCTCTAGGTCTGGCTCTCAATCCACTGAGCTACCCAGCTGCCCCCCTCTACCTATTTTTTAAACCCTTACCTCCATCTTAGAATCAATACTAAGTATTCATTCCAAGACAGAAGAGCAGGAAGGGCTAGGCAATGAAATTAATTGACTTGCCCAGGGTCATATAACTAGGAAGTATCTGAGGTTAGATTTGAACCCAGGACTTCCTGTCCCCAAGCCTGGATCTCTATCCACTGAGACAATTAGCTTCCCTAGCCTCTACCTATTTTCCAAAGTATTTTCACATATATGGTCTCTGTGAAGTCCTGTGAATTGGAGTGAACAAGAGTTAATATCTCCCTTTGACAAATGAGAAAACTAAAGTACAGCAAATGAAATTATTTGCTGAAGGTCACATACTGAATTGACGGAGACAGAACTATGAACCAAGGTTCCTAATTCCCAGTTCAAGTTCTTCTGCTGAGTTATGGAAAGTGGAGTTAAGACAACTCCTGGAAGTTTGTGAAAGAAAAGATGATGAAATGCTCTTTATACCTGTTCTATACTAATTGACACTAAATGGAGCCAATTTTTTCCAATTTACAAGTATGTATTAAGTTCCACGTGTGAGCAAGATGAAAAGTACGTGATGGAGACCTGGGAAGCGGAGGGAGGGAAGATCCAATTTCAACTTTTACTTCTGATATATACTCATTGTGTCACCCTCTCACTGCCCCCAGATGACACTTGAGGGCTATAAAGTACAAAAGACTTGTCTGTCTGCATTAATAGAGGGAGTTTTTATTCTGAGATCTTTCTATATAGATGAAATCAAGGGTCCAAGCTCCACACAATCCAAACCCTCCCAAAAGTGTGCAAGATGTGGTTACGAGACACTGGAGATATAAAAGACAAGACAAGATAAGAAATTTCTATCTGAGGAATTCTTACATTCTACAGGCAGAGGTGAGGGGCAGTAGAAGATTTAAACAGATTAATAAATGAAATATGATTTGAGGAAAGAGAGAATACTAATGATAGATAAACTTGTTCTCTAATTGAGATATATAGAAACTAATAGCAGTAAAGGATGATTAGGGAACAAGCATTTATTAAGTGTATCATATGTTGTGACAAGTATTTTAGGCATATTATCTCATTTGATCTTTACAACTGAGTGGTAGGTCATATTGTTATTCTTTGTAGCTGAGGAAACAAAGGAAGAAAAAAGCATGGAGACAGAGAGATGCCAAGTTAGGTAACAGCAAGTAAACTAGTCTGTCTAGAAAAGATAATATGTCGAAAGGAGAAATGTGAAATAAGTTTGGAAGGTAAACTGAAAAAAGATTATAAAATGTATTAAACACTTAGTTTAGGAATTTGTATTTTGTTTTAGAGACAGTGGAGAATTCCTGAAAATTCATGAGCTGGAGAGTGATGTTGGAAGCAAGTGCTTTAAGAATATCATTTCAGCATTTGTGAGGAGGAGAGATTGGAGAGAAAAACAAATGGAAGAAGAGAAACCGATTAGGAGGCTGTTACAATAGTACAGGTCAGTAGTGATGAGGATCTGAGCTGGTATGATTAACATATGAGTGGAAAACAGGAAATAGACCCAAGAGGTCTATTTTGGATGTAGAGTTGACAAAATAAGGCAACTTATTAGATATGGAGTAGAGATAAGAAAGAGAAAGAACTGAGGTTGAGTTTCAAAATAGTAACTAGAAGAAAATGGGAAATTTTAGAGGAAGTACAGGTTTTGGAAAAGTGATTTAATCCTATTTTAGACATATTGAGTTTGAACTATTTATGTTATATCACAGTAGAAATAGATATCCAGGAAACAGTTATATGAAACAAGAACAGAGGAGAGAGATGAGGACTAGATGTATAGATTTAGGGTTCATCTGCTTAAAAGTAATAATTAAATCTCTTAAGAGATGACCAGGAAAGAAGAGGCCTGAACAGAAGAAGAGAGGGTCTAGTGTATAGCTTTATAATGTATCTATAATTAGATAATGGGTCATAGATAATGATCTAGGAAAAGAAAATGAGAAGGATCAGTCAAACAGGTGGGAGATGAACTTAGAAAGAACAATTACACGAAAACCCAGGTAGGAGAGAATATCTAGGAGGAAAGGGAAGTCAACAATGCCAAAATCTTTAGAGAGGTTAAGAAGGAAGAGGGCTGAGGTGGGGAAAGACATTAGATTTGTCCATTAAAATATTCTTGGTAATCTTGGATACAACAGTTTTGTTTGAGTGGTGGGACCCATTTGAAAAAGAGTGTGAGACACAGTTTGGTAGCACAGTGGATGGAGCATTAGGTCTAAAAAGTCAGAGGACTTGAATCTAACCTCCTAGATGTGTGGCCCTGAGCAAACCACTTAACCCCAACTGCCTAGCCCTCACTGCACTTCTGTCTTAGAAATGATACTAAGTTAGAAGGTAAGGATTTTTTTTTAAGAATGAGTGAGGGGTGAGGAAAGAGACATCAATATAGACAGCACTTTGTAGAAGTTTGACTATGAAATGGAAGAAATACATGAGACAATAACTTGGGGAATGGAATAGTCATAAAAGAGTGTTGTTTTTTTTTAAAGAAGAGGGAGGTAGGAGTATATTCATAGGCAGCAGGGGAGGAACAACAAATTAGGAGAAATAGAAGATGAGAAAGGGATGGCAATGATTCTGAGGGCTCTTTTTCTTTTTTTCAGTTACATGTATAAATAATTTTTGACAATTGTCTTTTGACATTTTAAAATTTACAGTTTTTCCCTTCCTATCCTCCCCCTATTCCCCAAGGCAGTGTAAAATAGTGTAAAATAGATTATATCCATACTTTTTTATAATACATATTTCCATGTTGCTCATGTCTTGATGGAAGTCACATATCACACATGCAACAGAAATTTCATGAAGAAAATATAGTGGAAGATAGCATGCTTTGATCTGCACACAGACTCCAATAGTGCCTTCTTTGGCTGTGAATAGCATTTTCATGATGAGTTCCTTGTGGTTATCTTTGAGACTTCCTCTGCTGATAATGGTTTAGTCCTTCACCGTTCACAGTTGAGTACTGTAGAGGTAAAGCTCTTGAAAGGAAGTGAGGAAAGGGTGAAATCAGAGGCAAAAATAAATAAGGTGATCTTGTTAAGAAGAAAAGCTATTTTATTATGAAAGTCTCAAACAAAAGAAAAAATAAGACAGGATGGAGAAGGGGTTTGCTTTGGAAAATAAAGAAGAATAGGGAACTCATAATGATGGTATCTATAAACTTGGTCATTTTTAGGTGAAATCCTTCTACAAAGAAAGGAAGACAGAGAAAGGTATTTGAGAGTTAAGGAGAGAAGAGAAGGTTTGAAACAGCAGATCTAAGAAGCGAGATAAAAAATAAATTGGGGGGGGGAAGAGAAAGAAAGTCTTGTGGTACTGAGGACACCACAGTTGAAGTTAGAGAACAAGTATATACTTGTACTTGACCCAGTCTGTACATTTGTGTTTTCTTCAGTGGCATTCAGTTACCATGGAGAGGTAGGAGGGAAGGGATTTGTCTGGGCAAGATATGATCAGAGAAGAAGCACAAGTTTGAAGAGTAATTGGCAGCACATAGTTGAATTAGTTAACTATGGAATTAGGAAAGTGGAGGAAAGGACAAGCAAGGGTGAAGGACAGAGCAAGGACAGAGCAAGGGTGAAGTTTGCATTCCTGTTAACTCATTCAAACAACAGCACTTCTCAATTCAAGCAGAAAACCTCTGGGTTAAAATAATGTCAAACTGCAGAGATTGGTAGGAAAGGCAAATAAAGAGGGTGTCTATACCCCCAACTCAGTTGCTCTAGAAATTAGCTGAAACTCCCACCCAAAAAGTTTCTATGTGGCTTGGGCCATAAAATCAAAAAGGAAAAACACCTGAAAGTTTCAGTCTTTGGACTGTTGGAGTACTCACATCAGCAGAAACTGCATACACTCAACAAGGATGCCATTATTATGATGGAAAGGGATAGAAAATTACCAATAGTGGAAAGATCTCAGGAGTTGGAAACAGAAGACCTGAGAATAAATGTAATAATAGCCTAAAAAATAATAGCCTAAGAGCTGGTGGAATAGCCTGGGTGCTAATCAGGTAGCCTTAGGACTGATGGATAAGCTCAGGGGCAGTAGAGTAGCCTCTTTGGAGCTGATAGTATGGAGTATCAGCTCTGCTGTAGACTGGCAGCTTCCATACTCTGTGGATCAGGGCTGGCATATTTATTGGGGTCTGGTTACCTTAGCATCTTCCTTTCCCAACTCAAGTGGTAGTATGCTTTGGGGTTTGTTGCCATAGGGAATAAGGAGCATGCACAAGATTGGAGTGCCAGAGTTTCCAGTGTTCAGGTTCCATGTTCCTCTGTCCACCTTGTCATCATTTGTCAATGTGGGAGAGGTCTTGCTGCCCTTCTAAAGTGGGAACATGGGTTGGGGGGGTGGAGAATGAAGTACCACTATAGGTAATTAATTATTTCTAGGAACAATATAAGCAATTAATAAAACAGAGTAGGTACAAAGCTGTTGCCTAGTACAGAATATTAAAGATCTAGTACATAGAGTGGATAATTGAAAAGTCTACAATTCATGCTCAAGTAATGCTGAACTACAAGTTTTGCAGTTGATATTTAACTAGTGCTAACTAGTGAGAAATGCAAGATTTCAGAGGATGAGAATCCCGTTTCTATAGATCCTTACCACCCACTGTCAGTCCACTTAGATATAATTAGACATAAAGAGTTTTTCTCTGCCACCTTCTAGATACATAAACTTGGGGAAAACATTTCTTTTTCTCAAACTCCATTTCCTTATTTGTCTGAGTTGTTGTGAGATCATACAACATAATATGTTTGAAATTACTTTAGAAACCATATATCATAATATAAAGGTGAATTTGGACCTCATAGTTATAATATTATATATTATGTATAATAACCATGTATTATGTATAATAATTATATAATCTTAGTCTCTGTAATGTCAAAGTTATTGTTATTCTTAGGTTTGTGCTTTGGGAAATCCATTCCTATGCCTGAGCATTTGAAGGGAACCAACTGACCAAAGGCCATTTTCTCCTCTCCCTCCTCCAGGGTCAGAATTACCTTCTTTGGGCTAGTTCTGGGTCACCTTGAGTCTTGAACTAGGCAAAATGTTGAGAGAGGCTGGTATCATCATAGTCTCTCTTCTGCTGCTGTCCATAATGAAGAAAGGTAGGAGTTTCTTTCCCACTTTTTATTCTCCCATTTACTCCTTCTTAATGGGTCCACAATTCCTGGACCTTGAATTTTGTACTTCACAAAGGTAACTTAATATAATCTCCTTCCTCAAACCAAGAGAGTACTTAGTCTAGCTCTAGAAGAAGAAAATAATAATAAATAGTGAATTTGCTGTCAAAGTATCTCCTGGCAAGGTATGGAAGAGCAAAGGTTAAAAGAAATTCTAAGAGATAAACTTGGATGTTTCAGTAGCTGCTTTGTATTGAGGATAACATCTACTCCTCAAAAAGTGAGCTAATTAACTCAGGATGTATAATAATGAAGAAGAAGAAGAAGAAGATGATGATGATGATGAATTGCTAACATTTGTATATCATGGAGCCATAGTTAGTATCACATAAGATTTAGCATCTACCACATTAAAAGGTTAAAGGACTTGGATTATGATATTCTGGAAGTCAAAGGAGTTAAGATTACAACCAAGAATAACCCACCCAGGAAAATGGAATAAAATCCTTCAGGGGAAAGTGGGTTTTTAATAAAATAGAGAACTTTCAAGAATTCCTGATGAAAAGACCAGAGCTCATTGAAAACTTGACATTCAAGCACTATACTAAAGAGAAACATAAAAGGTAAACATGAAAGAGGACTTATAAGGGACTCAATAAGTTTAAACTATTTAGATGTCTATATGAAAAGATGATGGGGGTAGCTGGATAGCTGGGTAGCTGGGTAGCTCAGTGGATTGAGAGCCAGGCCTAGAGATGGGAGGTCCTAGGTTCAAATCTGGCATCAGACACTTCCCAGCTATGTGACCCTGGGTAAGTCACTTAACTCCTGTTGCCTAGCCCTTACCACTCTTCTGCCTTGGAGCCAATACACAGTATTGATTCCAAATGGAAGGTAAGGGTTTTTTTTTTTTAAAGAAAAGTTGATGCATATAATTCCTAAGAATTTTATCATTATTAGGGCCATTAGAAGGAATCTATATAAACAAAGATCATGTGTATGAGTTGATTGTTAGGATGATCTAAACAAAATGAAGGAATAAGAACAAGGGAAATACTGGGAGAAGGAGGAGACAGGAAAAATGGAGAAACTGTGTCGCATAAAAGATGTGTGTAAGAGCTTTTACAGATGAGGGGGAAATAGGTAGGGATAGGTAACACTTGAGCCATACTCTCATTGGAATTGATTCACAGAGGGAAGACAATACATTCACACTTAGTTGGGAATAGAAATTTAGCTTAGTAAAAACAGAAAAATAGGAGAAGAAGAGAAGTAAAAAATGGTTGGATGATAAAAAAAAAAGGAGACCATCAGATTGGGGGAGACAGTGGTTAGAAGCAAAATAGGCTTTTAAGGAGGGGCAGGGTAAAAAGAGAGAAAAGGATAAATGGAAAAAATAAGATGCAGGGAAATATGCAGTAATCATTTTTTTGTTTTTTTTTTAATTTTAAAATTTAATTTTTTTAAATAATTGTTTTCTGACATTTTGGAATCCACATTCTCTCCTTCTCATCCTTCCCCCCTCCTCAAGACTGCAGGCAACATAGTTTTGAATATGCAATACATACTTCCATGTTCATCATGTAAAAGAAGATGTACATGGCTTCCACTAGAAAAATATTCATGGAGGAAATAAAAACAAAGAACGGCATTTTGGCATTGATTTTTTTAAACCCTTACTTTTTGTCTTAGATTTAATACAAAGTATTGGTTTTAAGGCAGAAGTCGGGTAAGGGCTAGGCAAATGGGGCAAGTAATTGGTCCAAGTTCATACAACTAGGAAGTGAGGCCAAATTTGAACCCAGGACTTCCCATATCTAGACTGGGCTCTCTCTCCCCTGAACCACCTTGCAGTAATCATTTTATGAGTGAGTTTATCCCAATTCACATTCACAAATAACTATGTATTTCTCTGTATCCTATTTTCTTCTATTTCTTTTCTCTCTCTTTTTTACCCTGCCCCTTCTCAAAGGTCAAAAATTAAGAGTGGGTAGTAGAATCAATTAGAAATGAGAATCCTGGAGGCAGCTAGGTGACTCAGTGGATTGAGAGCCAGGCCCAGAGATGGGAGGTCCTGGATTCAAATCTGAGATGAGATATTCACCAGCTGTGTGACCTTGGGCAAGCCACTTGACCCCCATTGCCTAGCCCTTACCATTCTTCTGCCTATTGATTCTAAGTCAGAAGGTAAGGGTTTTTTTTTTTTTAAAGAAATGAGAATCCTACAATATATTGTTTATAAGAGACATTTGAAAATGAAAGAAATACAGATGAAATTTTTTTAAAAGGCAGGAGTAGCCATTATGATCTCAGACAAAATAAAAACAAAAATAGAACTAATTAAAAGGGATAATCAGAGAAATGATATTCTACTACAAGGTATGACAGATAATGAAGAAATTTTTTAAATTACAGCAAATTTCTTTGATAGAGGCCTTGTTTCTCAAACATGTTGGGAACTGAGTCAAATTCATAAAAGTAAGAACCATTCCCCAAATGATGGCTAAAGGATATTGTAAGGCAGCTTTCAGAAAAAGAAATCAAAGCCATCTATATTTATATGAAAAAAATTTTCTAAATCATTATTGATTAAAGAAATTCAAATTAAAACAATTCTGAGGTACTACCTCACATCTATCAGATTGACTAACATAAAAGAAAAGAAAAATGATAAATGTTGGAGGGAATATGAAAAAATAAGAACACCAAAACAGTTTGTTGTTTTTATAAAGTGGTTCAATCATTCTGGAGAACAAATTGGAACTAAGACCAAAAGGTTATAAAACTATGCATACCTTCTAACCTACCACTAGCTACTACAAAGTCTATACCTCAAAGAGATCAAAGGAAAAGGAAAAGACTTATATGTAAATTTATATATATATATACATACATACATATATATATATGTATGTATGTATATATATATATATATACTTTTTGCGTTACCAAAGAATTTGAAATTGAAGGAATCCTCATCAATTGGGCAATGGCTGAACAAGTTGTAGCATATGATTTAATGTAGTACTATTGTGCTATGAGAAATAACAAGAGCTGTGGTTTCAGAAAAAAACTGAGAAGACCTATATGAACTGTTGCTGTGAAGTAAGCACAGCCAGGTTATCATTGTACATAGCAATAGCATTATTGTAACAATAATCACTAAACCTTAGTTACCCTGATCAGTACAATGATCTAAGATAATTCCAAAGAATCCATCATGAAAAAATGATACTTTACATAGAAATTGGAAAAATAGAATTTTATTTTTTAAATGCTATTTTAATTACATTAAATTTAATTTAATTTATAAATTAATTTAATTAATACATTTAATTAAATTCTATAACATTTAGAGAGAGCAATTGAGTTTATCTATTATAAGGAAACAAGCTCTTGTTGCACATGACATGGGAAATTTCTACTTTTTCCTTACATAAAAGGGCTTTAATTATTTTTTCTCTCTCTCTTTTTCAGAGAAACTATGTACAGA